>NC_139565.1:38364483-39056983 GCF_965112155.1 Podarcis liolepis
TCATTTGTTAGCGATAATTATGGACATCATGCCTTGCCTGAATCTGAGTAATTCTGACCAACAAATATGAATTAAAATCAATAGAAATGTCATTAGCATCCCACTTCCATGCGAGATAATACAACCATTTCTCATGCATTCAGTTTATTAAAATTTGCTAAAGTGTGAAATATGTATGACAAGTAACGATGTTTTAATCTTTCACCAAGGTAACAATTGGAAGCTGATTGATTCCATTCAGTATTTCATTCAGTAATTATAAAATCAAAATGATGGAAGATCATAATCAAGAAGGATTCATGCCAATACTTTGTCACTCCTCCATTTAAAATAAAATTCTAATTTGCATCCAGACATCAATCTGAAGAGAAAAGGAAACTCCCATTTCTGCCAGTGTAAATATTGTAAGCTGGGTAGGCCCTAGCTTGCGAGACAAGTTGTAGACATCCTGTGCCCACTGACTCATAAGGTGTTCCCATATATTTATTTGGTCTATTTGTGGGTCTAAATATTCTCTAGGTGGTTTGCAATGTAGAGCATAAATAAATAAATAAATAAATAAAGCGCAATTACACTATAATACAGTCAGAGGAAACAAATAAAGCACAATAGATTAGAATGTATCACTTAAGAGTGAACTCCCCCCGCAAGAAAATCCACAGCACTAAAGCAATTTAAGACAAAGGAGTAAAATCCACTGAGGTAAAAATATGTTAAATCATATTCAGTGGTGACTGGCACCCATTGGCACTGGTAGGGCAGAAGACAGGGAGTTCAACAGTAGGAAGAGCTAGAGACAACTGGTTCTAGTTTTGTCTTGTAATTACTAAGACCCAGCATGTGTTTCTCAAAAACAAGTCATGCCAGACAAATTTCATTTCTTTTTAAAACAGAATTACAAGCTTGGTGGATCAGGGGAATGCTGTGGACGTAGAGTACCTTGATTTCTGTAAGGCCTTTGACAAAGTCCCCCATGATATTCTTGCAGAGAAGCTGGTAAAATGTGAACTGCACAAGGTAACTGTTAGGTGGATTTGCAGTTGCACTGACAGACCGAACTAAAAGAGTGCTCACTGATGGTTCCTCGACATTTGGGGGAAAAGTGATAAGTAGGATGCCTCTGTCCTAGGCCTGTTGTTGTTCAACATCTTTATAAATGACTTGGATGAAGGTATTGAGGGGAGGCAGTGCCAGCTACTTAGTTGCCAGAAGAAGTGCAGCTTAAGAGCTACTGTAAGTGTGTGCTATGTCAATAAAGATTGAAACTACTGTCTGTTTGTCTTCCTTGGGATCACTGGTGGAGGAACGGGGGTGCGGAGGGAGCGGACCACCCCCAGGACCACTATTCTGGTAGGATGCCATCGCAGTGGCCCCCCGGACACACGCCGCGCACACTCCATGCACTGGGCGCCATGTCCCCACAGGCAGTGCCTCACACCCCCAGAACCACGCCCCTGTGGGCAGTATGTCACGCCCCCGGGGGCACCAGCCATGCCCCGCTTGCTCTCCGCCCCCGGTAGCGGTGCATGTAGCTTCACCTCTGTTTGGGATGCGTATGTTCAGAACACACACATAGAGATTCATTCCAAAATCCTATGTCAATACAGTGGTGCCTCGCAAGACGAAATTAATTCGTTCTGCAAGTTTTTTCTTCTTGCGGGTTTTTCGTCTTGCGAAGCACGGTTTCCCATAGGAATGCATTGAAAATCAATTAATGCGTTCCTAGGGAAACCGCTTGCCAGGCTGGCGGTGCGGAGAAGGGCTTTTCTCCGCACCGCAAGCCTTCAGGACAGGTACGGGAACAGAGGGGAAGGGGCGCAGCGCTTTCCCTCTGTTCCCGGGGCTTGCGTGGGAGGAGGGTTTTTCCTCCCCACCGCCAACATTCAGAACAGCATTCTGAATGTTGGCGGTGGGAAGGAAAACCCTCCTCCCACCCCAAGTCTTCAGGAAAGCCATCCGATGCCGGGCGGCGGGAGAAGGCTTTCCCCCTCCCCCTCCCGGCATCGGAGCTTCGTCCCGATGCCGCGCGGCGGGAGGAGACGTTCCCCCTCCGCCGCCCGGCATCGGGGCTTCGTCCCGATGCCGCGCGGCGGGGGGAGACGTTCCCCCTCCGCCGCCCGGCATCGGGGCTTCGTCCCGATGCCGCGCGGCGGGGGGAGACGTTCCCCCTCCGCCGCCCGGCATCGGGAGGAGACGTTCCCCCTCCGCCGCCCGGCATTGGGAGGAGACGTTCCCCCTCCGCCGCCCGGCATCGGGGCTTCGTCCCGATGCCGCGCGGCGGGAGGAGACGTTCCCCCTCCGCCGCCCGGCATCGGGGCTTCGTCCCGATGCCGCGCGGCGGGAGGAGGCTTTCCCCCTCCGCCGCCCGGCATCGGAGCTTCGTTCCGAAGCCGGCGGCGGGAGGAGGTCCGAGGACAGTGGGGAAGACGCGCTGCGCTTCCCCGCTGTCCCTGAGATTTCCCTATGGGCTGTCGTCTTGCGAAGCAAGCCCATAGGGAAATTCGTTTTGCGAAGCGCCTCCAAAACGGAAAACCCTTTCGTCTAGCGGGTTTTCCGTCTTGCGAGGCGTTCGTCTTGCGGGGTACCACTGTATTCCATTTTAATCTTTTGGGTCTTTCTGCCCTCTGAAGTTTAGCCTTCTAGTATTATTTTTGATGCAAAATTAATCTAGCCGTCTGATGACATTGCCTGTGCCAATTGATTTGCCGTGATTTGATTTGTTCAAGAAGTTGGAATAGGCAATCTCATGGTGATTAACAGAACAAAGAAAAATGAAGGAACAAACTGAGGTGGGCAAAGAGAAGCAATTCCACTCCCTGAAGCAGAAATAATTAATTGTCATCCCACCTGAGGAGTGGGAGAATTTGCGACGGGCAAAACAAAGTACTACCACACGATGTAGTGATGGCCACTGATTTGGATGGCTTTGAAAGAGGATTCTGTATCAGAGGCAATATTAGAGCTGGGAAGGCTCAGTCGGTAGACCATGAGATTCTTAATCTCAGCTGTTCTGTACTGAGTTGAATAGGATCCAAAAGGCAGCACTCTGATTGGTCCTAGAACAATAGGATTCAGAATGCAGCAGTCTGATTGGTCCACAGGAGCCACCCAATCCAGCTCCAGGTGGAAGGAAATCCGCAACCTGATTGGCCTACAGGAGAATCCCGGAATTAGCCAATCACGTGGGGCCCATTGTATAAATAATGTATATAAGGCAGACATTCTGGGGGAACTCCATTCCTCCTCACCACTATGAGCTGAATAAAGAGCATGAAATCCACTCTCGACTCCAAGTATATTTCATCAGCGTTGTGGGTTTGAGTCGCATGTTGGACAAAAGATCCCTGCAATGCAGGGGATTGGACTAGATGACCCTTGTGGTCTCTTCCAACTCTACAATTCTATGGTTATTTGATGGAGCCTCTGAATACCAACTGCTGTAGATCATGAGAGGGGGAGTGCTGTTGCGCTCAGGTTCTGTGTGTGGGCTTCCCAGGAGAATCTGGCTGGCCACTGCGAGAACAGGACACTGGACTAGATCAGCCATTGGTCTGACCCAGCAGGGCTCTACTTATGTTCTTTTCTTACCTCATCTGATTATACTTCTGGAAATCTGCCTTTCGGTTTGCCTTGGCTTTCAGAGCCGACATTCCATTTCCCTCACACACCATATTTATTTATTAGTAACAACATTTGTAAATTGCCAGCTTCAGTGCCTGCCTTGCCGTGATGCTATCTCTGTGTGTTTTTGTAAAAATGTAAAGATGTCCAGAAGAAAAATGATGCTTAAAAATGATGTGGGTACGTAAGAACTGGATTGACAAAATGTAATAAATCATTCCTGGGGAGAAGCGCCGAACGGCATTTGTAATGAAAGACTTTCGTATGACATCATTTATGGCACATCTGCCAGTACCCTGTAGTTTAGTGCTAGGGATGTAGCAAGTTTCTGTATGAAACGACAAAAAAGGGAGGAAGAAATAAATTTTGCATTCAGGAAGTGCTTGTTTTCAAATAAGGCTAAACCCAGGATGGGGAGCTCTCCAGATGTTGTTGCGCTTCAAATCGCAACAATCCTAACTGTTGGCTCTGTGGTAGGCTGTTACTGATGTGACATTGACTCTAGTAGCACTTGACTTCTCCATTCCTGGATAAAACCCTGAAGACAGCAGCAAAGTGATCCAAAGAAATCCCTCAGCCCAGTTCAATTATGTTTTCTGAATAACTTCAAATCAGTTTCAAGCTCATTTTAATCCCAATGGCATTTCTGTAAAGCTGAGTTGCATTGTACAGTGGGTGAGAGGGGAAAAAAGACAGACACCACACACACACACACACACACACACACACACACACACACTCTACCGCCCCCCACCCCAAACGTGCTGCCCTCCCACTGCCCATCCTGACCTGATTTCCACCTCAAACATGCTCTCTGGCAGGAAAGGAAGTGACCACACGTATAGACGTATGTTTTTTAGGCTTGGGGGGGGGGGATTTTAAATGATTTTTTGGAGGCAAAAAATTGACCCTAGTTGCCATATGTCCAGGTTTTCCCCTGACATTTTGCTGAATCCAAAAAAATCCCCCAAGATGACATTTTAGACGTCCGATTTCTGGGTATGTCCGGAATTTCCTGGACGCATGGCAACCCCAATTTTACTGAGACTTTTTTTTAATACGCTACACTACAACATTCCTAACTGTTCAGTGGTTTATAAATATTTCATATACATCAATAAATAGTACATTAAGAGAAGCAGTGATCAGCATGGGGATCTGCATAGTTGGTATCTGACTTGCAGCCGCTGACAATGCATAAAAATATTGCAATTATAAGCAAAGCTGACATTGGAAGCACCTTAAAATGGATGGTAGAACAGATTGTGTTTATGCTGTCGTATAAAAAAGGTAATGGGACCCCTGACCATCAGGTCCAGTCGTGGATGACTTTGGGGTTGCAGCGCTCATCTCACTTTATTGGCCGAGGGAGCCAGTGTACAGCTTCTGGGTCATGTGGCTAGCATGACTAAGCCGCTTCTGGCGAACCAGAACAGCGCACGGAAACGCCGTTTACCGTCCCGCCAGAGCGGTACCTATTTATCTACTTGCACTTTGACAAGCTTTCAAACTGCTAGGTGGGCAGGAGCAGGGACCAAGCAAAGGGAGCTCACCCCGTCATGGGAATTCAAACCGACAACCTTCTGATCGGCAAGCCCTAGGCTTTGCCATTTAGACCACAGCTCCACCTGCATCCCCACATGCTGTTGTATACCATCATGTATTAAACACCTTGCAAATCTCCACTCATTCACAAAGCATGCTGGATCACTCTCTCTTTCAGGACAACCTACTCTGCAGAGTTGTTGTGAGGACAGCACTGAGTGTGCAAATATGTAACAATAAGAACCATGCATGAGCTCTTTGAGAGCAGAGCAGGGATATATATATATATATGAATGATAAAGAGCATTTGCTATTGCAGATCAGAATAATGTCTGATGGTGAGGCCTCCTAGAAGTCAAAGATACTTTTTGTTTTTTAAGGAAAGATTTCAGGGTTCTTAACTTTCCATGGATGCTGGTGTTCAAATACATCCAGCTCATTCATCCTGCAAGATTTATGAAGGTAGAGGTAAATAGTGGTGCAAGACTATATTAGCAGATAAAAAAAAGTAATTTCTGCATCTAAAAATAGGCTCTTAAAAAAACACCCTTCTATCTTGCCCAGAGGAAATGGTATTGGTAGCCAAAGTGAAATCACAGTTTGTTTGACTTCTCTTTTTGTTAATCAAATATCATGCAGATAAGCATTCTCTTAATGTAATTGCCTCTCTCACGAGAAGTTTCCTATATTTGCACAGTAATATGAATATTTCTGGGACATAAGCAACGTTGCTTGTTATAGCTATTATAAGCATCTTCCTGTCTTTCACAGGTTGGTACAGAATGTTAGACTGTATTTGGTTCTCAAGGCAAGGGCGACGGAAGAGGTCAGCTTGTCGGAAGGAGACAATGGAAAGCACAACAGACCTGATAAAGTAGTTAATGTTCCAGCAAGCTTTATTCTGTTGTATATGGAAATTACCTTATTAGTGACTTCCCTGAGAAAATGAATGTTGCTGTTCAATTAGGCCAAGACGGCGCTTGCGTTTAATTTGTCATTTCAATATTTTGAAGAAGGCTAATGTATAATGTGATTACTTTGGGGGACTGACGGAAGCAGCATGAGCTTTTGGCTTTCCCACACAATAATTTGTGGTGTACAAAGACTTCTCATTTTGTAGAGTACTTCTCTTTCCCCAAGAGTACATGTTTGTTGCAGCGGCCCCTGCATTTTCTTCAGTACTCTAATAGGAGTGCAGTGCTGCTGGGAAATGAGGTCCTTATCCCCAGATAAAGTGTGGTGTAGTGGTTAAGAGCGGTAGTCTCGTAATCTGGGGAACTGGGTTCACGTCTCTGCTCCTCCACATGCAGCTGCTGGGTGACCTTGGGCTAGTCACACTTCTCGGAAGTCTCTCAGCCCCACTCACCTCACAGAGTGTTTGTTTTGGGGGAGGAAGGGAAAAGGAGAATGTTAGCCCCTTTGAGACTCCTTCGGGTAGTGATAAAGCGAGATATCAAATCCAAACTCCTCTTCTTCTTCTGCATTGTGATGAGTAGAATGTGGTTGTGCAAAGCATTACAGTTCCTATTGGATAATGCTCCCCATGCTTGCATAATTTTGTAACTTTTAAGTTTGCATTCATTTTTTTTAAAGGAGTAGGGTTCTCTTTAAACCCCCAGTGCAGGAATGTTCATCTTGTGGGATAACCAGCCTCCTATAACCAATATAACCAGTTAATGCATGAAGGGATGAAGACCATAGAATAAGCTGTCCTTAGCTCACATTGGGAGGGACTAGGTAACCAAGCCTTTGCTCTCGTCCTGTCTACCTGATGAAATAAGTGTGTAACAAGACTAAGCTGGTTTAGCCACATGCCTCTCACAAGTCACTGTTGAGTTCCTATACCAATAATTTAGAAACTTTCATCACTGTAACTAAGCCAAGTTTTACTGCTTGTGCAACTTTTCCTGAATATTGTATGGAAAAGCAAGAGAATCCAACATTTGGAGAATTTGTAAGTAAACCATCTTTAACTTACTAAATGTGTGGTCTTTTTCTATGTTAGGGGAAAAGGGAAGTTTTGAAACTAACAAGGGCATATTCTAAGGTCTAACAGCCTATATTTCCACACTTTACTTTATTGCATATTTTGTGATTTTAAATCTCTGCTGGGGTTTTCTCACCAAAGAGTACTTGCCCCAAGTGTGAATCTTGGCATCCAGAAATTCTCATTTTTCCCCTATTTTTTTTCTTGCCACTGACACATCTTGCCATATTTATACAAAAGTAAATAACTAAATAGCATGAAGCACCACAAAGCTACCCTCTAGCATCCATTCCTTGCCTCAATGTGTATGTACAGTATGTATAATATAGAGGAGTTCCAAAGTACTCTGCTACTTACAGTGCTGTGGTTGATGCTCACATTTTCAGTCAATGTTTCTTTCTGGATTGCCTTCTTATTTCTGAGTTCTATGCTTGTCTGCTCAGCCTTTCAAAACACGTACACCCACCCGAAACCCTAAAGTAGTATATTTTTATTAGTGGTACTTGTGTAATTTTTAGCGCCATGTGCCATTTGCTATTGTTCCTAAGTGATTAAAACAATAAAGTTGCAGTTTATTTTGATTAAGCAGACTTTAACAAGATGTGATATTGAAGAAAATGGATTGTTTTGCTAAGCGTGCCATATAGATGGTATTAAGAAAATTTGAACTATAATTGACTGTAATCTGTAGCAAATGTGGAGGTGATGAATTGCCCATTTATCTCAAAAGAACACTGCTGCGCTGCCAAACTAATTTGGCAGCCATCTTGACTTTTTCCAGTTCTTTAAGGGTGCCAAGGTGGCATCACTCAAATCATTGTTTCTCCTAAGGTAACAACACAAAAGCTATTGAAAAATATTGGATGGAAAATAATTCACAGCTAATTAAAAAAAGAGAGCAAGTTTTGTAACGGGGCTGATGTCTCTTGCGCCTCTGCAGCATGACTGGCGCAACTATAAATTGACAAGGTAGTCTGGACCTAGTGATCATGAAATACTCTGGAACTATGTAAGGCCAGGCCGCTAATTTTAGATGGGAGAAACAATGTAAACGTTTTAGTGGAAGAACTGAGTGACAAGCTTCCATTGGACTAGGGCTGAGTGGCACCTGAGTGGATGGAGCTGATTCTGTTAATTACCTAAAGCACTGGATGATGCCTGCCTTTATGTTCTCTGCTGTCCCCAGAGGCGTGTCACGCAGAAATTCAGAATGGCTGGACTTGAATTCGTCATATCAACAACAGCCTTCCGAATTAAGCATTCACAGCTTTCTTGGAGGGCAGGTGCAGAGTCAAACACACTAGCCAGTATTAAGTATGGAGGTGTATTCATAAAGAGCTCTGCAGCCTCAATAGGGGTTGACACCCCCCCAAATCACCCCGCAGCTGCAGCACTGTGTTAAGTGTTCTATAGAAGACACTGCCTTGTTTCTTCTTCCTTGGTTAACCTGTGAACTCCAGGAGTCACAGGGTTAATTGTGTAGGATGAAGCAGGGCAGTGGGTTTGACAAAAACGCTTATTGTAGAGCAGCAGGAAAGGGATAATAGAAGAAGGGCTTCCAAAGAAAAGGTTTCAACATCATTTTTGAATGCTCGCATTTGTGTGTACATCTGGTGAGGCTACAAAGGGCTGAGAAGAAATAGGATTGATTTGGAAGATGGGCTGTCTTATGCGGTACCCATGCGATAGAAGATCTGTACCATTATGTCCTATATTGTTCTCTTATTCTGAACCGAGAGCTGTTTATTCTTGATTTTTTTATGTAAGATACCTGACCAGTGGATGATCAAGCGAAAAATCACATATTTGTTGTCTGGTTTTGACAAATTTGTGAGAAACAAAGTTGTGAGTTTTGCAGCTGCTGCCCAGCAACTGAGGAGAACGTTCATTGAAGATAACATGGTGGACTGTAAAGATCTAATTGGGAAGGAAATATAAAAACTATTTGTATTAGTTTGTCTATGTGTATGTATGTATGTATGTATGTATGTATGTATGTATGTATAGATAGATAGATAGATAGATAGATAGATAGATAGATATTGTGCTTTAATGTTGTATTTATGTGGTACCTCAAGTTACATATGCTTCAGGTTACATACTCCGCTAACCCAGAAATATTACCTCGGGTTAAGTGCTTTGCTTCAGGATGAGAAAATCATGCTCCAGGAGGCCCCATTAGCTAAAGTGGTGCTTCAGGTTAAGAACAGTTTCAGGTTAAGTACAGACCTCCAGAATGAATTAAGTATGTAACCTGAGGTACCACTGTATAGGTTGATATGACCATGATGGCCGAAACAACAGCAACAAACAATAACAGATGGGCTCTCTTAATACTACTGATAGATGCTGAGTTTCTGCCTGTTCAAGACTGAGGAGCCCTGTTGGGTGGTGGGAATGATGGGGAGGTAACCCCACTTTGCTACAGTCCAAGCCCCTTTTCACAGACAGAATCTTGGGGGGTTTGAGTTGGTGGAGCTTAAAAGTGACTTCAGCAGTCCACATTCCTTACGGTTTATGTTGATCACAGCGCGGTTCTATTTGAAATGAATTAATGGAAAATTGTGCATTGATCATTCAGACAGCGGAGCATTAAATATCAAGAACAAATTAAAGAATGGATAGATGCCTTTTTCTTTGCATGAAAGTGGAATCAATGCAAAATTTCATTCCTAATAATCTCTCAGTGTCAACTGAGCTTTCCACCCTAGGATGATGAGAAAGCCTATGGCCACTCACATGTTGTTGAAGCTCCCATAATCTCTGACCATTGGCCATGTTGGCTGGGGCTGATGAGACTTGAAATCCAATGGCTGCAAGCCATGATGGGTAAGTTCTACCTCCACAGTCAGAGGCATTACGTCTCCGAATACCAGTTGTTGGAAACCAAAAGAGTGGAGAGTACTGTTGCACTCATGTCCTGCTTGTAGGGATCTGGTTGACCACAGCGAGAGCAGGATGCTGAACTAGGTGGACCATTGGCCTGATCCAGCAGGCTCTTTGAATGTTGTCAACAACATCGGGAGGCCTACAGCAGTCATAGAGTCATAGAGTCATAGAGTTGGAAGAGACCACAAGGGCCATCGAGTCCAACCCCCTGCCAAGCAGGAAACACCATCAGAGCACTCCTGACATATGGTTGTCAAGCCTCTGCTTAAAGACCTCCAAAGAAGGAGACTCCACCACACTCCTTGGCAGCAAATTCCACTCCCCATTCCTCTTTCAACTGATTTTTCAGTTCCATGCAGCAGTTCAGTAAGCAGTCCATACTTAGATCCAACAAGTTGAAACCATTTTGTCATATAAATTAAATAGTATTTAATAGAAGGCACTATTGAAAAATGTGTGTTGGTCCAAGGGGTGGATGATCTCCTTGTACTTACGTCATAGGTATAGTTACGAAACTAACAAACTTTTGTGTTTGTCTTTCTGCTGGCTCAGAAGCCATGATCACCTCCAAGATGGTCTCCCTCTCTTCACTAGGTCAAGCACAAGAAGAGGTCATTGGTGCATATATATTTCTGAGCTATTCTCAGTAAACTAATATCATTGCCCTAGCAATATATACTTGTGTTCATGTGGGATTTCCAATAAACCACTCTTCTTTGGCACCTTCACCGATTACAGTTGCTTGATAACAGCAGGAACTGAGATGTGTCTAGAAATAGATGCAGTGGGAGTTACTCAGTGAAGAGCAGAATGTAAGGGACAGGTGCTGTCTTTTGATATGGCTTTGTAATGGTATCTTGGGTTAGTGATTGGGAAACTTCCCTTGACTTGGCGATTCACTCCTTACTGTCTTCTCATTATTGCATCAACTCAACCCGAATCTCCAGTTTCAATTGCTATATTTTAAAAATGGGATTGTTTGCATATTTTAATTAGGGAAGTTTATATTTTAATGGCAGATCTCAATTATGGACATTGCAAGGTTTGTGTCACTGGTTTTTAGACTTGTAAACTTCTTAGAAGCCTATTTTGGCCTTAAGCTGTAAATTACAATTCATAACAACAACAGTAACTATTCTCTCACTAGGTTGGGTATGTGTGACCCATCCTATACTGGAGAAATGCTAAGTATCACCCTGGTTAGAGTATAGTGCTGAAAGTGCCAAGGTTGCAGGTTCAATCCCCCTATGGGATAGCTGCATATTGGGTTTGGACTAGATGATCCTAAGGGTCCCTTCCAACACTACAGTTTTGTGATTCTATTATTATTAGATTCTATTATTATTATCAGAATAACTTCAATTGCCTGTGAACCGGACTGTGACACACACATACATACACACACACACACAGAGAGAGAGAGAGAGAGAGAGAGAGAGAGAGAGAGAGAGAAATTCCAGACTGGGCACCAGCCACTCTGTTCGTGTGTGTACTTCCATATTTGTGTTTGCTTGGAATAATTTGCATCAGAAAGACAAGGTTTATGTCAACAAATCTCACCCGCTCTTATCCAATTTAAGTTGTTTTTCACATAATGGAATCATTTTCTAAATCATGCTGATGGAGCTGTTCCTTGAGGCATTACGTAAACCATGTATTTGGAATTATATTCACTGTCTTTATTGCATTAGCTGCACGCTTGAACTCCTCAGATTTGTGTTGTCAGTTTCAGAAGTTCTTTGTGTTTTTGGGAAAGGGACCTAGTGCATTTTTAAGAGGAGACCTTTGCATGGAGATGAGTTCTTGATCATGTGGAGTGGCCAACTTTCTGATTCATTATTATGAACCCTTCTGTACATGAAATGAAGCAATCTGAAGCTTAACACAGGCAAAATAATGTTGCACCAGACTGTGCCGTCATTTTCCATAGCTGAAACCCTGCAAGAAGGCCTGATACACACACCAGAAGCCCAGGACAATAGTAAAAACAGAGCAGAGGCAGGGGGAAAACCCCTGGTGCAATTAAGGGCTTGTTTATTTGAGGCTCGGGAAGTTCCAATGTTGAACGTAAACAAAATGGGATTTCTGCAGAAAATGATTTATGGGTCTGTGACCTTTTAGTCTTACTGCACTTTGTCTTCAATGGAAGCCAAGAGATAGTCCTGGGTGGAAAATTTGCTTGGAGGTTGTGTCCTTTGTGTCTTTTCTCTCTGCTTAGTCTGGGGAAATCTCAGGTCTTGGGGTATGGATAGAGGCCTCTCTCTGCCCCTTGGGACTCTGCCCAGCTATAACCCCCACTCTCCCCTGCTTTGCACCTTTGCTGAGTGTTTGTTGCCTGGCTGGGCTGTGTCCTTGATGCTCTAGCTTGCCCGGATGAAGGAAAGAGAGGGGTATGTGAATATGAGCAGAAACGAGCTTACAGTACAAAGGTGAAATCCACATTAGTTGCTCTCACTGCTTTTGCCTCTTTCCCCCTTACAATGGTGGTGTGGGGTAGGTTCAGTTGAAAGACAGTATTTGGCCCAAGATCACTCTGAGAGCTACATGGTTGTGGGGTGGGGGGTGGATTTGAACCTGTTTTAAGCAGCACCTACTTCAAGCCAGAAGGGATGCGGGTGGCGCTGTGGGTTAAACCGCAGAGCCTAGGACTTGCCGATGAGAAGGTCGACAGTTCGAATCCCTGCGATGGGGTGAGCTCCCATTGCTCGGTCCCTGCTCCTGCCAACCTAGCAGTTCGAAAGCACGTCAAAGTGCAAGTAGATAAATAGGTACCACTCCAGCGGGAAGGTAAACGGCATTTCCATGCGCTGCTCTGGTTCGCCAGAAGCGGCTTAGTCATGCTGGCCACATGACCCGGAAGCTGTCTGCGGACAAACGCTGGCTCCCTCGGCCAGTAAAGCGCCGCAACCCCAGAGTCGGCCATGGCTGGACCTAATGGTCAGGGGTCCCTTTACCTTACTTCAAGCCAGGGTGGGCAATAGATGAAGACAGGGATTGGTGTCTGAAAGGTGCAGCTACTTTTTTATTTTAAAGCCCAAGCCCAAGTGGTGTTGGTGGCGGTGTTCTTGTTTGGTCTCCATTTGGGCTGCCACTGGCAGTACTCTCTGCTATGTTGGCCAATTCAACAAGATGCCATTCACATGATAATTAGCAGACGTGGACCCCAAGGATGAATTGGGAACAGGCATGGGGAGTAGGAGGGCTTTAACCTTTGACTTCCCGCACCTGGTATTTGATTTGATTTCATTTGAACTTCCAATGGTACGAATGGGAGCTTGTCCTTCTGTGCCATCCCTAATTTGACTCAGAGCTGCACTTTGGGCAATGGGTTAGAGCCCTCTAACCCCACACTAGGCTCTTAATTCAGGTTGTTACTGTTGGGGGTAAAACACCAATGCTAAATTACTTGAACCAGTGGCAAGGTGATAGACCGGAAGGCAACCTGTTTCTCCTCCTCCTCACTGATTCCTTCTCTTTTTCTAACAAAGGTAAAAGGTAAAGGACCCCTAGACAGTTAAGTGCAGTCAAAGATGACTATGGGGTTGTGGAGCTCATCTCACTTTCAGGCTGAGGGAGCTGGCATTTGTCCACAGACAGCTTTCCAGATCATGTGGCCAGCATGACTAAAGTGCTTCTGGCGCAACCAAACACCTTGACGGAAACCAGAGTGCATGGAAACGTCGTTTACCTTCCCACCGCAGCAGTACCTATTTGTCTACTTGCACTGGTGTGCTTTCGAACTGCTAGGTTGGCAGGAGCTGGGACAGAGCAACGGGAGCTCACCCCGTTGTGGGGATTCGAACTGCTGATCTTCTGATTGGCAAGACCAAGAGGCTCAGTGGTTTAGACCACAGCGCCACCCGCTTCCTAACTACTTGTTGGTAAAGCAGATGACTTCGTTTCAGGCTTTACTTCCTTCCTGCTTCTTTTCCCAGTTCTGTCAGTATGAGTATGAGCTTGTTTGTGTGTGTGTGTGTGTGTGTGTGTGTGTGTTAGTGCCTCCATTTTGGTTGCCTGTGCTCAGAATGGCTTTGTTCGCTGTGACTAATAAACCTTAAATTCCTCTATTCTTTCAACCAGCAGTCTTAACAGACTATTTCTTTTTTTGCAATATATTTACCAAACTCCAATGGTCCCCCTCCCCCCCGCCATTTGTTTTTTTTTTTAAAGCCATGCAAAGGGTATAAATGGTGCCTCATTGGGTTTGACTGGTATTGACTCTTCCAGGTCTCAAGCAGAGGTTTCCTTCACATATTTTTAACCAGAGTTGCCAGGAATCGAACCTGGGGAGTTCTGTATGCAAAGCATGGATGCCAAAGCTTTGGAGTTATGGTCCTTCCCCAACTATATACAACTTAAAAGAACTGGCAGGAGAGCACTTTCTATTCTAGGCACACATCACAGAACTAATAAGGAGATTTTTTTTTAAGTGTGATTAAAATGTAATGCACAGTGGCACAATACGTATTGCAAAAATAATTCCTAGCCAAATCTTAAAGTTGCATGATAAGAAGACATAGCTCACAGCACATCAAAATGGGATGAACTGGCAGGTGAAATATGATCCTTGAGGTTGCTGCTGCTGGGGGTGTCTAAAAAGGTCCTTTCTGGAGGTGCCATTGACTGCTCAGGTGTGCCATTTTACCTACAAGCTAATCTTTTCCTTATATTGATTATACTAGGAAAGAGATGAAAAATAGGAAACCAGTGTTGCAGAGACTACATCGGTGTATTAATGCTTCCTTCACAAATTGACTAGCTGGAAATGCAATAGAGGAAGAATGTTTAAAATCCAGCCACAACTCTCTCCCTTTCTCTCCGGGTCTGAATTTTCTGCAGCTTCCCACTTTCCTTTTTTGCAACTGCAAGTGCCAAGACAATCTTCCTTCGGGGGTTACCTACAAAATCATAGGGTTGTTTCAATGCTATATCATGCCACAGGCTTTCCCCTTTCCTTTCCCCTTCCTGTGTGCCCCCAAAATCTGCTTTGGAGGGCTCCCCCACCTTCTGGAGCAGATTTTGAGGGTTCAAGGGAGATTTGTAGGGGAGAAGTTCTGTTGTACAAGTAGATTCGCAGCATTGGATATATACAACCTACATATTCCATAATCACACTTCTATTTATAGTATATATTTATACAAGTTCATGGTTACTACTTTGGGCCACACCCCCTGATGTTGGGAAGATGGAGGGCACAAGGAGAAGGGGACGACAGAGGACGAGATGGTTGGACAGTGTTCTCGAAGCTACCAGCATGAGTCTGACCAAACTGCGGGGGGCCACCAGGTGGCGCATTAGAAGATGGCCGACAATAACATCTCTCCAACCCATACGAGGTAATTAAGAGGCTGCTATGGGAAGTATGCAGTCTTCCTACCCCCCCAAGGAGATGGGGGGGCTGCCTTGCCAGCGGTGTCCACAACGCACCCCCAGACTCGAGAGATGGGGGTGCAGGTCACTTGGCATGAGCCCTCGATGAGGTTGGCTCTTCCTGAAGCCGATTCCAATCAGCTTGTGCTGGTTCACTTTAGCTCGGAATTATAATTGGAAATATATGATTGGAATGAAGCTAAAGCACATACATCAAGCAACGCTCGGGAGATAAGACTGCTGATTAATGGATCTCTGTGACCAGAATGACGGATGGATAAGTAAATCAACTGATGAACCACCATTAAGAGACTGTATGTTTGGAATGAAGGGGGGGGTGGAGGAAAAAACTTTTATTTTCTTTGCATTATGTGATATTAATAACCCTCCACCCCAGAAATAAATAAGATCGTTGCGTTTTACTAACCACAAGCAGGAATTCAAGAACTGTGTGGAGTGGATTATTGCTAAAGAGATGATTGGTAAACAATGAGAACGGAGGAAAATTTTATGACGCAGCTTAAAATGGCGTCTTGCTAAGACAGGCTTGCCTGAGAAAGAAAGACAGGGGGAGGAGAATCAGGACCATTGGAATGAGAAGGATGGTTGGAATGTGATCTTAACCTGACAGAGCCCTCCTGATATACTTGGCAAGCCTGAGAAAATTAAAGGGCAGTCTGAAGATTAATTTTTTATGGAAGCGTGGAATGGCGGCTGTCCCTGAGCGATATGATCTTTGGAGAGTACAAAACCCACACAGAGGATGCCTGTCTCTAATCCGCTTGTGAAGATTATCAGAGATCGCAAAGAAAGGAATATACGATAACAACAAGAAGATGAAGAAAGTAATAAAGGACTATCTGGATTGAACTGGATAGAACTGTTTAATTAAAGCAGCAATATAAGTGATGTTTGGACTCGTTCGGAGCTTGATGTATGGGCACCCCCAATAAAATTTAAAATTTGGAACTAATGTGATTTGGATAATGTGATGTGATTGGCCTGTTAATATTTTTATTTTTTTAAAAAAAGAGTTTGACCAAACTGCAGGAGGCAGTGGAAGACAGGAGGGCCTGGTGTGCTCTGGTCCATGGGGTCAGGAAGAGTCGGACACGACTAAACAACAACAACTTTAAGGGCATGTGTGAATCCCATACTTTGGACTCCCCACTTCTGTTTTCTTTGCAAAAGCAGTTGTGACCTCTCTAGACCTGGACTGGAACTATGGCATTGTGGAAAGGTTGTAGCCTTTTTTTGTTTTATTTTTAAAAACCTTTCCCTATTTCCCACTGATAACCCCTCTGCAGCTGCTATTTGTTGCAAATAGCATCTGGGGAATACAGAGGGAACGAGTTAATCCCACCCCACCTTGCTTTTCTGTGTTTGAAGTGGACAGTGCTGAAGGTGATGTGGCAGAGGCAGTGGCGTAGCGTGGGGGGTGCCAAGGGTGCCGGCCGCACCGGGCGCAACATCTGGGGGGGGCGCGAGTCCAGAGGGAAGGGACAAGTTCCTTCCTCCGCCGGGCTCCCCGCAGCCACCGCCAGCCTTGCGCCCTAGCGCGCGAGCGCCCCCCCGCCGCCGCTGCGGCTGCGCTCCACTCACTGCTCGCAGGAGGAGCAGCCGCTGCAGCAGCGCCGACGCCGCCACCGACGCCAGGCCGGCACAGGCAGCCTCCGCACCCCGACGCGCCGCCGGGCCTCGCCGCGCCCTGCACTCCCCAAAAACCTCCGAGAGGAAGCCGGTGGGCGGGCGAGGCCCGGCTAAACCTCTCACCAGCGGGTGAAGCAGAGATAGTTCTCTCCTCGCTGGCCCTTTAAAGAAGGGGGTGAGCCCTGCCGCCCGACAGGATGGGCCTGAGGCGGTTACCTCCGCCTGCTTAGAGCTCCCAAAGTCTCTCTGGAGTCCGGTTAAGACGGGGTGGGGGTGGGCTAGCTGGCCGCTTTTCGTTCGGGGAAGGAAGCCGCCAGATGGCCCAGATGGCACCATAGCCGCGCCCCATAGGCGGATCGCCCCCCAGTGCACATCATCTTTGCAGCTCCTGGTGCGCCCGGGAGTCACGGGTTCTTGGGTGTGCCAGGTGGCGGGCGCTGCGACTCCCCAACGAGCTGCCATTCTCCCCCGAAGGCGCGCTCCTCCCTTATATCCCGAGGCAGACGGATGCTCACCGAAGCCCTGCCGGGATGTAAGCAGACCCTTGTGGGGATGGGGGTCTTATCCCTGCGAGTGGGGGTGGCTGGGAGGCATCATAAGCAGGGGCATAGGAAGGGGTGGGGGCGCCCCACCTGGTGTCATTCCTGAGGCGCTGGGGGGTGACAAAAAGGCACACCGCGGGGGGGGGGTGCTTGCGCCGCCGCCCTTGTGCACGGCATGGCCGCTGCTCCTGGCGCCCATGCAGCTAACTCCGCCACTATACAGTACATACATTTTCTACTTGCTTAGCAGTTTAATGCAATGTGCCTTACAGTGCTACGGAATTCTAACTCTAAATATACATAGCAAACTGATCTTCTTCGCGCCCTCCCCCCAGCATCCCCGTTCCCATCTACGCCTGGTCAGAAGTTAAGCTCGCGTTTTGCCTCTGATAGGACTTGCACACCGCAACATGTCATTGATTCTGGGGCGGGGTTTAGCTGTCGCCTTCCGCGCAAAAGTACTTTATTCAAGTTGGCACTGCTGTTTGATAGTGATTGCTGTTGCGCCCCTCTTCGCTTCGTTTTTCACTGAAGGTGTGCGCGCAGACACGGATACAGAAATGCGCCCGGGCGAGCTCAGAGCGGAAAGGGCTAATGCAGGAGGGAGGGCGAGCGGAAAAGACGCAGCCTAGATAACATCCCAGATTCGTAGGCTTGGTTTCGCGCCCAACACGTGTAAAGCTCTTCCTTTCCTCCATCAACTTAAATAGGATAGTTGTAAATAGGTGCTGCTCCTTCTCTGACGTCGGTCACTGTGTGAATAGCAGAAGTTATAGCCAAATAGTTTTATTTTATTGCACCTGCTTCACTAGTAGGCACTGTGATCGGAGTGTGGCCGTCCAGTGGCGTAGCGTGGGGGGTGCAGGGGGGGCCGGCCGCACCAGGCGCAACATCTGGGGGTTAGGGTTAGGGGGCGCAAATCCCCGGGTTAGGGGGCGCAAATTACTTGCCTTGCCCCGGGTGCTGACAACCCACGCTACGCCACTGGGCAGAGGTCTCTGGTGGTCAGTCATCTGATGTCTATTAGATGGCAGTAGGTCACACCCTCACAGTATCCATTTGATAGAAGCCTAAATTAATTTGTGTTCTGCACAGTACTATAACACATCCTGCAGTTTTTGACTTCGCTTTTTAAACAGCAGTAACAATATATTCTTGTCGTCTTTCTGCATTCACTTAGGTGACCCTGTCCTGTATCTGACAACATGAGCTTTGACCCACGGAAGCTTATGCCACAAATGTGTTAGACTTTAAAACTCTATTGCAAACTGACACAGCTACCTCTATGGAATTCTACCTCTGCTAGTCTCTGCTTGCAAGTTTCCCCAGATGTGAAACACTTCAAAAACAGCGGGAGAAAAGAGAAAGAGTTTGCGCAGGTACATCTTAGGCAGCTATGCCTCTATCATTACCACCTCCAACTCTTCTAATAACTATTGACTGTCTCCAGCCAGGCAGAGATCAGGATCACAATGTACTTGACAGTGGTACCTGCAGAGAAGTGTCAAAAAGATGGGCAGGAAGCAAACAGATGAAGCAAAGTGTTCTTTATGATGTCTGCCCATTTAATCCTGCGTTGATCCAGAAGTAAATTTGCTAGAAGTAAATTGCTACATGCGATGCTGCAGGTCCAGGAAAAAATTCCTGACTTAAAAACTAAAATGCAGCTGTAAATTTGATTGCACTGGTTGCACCAGAGGAGCAAGGTGCACTCAGAGGGTGGATCTGCAGTCAAAATGGACTCCTCCCTCCCAAGCTGTTGTCCCACACGTTGAGGAAAAAAATATATGATCATCTCCATCTTTCCCCTCCTCCTACAGATGGGAAAAGTCTGGTGGCTGGGGAGGGGGAATATTAGACACATAAATGGTGACTGAAGCACCAGCTTTTCCAGTGTTACTGCGGTAATCAGATTTGCATATAGCTGCATTTCATTAAAGAACTCCAAATATTGGAGAGCACTTATTGGTATTCTGTGTTTGGCCCTGAAAAACCACCAGCAGGTAGCCGCAGTCTAACTTCAGCAAGCTATGCCTGATCAAAGCTCGTTGAACCCAGGATAAAGAAATGCCAGGGTGTCACTGTTCGATGTGGGAGACAAGAGCTCAAACTTCTGTCCAAGTGCAAAGGACGCTGGGTGGCCTGGAAGAAAAACTGAAGGCAGATGCGTCAATAACCTTGTTGAAGCTAAGCACGTCCAGCTATAGAATCTAGCATTTAAAATTTGACCGAACCTACCGTATTTTTTCGTGTATAAGACTAGGGTTTTCCCCTAAAAATTAATGTCCAAAATTTGGGGGCGTCTTATACACGGATAGGTCCCTCCATTTTCTTAAATCAGAGTCCCCCAAAATAGGGGGCGCCTTATAGATGGAAAAATACGGCACTTTGACGCTTCGGCCATACTCACTTTGACATGTGGTCCCTGGCGGGTTGCCAATGGGACTATGCGGCTCCCCATCTTGTTTGAGATGGAAGGCTGCCTGAGAACCCACACCGCCCTAAGTGCCAAGAGGGAAAGGCAGAAAAAGAATGGAATAAATAAATAATAAATGTTGGCACTTTTCAGGTGCACCTATATCTCAAGGCTGTTGTGAGTAGAAATGACAATTGTAATGTACTTTGCACATTGCAGTAAGCTGAATGATAGATGAGTGGTAATAGAAATTAGACAACAGCATTCCTTCAGATGTGAATGGGTCCTCCTACTTCTGACCCAGATTATTAGCCACAATGTGCTTTTAAAATATATCTCCTTTACCTTTTTATGGTGAGTTGTGTGCCTGCAATCAAATTGCAACTTAAATGTAGTTAGTGTTTTACAAACAGCCATAGAAATTGGCATAAAGGGGGAAATTCAGCATAAATGAAAGGATCTTCATTCTTTGAAATTAATGCACTAGCTGCAGATTCCAAGGTTGCAATGTAACTCATTCAGCTGTTATGAAATGTGCTTGGTGCACTGAATTTCAATAAAGATTTTACCTTCCTAAAAGTATTGCTTCAATGAAGTGCACTTGTGAGGTCTGAATAGGATAGATAATTTATATTGAGATGTAGAGTGAAGTTTTCCAGTATACATCAGGTACTAAAGCAGCTAGAAAATCTGGGGATTTTCAATATGTTCTTGTTTTCCCCTCAGACACTTCCATATCAAAGATTTCATAGATATTTCAAGGCCAGTCTAGTCTGGTCATGAAGTGATAAAACTGATCATCACTTTAACCCTTTCTATACGATATCTGCATATACAACAAACACATATGGATGGTGATGAAACATTGCAGTGACAGGCTGTACCCCTGATGGATGTGAATCTGTTGTACAGTGTACAATGGTGGGTGTTCTGAGCTCTAGAGGGGAGGCAGGGAAATAGGTTAAGCAAGCAAAATGTGAGAATGGAATGTTTTCTTCACAACATAATGCAGCTGCTCCATAAAGAGCAACGAACGAAGCATAGCTGTTGTACAGTAAATGCCCAGTGTGGCAACAGCTTGGATGACCAACTTTGACAGTGCACACATTGCCAGCATAGCATGCAGTTAGGCTCTTTTTCTTGATTCAGATCAAAGCTAGTTTGGAGAAAAACACATCAAAATGCAGCATTTCATAAGAAACAATGGGATAGATCTGGCCTGTGGCTAACATCATGTGTACCCAGCTTCCCAAACCAGCAGTGGGAGGACGCTGGATGCAGAGCAAGTGGGAGCGAGAATACAGCCTTAGATTCAAAAGGAGAATGATATAAGCATACACACCCAAGCCAAAAAGCGGCTGAAAAATGGGATTCCTCAAGCATTAGAAATACGGAATTGGTATAGTTAAGCTGCTTCGCTTTATAAATGGAGCCCGTTTGCTTCATGAGCAGGCATGAATGAAGCTGACAAATGGTGGCAGCTTCTCAACTTGTGAGAAATAAAGAAGGTACTGGTAAAACCTATTTGGTGTTTCGCAACTTTCTGACTAGTTACAGGACCTTAGCCAAACCTAGCAGAGTACACGCAGAATCCACGGAAGCAATTGGCGACTTGGCTGCAGACAGGATAGACGAAGCAGGAACCAGGAACTTGTAGTTAGGTGTTATATACAGTGGACTATTTACAGGAACAGAACTTGGATCTTTTGCTAGCTCTCTCTGACACGACTCACAACTCCTACACTGACACAGAACTCTGAACCTCCAAACTACTGAACCGAAAACATTCCAGTTAGTAGGCCATTAATTATCACTCCCTTTAGAGAGCTTGACCAATCAGGGAGCGGTCTCCATGTCTCTGTTATCACCAGGCAGACTTACTCCTTCAGATTGCCTTCCGGCTGTCTGCCAAACCTTAATTGACTCTGTGTGAGTAGCTGCACGTACACAGTTTCCCAACAGAAGGTGGAAGGCCCAATTGCAGGAGGCACCAAAGAAGGGAGGCTTCTAGATGCAGGAGAGAAAAAATACTGAGTCCAAGGTGTTTTCAAGAGAGATCTCCCTAAGGTGCACTGTGAATATAGGCAATGAAGAATCTATTAGAATACAAATAATTGATGCAAACTTATAACACATAATACATAAAAGTGAAGTTCAGTTTGAAATTCATTGGGCGCAATAACATTTCTCTTTTGCACCTGGAGACCTCCTACCTCCACTTTACCCAACTATTGCACACTTAGCCGTAAAATATACACTCTGGCACCCTTGTTATAGCTAATGGTGAACACACAGTCTGCATGTTGCAAATAGGCAATGAACCTCAGAGTATGTACATTTTTAGAGTTTCACTGAGGTGAAACAGAATTGCATTGGTTTCAACCAGTTCAGGGTCCCATCTTTGGCCGTTCAATCTTTTAGGTTGCAATCCCATACCGCAGTGGCAGCTGGTGCCCACTGGGGCTGGCAGGATTGAAGATTAGGAGACTTAACCTTGGTAGAGCCACAGTCACTGAGGTAACTAATTCTAGTTTTGTCCCCGTCCTCCTCCCTGCTGAGTTTTGCAAGGGCAACACAGAGGAGAAGGATGCCAGGACACTATGCCATCAATACGACTGGTTGCAAGTAAGAAGGCAGGCAGGCAGGTGAGGGCTGCTTGGGGACATAATGAAGTTAATGGGTCAAGTGGACCAGCCTCCACTGCTATACATGCTTACCAGGGAGTAAGTTCCATTGAACTCAATAGGACTTCGGACTGTCAGAAGATTGCTCCTCTGAAAGTTGCTCTCTTGTTTATAACTTTTCTGCCACTCTACACAATTTCAGCTTAAAGTTTGCCCATTGCAGAAAGGTGGCTGGGCTTTATATATTTTCTTTAGTGAACTCTTAACTATAAATGTTCACTATGCATGAAATTCAACCCTGGGTGGTATGTCACGGCATGTCCCCTTGAATACTTCAGAGACTCTACTAAACTATGAGAGTTTTAAATGTTTGGGTATCCTTTCTGAGCTACTGGAGGACGCGTGTGCTTTATACTATATGTATCTCTATGAAACTTTATTCCCTATGTTACCCCTACATCCTTTTCTTCTTGTGCATTTGTGACAATTTGTGCTCATGATGCTTTTGGGATGGTGATAAGCAATCCCACTTTCAAAGCCTGCAGAGGTTTAGGGGCTGTCAAACTGCTGCAGAATTTCCAACTAGCACATACCCTGCAACTTCCTGCTGAAATCCTGTCCCTTTTTACACCACAAATGTTTTGGTTTATTTCTGTTCGAATTTTGCTCCACTATTGCTTCACCAGACAGCAATAATGTGGCAGCATCACAGAAGAAACTAAAGCAGAATAAATCACTGCTAACACACTATTATTGTGTCAAGAATATTTTGAAAAATGCACCCACGATTGAGCCCCAGTCCGGATGGGTCCTGCATTGATATAAATTATTAGGGACGCATTGTAAAATCAAATGGATTAAATGCGTACTCCATTTTGTAGTTTAACTTTTTCTTTACCGTTCAGCCCTGCTCAGCATTTACATGGTACTTTATAATGGAATGATGGATATTGAAAGTGTGTGAGGATTTGGTCCACAGCTGAAGGAAAGCTAAGAATGTCGAAGGATCTGGGCTCTATTTCCATGTATTTTTAAATGGTGGAACTGCCCTTGAAACATAGGTGTGTGCTTCATGATAATCTGATTACTGCAGAAGATGCTGCTATAAAGACCACAGCATAAAGATTAATCCAGTTTTGTGAATAGCAGAACCTGCAATAATAAGATTTTATGTCTTATAACTGGATCTCTGAATGCAGTAGATATATTTCAGTTTCCTTACAACTCTATACCAATATGTTATATTTCTTCTTCCATTATAGATATGACAGATGTCTGGAATGCATACATATTTAGATGTTCAGACAAAAAGGCTTCCATTGTACACTCTGCTCTTTCTCATTTTATGAACAAAGAGCACTTTCAATGGTTCTGGTGTTAGTTGCAGGCTTAGATACTATTGAAGGCGGATAGTAATGGCAGCTGTACTTAATCTATCCTTTGCCAACGTGTACGAAAATTCGTTCCTAATTTTGCTTCAATATATTTTGGTCATAACATGAGTGTTTATTACCACCATAATTTACACACATACACGGGTGCATAGAGAAATCTAATCATCTGGTGGCCACTGGGAGTCATATTATGACTCAGTATTGCCTTTTTTCATAGCTTAAACATGCACTTTTTCCTTATGAAGTTTGCGGTGATGTAATAAAACAATTTACATGTTTATAAGCCATTGGTAGGGTGTGTGTGAGAAAATCTATATAAGCCTCTTATAAAGAACAGCGGCTGTTAATGTCAGTAATTTTCCATTGCTGTAACGCGCACTTTTCTTTTTATAAGAGTTTAAAAGGACAGGGCAAAATCTGGTGCAGCATGATGGCAAGGGGCCTAAGTATGCGTTACATTAATGTGTAACTTGGCTTGCAGCTGCATCACAGATTTATTTTTTTTAAATATATATATATATATATTTGGGGTGGGACAACTTTCATTGGACCTGTGGTGTATGGGGAAGTTTAACCTTCCCTTCCTACACACCACAAAATTGATTGTCTCTGCAACAGTTAACAAGAAGGGGGAAGCTCCCTTTGGTTTCCATTGGACCATTGGACCATCAATAATTGCAGCACAGGTTTCCATTGGACCATCAATAATTGCAGCACAGGAACCAATTTCTGTCAGAATTGTCAAAATAAAAAAATTCCTTCCAGTAGCACCTTAAAGACCAGCTAAGTTAGTTCTTGGTATGAGCTTTCGTGTGCATGCACACTTCTTCAGATACACAGTGTGCATGCACACGAAAGCTCATACCAAGAACTAACTTAGTTGGTCTTTAAGGTGCTACTGGAAGGAATTTTTTTATTTTGACTATGGCAGACCAACACGGCTACCTGTCTGTAACTGTCAGAATTGTGTATGCGAAGGGAAGGGTTAACTCCCCTCCCAACATGCTGTATTTCCCAATAGAAATTGGTGGATACTGCGCCTTGGATTACATTTTTAAAATGTAATCTGCAAACCGTGCAGTAAATGTAATAGGTGGCTAGGTCAAAGAGGATGGCTGCACAATCCTAAACCCAGGTCCTCCAGGCGGGACACTTTTGGATGCAGCACTTTTGGGCCCTCCCCAGCTAATCTGGGTTTACATTGGTGGAAAATGCTTACCCTGGCATAAATTATGCTGGTTCCTATAGGGTTTTTTTTTTGCTCTGCCCAGCATATATCAGGATGGTCTTTGCCTTAGGCAAACCCCTCTCTCTTTTATCCTTATTCTCCCCATCATCAATATGGCATATAACTAATTTTGATTTACCATATATTATTGTTCTTTTCTAACTGCAGCTTCACCTTGTCTTTCATCTGAAAAAGTGCTTCCGGAGTGGTTTACAAATGTCATTTGCGCTCAGGCTTACAATCCGAAAGACACCATGCAAAAGGTAAAATTGAATTCTAGGCATTTGTTTGGGAGTTACAAAATTCTTGAAATGATCAGGTGGAATAATGAAAATTCAAGGAAAAGGAGAATGAAGTTTCTGGTCTCCCAGCTGAGCTGACAAAGAGGTCCTGCAGCCTCATTTCCTACCCTGCCATAGCCTGATGACAACCATCACAACTACATAATGCATGTAAAGTGCTTTGATCACAAATGTGAAATAGTATTTTTTAAAACAACAGCAACACAGAATTTAGTTGAAAGCAGGCCTGTCGGCTGTTGGCACACATTCATATGGACAAATACCGCCTGTTAACCACAGAAAATAAGAACTGAAGGCCTGTAGCCAAGAATGAAAAGAAGGTGTCAAGAGATCATCTTTTCATGTCTATTTTTCAGCTCTGTTCAATCTTTTGGGTCACTCAAACAAAGGAGACATTCGAGAAGTAAGTGCAGAGGTTGTTCTCTCAGGAGAGTGTTAAATAGGTGTTATATAACGGACTGTCATTAGCACATCTACTTAAGGACTGCACTTTAAATAGCTTTCATGTTGACAATTGCTAGAAAAAAGCAAATATATTTCCTATTCTTGAGCTTCTTGTTAGTGCATGTTGAACCACAAGGGGGCAATGCTTTGTCTAGCAATCTAGCCAGCACTTGTTTGTAAGCATCTATGTCTAAGTTAACTACTCCCCTAAAAGCGGAGCCATTTTGTTTGCTCTTCTCTCCAGACAATATGTCTTCTATTCTTTCCTTCTATCTCTACTCACTCTTTCAATTGGTCCTGCATGAATAAAGCCTTTGAACTCCAGAAACTGTAAGTGATTACTTCAATCTAATTCACCCAGGCTGCAAGGCCTGCTATCAACAACAGTGCTCTGAGGCAAATGCCAGGACCTACTGGAATCTGTGCGCAGCTGCCCTCTGTGGTGAACCACCAAACTGCAGGTGGCAGATTTCTCAGTAAGGAACCTGTCACACTGACTCTGCCCACCCATTTTGGCCATTGGATCCTTCTAGGCAGGAAGGCATGTAAAGGACTTCCTTTCCTAGCTAAATGGTCAAATAGAGTAGACAGGTTCACTGGTGCCAAGTAACTGTGTCAAGAAAATGGAATGTTGGGAAGGAAGAAGAGCCATGGCAACAGGTGCCAGGGAATGGTTGCTAGGGTGGAGAAGACAGGTAGGACAAGGGTGTTAGGAAGAGGAGAAGGGTGTGAATGAAGAGCTGGGCAAAAGGGTTATTTCTTTCTAGCCAGTTTTACAGCTTATAGATTGGTTTTTAAACCTGCCTTATCACCATGAGGTGGGGTGGGGTGGCTGTAATGGGCAGGCAGGAGCCGGAGCCTTCCTGTGGGAAAGCCCACAGCACAGCACAGCTGGCAGCAGTTGCAGTATATTGCCATGCTATCTGAGACACTGTGTGTGCATGCAGCTATGGAAAGCAGTGTACAAAAATATTACTAGAACAATGAGTCAGTGACAGAGGGAATTCTGTAGCTTGCTCTATCTCTATCTATCTATCTATCTATCTATCTATCTATCTATCTATCTATCTATCATCTATCTATCTATCTATCTATCTATCTATCTATCTATCTAAAAACCATGTTAATTTATCCTGGTCTTTGTCTGGATCCTTTCCACTCCCATCTCAGATCCCCATTTAAGTCAACATGGCTGCTTGAAGGGAAGTGCCTTCAGTCTGGGCAATGGGATCTTTGGATCCAAGCTACTATAAATCTATCGCAAACAGAAAAACTCCCTGTCCATTGTTGGTGCTTTGAGGATGCTACAGGTTAATGAGTGTTATGACCCTAAACACTGTCCCTGTGATAAAATGACAATTCATTTCGAGGAAGTAAGGTTAAGATCATAAAACTGTGTGCGTGCGCTGGTGCTCTGGGAAAGAGAAAGCTCATGCTTTTGATCTGGGTTGTTTTGTCTGGATGGTTGTATGATAAAGTTCTGAAATACAGAGAGGGCAATTCTCTGTCTTTTATTATGCATAATTATTTATGTAGGGACTTGAATTATTAGACTTGGATAATAATAATAATAGTAATTAGGTGGAGTATCATGACACAGAACAGAACAGCTTCTTTCTCTAGACTGTTTTGTACTGCAGCTCTTACCAGTCCCAGCCAGGGATGATGGGAGTTGTAGTCCAATACATCTGGAGAGCACAAGGTTGGGAAAGTCTGATATAGAATATCATTAGACATGTAAAGTGCAGCTGGCAAGAACCACGCAGGAACGTGTGAGCTAGAGCAGATATGATAACTTTGTGGCCTTCTACATGTTTGCTATATGCTGTCTTTGGATTTGAAAAGCCACGAGTGTTGACAGAGTCAAAGGAAAGCTTAAGCAATGTCATTTGTTAGCTTGTATTTTGGATCTTCCCCATGGAACAATGGAAATCATGCTTATGCGTGCTTTTTTAGTCTTTACAACTTCTGATTACTTGAAGGAATTTGCTCAAAGTGAGTGAGCCAGGGTCAGAATTGTGGTGTACTTTGGACGGTGCCCTTTCCTTAGTGGAGAATGAGCAGCTTTATATAGTTGCACAATGTGCATTGGCTGTATTTTTTATTTGTCCTGCAGCGACCTTGCAAAAGCAACATATACCCTTGTGAGCACTAGGCTTGATTAATCATCTCATTCATCACAAGGTTTTTGATAGGGCTGTCCTGTTGCTGGCAGCTTTTTCGGAATACTGTGGCACAATTCCTCATTGATTTGTGCTATCATGATCATATTATGCTTGCCCAGCATTCTTCACAAAGGTGACGTATAAATTGGTGGGTCAACATTAAATTGGCACTCCTGGATGTTAAAACCTTGAATTGTGTTGACCCTGGCAACATTCAATGCTTGCTTGTGTAGCCCCAACCTAACAAAAATCTATATTCGCATGACACCAGCCACTTAAAAGATCTTGCTATGAATTAGGCTCTCTGTGTGTGTAAAACTTGTGCTCTTGTTACATATTCTCAAACTACTAAATTGGTCTGAAAAGACATGTTCCTGCAAATAAGCATGCTGTTGAATCCTGATGAATCACACCAAAGGTCTATCTAATCCAACATTCTGTTCCTGACAATGGCCAACTAGAGACCCCTGGTATTTCACAAGCAGGACATGAAGGCGCTATTCCAGGCATGGGGGACCTATGACCCTTGTCCAGATGTTCTTTGTTGGATTCCAACTTCCACCTGTCTTGACCACCATGACCTATGGTCAAAGATGCTGAGATGTTTGTGTCCAACAACAGCTGGAGGGCCACAGGTTCTTCATCCCTACACCAATCCAAAATCTAGTATTTGGAGAAATACTGCCTCTGAACATGCAACTTCTACTTAGCTATCATGGTTAACTTTGTTTTTTTATCCCCTTCCAAATTTGAACATGGTGGCTATCAAGATGTACCCATGTGCCCGCATCACGGTTTGCTTCCCAGTATCCCATTCAGCAGTTTCCCCCTTGCCAAATCTCCAAACTTCTTCACAAATTCTGCAAACTTTGCAAAAGTGATTTGCACAAGAGCTGCTGAGAATGACATTGATGGGGTTTTCAGAGGGGTAGTCATGTTAGTCTGTTGCAGCAGAAAGAACAAGGAGTGTTGTTCTAACAAAAATACTGATGGGAACACTCAGCATGCTGTGCACAAACTATTGCTAGTGTAACAATTTACTCAGAGCAACTGTTATTTGTTTGGAAAGTATTTTTTTTAATTGTACTGAAAAATTCTGAATTTGATATTTCTCTCTTATGACAAGGCAATAGTGTAATCACCCTGAGATTGCATTTTTAACATATGGCAATGCTTAAGCATAAAATGTTTCAGTTCTATTAATAATGAAATAATTAAAAAAAAGAACATCAGGTGATATAAATTAAACCCACTTTGCCCTTTACAGTGTTTGGTGTGTTTTTTAAAACATGGTGAATGGGTTTCCCAAGACAAGTACTTGTCACTCTTTCAAGAGTCTAAATCCTGTCCTTCTACTTCCTAGGCATTACTTTGGACGGCCTACAACTTATACAACCACAACTTCATAATAAAACCAGAGTATAAAACAAATAAAACAAGACAGGCACAACAGATAAAAACAACATTCGCTGCACAAAAACACAGTCCTCCTGGCAAGGCTAAAGCCTTCGCCAACAGGTGAAAGACAGGAAGAGAAGTGGTTGGCTGAGCTTCATGGGGCAAAGTGTTCCATAAATTGGGTGTGGCCTTTGAGAATGCCCTTTGTCTTGTCCCAACCAACCATGCTTCTACCATAGGTGTATAAGGGACCTCTGTTAGGTTACAAAACATGGCTGACAGGTTGCAAACTGCGGGAGATTAGCAGCCAAGCCTAACAAATGCATATTCTTGCTGGTTAGCATGAGAAGAGGCTAAGTTAACAGAACTGTGTCGCAGACAGGCAGATATTAAGACCATAGAAATACATTTGGTAGGGAGAGCTCTGTGTGATGTCATTTCCCCTCCACTTTTGGAGAGGAAGGAGCATGTAGTACTTCCTGTTCCTCTCTCTCTCTCTCTCTCTTCCTTTGACCAATGATGGATGCCGACATGTCTCCCCTTGCTCCAGCTTTACGTGGCTTAAAAGGGCACATGGCAGCCCATATCAGAAGTGTTAATTTTTTGGCGAGTTTCCTAAAAAAATAGGTAAAAACCTCATATATATTTTTGGAGATTTTGCAAAAAGAAAAAAAGCTAAACTTTTGTGTCCGGAGTAAGAAGGGGAAAACCAGCTTCTTTCATTAACTGGACTTGCTCAAAACAAGGTTTTATAGCCTAATTCATATGCTTTAAATTTTTCTGCCAAGGATGGGATTTAGAAACTCTGTTCCACCCCCACACATGGGTGCCTAGAGGGATAAATTGCAATCAACACATCCTCTCCTACTCATTAAAAGCATCCCACACAAATACAGTTAAAACTTGGGGGAAATTCATGACAAAACAACCATTGCTGAGGGGTAGAAGATCTGTACTGCACCCAGAAGGTCCCAGGTTTAATCCTTGACATTGCCGGCTAAGGCTTGGAGAGACCTTAGTCTGAAACCCTGGAAAGTGGCTTCCAGTCATTGTAGACAATACTGAGCTGGGTGGACCAAGGGTCTGACTCTGTATAAGGTAGCCTCCGATGTTCCCCACTGATCACTTGTAAAATAAAGTTCCCTGAAGATCTGATTTTTGGGGGGTGATGTTTTCATTTCATAGAGACTCTAGACTGACCCGGAATGAACATGGAGTCACCTCTAATTTCTGCCAAAGACAAAAGGCCCTCCAGGGTAATGTTGACACTAAAAGCAGAAGTAAATATGTGGCAGCATCTCATGCATTCTACTGTCGCTTTCTTTGCTGTGTCTCAGTCTGCAGGTGCACTTTTGCTGCTTAATGTCACACCCAGCGTATTAAGCCATTGATTTTTGGGCAGAGTTTTGTTCTTTGGCTTTTTCAACAACATAGAAACCATTCCAAACATAAAATACACAAAGCAACACAAAGCAACCCCTTCCCCAAAGCAGAGGAGCATGAGTATCAGACCAAATATAAGAAATCTGTATAGAAGTTAAAGCCATAAGCAGATTTTAAAAAGGAGCTGATATTAACCCATTCATGGTTCAAGAATGGCTGACGGACTTCAAGGAAGGCAGTTAAACCTGAAATGCTTTCAAATGCGTAACCAAACCACAGACTGACTCATTCAGCCATAATGGTGCAGTTCTGCCAAGCACTCTAACTTTCAGCTAGATCAGGGGACAGGGAACCTTTTTCAGCCTGAGGGCCACATTTCATTCCAGGGGCCACATCTCAGTAGGTGGGGCCAGAATAAACAGTGGGAGGATGAATATAAATATGAATATGAATATGAATATAAAATTTACTTTAGTGCAATACCCTAGAGAAATCGCCTTGCCAACAAAGGTCCGTATAGTTAAAGCTATGGTTTTCCCAGTAGTGATGTATGGAAATGAGAGCTAGACCATAAAGAAGGCTGATCGCCGAAGAATTGATGCTTTTGAATTATGGTGCTGGAGGAGACTCTTGAGAGTCCCATGGACTGCAAGATGATCAAACCTACCCATTCTTAAGGAAATCAGCCCTGAGTGCTCACTGGAAGGACAGATCGTGAAGCTGAGTCTCCAATACTTTGGCCACCTCATGAGAAGAGAAGACTCCCTGGAAAAGACCCTGATGTTGGGAAAGATGGAGGGCACAAGGAGAAGGGGATGACAGAGGACAAGATGGTTGGACAGTGTTCTCGAAGCTACCAGCATGAGTTTGACCAAACTGTGGGAGGCAGTGGAAGACAGGAGTGGCTGGCATGCTCTGGTCCATGGGGTCATGAAGAGTCGGACACGACTAAACGACAACAATAGCCTAGTTTCTATACACAACTCTCTCTTTCCACTATCCTTTCCCTATGAAGGGTGGAGAAATTCAATTCGGTCCTCATTCAAAGGTCAGTCTACTTAATTCATGTGCTCTGAAACAATCCATGAACTGAAACATAGCCATCCATCAAAATTCACGCTTCTCCGAATTTGCAGTCCAGTTCTCCAGCCAAGTACAGTATGTTCCCAGTGGTGCAATGGGTCAGTGTGTCTGGCTGTTTACTAGACGGTTGTTTGTTTCGGCCCATCCAGGGAAGGCTGTGGGCAGGATCCCTGCATTGCAGGGGGTTGGATTAGATGACCCTCAGGGTCTCTTCCAATTCTATGATCTAACTATGGTGTACAAAATGCATATGCTGGATTCAAGTGCACATAACTAGGCACATGTTAGTGAAAAAACATACAAAAGTGTATTGCATTAGGGAACACTGCTTTGCAAAAAAAGTGAATTCTTATTATGAGAAATCTGCACTGAAATCCTGAAATTTCATGAGGACTTTCTCTCTTTTAAATCACCCTCTGAACATGTGGAGAACTAAACTTAAGATTGGGAAAATGAGAAATGGAGAGAGGAGCCAAAATGGAAAAATCCACCCTTCTCTACTTTGATCCAAAGCAGAACAATGGCAGGTTAGTTGACAAGTTCTACCTCTGGCTTTTTTCCTTGGAGGCAAACTGGCCAGAAAAGGGCATCCCACTGCACTGCCTTCCTGCTTGAGAAGAGGCTAAAGGAAAAGTCAATTCATGCCGGATGAATGGATGTTGAAGCGGATGTTTTATTCCCTGCTGCCCCCCGCACTCGCCCCCCAGCAGCCAGACCTCCTTCTCCCTGCTTTCCTCCTCTTTTCATTCCCCTTCCAGTAGAGACAAAGAGATGAAACTAATAAATTGATTGGGGTGTATAGCTGATGTTTTTAATGCATTGCTAACCCTAGGATGGGATTAAAAACCACTAAATAAATGACAATTGAAGCTGTAATGCAATTCTCATATGTTTCTGTGTGGAAGAAAGCCCGTTAAGTTCATGGGGCTTACTCCCAGGTAAGTGGGTATAGGGTTGCAGCCACAACAATTTATTGAGGATTGTGTAATGCAGGTTTGTGGATAAATGAACTTTCAGTATATCCACTCGTTTTAAGAACATGTTTATTACAGATTATTTAGGTACAAAAAATATCAAGATGAATCCAGCAACCTTATAGTTCTATATACTACTGGCTTGTGTGGGTGGAATCACTGTGTTGCCATGGTTGCTCTTTTGTTCCAGTACTGAAAAAATGTTAATTCAGTAAGTCCCAACGATTCTTTCTGTACCTGCCTCCAAAACTTACAGAAATCGTCATGTTACGGTGTTCTCTTTGTCCTGGTATCATCAAGCTAATTGGTCTAAATCAGGTCTGTTAGATTAAAATCACTATTGTATTGTATGGAAAGGGCAGACCTTTGGGCTCCCGGGGTCATTTTATTAGCAAAGGCAACACAGAATGCATTTTGTTTTTTCTCACTCCCCTCCCCCTTCCAGGTATGGAAGAGTCTTGGGTGCAACAGGAAAGTTTCTCTGTTCAAATGATTTCTCTGCCTCTCAAACTCAGGTGTGCAGTGGAGCAGTTCATGAGGACCATTGGAACAAATCTTCAAGCCAACATTGAGCCATGGAAGGGGTGAAGAGGGGACTGCAGAATAGATCTTTCTGAGAGGCATTACTCTGGGGGATTTTGCATTCTAGATTGCCTACGTTTTACTGTTTACTCTCAGGGGACTCTCACCACTGGTGATTGAAGCCAATGACACATGGTGTCAGCCACAATCCTTTAGTTCCTTGAGAAATGTTGCTCTTTGATGCATTCCCCCTCAAATCAGCATCCATCCGGTTTGAAAACTTAAGTTGTCGTTAACCTGAGGTGTGTACATTTGAGACAGCCTTTGCACATGGGCAAAGGATAGCACATGCACAAATGACAGCTGCATTGCAGAGGAGTTTGGGCAGCTGCAAGTGAAGAGAAACAACCAGGTAATGCTCACCTGGCAAAGACATTCCTGCTCCCTCTCTGGTATGTACAGCAATGTGCAAATGGGACTTGAAATACAGCAGAGAAAAACAATCTTGCTGCATTTTCAGCTGCTAATGTGTACATAGCTTTAGAGTTATAACCTTAAAAAAACTACCTGGGGTTGTAGGATAATGTTATAAAGAAAGTACTCTTCCTAGCCTTTGACTGGGTCTCCTGGGAGTAAAAAGGTAACCATTGTGTTTTCTCAAGGTTTTCATTTCATCAAAGTTATAAGATGTAGTATTTTCATGCTTCTTTCTTTTTGTTTTGTTTATACCTTCTCAAAAATATTTATTTGGTTTCATAGAGTAGAAGGTACTATAAAACAATGAAAGCCCCTAAAACAGTTCTGGTACAGATGCAGACTGGGAAAGTTCTCTACTTAAAAACCTTGTTGGAAGAGGAAGGTCTTCAGCAGGTGCTGAAAAGACAACAGAGGCAGTACAGTGGTATCTTGGTTTATGAACTTAATCCGTTCCAGAAGTCCGTTCTTAAACCAAAGCTTTCTTAAACCAAGGTGTGCTTTCCCATAGCAGCGGGGGACTCAATTTACAAATGGAACGCACTCAACAGGAAGCGAAACATGTTCTTATGCCAAGGCAAAGTTCACAAATTAAAACACCTACTTACAGGTTTGCAGCCTTCTTAATCCAAGTTGTTCATAAACTAAGCTGTTCTTAAACCAAGGTACCACTGTACCGGTTTAATATGTAATGAAAGAGAATGCTGAAAGGTAGATGTCACAACACTATTTGCCCGATTCCTATATTGTACAGAACAGACCTCTATCAGTCCCAGCCAGAATGGCCAATGGTCATGGATGCTTGGAGTTATAGTGGGGCTACCTTTGAAGGTGACTCAGAAACTACAACTAATCCAGAATGCTGCAACTAGACTGGTGACTGGGAGTGGCCGCAGAGACCATATAACACGGGTTCTGAAAGAACTACATTGGCTCCCAGTACGTTTCCGAGCACAGTTCAGTGTTGGTGCTGACCTTTAAAGCCCTAAATGGCCTCGGCCCAGTATATCTAAAGGAGTGTCTCTACCCTCATCGTTCAGCCTGGACACTGAGGTCCAGCTCCGAGGGCCTTCTGGCGGTTCCCTCACTGTGAGAAGTGAAGCTACAGGGAACCAGGCAGAGGGCTTTCTCAGTAGTGGCACCCACCCTGTGGAATGCCCTCCCATCAGATGTCAAGGAAATAAACAACTATATGACTTTTAGAAGACATCTGTGGGCAGCCCTGTTTAGGGAAGTTTTTAATGTTTGATGTTTTGTCACTTTTTAAAAATTATTATTAATATTCTGTTGGCAGCTACCCAGAGTGGCTGGGGAAACCCAGCCAGATGGGCAGGGTATGTATATATGTATGAATAAATAATTATACAACACCATCCAGAGGTTACCACATTAGCTAGCAGCTTCTACGTTTGCCAAGGTGCTAACAAAATGGTGCTTCATAACTTCTGTGGCATAACAAAACCCCAACAAGGATGTCCTGCACATCTTTCCACATATCCCCACAGCTAATGAAATGCAATAGCCTCACAAGGGAACCTCACTTCGCCATTTAAAAGGAAAACAAAGAGAAAGAGAGAGCGCCTCATTTACATGTGTGCCAATACCATTAATGTAAATTGGTTATTAGCACTTTGTGCTGAAAAGCAGTAAAACAAAACATAAAGGTAGTTTTTATTAACTGCAATTTTGCCCTCTGAAACCCATGCTAGGAGGCACCTTTGGCAAACAGCCATTCCTCCCCCGCCACCTCAAAGATGGCATTGACATTTACTCCACCACATTAACATATTTATAAACAAATTACCGCCGCCTTTGCTGCAATTTGCATTTTATAACACATCGGCACTCTGAAGTTAATAGGACAACCACGTGCAATGTTTTTGTAATTCAATTGGAAAGCTGCATTGTAATCTTTCTCCAATCGCTCTCAGGTCTATGGAGAAAGGGGTAATTAAGGGGAAAATAGCTTTTACCAGTCTATTATAATATAGGAATAACAAGAATGAAATCTGCTTCAATCATTGCTTTCCCCAAAAGTTATTTGAGAAGTGTCGGGTGGTAGGGAAAGCTGAGTTGCTGACAAAGTTCTGCTGCAGGCATAGGCAAATTTGGCCCGCCAGTTGTTTTGGGATTACAATTCCCATCATCCCTGACCACTGCTCCCGTTAGCTATGGATCATGGGAGTTGTAGGCCAAAAATATCTGGAGGGCCGAGTTTGCCTATGCCTGTTCTACTGGAATGACGGGTGGGCCATTTTATTTGTAGCTTTTCCTATAAGCTACATTTAGGATCGCCATTGTGGTGGCAACCCTACAAAATCATTTCCATGGTTAGGAAGTAGGAGCCCAGCAGTCTTTGTAGACAAAAGGGCTGGCTCCAGTTGGAATGGGAGGGTGATTGTATAGCTGGTTCTGGAACCGGCCATTTTTTTTTGGATATGGTCTGGGTTTCCATCAGGTACCAAGAAAGAAGATGCATGTCTACATGAAATCTGTTTGCTGTATATTCATGCTATTATCATGACTTTGGATTTCAGCTCAAGTAAATAAAAGGCAAGCGGCAAAAGGACGTTCCGAAAGGCTAAGCTTGCTGGTGCTCCACAAGGCTAGTTAAAAAGCTCCAGGCTCCACGAGGCTCCGAGGATTCCAGCGAGCGGAAGGATCACAACAAAAAACCGCGTCGTCTCCAGGGAAGAAAGGGGCGAGCCAAGGGCTGCCCCGACCTTAAGTGGCCTTACAAAGGCCCGCCCCTGCCGCCAGCCGATTGGCTGGCGCCACAGGGTATGTTAATTGAGGGAATCCCCTGTCTCCCGCGAGGCTGGCACCAGCCTCGCGAGAGCGAGTGTGGGTGGGGTCGCGATCCCACAACCCCCCCTCCTCCTGACGCTCGGAAGGGGCATTGTGTGGCTATTCCCTCCCCCCCCACAGGTGGAATAAATGAAGACAACGGACACAGAGTTTTAGGTTAATGGGCGAAATTGGCCACAACTTTATTGATTACAGGAAAGAAGGGTATTGGCTTTAGGCATTGGCCCTAACCGACTATCCGGTCTGACCGGGAAGGGTTAAACACCAACAGGGGGAGCCACCCGAGATGCATATCCCTAGGCGCTCCCCGAGGGGTTACCGCTCGGGGGCGCGCTTTAGGCCCTAGCCTCCGTAGGTTTCGGACGAGGCGTCGCCCCTCGGAGTCCTTTAACGAACTACCCTTCAAGCATTGGGGGAGGTGATGGCGTTCCTCCCCCCCAACCTCATCTGCATGACAATACCCCGGCCAATGCCTACCGCCACCGAGCCGCGAACCGGCTCGCCGCCAATACCCTCAGACCTGTAACCAATCCCTAACGCCTTGAAAGATATCAGCCAACCAAATATCATTGCCAGCATCCGATAGATGCACGCCATCCCAGCGATAAAGCATTTCCACGTCAAACCGTATGCGTGGGTGCTGAATAACCCGACCGCCCCATGCGGCCACTCTACGTGCCACCGTGCGCTCCACAATCCTCCTAGCCTTATTCACCGCCACAGGTTTCTCTGCATCCCGCCAACATCGCCTTTCCAGCAGGGATGACCACAATATTGTAATGTTCTCATGGGATGCCCTCAACCTTTCCAAGTCATTTATGATGTTCCACATCAAGTCCACCCCTTTCCTATACGCCAGGTCGTTCTCGCCCAGTTGAATGACCAAAGCGCTAGGTGGTCCCTCGGCCGCTATTTTTTTGGATACAGCTGGGAAAAACTCTTCCCAACGCATACCCCTCCTAGTAATCCATGACAATTTAACCCTGCTGGGTAGCCGTAACTCATTATCCCAGCCCTTTTGTTCGGCACGCTGCTTTGCCCAATAAACGATGCTGTGGCCGAGGATCCACAGTCGAACCACACCAGTACCTGAAATGAGAGAATCGGAAAACCAGATCAGAAGGAGAGCCGGGGGGGAAGCTGAGGGGGGAAAGTTGAGGGGATTTCAGAAGGGCTTACGGATGTAACCCCGGTAAGCGTTAGATTTCCAGCGCCCCATGTCCATAATTCTTTCAGCTGGTAGACCCATATGTGCGGCGGTGGTTGCCGCCCCAATGCGAAAGGAGTGCGCGGCGTACTCCTCCTGAGGAAGCCCGATGGCAGCAAGTGCCTTGCGCATGACCCTCGTGAACTGTTGTTTTGAGAGGGCTGAACCGTCAGAATGTACGAAAAAGGGGCCACTAGACTCCGGTCTTACGCACAGGTATTTTCTAGCATCCTTTACAGGGCAAGGGCCCGCCTTATGCGTCGCCTGCAGGCGAACCAAGGCGCCCCTGCCAAGCTGATCAGTCTTCGAGCTACGGATTTTTAACATCGCCTGCGCCCTGTCCACAGTTACGTCCTCCAACAATAACCCTTTAGATGCTGTGCGGTCCTCACAGACCACTTCGCCTATGCGTAGGGCGCCAAAAAATGCGAAAGAAAACGCTGCTGAAAATAACCTGGCTTCATATCTTGACCAGCACAAGGCCCTCAACTTCCTACGGATTTGGGTAAGTATGTCTAAGGTTAAGGGCCGTCTCCTGTCCCGGCCATGCGGCCTGGACCTGCGCCAACCCTCCAGCATCTTCCGCACCACGAAATGTGAACAGGGATCGGTGGAAAACAAAGTTTTGGAAAAGAAGGATATAGCAGCCGAATGAATATTGAGGGTTTTGGGGGCCCGGCCAAGATCTCTAAGGTGGACCAAATACTCAATGACTTGCGACTTGGATGGTGGCTTGCCAGGCTTGAACCGCTCCTTTTTGATGCGGAAGGATGTGAAGTCTAGCCATGCCTTATTATACGATCTCAGGGTAGAGGGCGCTAGCGCAGACAATACTCCCTTTATTGCTTCTCGTTGCCAATATTCCAGAGGTGCTCCGGGAATGGTTGCGGCTGCTGCTGCGCATCCGGCGCCAATGAGCGAAAGCGTTCCATCTGGAAACGAGATAACGCATCCGCGATGTTATTATCAATGCCAGGGACAAACTTGGCAGAAGCGTGAAGGTTCAAGCGCAAGCAGTTAAGGACAAAGTACCGTAAAAGGGACGCTACTCTAGGTGAGCGTGACGATTGTTTATTCAAGACTGACACGACCGCTAAATTGTCCGTCCAGAAACAAACCCTATGGTTCTTGAACTGGTCTTCCCATAAGTGAATTGCAACAACGATGGGAAAGAATTCTAAAAATGTCAGGTCACGTAGTATCGGTTTGCCTTGCCAGGAAGGAGGCCAGTGCTGGGCACACCACTGCCCCCTGAAGTAGACCCCAAAACCTAAGGACCCAGCCGCATCCGAATGTACTTGAAAATCGGACTGCAGTGCCAAACTATCCTGCCAAAGCGATATGCCGTTGAAACCGTCCAGAAATTGCAGCCAAACAAGGAGGTCCGCCTTTACTGCCTTGGAAAGACGTACCCTATGATGGGGTGACCGTAAGCCCGCGGACAGCTTTGCTAGGCGGCCGCAGAAGGGGCGACCGGGGGAAATTACACGGCAGGCAAAGTTGAGGTGCCCCAATAGGGATTGAATTTGCCTCAAGGTGACCTTCTTTAGGGGCAGCATTTGGCCGATAAGCTCTCTTAAGGCGACCAATTTTTCCTCCGGTAAGCGCGAGGTCTGTGCTACGGTATCAAGTTCAATGCCCAGGTATGTCATGGTAGTGACCGGACCCTCGGTCTTCTCGCTTGCCAGAGGGACCCCCAGCTCCCTAGCTAAGGACTCGAAGGCCAGGAGGAGGGACCTGCACTCCCCTGCATCACTTGCCACCAAAATAAAATCATCGAGATAATGACCCACCCCTAAAGAGCCAGTTCTAAACTTAAGTGCCCACTCCAAGAATGTGCTGAAGGTCTCGAACGCAGCACAGGCTATAGAACAACCCATGGGCATAGCTTTGTCAATGAAGTAAGCTCCCTGGAATTTGAAACCCAACCAGCGGTAGTCTTCCGGGTGAACCGGAAGTAAGCGAAATGCTGACTCAATGTCGCATTTTGCCAAAAAGGCACCCCTGCCAAAGCTCCGCACCAACCGCACAGCTTGATCGAATGAAGAGTACTTCACCGTGCACATCTCTTGGGGAATTGCGTCATTAACCGAAGTTCCTTTGGGATAGGACAGGTTGTGTATCATTCTAAATTCACCGGGGGCCTTCTTTGGGACAATACCCAGCGGGGAGATATGAAGCCCCTCAATAGGCGGAGTTGTGAATGGACCAGCTACCCTGCCAGCTGTAATTTCCTTCTGTATCTTTTTAAGCGCGATGTCGGGTCTTTCTAACACTGATTTCTGGTTAGGTGGGCAACTGGAATTGGGTGTAAAAGCAATCGGAATTCTAAAACCTTCAGAAAACCCTTCCTCAAGTAGGTGAGCCGCACGTCTATTTGGATAGAACTTCAAGAGTGCTCTCAAGGGCTCCAATTTTATCGGAGAGCACGCGAGGCCTAGGGAGATGTTAGTATCGAGCCCCGGCTGGCCCTTGGGCGGGGGCTGCAGGTCCGGCGGAGCCACCCCTGTTTCCCCGGGAGAGGTGACCCCTGCCCCCCCGAAAGGGCTGCTGCCTCCCTTTGAAGCAGTTGACCGCAGGGTGGCTGCCTAAGCACCTCTCGCATTCGTGTAGGTACTTACAGGTAACGCGCTGACAGGTACCCTTGTTGAAGTCCCAGCACTGTCTACGGCGCTGGGTCTCCACCTTACCAGCTTTTGGCTGTTGAGCATTTTTCTTCTCGATATTGGGCCCCACATGTTCAAACCAGCAGTTGTTGTCCTTTTGGTCCCAGCGAGTTGAAGACAGCAGCGAGGCATTCCTCCGAAAGTCTTCATCATACGCCAAAGCGGCCTCATCACCTGCCTGCTCCCGTGCCCTCCTGACGTGAGCCAGGTAGGACACGAGATGCGCGCCCCTCTTAGGATAACAACTTGACACCACAGCCATAAACACTTGATAGCCATTAAGCCAGTTCTCAAAAGATCGCTCCACCCGGGGCACCCTGTACCTCCTTTTCCCATAGTACTTAATTTTTTCCCCTTTTCCCTTTACCTGGGCTGGGGGCAGCAGGGAAAACATATCCACGTAATTGCCATTCAATATCTTGTTCCTCTTCCTCTTAGAGAGGTGGTTCCCCAGAATAAAGTCAGTGGCAGCGTTGGTTGAGACTTTAACGTCTGGGACCAAAGCCCCATCCTTCCAATCAAGCGTGCCATTAAATGCCTTCCTGTGAGAGTTGGCCCTTCGTTCATGAACCCATTGGGGAGCTCCAACTTCCTCGCCCTCCCCCCAATATGTTTCCATTGGTGCGTCACTATCCCCATCTGAAGAAGAGGTACCTGTTTCCTCCTCGGAGTCCGAAGTATCCCTCTTTTTGCTTTTCTTCGACCGATGCTTCTTCTTCGCCTTCCGCTTTCCGCCCCGTGGAGCGTCGTCACGGGGGGCCTGGTCGCTGGCAGCGGCCACCTGCTGAGGGGGCAGCTCCTCCTCGGAAGATGACTCCTCCGAGGTGCTTGGTTGACTAGGGTTATCCTGGAAAACACTGGGAACGTCAATCACCTCCTGGCGCGGGGCTGATGTAGAGGCCCCCGCTGGCCTGGCCTTTTGTGCGTTCGACCTAGGTTTTTTAGCTGGTGCCTTGCCTTTTGGTGGACCTGCCTTAGATTTTTGAGTTTTGGCAGCTTGCAAGCGCGTCCGTGGCCTGCTGGGGGCCTGCTCAACCACGCTAGCTGCACTAGTGGAGGGACCATCCTGACCCTGCTGGCTGGGGGGGGTGTCTGGTATGCAATCTTGTGTCAACTCGACAATGTTCGGTGAGGGAGTGATAGGTGCTCTGCACTGCGCGTAGAATGCTTGCAGCGCGGAAAAGAGCTGCGCCACGACCTGCGGGTTACCTGGGCCTGCTGGCATTAAGGCATTGCCAAGTTGAGGTTGTTGGGGGTTGCTGTTGCTCTCCATGACCAAGCCGAAAGCAGCGACTGGGGGGGGCAGTCAAGTTTTATGCAAATCGGGAATTTATTTATTTATTGTTTATTTATTGTTTTCTACCTATCTTTTTACCAAAACAATTTTTTATTTTTACAAAAAAAAAGCAAAAAAAAATTATTTATTTATTTATTTATTATATTTATCTATCTATCTTTATTTATTTATTTATTTAATTATATTATATTTATCTATCTTTATTTATTTATTTATTTATATAATTCTTGTTTATATTCAACAACCGCAATGGGAAACAGGCAACCTGATCTGCCCACACTCACTGGCTGTTGCTGTAAATAAGGGATCTGAAATGCACTTCACAAAATTGCTGCAATTATACTTCTTGCCGCTAGATGGCAGTGTTCGCCAGGAATTTGCTTAAACCCACTGCAGAAGACAGGAACCAACGTAACTTAAAATAGAAATTTGTTGTTCACCAAAACGCTAAATAAACAGCAGCTGCCAAATGCAGATGTGATATATATTAGTATTGTCTTCTAGATTTTTACTGATTAGTAGTTAGGAGCGTAAGTATGAGGCTTTTTATTATTATTATTATTATTATTATTATTTATTTATTTATCTGTCTCTTTATTTATTTATTTATTTATTTGGTGGCTTAGAGGCGCGCTGATAGAAGACCTGAGTGTATCAGAGCCTAGAACCACGGGAAATATATATAAACTCAAAACAAATCAAAGGCAAGAATAGTTAAAATTTTAAATGCGGTTGCCAGGCCCTTTCCCTTAAACAAAATGGCTGCCCCAGCTTCACACGTGGCCTCCCAAAATGGCGACCGGCAGGGAAACAAGGAACCGTACTCAGCACTATGCAACAGCGTATAGCAGGTCAGCCTCTGGAGACAATGCCCCTAATTATCACTCATTAGCTGTAAATTGACCTGCCGGCCAGCACACACCCAGGCAGACACGGAAGTAAAATATCCACTTTAAAAACAAGCTGGGGGGGGGGTAAACAGGGAATGGGAGCAATCACAATGTCCACAAACAGAAGGAGAAGCGGAGACTGTTCAACATCAGCTGTTTAAAGAGCAGTCAAACCACGTGGGAAGAGGGGAGAAACAAAGGGGCGGAACGGAGACTGATTAAAATCAGCTGTTTAAGGAGCAGTCAAACCACGTGGAGAGAGGGGGAGAAACAAAGGAGCAGAATGGAGACTGTTTAAAATCAGCAAATGTCCCGCAAAACCCCCGCAGCAGCGGATAGTACACAAGTAACCCGATTAAATTAAATAGCAAAATACCCACACAGCAAAACACTCAGCAAAGCCCCCGCAGCAGAAGCGCCTTTTTCTTATAATCTGATGTTGCACTTTTAACACCTGGTCTCCCTTCCAATTTGAAACCACATCAGACCCTGCTTAGCTTTACAAATGTGCTAGCAGTTTTATTGCTGCACCACCAGGGGGACTACAGGAAAACCAGCTAAATTAACAAGCAATAAAGTAAGATACAACCTGCTGGAAGTCTTCGAGGAAACAGAAAAGCCACGTGAGGAGGGTTGTTGAACTGAAAGAGCGGAGGAAGGCACAGAAGGGAGGCTGCAGGGCTCGATCAGCTGGCTGGCTGCTGTATGGGGTTTTTTGCCCAGCGATGGAACAGCTGGTGGTGAGTCACGCTGCTGAAGCAACCTAAGAGAATAAGCCCCCCCGAGGAACCTGAGCAATTTCTGCCCAATGCCCTTGCAAAGCGCAGGAGGAAATTTTTTTTTTTTTTTTTTTTTGGTAGTGATTTCAGCTCAAGTAAATAAAAGGCAAGCGGCAAAAGGACGTTCCGAAAGGCTAAGCTTGCTGGTGCTCCACAAGGCTAGTTAAAAAGCTCCAGGCTCCACGAGGCTCCGAGGATTCCAGCGAGCGGAAGGATCACAACAAAAAACCGCGTCGTCTCCAGGGAAGAAAGGGGCGAGCCAAGGGCTGCCCCGACCTTAAGTGGCCTTACAAAGGCCCGCCCCTGCCGCCAGCCGATTGGCTGGCGCCACAGGGTATGTTAATTGAGGGAATCCCCTGTCTCCCGCGAGGCTGGCACCAGCCTCGCGAGAGCGAGTGTGGGTGGGGTCGCGATCCCACAACCCCCCCTCCTCCTGACGCTCGGAAGGGGCATTATCATGACTTTGGATAGCTCAGTTGATAAGAGAATGAGACTCCTAATCTCAGGGTTGTGGGTTCGAGACCCATACTGGGCAAATGATTCCTGCATTACATGGGGTTGGACTACATGATCCTTGTGGTCCCTTACAGCTTTACAGTTCTACGATTCCATTATTATAATTGTCTAACTGAGATGGAATTGATGCTTCATTGCCAAATTCAGCTGGAATTTAATTTTTTCCTGTTTAAATAATGATAGGATGTGACTGCTTGCTTATCTGCTGGGAGGGTCATTTGAGCCTAAGAAACTGATCCTGCAACCGTAGACAAAGGATGATTCCCATAGCCTTGTTGGTATGCTTTCGGCACACTCCTTGTTGGCCATTTTTAGTGGTCAGGATTAAGTTGGCAGAGATGCTGGAGGTCATTGTAATCAAATCCTGTTTCAATATGGTTTTCACACTTCTTATTCATCTTGAGCCTCTGGGATGGGGAAGATGACATGGCTAAATGAATACAAGCAGAAGTTATAATAGTACTTTGATTTGCATGCATACAGGACTTGAGTTGCATTTAGATATCTGACCCTTGGATAAAAACGGCTGTAACGTTTTAAATTCACTTTTTTACACAAGTCAGGAGAGTTAAAAGACACCACCTGACAGCTCAGCTGTTAGGGCTTGGAAAGCAGTTAGTTAGGGTTTGGAGAGGGTTTGACTAAGGATTTGATTGGTTAGGAGTTTGCTAGGCAGGGCAAACCAGATTGCTTCCCTGAAGGGAAGGAGAAGATCCCAGAAGGGGCTGGAAGGGTTTTATTGGATTAGTATAGCCATTCTAGGAAGAGTCAGTTTATTTAGAAACAGGTTTAACTTGAAAGTTGTAAGTAAAGTTCTTTATTACTTCCGTGGTTCTTGTCTGAAACAAAGGGCTGTGCCTAATCAGAGTAACCATTAAGCTTGAACCCTCATTGAGTATGTATGAATAAAACTCCAGGTAAGTTTTCATCATGACTCATCTTTATTACCGGTTTAAGGGATAAGCACAGGTTTCCTTTTAACATCAATTAAAGTCTTTGCTGCTGAATATTAGTAAACGCGACCACATACAGGGAATCTTAGACCTCTTAAGTGTTAATGCCAGGTCGTGTCTAATGGTAAAACACCACAAACCCAGTCACATTAGTACCCTTCCATCTTTATTGAGGGAGTTTGCTGCAACTTACCTTCAACACAACTTACCTTTGATACAATCATTCACAAATCACACTGCTCTGCATCCATGACAGCTGTTGAGACAGAGAGTGAGAGCGCGCGCTCGCAGTAGGTATGTGCCACTGCTTGAGTGTGCTGCCTTAGGTATCTGGGTTGTGGTTGTGAGTCGGACCAGCATGGACCATCCCAAGGGCCAGCATCCTACTGGACCTTCTCTTTCAGAGGACTTTTTCTTGAAAAGAAGTCCAGCACTAAGTGTGATGATCATCACCATCATGTTCCCTGTCTACTTGCCCCTGTGCAGGCTGCCTGTGGTATAATACAAGGCCCTCAATTATTTCTGCCCATGGTAGCGAAAGAGTTACATAGTCAAATGAGTGATTTGATTCTCTTTGAGATACAAAGCAAGTCTGTGAGTTACACCCCTTCTTTTCAGGGGTCACGAAGGGAAATTAAAGTCATATGTTTCTTTTATAAACCAAAAGACTTTTTAAATTCACAGACTTCAATATCCCCAACAGCAATTGCGAATAAGGAGGCCATTTATCCAATTTCTGATTTTTATGTAAGAGACCTACTGAAGAATTGAAATTACTCCATTTAATGAAAGTCACATACTTGTCTGGAGTTTCAATCTTCAGTTTTGGCATTAAAGACTAGTATTTATATTATTCATAAATTACAGTCTTCTCTAACCCAGTTATGTCTGGTCTTATTAGAGTGATACTAATTATATTTGAGGGCAAAATAGCTCATCTGAAGTGAAGGTGTATTTAGATGCAAAATGTTGTACTCATATGGGAGTTTTTTTTAAAATGATATTTATTAGAAGTTTAAAAATTACAGAAAAAAGAAGAAAAGAAAACATTTTTTTTTAACAAGACATACATTACAATACATAAAAAAGAAAAAAACCATAAAAACCAATACAACAATACAGCAAAAAAGAACAATAACATTAAAACACACATCCAATATTCCATATCTTTATCTTTCATTTACTTGTTTCATCGACCTCCTCACACCTCCCTTTTTGTATTCTAGTTTAATTAATCATTTCAGCAAATTCTTTCCATCTTTCTCAATTTTTGTTAAATAATTTATCTTAACGGTCTAACCTATTAATTAACTCAGCAAATCCTTTCCATCTTTCACTATATTCTATGGTTCCAGTTACAGATAGGTAGCCGTGTTGGTCTGCCATAGTCAAAATAAAAAAATTCCTTCCAGTAGCACCTTAAAGACCAACTAAGTTAGTTCTTGGTATGAGCTTTCGTGTGCATGTATCTGAAGAAGTGTGCATGCACACGAAAGCTCATACCAAGAACTAACTTAGTTGGTCTTTAAGGTGCTACTGGAAGGAATTTTTTTATTTTTTATTTTCACTATATTCTGTCATTCAATTTACCTTAATTTATTTTAACCTTATCTTACCATAAAATACCTTAAAACTTAAAACTTAATACCTATTTATACATAACTCCTTATATCATTTCTACTAAACCCAAATAGTTTCATTGCAACATTTTTCCTAATACTCATTAATTTTACACTAATTCTCAAAATAAATTTTTTGAAAACTTTCTTCCAATCCTCATCCAACGTCTTTTCTTCCTGGTCTCAGGTTAAGTCAGTTCTTACTGTCCATTCCATCTAGTCCATCAACCTGGTGATCTTATGTCCGAGGCTCTTAAGTCTTTTTCATGTCCCTTCTGCAGATGTTCTTCTTGTTTATACCTGCACTTTACCTTGTCTTTTGTTGATCTTTTTCTTAATTTCTTTCCTTTCTCATTGAGGAGTAGGTCTCGGGGAGACTCCAACCCAACAATATCTCCGTCTCCCCTCAATAGATCAGCCCATTCTCCACAGTCAACACTGTAGTCCAGAAAGTATTTAAAAGCATGTTTCAAAGTCCCTCCAAAGTTAAGAGCCCCCACAACTCCAGACCCCCCCAGGCCCAAAACCAAATCCCAAAAACCAAAATGTCCCTGCCTAGGGGGATCCATCCAACTTCCCATCTCCCAACCAAACGATACTCCCTCTCTCCATATCTGACTTTCTCCAGGTTCAGTCTTCAAAAACAGCAGCTTATGCTCCTGCAGGGCCTTGGGTTTCTCCATTTGTTTTACTTGAGGTTCAACAGCAACCTCCTCCATTATCTTCTGCCCTTGCACTTGCCCTGTCAAAACAGATTCCTGGGTTGGTTCCTGAATGGTTTCTATATGAGTATTCACTGTTTGTCCAAAGTTTTTGACTGCAACAGTCATCAAATCCATCTTCTCATGCAGCTGCTCCAACAAAGCGCTTGTCTTGCAAAAAGCAAGCACCAAAACTTCTTCTAAACACATTTTTATCCAAGGTCAGAGTCTGGTCTCACGATCCTTAATCTCCACAGCTGTGAAATCCCCAGATCGACTCCAGCAACAGTTTAACAAGCTCCCTCTAGAGGAGACAATTTCTATTTGTGTCCATCTTTTGAAAGCAGGTCCAACAAAAGAAAGTTACTTTCATTTTTCAAATATTTTGTTTCTTTTGAATGCAAAAGGCAACATTGGAATCAATATGTTTCTCTTTTTTAACTATCTGTCAAAAGACGCTCCATTCACAGTCAATGAACTTCCCCCAAAATTTCTGTCTCTCACACCCTGTTCCCAGGTTTGAGACGGTGGAAATTTATCTTTCTTTACTCTCTCTCCTGCAGGCTTGAACAATCTAAGATTTCCCCCCTCTTCTCCTGCTTCCAAGAGGGGTTTTGATGGTTATAACTGAAGGAAACTTAGTCCTTTATATACGACTTTCCTGACTTTAGCTTGCAAAGTTTTGCTTCAGTCTATTTACAAAAGCTGAAGGCGGACTTCCTGTTTAGAACCTTCCCGCTTCGGTGCCAAATTAAAATGTTTCGTAGTCCAATTTTCCGTTCTACTCACGGGTACTTGTTTAGAGTCCAATTGTCCACAGGAAAAAAGTCAGTGCTCTCCGGCAACGGCTGTGCGGCTTCACTCCATAAAAGTAGCGGTCAATTCAAAACACTGCGCCGCTCACCCTACATCGCTTCGGATCCCCGAAAATGGGTTTCCCTGCGAGTAGGGGAGGCGCTCTTGGTGTCAGCTGAATCCCACGTTCGCAGGCTTCCTCCGCCTGGGATTTTTGAGGGGTCTCCGCCTTCGCCGCGGCGGCAAGACCCGATTTTCACGGAGCGGGTTCCTCTCGGTCAGAGGAACTCCGCCATTGTCGATGGCGCTAACCCGGAAGTCCTCATATGGGAGTTTGAAAGAAGCGGCTGTGTGTCTTAATAATTTAATCCAGTAATCTCTTTAATCTCTCCATTGCCCGCTATCTCAGAGTATTTGATGGAGGGCATACATTTTCTATGCAAAATGATGCAACATTTGCATATTTCAAGAAGTTAAGGATAGATCTTCATGCAATCTTAGCAAATTTTCAATTGCATTGTTATTTTCATACTAAGCAAAAATGTGTCTTCTTACTTTTTGGTTCCCCTCTCCCATCATTGGGCAATGTTAACATAAAGCACCATTTATTAATCATTTTTATATATAACTTTCACACACAAGCATACACACACACACACACACACAGAGAGAGAGAGAGAGAGAGAGAGATATTAAAACAGGCCTCGTTGAGAAAGAAGTGAATGCTGAATTTAGGGAGGAGGTTTTTCTTAAAAGACCCATCTTTAAGGTTAGTTAGTTTGGTGGACACTAAAGACTACATCTGTCCAATGGTATCATGGATGCTAGCCAATAGTAACCACACAACTTCAAGTCAATCTTCATCTTCTCTCTCTGAGATGGATTACCATTTCCCAGGTTCAGTAAGTCCACTATGATCACAGACAGCAGTTGATCGGCAAAATACAAGTGTTTAATTTCTTTTGTAGTATTTGCTACTCACTTTTCTACTCACAAGTACCAAAAGCAACATACATACAGCATTCAACCATAACAGCCAAACACACACTCACCACATATACATGTGTATACTTGTACATACAACGTGCCCCATTTATTTGGGGGATGTCTGTACACAGCCTGAATGCTTTGCAGAAAGATCTGGTTAATGTATTTATTCCCTTGCAGCTACACGGGAGTTGGGAATGCCATGTGATTTCCCTTCTTTACTTCAGACCACATGATGGAAAAGGGTCTCCCACGCAGCTATGGCTGTGACTGAAGGGCAACTCATCTCTCACTCTATGGCAGTTTTGCAGGGAGTGCCTTGCTTCCACCATAGAAGAAAACAGGGCTCATGACCCTGGTGGTTTCAATTGTGATGAGTAGTTCATGCAAAACAAGTTAATAATTGATTTGCCGTCTCCCAGACTTTGTTTTTTAGGTTCAGGAATACATATACAAAAGTGATAACATCTGTTTTTAAACTTTTTTTTTTGCAGTGAATACAGTTGTTTTCTATCTCATGTCCAAAACAAGTTAAAAATCATAGGTCAGGGAATGGTGATTTGTATTCTATTTTTAAAGAGCCTTTAAAAAAATGAAAATAAATAAAAGGGAGAGATGTCAAGGGGGATTGTACAGTATTCAGAACCATCCACCGTAGCTTTAATCTGCTATTGTTTTGTTCAACTTTCAAAGTTCATGCAAAGGTTATGTAACTACCAAGAAGTAGTCTGGGTCTGTGCCATAGCAGTTCTTCAAGGGATTTGTTAAATCATGTATGCTGCTGGAAGTCAAACATTAGCTAGCAGCTTTTGCCAAGCACTAAATACAAAGGCACATTATAATCGGAGAGGGGAGCCATATTAGGCGGACATGTGGCAAATAATGTGAAGGCACAGAGTTGTTAATGTATTCATATCGTTTAATTGGTCTCTGCTGGTATTTTACCTTAGGGTTCCCACCACCTGTATGCACTTTGAAGGGGAAAGGGATGAAAAACACACCTGTGCCCACGCTCAAGGAGGCATGGAGACCTCTGTCCATTTCACTGCCTTTCAGCTTCAAATTTTCCCAGTTCAGTTCTCCACATTTCTACTTCAGTGTTTTATTTTTAATTTTTTAGTCTCCATGAATACTCAGCAGCACTCTGCTGCGAATTTCTGCTTATATACCCATTCGTATGCAATTTTGACTAAAACACACATTTCTGCAGAGCACTTTCCCCTGCTATAATGTATTTTCACTAATACACACATTGTTTTGCTCACTCGATATCTGTAGTTTTCTACACATTACTTTGCTGGCAAGCTGTGTTGCAATATTCAGAGCAGTGCAAATTTCAAAGGATGGCTGCATTTTAGAGTGGTTCACCTATAAATGCAAACGGAATCAAACTTCTCTGTCCCTACATTCAACATTCGTACTTGAGAAGGTGTGTGTGCATATTAGCTTGAGATTCAGCTTTAAGAAATGGTATCCAGAATATGCTTATGCTGGGATGGATGGGTTTGGCTCTTAATTGGGTTCTATGGGGCAAAGTAAATTGGGCAGCGATCTGGTATGTAGTCACCAATGTCTGGGACATAAGTCACCAGACGATGACAGGATTTGACTCTCCCTACCATAAGCTGTGTCCCCAGATGCAACATACTTATTTGATCCTGCGTCAGTGTTTTCCACCAAGTTCTATGGGGCACAGTAAATGGATCACATGCAAGACTACTGCACAAGGAAACCTGTCCCTCTACCCCCTGAGACATTGGAAGATTGTTCTGTTACATAGTCCCCTGACATGGTCTGGCTCAGACTTCATAGACAAGAAAGCATTGTGTTCCCCTAGACCCTTGGCAATATAGAAGCCCTTTCAGGGCCGGCTCAAGAATTTTGCTGCCTGAGGAGACAGATAAGACATTACTCAAGGTGTACATTTTACTTAGGCTGGTTTTTAGCCACCCATGGCTATAAGACCCAGTGCAATCTATGACACTTTTTTCATTTTATTTATTGCATCTGATTTCTGACACGAATATTTTGTATATGCCGTTCATATAACCCCTGACTTTGAGAGGCATGGACCTCTGACTCCAAAAAATGGCTTAGGATTTAGGGAAATGATAAGGTCATGGTTGAAATGGATTTTCTCTCTCCCATGGAAATGAAAACGGGGTCACTTAAAAGAGGCTAAGAGGATATTATCACTACCTTCATTCAAGCCAAATCTGCCCCACATGGACATGCCTTCACAGCAAGTAGCACAGCCTTTAATGACTTTGTGTAATCCTAGCTCATCCTCATCAATGAACCATCTGTTCCTGAGTGCTAACGTCTCTGTACTAGCAACATTATGCTGCAGCACTGATATTCAGCATTGGGGATGCTGAAAGCCATCTTTGTCGGGAACTAATTGGCAGTGGCTGAAAACCTTTCCATTAATAAATATCCCAAATCAGGATGCCATAGTTATTAGCACTGTGCTGAAACCCTGTCCTCCAATTTCTCAAATGCTTTTCTTGTCCTGAAAAAAGAAACTTCCATTATTCTGCCCTATTCACTGGTAGTTAAGTATTGCTTTATAATTTTGGTAGGCATGAGCTGGCCTCACCATTGTGAGGTTGACCAAGGACGGTGTGTGTGTTATTCTTTCCATTAAATACCTCTCCAACCCCCTGCAGCCTCCCTAGCTGTCCATGCTTCCTGATCTGAAAAAAACAAAACAAAACCGTGGGAGGAGTTAATTCATGATATCTTTCTCTGGGCTTTAATCAATTAAAGTATTGTAGGTTGGCTACTGAGCACCTGTGAGCATTTTTAGGGAAGTCCTTCCTTTGAACTTTTAGAAAATCTTTTCACACTGACTTCTTTGCAAGGAAAAAGACAGCAACAATAGTGAGTGATTGCCAGGTGCGTCATAGGTAGCCATCTACCTTCCTGCAAGCTTAGCTGAGGATGTTATGGGATTTTCAAGAAACATGGGCATCCCGGAAGGCTGCAAGATGCAAACCAGCAGAGATATAACTCATAGAATGAATGGTCACTCCTGAAACCCCTCACTACCTTGAAAGTAAGATAAGCACAGCAAAAACCCACACCTAACTCACAAGAATCTGTGTGCCCTACTTTATGGGACAGCTCTTCCAACATAGGACTCCTTCAAACAGAAGGGCTGTCAGGGGACAGTTTCCTATTGGAAGGGCAATTTGGTCCAAGTCCAGTTTGAAGATCCAGCCTCCTCACCCGCCCCCAGCCCATGCCTCCTCTAGTCGAATAGGAGGTGCTGCTTATCTCCTCCAACCCATAGGGAGGAAATGGTGGGGGCTTTCCCCTGGGGTCTCCTGGACTCTGTACGCCCTCAGTATGAGTTGGCCCGTTCCAACCCCCCCATGGCCTTTGAGAGGTCATGTAGAGCAGGTGCCTTGAAGTTATCTACCAGCAACTAGCCCCTAGCCAGGTTGCTGGCGTCTGTGAGAACAGGATGCTGGACTAGATGTGCCATTGGCCTGATCCTGCAGTCTCTTCTTATGTTCTTATGAGAGCAGGCGCACAGGCCAGCTGCATATCTAATTAAATTATAATGATTATTTCTAAATTTATATCTGCAGGTACAAATGAGCAGGTGCATATTTTAGGCAAATCCCTGCCCTCTTTTATCCTCTGTTTGGCAATGTGTACGTGCGTTCCCCCCACCTGACAGAGATGGGTTAAGTCTTCAAGGCCAGCTCGACTGAGTGCTAAATCAAGCGGCTGGCTTGATATTGCAGACTCAGTGGTGCCCTTTAGGAACACGTCAGCTGGCAAGCGTGATGGATGGCCTGGAGTCATGCCAGACCTCAAAACTCACCCATAAATGACATAAATCACAAATCTGGTTTATTGTGCTTTCCCAGTGAAAACGACATTCATATTTACAAAAGAAAGTTGACCGTAGCAGCCAAGCCAAAAACAAAACTACATTGCTAGGCGGAGAACCTCTGTGTGTTCTTTTCCCATTCTCAGTCAGAGATTCCTGATTTTGTAGGGCTTTGGTGTCTACCCTCCTAAGCTGCTGATTCCGGGGAGGAAGTAGGGCTAGGCCTGTTTCCTAAACCACATAAAACTGTGATTCAGCAGCCAGCCAGCCAAACACTTAACAGGTTCTTTGATATGGCAGGTGGTACTTGCTAGGTAATACTATACCACAGCAAGGCTTGTAGCAGCCCAGGGATAGAGTGGATAAGGGGCCATCAGGGGCATAGCATGGGAGGGGCAGTGGGTCCGTGGTTCTGGGTTCACAATTTTGAGAGGGCGTGAACCAGGTACCCTCACACAGGGATCCCATCTCTCCCTGCCTGCTGATGGGGGTCTCTGGGCCCTGGTGGCACTGGGGGCAAGGGCTGGACTGGTGCAGTGCCTTCCATGCTCTGCCCCCACCTGGCATGCACATGCTCGTGCCCTGGGCACTGGCAAACAATACAACGCCACTGGGTGCCATTGCCAGAGCCCATTCCTCGAGGAGGAATGGTGGGGACTGCCCCCCTTCTCCTGAACCTTCCCAAGGACAGGAAGACAGTATAGATTTAGAACAGTGGCTTGTAGAAGGTCATAGTTCAGAGGCTGTAGAAGGGAGAAGCTGGGAAATATTGGGAGAGGAACAGCAGGAAGAAGAAGCACCAGGGGAGAGACAGCCGACAGACTCGGTGTCTTTGGAAAGCATTCCTGACCTCCCCCCCTCCTCCCAGGATCAGGTGGGCACTGAGGGTGGTAGAACAGAAAGCTCAGAGGCAGAAAACTCAGATTAGCAGATGAAGGTGACATAGAGTAGGAGAGACGGAGGGGGTGGGACTTTACTTGGAGCAACGCCATTATCTAGGAGAGACGGCATTCCTTCGTCATTCTCTGTGAATTTCGAATAAATTACTTGTAATAATTCTTCTTGTTTTTCTGCTTCTTGGCTGCCACCGTGGGAGGGACCGGATTCCCCGGAAGCCTGACAGCGCCTGCCTTCAGGAAGCTCAATTGGAGACCCTTGATCATCACCCTATAGGACAGGAAACATGAAAGGGTGTGAACCAGTATGGAACCTGTTCAGTTTCTGTTAATTGGTTCTCGTGGGAAACTTGCAGATTCTAGCTTCACCAATTAACTCAAGCTGGTGTCAATTTACTCTTGGCAGAAAGCCCAGGTCTGCTTGACCTAGAAACTACTCACTCTGATTGGTTAACGACCAGCACTCAACTCTTATCAAGGGATTGTTAGCTCAGTTTGGTTTGAGGTGTGTTAGGAGTTAGAAGTGCTGTGTATGGTTTTGAGAGAGAGAAAGAGAGGATTTATTTTGCTTTTATTTGTATGCAGAAACTCTGCTGGTTTTATTTTTTCCTTTTAATAAATCCTGTAAATAGTTATTCTGAGTCTAGCTGACTAGTCATTACCGCCGCAACTAGCTTCTTCGCTGTGCAAGAAAACTCTGCTACGTTTGGGCTAAAGCCAGTAGGGCTATGCCTGACACTTCAAAGTTCCATTAGGTTATGGGCATTGTGCTGCCAGCCTGAGCTGTGGTGGTGTCAGCATCAACGGCGTTGGTTCCAGTAGTTCCAGAAGTTGTTGTTCCTGTCGGTGCAGCAGATGGACACTGGCTGGTTCCTGACTGTGGTGAGCTGGTGACGCAGTGGACACAAGGACAACAGCTGCAGCGTGTGAGTGCTGGGTGCTGTGGTTCCTGTTTTCTCTCTCGGTGGTCGTGAGTAGCTGGTTCCGGGTTCCAGGGACATCGCTCTCAAGATGGCCTCACAACCAGGTCAGATGGCTTTTGAGCGTCTGAATGACTCCAATTACTTGCTGTGGTTGGAACGCATGCAGGCAGTGCTGCAGAGGGATCGTCTCTGGCAAGTGGTGAGTAAGTTTCCTGCGAAGCCTGATGATGAAGACCTCGATAAAGACCAAAGAGCAAGGGCCACAATTGTCTTGGGGCTGGAAGATTCCCAGTTGCCGTATGTGAGGGGAATCAAGACAGCTAGAGGTGTGTGGCAAGCACTTAAAGAACTCCATGTGCGTGAGACAGCGGTTTCCAAGCTGTTCATTCGCAAGGCATTGTACAAGGCAATGTTACAGCCTGGGGTTACAATGCAGGAACACCTACACAGTTTACAGTTAAAGTTTGCTGCGCTACAGGAAAGAGACTGTGCGTTAGACCAGCAGGAGAAGGTGGCTATTATTTTGAGTTCTCTCCCGGAAAGCTGGGATAATTTAGTTTTGTCTCTAGAAGGCATGCAGGAGCATGATTTATCAGTCAGTTATGTTACTGGGCGTTTGATTGAAGAATGGCAGAAGAGGCAAGAAAGGGCGTTGGCTGCAGAGGCTTCTACAGGTGGACGGTTTGGAAGGAGTTCTCATGCCGTGCCAGAGGTGGAGCAAAAGCAGCGTACCGGTGAGGAGTCAGCGTTTGCTGTTAGGCGTTGTTTCCGATGTGGGTCTTCAGCGCATCTAAAACGACAATGTCCGGAGTTGGTCAAGTCTCAGTTGCCGGTGCAGGAGCAGAGACGAGATCAGCAGCAGCAGCAGCAGCAGCAGCAGCGTAAAAAGAAATTCTTCAAACGAAAACAGTCGGCTCAGCTGGTGACCGGCGAGGTCAAGATTGCTGATGAGAAACAAGCGGTCTGGGTGGTCGATTCGGGAGCATCTCGCCACATCGTGAATTCAGATGAATTGTTTGTTTCCAAGAACTCAGCACAGCGCAGCCAGGTGGCTCTAGCAGACGGAAGTACTTCCGAAGTGATTTCGGGGGGTGCAGTTTTTGTTCCTTGTCTTCGTGAATGCCTGCAAAATGTACTTTGTGTGCCTTCATTAAGGAGCAATCTGATGTCTGTAGATTGTTTGCTAAAAGCTGGGTTTAAAGTGCATTTTGAAGGAGACAGTTGCATTATTAAGAAGGCTGGTGAGATTTTAGGCACTGCTAAGTCAGAGGGAGGCTTGTTTTGGCTTAAAGCAGGATCTCAAGTTGCAGCAGTAGTCAGTAAATCTCAGCCTGCAGTGAATAACAAAGCTATACATGACAACTGTGTGCACTTATTGCATAGGAAAATGGGGCATGCTTGCTGGAAAAGTGTACTAAAAATGTCTGAATTGGCTGATGGGGGTAATTTAAAGAGTTGTAACAAGTACCTTGATTGTAATGTCTGTAAAAAGGTTAAAACCCACAGAGTCTCTTACCCCAGAAGTGACAGAGTTAGTGAGTCACCGCTACAGCTGGTTCACATGGACGTAATTGGTCCATTTGCTGTAAGCAGGGGTGGATCGCGTTTTTCACTAACAATTGTGGATGACGCCACGCGTTATTCTTGGGTTTTTCCCATGAAGAATAAGGGTGACGTGTTCACTAAGTTTAAAGGCTGGGTGGCATCTGTGGAAAGATTTCTGTCTGTTAAACTCAAAAGGATTCAGACGGACAGAGGTGGCGAATTTATGTCAAATGCCTTTAGAGATTGGTTACAAAAGCGTGGCATTGGGCATAGAAAAACGAACGTTTTTTCCCCAGAGGAGAATGGCGTTGCAGAGCGAAAAAACAGATCTTTACAAGATATGATGTTTGCCATGCTTGATGATGCTGATTTGCCCATGTCTTATTGGGGGGAGAGCATGCTCACCGCGTGTTATCTCCAAAATAGGCTCTTTCACCAAACAATAGGTACAACTCCGTACTTTAAATTGTTTCAGAAAAAACCTAAAATTGACCATTTGCATGTGTTTGGATCAAAAGCCTGGGTATTAATTCCGAAACAAATGAGAAAGAAGGGAGATCCTAAGACCAAACAGTTAGTGTTTGTGGGTTACCAGGAGCTGGGAAAAGGTTTCCGCTTTGCTGAAGGGACAAATGGCATTGTGATCTCCAGGAATGCCAGTTTTTGTGAACATAGTGGCTGGGAGAGACTACATGCCAATACTGAGGTTTGGTTTGAACCTTCCCAGGAGCTTCATGACTCTGAAGGTAAACGTAGAGAATCAGAGTCTGAGGGGGAGGAAAGTTCAGATAAGAGCTCTCAAGAAAGTGGAGTTAGCCAGAGACCAGTTGCTAAGCAACAAAAGAGAGGTCGTAGTTCTGAGGAGGAAAGTGGGTCAGAAGAAAAATTTTCTCCTAGAAGGTCTAAAAGACATAACAAAGGAGTGCCTCCGGTGCGTTTTTCTCCTGATACTGCAAATGTGTTTAGTGTAATTGCAGAGCCCAAGAGTTTTCAGGAGGTGTTAAAGTTACCAAAAGAGGAGGCAGAGCTCTGGAAACAGGCAATGGAGGAAGAGATGTCCTCTCTGAATGAGCACAAGGTTTTTACACCAGTAGCAGCGCCTGAGGGGGCAAAGATTGTAGGCTGCAGGTGGGCGTACAAACTTAAACCTCTGGTGACAGGAAAGTACAAATACAAAGCCCGGTTAGGACATATCTAGGGTTGGAAGTGTGCTGGGCCCAAGATGGCAGCTGCCTAATTAGTCAGCAGAACAAAGTTAAACAACTACTGACTACATACAGGATGCAGGATTGCAAAGGGGCAGCGGTGCCTATGGATCCAGGTTTCATAAAAACACTTCACATAGATGAGAGTCCTGAATTTGAACATCCTGGTGTATATCACTCTGTAATTGGAAGTTTATTGTATCTAGCACAGTGGTCCAGACCTGATATTAGCTATGCAGTAGGCATATTAAGTAGATTGGTCTCAAAACCCACACTAAATGCCTGGAAAGGGGTAAAACAAGTTCTGAGATACCTCAAACAGACAATTGGCTATATGTTACAATTAAATTCTTCAGAGGACGAAATGTTGAGTTGCTACTGTGATAGTGACTGGGGAAATTTGCCAGATAGAAAATCTGTCACAGGACTAGTCATAATGGTCGGTGGAGCTTTAATCAGCTGGCGGTCGCGCAAGCAAGACGTTGTAAGTGTGTCATCAACGGAATCAGAGTACGCCGCATTGAGTGAATTGTGCAACGAGGTGATTTATTTCAAGCATTTGTTAGCAGATTTAAATGTGAATTGTGGAGAACCAGTACAAGTTTACATTGATAATCAAGCTTGTATAACCTTAAGTAAAACAGAGGGTTTCAAATCGCGTTCCAAACATATCTCTGTAAAATACCAAAATGTACGTTGCTGTGTACAAGACAATGTAATCACCTGTACTTATGTATCAAGTGAAGAAAATGTAGCAGATGTGTTAACTAAACCATTGGCAAAGATAAAGAACAAGCGAATGTGCAAGGGTTTAGGTTTGCTGGAAAAATAATCTCCTACATAGGTGTATTTGATGTTAATTGTTCAGCAGAATCTGTGAGGGGGTGTTCAGTTTCTGTTAATTGGTTCTCGTGGGAAACTTGCAGATTCTAGCTTCACCAATTAACTCAAGCTGGTGTCAATTTACTCTTGGCAGAAAGCCCAGGTCTGCTTGACCTAGAAACTACTCACTCTGATTGGTTAACGACCAGCACTCAACTCTTATCAAGGGATTGTTAGCTCAGTTTGGTTTGAGGTGTGTTAGGAGTTAGAAGTGCTGTGTATGGTTTTGAGAGAGAGAAAGAGAGGATTTATTTTGCTTTTATTTGTATGCAGAAACTCTGCTGGTTTTATTTTTTCCTTTTAATAAATCCTGTAAATAGTTATTCTGAGTCTAGCTGACTAGTCATTACCGCCGCAACTAGCTTCTTCGCTGTGCAAGAAAACTCTGCTACGTTTGGGCTAAAGCCAGTAGGGCTATGCCTGACACTTCAAAGTTCCATTAGAACCTTTGGTGCAGTGTGGTCTAAAAATAATTATGCATTGAATTGTGGGGTTGCAATGAATGTGTCCCCTCACTTTGAATGAAAATGTTAATAACAGTCATGGTAGAGGTGGATTTAAGGGCATGTGACTGGTTCAGCAGCACAGGGCGTGCAGCCTTATGGGCGCTGCAACTATGGGGAAGAAAGCAAGATGAGAGGGGGGGAGAGGCGCTGAATTTTGGAGTTGCCTAGAGCACCACTGAAATTTGAGGCTCCAAGGTCTGTTACTGGTCACTGGGTATTGGGCTGAGCCGTAGTGGACATGCAGCAGGTGGGGAATAAAAGTTTAACGCTCACCCTGCTGTGGTCCCAACAGACATCATTTCTCTTTGAAGTCATTCTCTGTGTCAGGTGGGACACCTCTATTGGTGCTAATGGAGGCCTCCTTCCTGATACATATAGCAGCTTCAGCAGGGGTGATGTTTTTTTTAATTTGGACCACGACAACCAGGAAGAGGGCTTCTCTCCTCACTCCCTGCAGTTCCACTGCTGCTTGATGGCCTCCTCACCCCACTATAAGATTGTGTAGTTGTTTATTAGAATATGTGGGGACATTCAAACTGACTGTGTTGTGTTCTCTGTGCACAGCCTGCCTGGATGTTACAGTGGTGCCCCGCAAGACGAATGCCTCGCAAGACGAAAAACTCACTAGACGAAAGGGTTTTCCGTTTTTGTGTTGCTTCGCTAGATGAATTTCCCTATGGGCTTGCTTCGCAAGACGGAAACGTCTTGCGCTTTTTTTTAAAGCCGCTTGAAGAGGTGCAGTTGCGATGGACCGTGCTTCGCAAGACGAAAAACATCGCAAGACGAAAAGACTCGTGGAACGAATTCTTTTCGTCTTGCGAGGCACCACTGTATGTAGATGTTCCACTAAAATTGATGGGGGGGGGGACACTGCACAACTCCTGTCTCCATGTTAATGTGGCTTGTGCCAAGAACTTCTAGGTGCATTGCACCCTCTTGAATGTATTTTTTACAGTCTATGGGTAACAGGACAATTTGCCAAGAAAGCGAGTAAAAATGCATTTGCATTTACAAGCCTTTTAAAAGAATATCCTCTAGGAAAGGCTTCAGAGGAATTTCTCTTACCGCAGCGTGAAAGATTAGCATGTAGCTACCTACCTTTCTGCTAGTCAACTTTATAACTGTGTAAGTAAAAAAAGAGAAAACCACACATACTAATTACTTTGTATCAGTAATGAATCTGTCTTTACTTAGAAACACAATGAGATGTAATACCTCATGCATGAATGTTCAAGATATAATATGACTCAATCAGTTATGAAAGCGATGGACAATATTCTCTTAATTGTTCCCAGAAGGTTTAACACGATACCATTCTACCCTCTGGGCACATTTTTTATTTTTATATTTTTATAATGAACTTTAAATTGAGTTGACTCTCTGCCTTGTGTGTTTTGCAAATGAATCACCTCCTTGAAAATGTCTCGACACGGTATCCTTGCAAGTTTTCTATTCATGGCAGAGAACAAGCACACAGCAAAGGTTAGAGAAAAAAGGAGTAACAATGCCGACCCAACCATTTTCAAACAGGCTCTTCTTTTCTATGATATTCTGTTTTGTCTGGATGGTTTGTTGGATGAACGAACTCTGTCACCTTCACACAACTATCCCCACCCCTCCCTTTGGGCCTGGGGGTGGGATGACTTTCCGCTCAAGAAATGAAAGTTCTGCAAAAGTGTGGCTTGAGAGAGGGATGGGAATTAGCTGGGTAGATAGGATCAGTTCCAGAGAAAGCTTAGTATTACCAGGGGCTTTACAGCCCCGTTGCATGCAGCAATGTTTCCATTTCGCTGCAGTTCATCTTCTGCCAAAAACTATGCTATATGTCTCCTTGTCCTCTGTGGCAAAATTACATAGTTTACACAATTAATAATATTAATTACATAAATTCCATTGTCATTTATTCTTCTGAGTACCAGTATAATCAGAATACCCTCACACTGGCTCCGCTGAAGGCCCTGAACCACAGAGTCCCAAAGTGGAATACATTCTGAGGTGGCTGTTTGAAACTGTTCTCAATTTTTAGCACTAAGCTACTAGTCCTCACAAGCCCCAGTTTTAATGATGTGCTTGGTCACCTGATTGCATAGGGAAATTTTTAACACTTGAGACTCCTTAAATTCCCTGGTCAAGCAACCTTTTAGGACACTTTCATGAGGACCATTAAAGATGGGCAGCTTCTTCCTTCCTCCTCTTCAGGGAGATGTTTTTCCTTTGGCAACCACCACTTTGCTTAATTGTTTCTGCCTCACAAATACACACTGCATGTGCAGGTTTAAGATAGGTCTCTGCACTGTGAGAACAAAATCCTCTGTTATCGCTACTCTTGCTGTGTCCTTGGCCTTGGAAGATTTTACTCTTTTCCGGAAAGGGTCGTAATGATGCAAACAGCTACCACTACGATCCCATCAGTGTCGTTCACCATTGTTGGAATCTTTGTTTCTTACAAATAGCATAGCTGTGTTATTTTAGCATGCAGATGATCGCCTAATTTCGTTTTGCCAGAGAAGCAACTGCAGCATCTTATGGAAACAATGCAATTTTTCAAGCATGGAGAACTCAGAGGTTTCATTTCCCAGAGGCTCAGTGCGGAACGACATATTACAAGGAAAGCATGGTGTTTTTTGGTTATTGTTTCAAAAACGTCTTTTTCCACATGATGTGAATGTAGTAGAGGGGGCCACTTGAACAAAATAATTGGCAGGTGGGAGGAGATTCCTAATCCTTTTCTCAACAAATTATTCTCACCTGAAAATGCCTCCCCAGCTTGTTTCTCATGCACTTCCCACACCTATAATCTACACTGTCAGTCTGCATTAGCTAAAATGCATGTTTGGTTTAGAACTAGTTCTAATCCTGTACCCAGATTCAGTCCGTTTGTAAGAGTAAAAGACCAAGAAGGGTATTTAGTGTCATTTGTTGGGGGGGGGGGAAGGAACCCTTGGATTTGTAATTAAATGTAATAACTACAGTGATTAAAGCTGCTATCCTGAACATATAAACACTGGGGCCTAAGTAGCTACTTGACTGAATTCAGTGTGACTATAACTGTTACTGAAATTTATTTTTAGAGTGTATATTGTGCTGCATAGGTGGGACCACACACACACACACACACACACACACACACACACACACACACACACTGAGCACAGTGGAAAAATGAGACAGAAAACACTCAGATAGAAGCCACCTCATTTTTTTTTCCAGGTAAGAAAGGAAGTCATGAACCACGGAAGAAGCAATAATTGCTTGCTGCAGTGTTTTCCCCATCTAGGGAGACACAGGAACCCACAAAGTGTGTTTTCTTACATTTCTTACATAGGGCTTAAAAGGTTATTTGCTTAAAGGGGTTTGTAATGCAAACGTAAAACCGGCCTTGGTCAGAATGCCCATTTGTGTCACACATCAGCAGCAAAGGAATCAGCCTTCTCCTATGTCAGCCGAGAAATCCTCCATCTAGACCAGTATTGCCAGGGTTTTGTGCAGAGACCATAAACGTTTGAGTGAGATGGAGGACATTTGCTCCAGCTTAGACTACAGGGAAGCATTATAAGCATGTCATATGCAGATTCTGAATCAGCTACTTGGCAGTTCCTTGTGCTTGTTGAATTTTCTGCTTCTTTTTGTCCTGATTTGACCCACTGCCTATCTTCTCTGCATTCTGCCTAGTCTATTGCCCTGTTCCTTGCCCACTTGCCCCCAGCCTAAATGCTTCCTATTATCCTCCCCACCCAAGAGGATAATAGAGTTGCAAAAGCTACAGAAAGGGGTAACCAAAATGATCAAGGGGGTGGAGCAACTCCCCTATGAGGAAAGGTTACAGAATTTGGGACTTCCTTGCTTAGCAAAAAGGCAAGAGGCTCCCAGTACACTTCCGAGCAGAATTCAAAGTGTTGGTGTTGACCTTTAAAGCCCTAAACAGCCTCAGCCCAGTATACCTGAAGGAGCATCTCCACCTCCATCGTTCTGCCCGGACGCAGAGGTCCAGCACCGAAGGCCTCCTGGCAGTTCCCTCATTGCGAGAAGCAAAGCTACAGGGAACCAGGCAGAGGGCCTTCTCAGTAGTGGCGCCCGCCCTGTGGAACAGCCTCCCATCAGATGTCAAAGAGATGATCAACTACCTGACATTCAGAAGACATCTTAAGGGAAGTTTTTAATGTGTGACATCTTAGTGTATTTTTGGTCTTTGTAGAAGCCACCCAGAGAGGCTGGGGAAACCTAGCCAGATGGGCGGGGTAAAATAATAAATTATTATTATTATTATTTTGGAAGTTTGTATAATTATGCATGGCATAGAGAATATTCCCTTCAACATTCCTCCGATGAAAATAGGGACAGAATACCAGTTCTGAATAACAGTTGCTAGGAACCGCAGGTGAGCAGAGTTCTGTTGTGCTTGGGTCTTGCTTGTGGGCTTCCTGTAGGCCCTTGGTTGGCCACTGTGAGAACAGGATGGTGGAGGAGATGGGCCATTGGTCTCATCCAGAAGCTTGCTTCATGTTCTTATGTGTTCTGTTAGGCAGAGAACTGGTTTGCAGCCAGTTAGCCAAATTTCCACTCCATATGATCCCTTTTGGAGTCTCCAAGGCATGAGCATTTGTACCTGGATACAAGTAGGACGACCTGCAGCTTTTCTCTATCACCTGTGGTCAACACAGAGCTTGTAAAAAGCGCTAGCCTGATCTGGCAAAATTGCAATTTGCCTTCAGTGACTTTGGATTACTCCAGCAGCTAGCTATCGATCGCCAGCCGCCAGAAGCTTTAATCTGATCAGCTGCAGCACAACTGGTTTCTATCCCTGGCGCCTGACTCAGATTTCAGAGCAAGGAAGAAAAGTGTGACATCATCTCTGCTTGCGTCTGTGTCGGGTAGCTAATGAAATTACACAATGGGTTTTGAGGACCATTAGAGTCAATGTTGATTCTGATTATTATTAAGAGCACTTTCAAATTTACTGCACCACAGGGCAGTCTTGAAAGCATCATTTTTCAAAGGTGTGTGCTGTATTGGATTGCAGTGGAGAGGGGGTGGGGTGGGTGAAAGGGAGACGAAGAGATTGAGAGACGATGCTGGAAGCAGGGAGAATAATCTACTCTCAAATTCATCGCATAAAACGGCATGTAGTTTCCTTCCTATCTACAACGGCTTTGCGATAAGTGAACTTAAGGACAACCTTGTGAGAAAAGCCTTTCAATCATAAGCGGAGCTTCTGTTCTGAGAATACAAACACGGTGTGTTCACTTTGTGGTTTCCTAGAGCAGTACGCTAGTCCTCATGATGTATCAGCTGCACTGCTCTGAGTGCTTTCTCTGGCACTTTCACAACAGGCAGAGAAATGGGCTTTCATTATCAGGGCAGATACAGTGAATGAGATTTGAAAGGCTGCCTCTCATTGCTCTTTGGCAGGGAATAAGGCACCGTATCAAGCTAAGCACTGACTGTGACAATGAAGGTGTATTGTCTTGATGTGTCAGATGTGAAGGAAATAAGCAGCTATCTTATCTTTAAAAGACATCTGAAGGCAGCCCTGTTTAGGGAAGTTTTTAATATTTAATGCTGTATTGTTTTTAACACTCGATTGGGAGCCGCCCAGAGTGGCTGGGGAAACTCAATAAATTATTATTATTATTCAGCACTAATTTGCTTGTTTTATTTGTACATTATTTATTTATTACATTTATATCCTGCCGTTCCTACAAAGAGCTCAAGAGACATGGTTCTCTTCCCCCGCTCGCCCTCCGTATTTTCTTTACAAAACTGTGGGTTAGCCTGAGAGATAAGTGAGTGGACCACAAGGAGTTTCATGAGTGGAGAATGAACCTGAGTCTCCACAGTCTTAGGCCACATTCACACCACTGTGCTACAACTTTAAGCAGTTATGGCTTCCTCCAAAGAATTCTGGGAGCTTTAGTTTGCTAAGCGTGCTGAGAATTGTTTGGAGGCTCCTTTCTTCTATCATGGAAGTCAAGATGGTGCACAACCTAGGAGGTCTCTGTTCAGCAAGTTGGTGTCCTCAATTGTCTTCAGATCATACCCTGGGGCTGAAGGTACTAGCTTAGTGCTGCCATTTCTGACTGGCAGCTGCTCTCCAGGATCTCAGTCCTACTGCCTAATATTATTTTAGCTGACAATGCCAGATACTGAATGGCCAATCGTATGTGTGCAAATCCTGTGGTCTACTCCTAACCAGCAGCCCTGCTGCAAGGCCTCAAGCTTGGCTTTGTGCAATGGCTTGAGCTTCATTCTGTGCTATTTGGAAACATACATCTTGAATGTGTACAAGCCAAAAGAAGGGGAAGGGGGAACAGGCCCAAGGCTCTGTTTCCCATTTAAGTGGGAAGGGTTTTTTTAAATAATAATAATAATAAACCACCTTCCAGACAGAGGAAGTGTGAAGTGTTCTATTTCCCTGCCTCCCCTGCTCTGACCTGGGACATCCCAGCTGTATAACCATCTCTGCTCTGCAATAAAACACTCACTGTGGACACTCGGGACCCCTCTAGACTGTGGGTTGTGGTTTTCGTTGCGGGTGTATTCCGCAACATGTCGGTGACACAATAATGGCGCATTAGCAGCAGATTTATACAAGGCTGTCCACACATCATTCTGCTTTATTAGTTGTTCTGTGATTCCTTCCTAACGTTACCGCTTTGTTGCCAGCTGGAGAGGCACTCTTGCACGATAGTGCAACGAAAGCAGGACCAATAACCTCCCTAATCCCAGGAGTCTCTGCTTCCGCCGCTCCCTCCTGGCAGCTCCTGCAAAAGTTTCAGGGCAGATAGACTGCTTTGTTTCAGATTGGTGAATGTGCCATTAACTTCCTGCCGAGGCCTAAGGCCTCCTGGAAAACGGCAGTGTAAGAATCTACAGGATTTCAGCAGGAAGTTATGGCGCATGCACCAATTCGAAACAAAGCAGTCTTATCTTCCCTGAAACTTTTTGCAGGCACAAACACAGAAAGTGAGATTGTGCATAATCCATCATTTTGTCCATCATGAGTACAAATCAGCATAAATGCACAGCAAGGAGGATGTCTGGAGGGGTCCTCAATGTGGGCTTAGAAACAAATCAAGTAAGGGACTGAAAGCCAGGCCAATGCCTGCACAGAGGACAGTGGCTCTTTTCAGGAGCAGCCAGGAGGGAGCGTCAGAATTATAGCCTGGGGCTAGGAAGGGTCTTAGAAGCCATCTAGCCCAGCTCTGGTCAGTGGTAGACCTTTTGGTATTTGTGACCAAATGGAGCATTAGGTGAAGCAACCTCAAAGTGCAGTGTCTGTGGGCAGAGTAAGGGAGCACGAAATGAAGGGACCTGCTTTGCGTGTGGCGATGCAGAATGGCAAATGACAAGATGGTGCCTACTGCTCCCCCATCCGGCTCCTTACAGAAGGCATAGGAGCTGATGTAGCCTCATGGCGAAGGGCCAAACGGCGTGTCACCGTTCAGTGCGTCCTTGCACTTAATGTGCAGGGTTTTAAAAAAGCAAATTGCATCAACTGCAGGGTGTGTGTGTTTGATAATTAATGGGATGAGAGCAAGAGCAAGGGAACGATTTAACCTTTTCCTCCCATGCTGCAGCCCTGAAGCCAGTGTTTGTATCGGGAGGACAGTACAGTGGTACCTTGGGTTACATACGCTTCAGGTTACAGACTCCGCTAACCGAGAAATAGTACCTCGGGTTAAGAACTTTGCTTCAGGATGAGAACAGAAATTGTGCTCCTGCGGTGTGGCGGCAGCAGGAGGCCCCATTAGCTAAAGTGGTGCTTCAGGTTAAGAACAGTTTCAGGTTAAGAACAGACCTCCAGAACAAATTAAGTACTTAACCTGAGCTACCACTGTACAAATTTCGAACAAGGAAATTGTAAGTAGGGTGGAGAATGGCAGAAAGCTTCACACAGAGAGTTGTTGTTGTTGTTTATTCGTTTAGTCATGTCCGACTCTTCATGACCCCGTGGACCAGAGCACGCCAGGCACGCCTGTCTTTCGCGTCCTCTACTGTGTAACAATCTGCCTGAATCGATTTTCCTGAATGTAAATGTGCTTTGCACACTCTGGGAAGCTGTGGCTGCTGCATGTGCAGGTGGGCGTTAAACCTAACAATCGCCGCACAGTCCTTGTGTTTTCCTTTCCTACCTGGATGTGCTTTCTGTGTAGGACATTCCAAATGCACTAAGCAGTGCACGGGGCTGACTGATAGGTACTGCGGACCTGTGTACCATTTCGGGCAGCTCTGGAGCGACCCATCCTTTGGTGAAAGAGCATCAAACCTAGGCTGTTTTTCATGCTGTCTCAAACTGCACTTTGGGATCTGTGCAGATAAACCTGAGACATTGCTGGAAGTTGCTAAGCCTAAGGCTCCCCCCGCCCTTAATAGTGGGCATATTTTTCATTCTTCCTTGCTCTTCATCAGCCTCATTACAGGGGTTGCCATTTGCACTGCTAGGTGGCTTCGTCATACACCAGGGGATGCAAAAGAGGACAGGGCACCGGTGCCTTTAATAGCTGTGTAGAAAAGGTGGGGGACCTCAAGCCCAGGGTCCAAATGCATCCCTCCAAGCATCTTTACCTGGCCCTCAGGACTCTTCCCAAGCTACACTTCCTCTCCCCAGGCCACACACTTTACCAGCCCTACTCCATGCCCTCCTTGAGTGTTTTTGCCTGGCTGGAATATGTCCTTGAACTCTCAGTTTCTTGGATGGAGGGCATGTGTTGATGCCTCTCTGTCTGTTGGAAACTAGCCTACTGTACAAAGGTTAAAAAAAAAAATGCATTTGCTACTTCAGCTGCTTTTGCTTTTACCCCTGCGCCCAACACTGGCATGTGGCCCTTGGAAGATTGCTTAGCTGGGAATGTGGCCCTTGGGGTGAAGAAGCTTCCCCACCCCCGCTACTTCAGAAAGCAATGACTGGTTGCAGATAGCTAGTTTTGAATCACATGGTGAAAACTATACAATAGTTTTTTGTGTGGCACATTTAGCTTAAAAAATGTTCTACCTTGTCCCCGCCTAACAATCTTGCTAGGTTCATTTGTTCCCCAGTGGCTGGGATTGGGTGACGTTCCAAAGCTTGCAACTCCTTAACCACTTGAATCTAAGGGCATCTGCAGAAGTTTATTTTCTTGGAATGGATGCGAAGCTTGGTTCATTTCCTGGCTTTCTGGCAGTCTGGCTATTGCAGAGCTGGCCCGCTAGACCGCTTCCCACCGAGCGGGGAATTGCAGACAGATAATAATGTCTAGAACTATATTGCTTTTTTCTGATGAATGGGGCTGGGACTAGATAATGGACATTCCATCACGACCAGATGGATTCCACATCTGCAGAAGGTTCTGCTGGGTTAGCATCAGGCATGGGATGGCCAAGGGAGAAGCAAATAACGGCTTCTCCCCATGTACCTGTGTCTGTGGGAAGGGCATGCAACCTGGCTGTCAGGCTGGGAGGAGAGAAATCTTGCAGGGAATCAGAATAATGGGTGGCACTTTGGTATCATTTCGCTTCATTTTCTCAAAAGGGCTAAAAGGAAGTTGTAATGAATATGGGTTGCTCGTGCGTAAGTTACCGCCACTCCTGGCTAAGTTGGCTTGTTAAACCTTTCCTGTCTGGACAGCCCTTCACTTCGTGGCTGCCTCAGTCGCTAGCAGGATCCGTCAGTGGGTGTTTCTTAAACCTTTTCCAGCATAAAAGTTGTTTGATGCCAAGTCTCCTCCTACTCTCCCTGCGCGGAAGTCTTCTGCGCAGGGAGGGTGTGGGTAGCGGAGGACCCGTGCTCTCCCCGCTGGTGTCCAGCGAAGAGTCCTGGAGCCCTCTCGCCGATTCCCCCATCTCCTCCCCTTTATCCCCGGTGTTGCGCTGATTTCCTTCCCCAGGTGAGCTGCCTCTCTCCCTGCTGGGTCCCTCTCCCTTGAGAGCCTTCCCTCTGCCTCTGGCTCTGATGTCAGTTCCCTGACAGAAGTCATTTGCGGCTTTTGAAGTTTGCCTCCTGATGCCACCCTTTTGATTTTCCCTTCAGCTGTGAGTCTAATGAAAGACAACTGAAGCAGAATTTCAATATGACACATACAGCTGCTAAAGCTATGGAGTGCCCCTTGCACCTGAGAGATGGCACTACCTGGGCTTGTCTTCCTTTCTAGGATAGAGCACAAAGAGACTTCTGCCTCCCCCCACCCCTCACCCTGTGAAGAAGACTTGGGGCACAGGACAAAGACACACATTTGCAAACAATTTGCATATGCAAGGCTGACCGACAAAGAATTGATGCTTTTGAATTATGGTGCTGGAGGAGACTCTTGAGAGTCCCCTGAACTGCAAGAAGACCAAACGTATCCATTCTTAAGGAAATCAGCCCTGAGTGCTCACTGGAAGGACAGATCGTGAAGCTGAGTCTCCAATACTTTGGCCACCTCATGAGAAGAGAAGATTCCCTGGAAAAGACCCTGATGTTGGGAAAGATGGAGGGCACAAGGAGAAGGGGACGGTAGAGGACGAGATGGTTGGACAGTGTTCTCGAAGCTACCAGCATGAGTTTGGCCAAACTGTGGGAGGCAGTGGAAGACAGGAGTGCCTGGCGTGCTCTGGTCCATGGGGTCATGAAGAGTCGGACACGACTAAACGACTAAACAACAACAACAACAATTTAGATCCATAGATGTAGATTCTACATCTGACTCTGAAAAGGAAACCAAACAAATGCTGGCACTTGCTGCCTGGGCTAACTTTGAACTCTCAGATGCCAACAGGGTTTTCTGAACCCAGTGTACTGCCTGTGGATTAGGCCCTCTGCACACCTGTGGGCTATTGGCAAGAATTGCTGCTTATGCAAATATTACAACTAAAAACCAGTGTGGTTTCTAGTGTTGGACTTGGACCTGGATGTCAGGGACTGGTTGGATGAGGAGGAGCAGTGGGAGGCCCCTGCTTGGAAATCCCTTAGGGAAGCCTCAGAGGAGGAAGGCTTAGAGCCCCGGGAGTGGTGGTGGGACACTGAGGACAGGTCAGAGGGGGAAGAAAGGGCAGAATGGTGGGATGCTGAAGAGGCAACAGGCTTTAGTGAGCAAGAAGAGCCAGGTGCAGAAAGCAGTTCAGACCCAGCTGATGAAGCAGAGGAGGAGAGGCCAGAGGCTGCAGAAGCATCCCAGAAACGTGCTTCTCCTACTGTGCTAAACTCCCTTCTCCCCTTGTCTCCAAAGACACGAAGAGTTATGTGTGTGACAGAACAAAGAGCACAGATTCCACCCCCTTCCTCAGCGTAGTTTCAGGCTGCTTGGAAAACATCCGTCTGGGGAGGAGGAGACTTATGAGGAAAGTAGAAGGCAGAGAACTTCAGTCCTGGCAATTGTTTCATGGGGGAGAGCACAGTCCTGTTTGGAGGCATTGCTGAATTGCATACTATTGAATATAGAGTTAACTTTCCTGCTCGTCTCTGTGCTGACCTGCATCTGAACCAGCTCTGACACCGGGAGACCTTGCCCACAGCACTTTCCAAGTGTGATCAGCTGATAGATGGTGCTCGGGAAGCTTGGTTGTGCCTGCAAAGCCCCTTTCACCTAAGCCCTGCCTTTCCCTGCCCCACACACGATATTGTATAGGATGTAAGGTAGGGGGCAGATGGCTGTGGCTTGGCTGGAATAGCCTCAGTGGGAGGCCTGGTGGGTCTCATGAGACACACAGGCCAGAAGTTTTCCACAAAGGGTACAGTGCATGCTTTCTAAAGCGATAGCCGAAAGCTGTAGAAAATTCTGCTCATTTGCTTTTGTGTCTGGAATCGCAGGTCCTTATATGGCCTTGGGTGCTCCTGTTTGCTGAATGCTCTGATGTCACTCAACTGGGCACTGCAAAGCACCCTGAGCACAAAAGGTGCCATTAAAACCTAACTGCATTCTGCACTTGATGCTAATATAATATTCTCCTGGCTAATGGAAGATTTTGTGCCATGCACTATATTTATTTCTTGCATTAATGTTCCAGGCAAATGTAGATATGCAATGAAGATTTTATGTGGAAGAGGATTTACACACACTTTGTCGCCGTTCTCTCCGCTTTTCTCTTTCATTCTTTTCCCTAATGGGATGTGACAAATTGAGACCCTAATCGGCTAATCCAATATGGATAAAGTGCTCCTGGGTGACAAGGTATCCACATTTCCAACAATGCAAGGTGTGGCACCCCATGTGGAAGGGGATGCTGTCATCACCAGAAGGAATTGCAAAGGGTGTGTGCCTGCAGGAACGCCATGTGGATATTTGCCCCTCCAGGCCAGGTACTGACTGTGGGACTGTCCTTTTGCATCCTTCCATTATTACTCCACAATTATATGCTACTTAATTGCCACTGTCTCTAAGTGGTGTGCAGTACATATAAGGCAATGAAAATGTGTAAAAACTATAAAATAATAATTCAGTTAAATGCCTTCTGGAATTAAAAAAACACGGAAGAAGTCATCAGTAGATGCTTCTAAGACAGTGGTACCTCAGGTTACATACGCTTCAGGTTACATACACTTCAGGTTACAGACTCTGCTAACCCAGAAATAGTGCATCAGGTTAAGAACTTTGCTTCAGGATGAGAACAGATATCGTGCTCCAGCAGTGCGGCAGCAGCGGGAGGCCCCATTAGCTAAAGTGGTGCTTCAGGTTAAGAACAGTTTCAGGTTAAGTACGGACCTCCGGAACGAATTAAGTACTTAACCTGAGGTACCACTGTATTGATGTCCAGAATATCGACCTTTGGGGTGAAGCGACAGAAAGAGGGCCTGCCTGACCTCAACTGGAAGAAAGATCCATAACAAGCAAGCCAATCAGGCGCCTGGAGTGGCATGCATGCCCTGCACCCATGGGTGGGGCCAGCCGGGGCAGGACGCTTGTGGGGCCTCCAAGGAGTCTGCCTGCCTCCTCCCACTCAGCCGCCCTACAGCAGAGGGAGATGCGGTGAGTGGACTGTTTGGGGCAGCACGGAGCCTGCGGGCGCCCAAGCCACCGCGCCCAAGCCACTACATCACTCCCAGTGAGTGCCGCCTGGCATTTTGTCACCCCCCTCAGTGGTGACACCCACCGCACCCCCTTCCTCTGCCCCTGGCTGGGAACCAGGAACAGTAATTTCCCCAAAGAGCTTGGTGATCATGGGATCAGACCATCTTAGGCACAAGTTGTTGAGGGCCTTGTAAATTAACACAGGACCCCTGTACCTGGCCCAACCGTGTATGGGTAGATGGCGGAAGCTTTTGAGCACAGGAGTTATGTCTTGGTAATAGTCTGTCCCCATCAACAGTCTAGCATTTTGCTCCACTTAGACTCTCTAGACCAGGCTGAAAGGTAGCACAGCAGAAAGTGCATTGCTGTAATCAACTACAGTGGTACCTCAGGTTACAAACTCTTCAGGTTACAAACACTTCGGGTTACAAACTCTGCTAACCCGGAAGTAATACCTCGAATTACAAATTTTGCCCCAGGATGAGAACAGAAATCGCATGCTGGTGGCGCGGCAGCAGCAGGAGACCCCATTAGTGAAAGCGCACCTCAGGTTAAGAACGGTTTCGGGTTAAGAACGGACCTCCGGAATGAATTAAGTTCTTAACCTGAGGTACCACTGTATTGAGGTTACCTTCACAGCATAGCAGTTAGTTGGCCACAGTTCTTCTTTTACTATTTCCTGTTACATTGATACATATCCACCCCCACTGCTTCTCCCACTGCTTCTTCTGGGTTTCCCCCATTATTATTAACATTTGGCTTAAGCTCTGGGAGATGTCGAGCTCTCTGATTCCTCCTCCTTCCCCTTTAACAAAGTCACACATGATGCTGGCACAGAAAACTGAAGAGATCACAACCTCATTACCTCAAGTAATGATCCACATCAGTCATAAACATGAGGAGGTTGAAGAAATCCTGAGGTGATACTTAGCCTTTAAAAGGAGAAAATTGGAACTCCCCCCACCCTTTCGACCCAGAAAGACAAGCATAATGATTAAATATGATTTTATGTACCCATCAAGAAACATTGCTCAGGCAAACTGGAGGGGTTGCAGATCACTTAAGATTCAGATGCTCAACACTTTATGATTTGTTTTGCATCTTCATGTGGGATTTCCCATCTAGATGGAAAAAATGGTAGAAGCAGTTGGCACAAGACGCTGGGCGTTTTCACAAGCGACTCAAAACTGCTTTCATTATCACCCACAAGCCTTTGATGTCATCATGCATCAGCCCACAAGGGAGGTATTTCCTCACCATATATCCATTACAGTTTCTCTGTGGTCCCCCTTAAAATGTTTACTATTTTGATGTGTGCTTCAAACCTATAACATTTTCTGTTCAGCTCTGCGAAGGACATAGATGAGTAACATTATGCATAAAGGTAAAGGGACCCTTGACCATTAGGTCCAGTCGCGGACAACTCTGGGGTTGCGGCGCTCATCTCGCTTTACTGGCCGAGGGAGCCGGGTCATGTGGCCAGCATGACTAAGCCGCTTCTGGCGAACCAGAACAGCGCACGGAAACGCCGTTTACCTTCCCACCCTTTAAGAGATGAAAACAGGGACATGCTTATAATACTCTGTTTTCCTATAATATTTCTGTAAGGTTGGGACATTAGTCTGTATGGTCTCCCAGGATCTTTCCCAACTCTATAATGAGAGAGTCCAACTATTAAGATTTCTGTGAGTAGAGCTATTGGGGGGGGGGGGGTTTGATACCCTGCCTGACTCAATGCCTCTTAAGTCAGCAGTGGGGAGCCTGCAGTCATTCAGAAGCTGTTGGACTATTAACTTCCTTCTTGCCTATAGTACATGCTGGTTAAGGCTGATGGGAAGAGCCACAGGTTCGCCACCTCTTAAGGTATCTTAAAGTATCTTATCTGAAGTATAGTAGGAGGCGATTGGGGAGAGAGAAAGCCTTTTCTGTAGTGACTCCTAACCTTTGGAAAGCCCTCTTCACAAAAGCCTGCCTAGAGACCTCATTACTACAATTTAGACACCAGAGAAAATATTTCTGTTTCCCCAACCTTTTAATAACTGCTAATGTTAGAGTGGTTTGATTTTAGCATCAATTTAAATTGGCAGTTGCTGCCTTAGTCTGTTCTTTTAAATTGTTTGTATGTCATATAGATAGATATGTGTGTGTGTATAATAAAATTGTAAGAATGTTGTCACTCTGCAGTTCACATGGATGCCATTGTGGGATATTTTGATGCTCTTCCTGTGTAAATTGTGTGTGTGTGTGTGTGTGTGTGTGTGTGTGTGTGTGTGTAAATGTCTGTCACTAGTCACTTGGGGGTGAACTATACCGGAAGGGTTAGCTTACTTTGTTTCTTTGTTAGGATCTGCAAAAGAAGGAGGAAGTGGTCCTGGAAGTAAATGATAAACAGCAAAACACTTGCTGATGTAGCAAACCTATCACAGTTTTCAGCATATGTTTTATTCCATAACTGATGGTTGGTCCTACATGTAGTTCTGAAGTGAAACCTGCAACAAGTGGCTGATGGGAGATGACTTCTGAGCTAAAAGCCAGTGTTGGGGTTTTAATAAGAAATCAACCACAAAACCCAAGAGATTTGCCACTGAGAGGCAAAGAAGAGGGGGGAAAACTCCAGGTGCTAGAAATGTTATTTATTCTAGGCTTAACCTAATAGGTTTTTTTTGGGGGGGGCATTTGAGAATTTCTGCAAGAAACGTGCCCTAAGTGAAATATTTTTCTCCAAATTTTTTCTAGAACCTGGGGCTTTAATAAGACTGAATCCTCAAGTTCAATGCTTGTAGAGAATTTCAAGTATTGCAAATGTCTTCATAAATACTTTATACTGGAGGGTTTCTTTGTGCATTAAGTAAGGATTCCTTAGGTTGCTGAGCTAATTCTATGACTGTGCAAGATAATTTCATAATTATATTCCGGCATTTGGTTTGTATTGTTTAAGGCACATTTGCTTTTCATTGTCTGCTTCCTGTATGTCTAATATACTTCGTTCCCTGTGTCTTGGATTATGCTATGGTATCTGGGTTTCCCCCTCTTGCCTTCGCTTGCCTGCCCGCTCCAGAATCACCCAGGTTGTTTTAAAGAGCTCAGAAGTTGCACAGTTTTGAAAACTTTAAAGGGGTTGCCTTGGCTAAGCTATGCAATTGTGCAATGGGCTAGCAAGAAACCCCTGGAAACAGATGGGAAACAGGATTTTCTGAGTAGATGAATTATTATTATTTTTTGAGCTAGAGAAAGTGGATCGAAATGTGGAGGGTGGGGAAGAGAGAAATGGCTATGAGGGTGTGTAAGAACACAACCTCCACCTACTCATTTTCACCAGTTACAGTACATTTCAGGCCGTACACATTCTGTTGAGTCACAGATTGGAGGTGTGTAATTTTAACTCTCTCACCTGGGGAACAATTTTTACATAGATCCTGAGTTACTAGATGCAGGTGCAGATATGCTTATTAAATCAAAATTAATGTGCATCAAAGCACTACTGCAGACAAGCCCTAAGAGATATCCATTATGCTTGTATGTTTGCCTTCCAGGAGGCATCTCCCATTATGAAAACTCCAATTAGATAGGACTAATTCAAGCTAAAATGTTATTTATTGCCAAGAAGTGCAAAGTAAATGTCAGTGGGAGGGAAGCCTCATCAAATTATATATACATCTTACAATCCTACACATGTTTACTTATAAGCTATCTTACATTCAGTGGGGCTTACTCTCAAGAAAGTGTGCATAAGCTTTATATCTATCTGTCTGTCTGTCTAGATTTATATTCAGTGCTTTCCCCCCCTAAAAAAATATGTGTGTAGGGGTACTCTCATTTTGATTCAAGAAAATCACCGGGAAAGGAAATGAAGCCACCATTGGAGGTGGTAACAATGAAACTGACCAATCACCATGCTAGATTCCAACTCCTACTTCACACATTAAACGCTCGCTTCTGTCTGGGACTCAGGAAACACCGTGACAGGAAATGAGGCCGCCATTGGGGGTAGCAATGGAACTGATGATTCACCGTGCTAGAGAAGAAACTAATTTTAAAAGTTTTGTTTCCCATTAAATTCACAAAATGTTTAGGGATACGCATACCCCTGAGTCCCCCCATAAAAACCCCCACTATAAAACAGCAACTAATACTTTAAGATCTATTATTAAAGGTAAAGGGACCTCTGACCATTAGGTCCTGTTGTGGCTGAATTTGGGGTTGCGGCGCTCATCTCGCTTTATTGGCCGAGGGAGCCGGCGTACAGCTTCCGGGTCATGTGGCCAGCATGACTAAGCCACTTCTGGCGAACCAGAGCAGCGCACGGAAACGCCGTTTACCTTCCCACCAGAGCGGTACCTATTTATCTACTTGCACTTTGATGTGCTTTGAACTGCTAGGTTGGCAGGAGCAGGGACCGAGTATCAGGAGCTCACCCCGTTGCGGGGATTCGAACCGCCAACCTTCTGATCGGCAAGTCCTAGGCCCAGTGGTTTAACCCACAGCGCCACCCGCGTCCCTCAAGATCTATTATTATACCCCATAGAAAGAGCAAATGTAGCTGTGATTAGCTGTGATTCCTGTATTGCAGGGGTTTGGACTAGATGACCCCTTCCAGCTCTACAATTCTCTGATTCTATGCTCCTAGCCATGTTGGCCTATAAGAAGAAGAAAAAAAATCAAAATCTACATTAGAGCAATACCTTTATTAGGCCAACCAGAACATTATAAAATAGTGTGCGAGCTTACAACTTCTCTAGGACTCGTAATCAGTCTAGATCCGGGTTTCCCAAACTCCAGTTGTTTTTGGACTGCAATTCTCATAATCACTGACCACTGATCCTGCTAGCTAGGGATCATGGGAGTTGTAGTTCCAAAACAGCTAGAGACCCAAGAGTGCATGGGGATTGTGGATTATGGGAGGCATCAGAAGCCATCTGAGGTTATGCCCACCCCCACACAAAATAAGAGTTTAGCCATTTCTGCTCTACAAACAGCCTATAGGGATATCGTATGTTGGAATGTTGGAAATCTCCACCTAGTCATGAGGCTCATTGAGTGACCTTGGGCCAGTCAACATCCTTCAGCATGCCTTACCTCACAGGTTTGTTGTGCAGAAAATAACCTGGGAAAACCCCATTTTTATGCCCCAACGGGCTCTTTAGAGGAAGGGAGCGTGGCATAAATTCAGTACAAGAATACTATATAGCAGTGCTCACAGAAAGATAAGGCTATGTATCATGAGAGATCTGAATTATTATTATTATTATTATTTAAATTTGTATACCTCCCTTCATCCAAAGATCACAGGACGGTTCACAACAGAAAAATACAAAATGAGAATAAAAAATAAAATAAAACATACCGGTGGCTATGGAACTGAGACAATCAGGTCCTGTGTCTTTGGAATGTTATTGTACAGGGAGAAACAATGGGGTCTGCAGTCTGCAGCATTACCCATAAATCCTCTTCTCCTTTGTTGTCTATGTGCAGCCAAAGGCAGTGCAGGGCTGTTTGAAAGCCCTTTTGCAAACAGCCCCTGTGCTGCTCTTTTCAGAGGTTGCCACCTGCCTTTCTTACATCTCCCTCAATCTGCTAAGTATTTATTTGACTTTATTTCAAAGTTTCTGTGGATGAAACGCTGTCTGTAAATGTAAAACCTGATTATGTCTTACAGTGGTGAGCTTCTATGACAAGTGTACAGCTTAGCTTCGTTGTTCAAATGCATATATAATTGATGTTTATCAATTAAAGTGTCTGGTCTCTGCTCCAGCCCTATCCAAAGATCCCAGAGTGCCCATTTATGTAGGATTGTAATGGCCTTATAATGCCTATTTTACAGCTGGCAGTGATCAATACCAATTAATTAACACTATTATTATCACAGCCACCAGAGTCAAAGAAAGCCTGTACATTGTGTATCAAAACAGTTTAGAGCTTGAATGGTGGTGTTCCTTGAGTGACTTGATTTGGCAACGACTACTAATCAATTAATTGGCAGTCATAGGTTATGCAGTTTGGACAGGGGTAGAAACATGTTTGGACCTTGACCTGGTCAAAAGTAAGAAGGAAATTTTAAAGCCCAAAGGCTGCCATTGTAGTCAGCATAGACAATATTGAGCTAGACCAGAGGTTTTCAACCTTTTTGAGTCCACGGCTCCCTTAACCAATTACAGTGGTACCTCGGGTTAAGAACTTTGCTTCAGGATGAGAACAGAAATCGTGCTCTGGCGGCGTGGCAGCAGCTGGAGGCCTCATTAGCTAAAGTGGTGCTTCAGGTTAAGAACAGTTTCAGGTTAAGAACGGACCTCCAGAATGAATTAAGTTCTTAACCCGAGGTATCACTGTACATTCATTCTGTGTCACCCCTGTGGGGCCCAGGAGCCCAGTTATGTCACCCCTTGCCTGCAGACCTGGCAGCCTCTCACCCTTTTTCAAATGCCTTCCCTTGTGGGGTGTTCCCTCAGCCTCTCCCCTCTCCTTGGGAGTCCTCTAGGCAGCAGCTGCTGCTGCCCCTGGTCTCTGAGCTGCCCTCCCCCTGCCCCAAAGAGAGTTGCCTCCCAGAGGCACCATTTGCCTGTAGATCTTATAGCCAGGCTGCTGCAATAAACAGCTGTGCAACCCTTTTGGAGGCAGAGACACAAGAGAGCATCAGTGGAGGGAGGGATGGAAAGAGGGACAGAGGCCAGTGTTGCCCACGGCACCCCTGACCATCATTCAAGGCAACCCGGGGTACCATGGCACACTGGTTGAAAAACACTGAGCTAGACAACACTGGACTATGGGAGCTACACCTTTCTACATTCCTATGAATACTAAAGGAGTTTCAAATGTGGATTGAATACACGTGTCCTGAGCAAGTAAGGTAACACGCAATAATCAGGTTGATAGAAAGATAGACGGCATATAAAGGAAAAAAACCCGTAGAGTTTCTAATATTTATTTCTCTTGGAGTCAAATGTATGCAAGATTTTTCCTTTGCTGAAAATGCTGTTGGCAAGTACAACAGTTGTGGATGACAAAGTAGCAAACGGGAACAAGCAGCTGAGATGGCACTGTATTAAACAGAATTAAGCAGCTTTCTCTCCCCCCCCCCCCAACAGGGCAGAAGAATAACATAGAACAGAAAACAAATTGGGGCAGGCCCAAACATATATGCATTAAGAGAAATGAAGAATCATGCCAGAGCCATTAACTTTTGGCATAGCTGCGGTCTTTGCTCTGAGAAGAGGGTTGGGGGCGGGGGGACCAGGAGATGAAAATGTTATGTTTGCCAAGATTGGACACATTCTATAAAGAATAAACAAAGCCAGGATTGTTGCTGCTGTGATTTGTCTGCAATTGCTTTTAGTTCTTGCAGCTAACTAGATTCCCAGAAATGTGGGCCGGTTTCAAAGGCAGCAAGAGGGACTACTTTAATGTGCTGTCTGGAAACCAAGTCCTGCACAATTCACGGATATGCCTTAAAATATTGCAGGGCTGCTAAGGCTGATGGATAATGTTGTGATCTGAAGGAGTGGGAACATATCCAGTGACATATCTAAATGGTGTGGTGGACCCCAATTGACTGATAATAACCTCTACCTTTTCTTTTTCCTGGGAAAATGGCAGATTATGGCTGCAGTTCTAACTCCTGGAAGGGTGTAGCACGTTGGCTAACAATGCAACTTTTGATCTAGGAGGTTGTGGTTTAAATTTCTTCTTAGTTGTGAATTCACTGGGGATGCTTTTGCACAATACATTTATTGTAAATAGGCAGCCTTTTTTCACTCACTTTTTCATGGGGCATCTACATATAATCAGCATCCAGTTCTTACTTACTTTGCACGTTAAATATAAAATGTAAAAGAAATGCAATAAATCATCTAAATAGCCAGACAATAAATATAAGAGCCATTCCTTCTCATCCCCAATGATCAGTGGTTAAAAACTTAAAAACTTCAGAGCTCTCCATCATTAAAAGCCGGGCATTCCACTCTCTGGAAACAGCCCTGTAGGTAGAAACAGGACTCCCATTTCACCTTGCCACTATGCATGGTATGGTCCATGCTATCAAAAGTGGCTGAGATACTTGGGAGGATTAACAGTGTTGCATTTTCTGCCCCTCTCTTGATACAGATCATCCATCAGGGTTGCCAAGGTCATTTCAATGTCAAAACCAGGTCTGAAGGTGGATTGAAAGGAGTCTAAATAACCTGTTTCTTCCAGGCACCCCTGAAGTTGACCAGTCACAACCCTCTGAAGCACTTTGCCTACAAAGTGAATATTTGCAACCAGGTGATAGTTCTTAACACACTTATTGCAGAGGGGCTGTAGCAGCAGCTCTTTCAAGACAACTGACCACACTGCCTCCCTCAAGGAAGCATTTACCACCCTCACATGGTCAACATCCTCTGGGGAAATCAAATAAGCTAAGATGGGCATGGGTTGAAGGGTCCAGATCCCTTCAAGTATCCTATCCCCACCATCAGGCTGCAGTTATACCACAAAGTCTGACATAGTTCTCTGGACACATCTTCCTAATGTGCCTGCTTCTTTTCTAAAATGGCAGCAAAATCCTACTTTGGGGGCTGACAAGTTCTTTCCTAAAACAGGAGCATAATTTACCAAGTTGCAGATCATTTTAAGGCTACTCTTTCATCTTTTTAAAAGATGTGTTGTGACATCTTCAGACCAAGATTTGGGTTGGAGCAGTTAGGATCAATGTTGACTATGGTTTGCACCGATTCAATGGCAAACTATGGTAAGGAATCAGGAATCCACCTGCAAGGGGAGGGAGGAAGCATGCAAATCCACGATATGTTTCTTGGAAAACGTATTGCCAGAATTACCACAGTGATTGGCTTCCTTTACATCTCTCCCAAGCCCCAGTCACTGCAGAAAATATAGCTTTGGCTGTGGCCCGTTCATGGAACACTCTCTGTAGGAAAACTTATTTGCCGCCAACTTTGATGTCATTCTGGTGCTAGGCAAAAAGGTATTTAAAATTTGGCCAGACATCCCAGCATGCTAAAATACGAGTGGCCCCATCACTGTGGACATTCCACTGGCTCCTGAAGACACACCTGTTTAGGTAAGCATTTCCTGGGACTGAACTGTGATGTTATTGTTTTAACTATTTCAGATGTTATGCTGATTGCTTTATTGTGTGTCTTGATAAAGATGTTTTAATGTTATTGTGTGTTTTAATTATGGATTGATGTTATAGTTGTAAACTGTCTAGAAGCCATTTTGCTGTATTGGTGGTATATAATTTAATAAATGACAAAATAATAATCAAGAATGTAAGCTGATTTTACACTGAGTTATTGTTTTGTTTGTGACTGCTGTTCTGCCATTTTTATGCTCGTGGTGATTTTTTTTTTAATCGATGGGCTTTTGTCACTGACATGTGCCTCATTCTGAGAGAGTTTTATTCTGAAGCGTAGCAAAGCGATGCTCAAAACAAATAAATATGCGAGTGAGCAAATAAGGTCACCAGCTTTGTAGCTGAGTGAGGATTTCAACTCATACCTCTCTGGTCTAAGAGCACATCCATACTTTTGCCCCACACTTTCTAGGCACAGGCCTGTACTTTTCCAGTCCAGGTCTGAGCATCTCCCCCCAGAAAATCCACTCTTTAATGCTGAATTGGAACAAGCAGCAATTTGAGTCTTCTGCCGATTGCCATTTGTTCTGATTCAGCAGTAAAGAGCTTGTTTTCATGGGGATAACATGGGGGGGGGTGAGTGCTTGGACACAGACCAAGAAAGCGTGGCCTTGTACCTAGAAATGTGGAGCAAAAGTGTGGATGAGTTCTGTGCCTACTATAAAGGTAAAGGGACCCCTGACCATTAGGTCCAGTTGTGGACGACTCTGGGGTTGCGGTGCTCATCTTGCTTTATTGGTTGAGGGAGCCGGTGTACAGCTTCTGGGTCCAAACCAGGGTAATGTGCCTTTAGCTACCTCAAGAAGCTTATCTAAACACTGGATTCTATGCATGTTTACTGAGAAATAAGTCTCATTGCATTCAGTGGGATGTACTTCTATGTAAGTGGGCATAGGATTGCTTGTTTTAACTGGATGTAGATCTCAGCTCAAGCCCACTGTTTGTTGTTTTAATATCTGAACTTTGTGAAGTAACAGCAAAGAAGAGTTTGCTTCTGACGATGTGCAGAATACTGCCCTTTCACTGCCATGGGGTTGTATACACCTTGCTAACAACAGCCCTGCTTTCCCCCCTGCAGCTACTGAGATGCCTGCCCCAGTGTGGGTGGGTCTGGAACATGTAAGATTCAGCTGCTGCTTGTGGAAATGAGACAAGATATCCTAATCAGGCAGCCTCTGGGGCACAGGTAAAAAAAGGTGCACCTTAAATAACTGCAGACAGTTTGAACACTTTGGGAACAGGTTGGCCTGATGCAAAAACTCATTTCACTTTGGGCTGGATAAGGATCTGATTTGTTCACCTTGAATCCCATTTCAACGCAGGTTAAGTGCAGATAAGATTGCAGACTTAGCTGCTTCTCCCTCCTTGCTGTCGGGCTCCAGTTCATTTTTACTGCTCACCAGCTAGCGTGCGTTCCAGAAAAGGACTGTTTTCTTACAGAGCATGTGAATAATTCTAGCCCATGACCTTAAACATTTCAACGCGGTGGAAAAAATGAAGAGGGAAAGAAAGATTCTGAAACTGCTTTGAAAAAGCAAAAGAATGAAGGTTAACAGAGGGGAAGGTTAACAGGCTTGACAAGGAGCAAGGAGAGTTGAATTGCTAGATATAAACTGAGAGGAGATGAACTCATATTTGCTACTAAAAAGGTTTTTTTTAAAAAATCCCCAATATGACCCTTTTTGTACTTACTCTTTTCACACTAGGAATCACATACCCGCCAACACATCAAGGTGAAAAACAGGGACGTTGTCTTTTGGGGCTGCACTGCCACGCGAGTCACGATTGTGCACGCACGCTGCCATGCTCTTGCACGACAAGACAGGATGTCCTGATTTTATTGGGACGGTTGGGTATGGAGACACCAACCTGGCAACATGGGAGCCAGTGTGACCACTTCCTGTAATTTATGATGGCGTGTTTGCTCTTCCTGCTCAGTTCCTCTTTGCCATGGCTTAGCCCCTCCTGCATTGAACATGCCCCCTTAAGCATGCACACATCTCACTGGCTTCCGGGAGTGGACACCCAGCTTCCTTTCCATTCTGAACAAAGGAGAGGGGCAAAGAGCTTCTCTCTGTGAGTGTGACAGTGGGCTGACGTAGGTGATCTCCCACTTGGCTGCTGTTTGGAGGACATGCCCATACCATTTTGTTATCCTGTCTCTTTTTCTGTTGTGTATACCGTTCAACATTTCTCTGATGAAAATAGGCACGTCTAATAATAACAACAATAATAATAACAATACCCCGTCCATCTGACTGGGGTGCCCCAGCCACTCTGGGCAGCTTCCAACATATATAAGAACATAATAAAACATTAAACTTTTTTTGTAGAAACTTCCCTATTCAGGGCTGCCTTTTAAAGACGTCTTTTAAAGGTTGCATAGTTATTTATCTCGGGGGTTACTTGGTTTGGGGGGTTGCAGAACTCCATACCCTTCAACATTTCTCTGATAAAAGTAGGGACGTCCTAAGGAAAAGGAGGACATTCTGGGATCAAATCAGAAACGGGAACAGCTTCTGTAATTCCAGGACTGTCCCTTGATGGGTATGTCAGACACTTGGAGGGTCTGACATACCCATGAGGCTATGGTGCTCCTGTACCCCTTAATATCCTTCCTGCTCTGTCCTTCTGCCACGATAAATGGCTGCATTGTCCACAGTTTGCGACATTAAAATATAACCGCTCTCTGTGGAAAATTATGGCAAGTGCCCATACCGTTGCAACATTTCTGTGGGGTGTGTGTCTACTTATGCATTTTAATTAAGTGTGAGCAGCAATTATACAGATATAAATTACGTGTTAGCGATATTCCTGCACACACAGTTCTTAAAAACCATTGCCTCCAGGGTCTTCTAGCAAAGGGATTAAGTATAAGGCAGTGTTTCGTACAATACAGGCTCCAGACAAGCGTGGGCCTGATTCACAGGCACAGACGTCGTCGTGTGCAAAGGAGGTATCTCAGAGCAGAGCACACCTAGCGCTACAAGCTATCTGATCAGCTTTATCATGTTTCGTCATCTGAACTCCCCCGCTTTCTCCAGCATGCTGGTAGGCAGGGAGCCATGCCTGCCTGGGCTCCCTATTTGCAGTCACAGGCATAAAGGAGGATGGCCTCTTTCCCCTTTGGCCTTGATCAGAGTCACATGAATATTTTTTTGCACTGCATTCAGCAGCGGAGACAGCTGCTTTGTTAACAAGGCAGCAACTGTTGTCCAAGAAAGACATGTGATTTCATGTAAAGAATCCCTGGAAGATTTTCTCCAATCTGAAAACCGTAAAACAAAAGTTTCTGAGAAATGTATGGGTACACACAGTGCTCCCTCACTGTACACATGCTCCCTTTCTCTCTCTCTCTCTCTCTCTCTCTCTCACACACACACACACACACACAGAGAGAGAGAGAGAGAGACTAGAAAATAGTGTTAGGCTGAGGAACTCAATTTAAAAACGATTTTTAAGAGCAGATCTTTCAGGATTTGCCATGCCTTCACATAATCCAGAAATGCAAGATTTCCCCACTGAAATTGATTTGCGGTTGAATCCGAAAAGACATAGCCTTTCTTCATGCTATGCAAAAATTAATGAATGTGGATTGTGACGCAAGAAGATGTGGTGAAATGCACTAACTTAAGTGCCAAACTGTACATTATGTTAATATACTTTTAAAAACGCTTATGCAGCTGCTTTTAGTTTGAATGAAAATAAGGGGTTTTGGGGGGGGGAGCAGGGGGAAATCAGATCATGCTCCCCAATAGAATCGAGGTCACCTGCTGGCTTCTCACCCCAAATCTCTTCCCAACTGCTATTTGATTCCAAACGCACTGCTTTCAGGGGCCAGTAGCAGCAGGGGAGGGTGGTTTTTTGGCAGCCAACCAGTGCTAATCCCTTATTTGGATCAAGAGCATAATCCAGATCAGGCCCTCTCATGCAACTCTTTTCCCTTCCAGTTTAAGAACTTTCTAAAAGGTGCTTAAAGTGACACAGAGCCTGCTCTTTAAAATATTTGTGTGGGTTATGTTTATACGTGGCTATTAACCCTGTCCAGCCCCCTTTTAAAGCCATCTCAGGGTGTGTTCAAATTACTATTTTAGAGTGCAGCAAAGTTGTTTGTCCTTCTCTGGTGCATTTCACAGCTGTTCACATCAGCATAGCTTCCTTAGATGAATTACAGAGGTGGCTGCTCTGCACTCTGAACCCCGCTATGGACACGACAGCAGCTCCTGGTCACCCCCCTCCTGCTGGCTTGGCCTGGGGAGAGTTCCAAAGACCAGGGGGTGGGGTGGGGGGAGGCACATAGGCCAGTGGGCCTGAATTTCCCCATCCTTGTGCTACAGTGTTACCTATATGCACTTCATACAAGCAGCTGAATCCCCCCCCCCATTTCCCCTCTGTAAAGTTACTTGCCATTACAGTGGTACCTCGGGTTAAGTACTTAATGCATTCCGGAGGTCCGTTCTTAACCTGATACTGTTCTTAACCTGAAGCACCACTTTAGCTAATGGGGCCTCCTGCTGCCCCCGCGCTGCTGGAGCCCAATTTCTGTTCTTATCCTGAAGCAAAGTTCTTAACCTGAAGCACTATTTCTGGGTTAGCGGAGTCTGTAACGTGAAGCATATGTAACCTGAAGTGTATGTACCCCGAGGTACCACTGTACTTGGTTTTGGTTCAATGTTCTATTCTTTTTCGGTTTGGGTTCCCTACATGTTTCTGAAAGATAGTAAAGTAGGTTTTTTTGTATTGTAAGTGCAGAGTAACCTCATTGGAATTCGTTGAAGTTTCATTGAAATTTCTACAGGGGTTTCAGCTATGGGAAAATTTGCTTCACATTTTGGAACTTTTACAGGGACTTTTGCAGTGGCGCAACTGAGCCGAGCATTTAACTTATGTGTGGTTTCCATTATCTGGAGTTAATAAAATGCCTTTAATTTCACCAGTGCCTCTGTATATGGCTTTTTCCCATGCCATATGTTAATGGCCTTCGGGAAGTTATTATTCCTTGGACTGATCTTTAATAAAGGGAACCAAATTGTAAATATAGGCTTGCATCTTCAGCTAAACTAAGGAGTAGGCTAGTCATTAATAACCTGTTCTCCCTTCTATTTCTCCCAACACCTTATCACAATGTAAAGATTTTGCTGACGGTGCAACGGCGGTAGGAAGAAATGCATGTGCTTACTGGGTCAATATCCCAAATATGGGCAGGGTAGAAGTTTATTTATATAATCTAATTATGTGCAGGACAGAAATGCAGATGGTCACCAGATCAATAGGCAAAATATAGTCGGGTGCAAAACGCATTTAGCAATCCTTCATGAGTGCAGCCCTTTATATCTCCGAAACATTCTTTGCATTCACGCGCAGGTGGTGGGGGTATTTATGTATTTATTCAATTGCACCAAGTTCAGTAGCTAATTGCTAATGGGTGAAATTGCTGGCGCTTACAGGGAGACATTCTGGTAACAGATAATTAAGCAGCTAAGTAGTTGAAAATGTCAGGAGAGAAAAATGATCTCTTCACTTGGCTGAGTTCATTTTAAAAAGCTGGGCCAGTTCATCTTACCTTGCCCCCACACAGCCAAGATCTCAGCACAGTCAGTGAACTGGAATAGAGCTGTGAAGACACAATGGAAATATGGGTGGGAAAGAAGCCTCCTCACCCATTCCTTTGTGTGCTTTGTTTAGGGCCAGTGTGCCCATTCCGTAGAATCAAGAGTCCCAGTCCAGTGTTTGCCAAGTGTCTCTTTGGAGCTGTAATTCCTGCATGGGAGGGACTAGTTGAATCTTTGGGTCCCTCCCAATCCTACACTTCCATGTTTCTAGGGATTCTCACGCCCAAAATTCCTGTGTTGACTGGGAAGGTCGGGCAGGGGGAATCGTAAGCATGTTTGGCTTTCAGGAAAACAGGCAATTGAGCAAAATGGGTCAAAAGTGAGGGCTTGTCCACACTTCCAGTTGATCTGTGCCTAAAAAGTCGTTTTCTGCTTGCCCCAGGCTTTCTAGGCACGGGCCTGAGTGGTTTTGCCTTTTCCTCACCACTTTCCCCCCAAAAAACCTCTTATTTAGTGATAAATCAGAACAAATGGCAGTCCGTGGAAAATCCAATTACTGTTTGCTCTAATTGAGCGCTAAACCACTGGTTTTCCTGAGGAAAGCAGTGGGGCAAATAGCAGCATGGCTCAGCCCTCAGTCTTGCCCATGCTGGCCTTTTTTCCAGATTTCCAGTGCTGTCAGAAGTGGCTCTGCACCATGGGGAAGAGCTGTTGCATCAGCTTCCTGGCAGGTGGATCACTGCCACCCCATCCCATAAGCAATAGTGACCCACAAATAGGGGATACACAAGGGACTCAATGAAGGCCCTTCAGCTCAAGCTGATGGGACATTCTTGAAATTCAGGTGCTAAAAAGCCACTTACAGATACTGTTGGTGACACTGTTAATGCTCCACATTGAAATATACTCCTTCGTAGGCCACTTCTTATCCAGTGCTCCAGTTCAAGATGAGGACTGAGCACCCACATTCTGTTCAGGACACAAGGACTTTCTTTGGCGGTACATTTGTCTTGCATCTCAGTAGATTTCTGATGAAATGCAAGGCAAGCATTGCATAGATCTTGCATCATCACAGGACATGGACTGACTCTTCATAAATCACATCGCACTTCTTCCGCTGCCATAGGCACGCTGATGTAATGCAGACTCCTTCTCAATTTAAGAGTTGTCTTTAAATAGAAAGCAATATATTCTAGCCTGGTTATGTTTCGGATTATCGATGTAAAACTCTAGAACTGAGTTGGTTGACGACTGACAAACGCGGGAGCGAAAAGTATTTAACAATCTTCCAAAATATTTGCATCGCAAGACTGCAATATGGAAAGCTAGGACAAGTAATCCCATCTGTTCACTTTCTCGCCCTGGCTGTGTGTGTAAAAATAAAGCATCTTTCATGGTAAGCAAAGAAATCTGGCGAGAACTTATAGGAAAAACAAATCTTGACTGAAAATCTGTACTGGAGACATAGAAAGGGTTCTGCAAATAAAATAGTAACCCAAAATGCTTAAACCGAATTCAACAAATCCTGCCTGTTTCGGTAGGTTTTGGATCTGACCCTGTGTTGAAATCAGTACAGTGATACTGGGTAGAGTAATGTCCTTAACCTCTTGTAACTTGCCTGACAGGAACAATTACCCCTGGCTTGCTTAACATGCTTTTCACCACAAATTTGCAAGTCAACATTAAAAACTAAAACTGCACAGCTTCAAAGGAAGTATTTGGCTCTAATGGGGCAGAAACTATACATTTTTTCCCAAAAAAATGGCATAAGGACAGATTTATCTGACAGGCTAGAACAGGCCAGCACTTACTGCTTCATTCCCTCCACCCCACACCCCAATTATCTGGAAACTGGAGCTGTAGTGATTGTAGTCATTTAGAGACATCTCCTTACAAGAAACATTGGGATTGGAGTTTAGAGATGATCCCTGGAGAAAGGGGTGAGAGGATGGAGCCTGGCTGGCTAAAGGAGGTCCAGAAAAACTAGCTATTGTTATAAGCTGCTAATTAACAAAAACTCTATGTTAACTCTTGAATCCAAATATTGCACACAGATTTATTATGTGGGGAGCGGGGACAAATCATTGATATAAGTTTTTGAGTTTGGGTATTTTTTTTTACCTTCTGCATAGACTCTTGATATACAATCCATCACAACTTTTTTATTCTATTGTTGTTTTCTTTTAGACTGCACAGTCACCACATTTAAAGCACACAGCTTCCTCCAAAGCATCATGGGACCTGTAGTTTACCTCCCATAGAACTACAATTCCAAGCACCCTCAACAAACTTCAGTTCCCATGACTCTTGGGTGTGTATTTGATAGCATGCTTTAAATACATGGAGGGTGTTGTTGTTGTTGTTTAGTCATTTAGTCGTGTCCGACTCTTCGTGACCCCATGGACCAGAGCATGCCAGGCACTCCTGTCTTCCACTGCCTCCCGCAGTTTGGTCAAACTCATGCTGGTAGCTTCGAGAACACTGTCCAACCATCTCGTCCTCTGTCGTCCCCTTCTCCTTGTGCCCTCCATCTTTCCCAACATCAGGGTCTTTTCCAGGGAGTCTTCTCTTCTCATGAGGTGGCCAAAGTATTGGAGCCTCAGCTTCAGGATCTGTCCTTCCAGTGACCACTCAGGGCTGGTTTCCTTAAGAATGGATAGGTTTGATCTTCTTGCAGTCCATGGGACTCTCAAGAGTCTCCTCCAGCACCATAATTCAAAAGCATAAATTCTTTGGCGATCAGCCTTCTTTATGGTCCAGCTCTCACTTCCATACATCACTAGCGGGAAAACCATGGCTTTAACTATACGGACCTTTGTTGGCAAGGGCATACATGGACATACAAGGACATATACATGGAGGGTACTCAGCATTAATCAAACAAGGGTACTGCTTCAGAAGATAGAAAAAGAAAGTAATAATATTATGATGTTAAATTCTTCATTCCTTCCAGTTTGTAATGAAAAATAATTTTTTATTATTTTAAAAAATATGCTTCTGATTTCAATCTGTAGTTCCCGGCAGTACTTTAGGAGCACTGCAGTAGGCCCACAAAAATCACTAATGCTGATCCAACGTGAGATAATGCGTCTCAGCAGGAATGACATAATGCCCTAAAAGAAGACGATGATGTCAGATAGCTGCAAAGAAATAAAAAAAACAAAATTACAGTCAATTTCCATTCTCTAGCCTTGAAGTCTAGCTTAGGGTAATGAACCTGCATTGAAAATTTGATATGCAAAAGGTTTTCGAGCTTGGAATATTGAATGTGTTTTTTAAAAAGAAAAAAAAAAGCTTTCTTGAGATTTAATACACTCACACAGACTGCATCATTTTTATTAAATATGCTCATCTCTTCCTTAGTGTTAAACTGTACACTGCAAGTGTTATTTGTACAAAAGAATAATGACTAAAAACAACTTTTATATTAATAAAAAGAACCAATTTAATGAATACAGGCAGATTACATTTTTTTAAAAAAAGATTTTATGAGTCTCACAACCACCCAATAGCTCTGCTTCGCAATCCCTGGTTGTGTAGGTGTGGGAAAGATTATTCAGTAGCCAGAGGTGCTGTTTGTACATGCTCAGAGGTAGCTTTCATATATTCCAGGGCAAAGCCTGCAAGGTGCTTAGCAACTGTGAATCTTTCCTCCAAAGAAGCTCTTACTACATTGTGCTGGAATAACTCAGTAATAATCTGAAACAATATTTGCAGTGACTGCAGGCTGTTTTTATGTAGAACTTTACTGTAGTTGCCCAATGGTTTCCAAACCTATTTGCAACTACCTAGGAAGAGTTTGGATTTGGATTTGATATCCCGCTTTATCACTACCCGAAGGAGTCTCAAAGCGGCTCACAATCTCCTTTCCCTTCCTCCCCCACAACAAACACTCTGTGAGGTGAGTGGGGCTGAGAGACTTCAGAGGAGTGTGACTGGCCCAAGGTAACCCAGCAGCTGCATGTGGAGGAGCGGAGACACGAACCCAGTTCCCCAGATTACGAGACTACTGCTCTTAACCACTACACCACACTGGCTCTCAAAGGAGTAAACCTTCCCAATCCCAAAGAAGGGCAGTGCCAAAGAATGCTCCAACTACCGCACATGTAAAAACACGCTGTTTCCCAGACCATCCACGGGCAGGATTTAGAAGGCGATTGGGCCCAATCCGGCCCCTGGGCCTTAGTTTGCCTACCCATGCTCTTGCATGACACTGGGACTTCTGCCCTGTTTCTCTTTTGCACTCACAGAGATGTGCTGGCTGTATCAGAATAGGAAGTTGTGGTCACGCTTGCAGCTAAGCTCTGAGCAAGAATGGAGAAAAGTGACCAAAGATTAGAGGCACTCTGTGCATGCTTGTGATCTAAATAAACACAGACCACAGCCAGAAAGGACTTGCTGGAACATTTGACTCATAGACAGTACGCTTGCCTGACTTCTATGGTGTTGGTCAAAGTGACATGTTGGAAAGGAAGGTCATTTGGAGAGCCAATGGGGTACTTCATTTGAGGTGCACAACCGTTTAAAGAATCCAACAGTACATAAATCAGAGAAGAACATGATCTTGGGGGCTTGCATGATTATTTTGGATCTGGGCCAGCTCTGAGTTGCCAGTAGAGTTCCTGAATTCAGAAAATCTAAGCAATTACTAGCCACTTGCCAATCGCCACTTCTTGGGCAAGATTCCTGAGCAGGTGGTTGTGGATCAGATCCAGGTGCTCTTGGAGGAAACTGATTTTCTAGTTCCATTTCATTCAGGGCCCGGTTTTGGCACATAAACTGCTTTGGTTGCCCTGTATGAGGGCCTCTGTCAGGAGAGAGACAGGGGAAATGTGTCCTTGTTAGTTCTCCTTGACCTCTCATTGACTTACGATACTATTGACCATGGTATCATTCTGGGGCAGCTGTTTGAGTTAAGTGTGGGCAGCACTGCTTTGCGGTTGTTCTGGTCCTACTTTGATGGTTCTTTCCAGAGGTGATACTTGAGGAGTGCCCTTCAGCCCCGTGGAGGATCCTCAGGGTTCGATATTATCCTCTTTGCTGTTTAACATCCACATGAAATGGCTAAATTGGGTCATCTGGAGTTTTGGTGTATGTTGGCAGCAGTATGCTAATGACACACAGCTCTGCTTCTCATTTGCACCTGCAGGTGTGGCAGGGGATGTGCTGGATCATTGTCTTGCCTCAGTAATGGACTGGATGAGAGCCAGCAAACTGATGCTCAATCCAGATAAGGCTGAGGCACTGTTACTGGGTGGTTCCCCAGACCAGATGGTTGGGAGGTTTTTGATGGGATTACACTCCCTTTGAAGGAACGGGCATGCAGATTCGTGGTACTTCTGTCACTTGAAGGCATGGTGGTGCAGAGTGCCTTCCATCAGCTTTGGCTGGTGGCCCAGCTGAGCCCCTATCAGGACAGGGATAGTCTAACTTCTATCATCTATGTTCTGGTAACCTCTAGGCTAGATTACTGTAACGTGTTATATGTGGGGCTGCCTCTGAAGACAGTTCAGAAACTTCAGCTAGTGCAGAATTCAGTGGCTAGGTTGTTCACTGGGACAAGACGGCTTACACCAATTCTGGCCCGACTGCACTGGCTACCAATTAGTTTCTGGGTCCAATTCAAAGTCATGGCCTTTACCTATAAAGCCTTAAATGCCTCAAGCAATATCTCAAGGACCGCCTCTCCCCATATGAACTGACCCAGACCCTGTGTGCCTCCTCAGCGAGAGGTCTGGAGGGTGGCAACATGAGAACAGACCTTTTCTGTGGTGGCTCCCCATTTGTGGAACACTCTCCCCAGGGAACCTCATCTGGCACCTTCGTTACATATATTTAGGCACCACTCAAAAATATTCCTCTTCTCCCAGGCCTTTGTCTAAACAATGTGTGGGCCTTTTAAACTGTGGGTGTGGGTGAGGGTTTGTTGTTTTTGTTTGTTTTCATGTTATGTACCCTGCAACATTTCTCCAATGAAAATAGGGACACTTGGAGGGTCTGATGTTATGTATTTTTGTGTTTCTATATTGTGAATCACGTTGTGATCCTCGGATGAAGAGCAGAATAGAAATTTAAAATAGAAAAATAATATTAATATTAATAAGAGTTTGAGATCCTGGGCTGGCACATCACCACGGCTACCATGAATCTCTACTGTGTCAAATATGCCTCTTGTTTCTTCTTCTTTCTATGCTTGAATGACTTTATTCTTGTAAAATGCTTGTGTGCAGCTTTCTGTGTGCATCTTTCAAAAGGGAAAAGCTCTTCTTAACAAATACTAAAATGAAGAAGAAGAAATGAAATATAACTGATGCAAATCTGAATAAAAGTATGTAAAACAAGAGTAAACTTAAAATTCTGAATCTCCCTGGCCAAAGGCAACATTCTCTGCTAATAATTTTCTTCTCTCATCAATTACTATGGATTAAAAAATGTGCTGTTTTCATAGTTGCATATTTCTCTTGTTCACTCAGTAAGTTATAGGCTCACAGACAGACCTTATTTCTCTCTTCCTAAACCCTGTCCCAAAGGATAGGATATAACAGCAACTGTTTAAATGGTACTTATCAGTCTTGCCAATTGACATGTGGCCTGTGTCAAGGTGAACTTAGCTACTGCAATTTATCCAGGATAGGCTTGGACATGTCAATGTTCTATCAGCAGCTGAAACAGCAATGTCTTACCAGTTGCATATGGCCCCATCAAGAGAAAAAGCTATGACCCTGGAGGCCAGCTCCTCAGAGGTGTGGCTTGGCTGGAGAAGTCATTACTACTCCCTGCAGGCTCCTCATCAAAAATACGTCTTGCTCTACCATCAACTCAACTTGTATGAGTTTCCAAATAAATGGCAGAACACAACACAGAAACAACTGAAATTTTGCTGAACCAATCTGCCCCATTGCTCCCACTCAGGCTAGCAAGATATCAATTATCTACCAATGATGTAATGCGCTGCACAGTGGAGTCTGTCCCGTTGTCATTGTTGCTGTAGCTTCAAGCAGAATCCAGTTTCTCTTTTATGTCTTGGTTTTTCAAAGAACTGGCGCTTCCGTGGCACTTCAGAAATACTAATTTGCTAAAACAACAATAAAGAGGGCGAGCAAGGGCAGACCTTGTGAGCGATAAATTCACATGAAAACAGATGTGGTGGGGGCAAATCTGTGCCCTCGGCCTGAGCAAACTATGCATCTGAGGCCCACTTTAATTTAGCAAAAACAAGCCTCCCCCTGTGCTGCTCCCAGAGTGCCATTTTAACAAGCTTCGTTGGTAGGCGGAGCTTGTTTTTCTGAAGATGCACTTTTATTTTGAAACCCTAGGATGCTGAAAAAACAAACAGCTGCAACAACTTCAATCCCACCTTTCATCATCTAAGAGGGAGTTTGTCGGGAGACGCTGCGTCTTCTGAGAAGCCTGGGGCTCGGCACAGTTTTGAGCTCTCCGAAGACAGTGTTGCTTCGGGTACTGAGTTAATGACCAAATGGCTTGCTGCTCTCCAAGCACAGCAACGGCACCAAATGAGAATGTGGGGGAATGAGCATCCCGACTATAAGATTTACAAGGGAGTAAATGTACTTGGGAGTTTTAAGTCACATGCACAGCATACATTTAAAGCACATGGCTCCCCTCAAAGAATCCTGGGAGCTATAGTATACCTTCAAAACTATACAGAACTGTAATTCCCAGGTCCCTTAGCAAATCACAGTTTTCTGGATTCTTTATTTTGCAGGGCAAAGTGGTGTGCTTTAGATGTCTGGGGTAGTTGTGATCTCAGAAAGAAGCGTCTCCACCAGCATCATTCAGCCCAGGAAGTTTTTAGTGTTTGATGTTTTATCGTGTTTTTAATATTCTGTTGGGAGCCACCCAGAAAAAGGGCTAGAGCTTACTGCAAGTTTCCATTCCAGCTCCCTTCTTCCTTCAAATGCCTAGATTTGATTGGCAGAGGCTGCATACACACCATACATTTAAATCACATGACTTCCCCCCAAATATACGTCTGTGTCTTTTCACCCTGATCTTCTGCACTTTTCACTCAAGTGCAGAACCCCTAATACAGCTACAATGCCCAGCATTCTCATCAGACTACAGTTCCCAGGGTTCTTTGTGGAAATTCATGTGCTTTAAATGAACAGGTGTGTATGCAACCAGGGGAATAGCTAGCTGCTCTGGCACCTGGAGCAGTGGGGGTGGGGCGAGCTGCCCCCAGGGGCACTTTGGCAATCTGCGCAGGGGGGCAGTGTGGTGAGCTGCCCACTGAGTCCGCCTAGCAGATGAAAGCCCCACGCTGCCTTTTTGGGCAGTGTGGGGCCCGAAGCCATTGGCGTCACTCCCAGGAGAGACGTGTGGCTCGGGCGCACTGCAGGCCAGGGCCCGCGGTAAGTGCCACCCCCATGGTGTGCTATTTTGTCACCCCCCTCAGGAATGACACCCAGGGCACACTGCACCCTCCACCCCTTTCTTCACCCCTGTATGCAACCTTAAGGTCAAAAGGCTTCTGACCCACAGAATTCTATGGGCGAGAAACTTCTTCATGGATGACCGTGTGGATCTTTTAAAAATGAAATCAGCCCAAATAATGGGTATTCCAAGAAATTGGGGAAGGGCTGAAGAGTGAACCCTTATATGGAATGTTTTGCCTGGTGTGGAAGTTACTGGAATCGGACCTTACTAGGAAATCTTACCGCTTCCTAGCAGGAAAGCGTACAGTAGAACCAAACAGCTGTTTACATCATCTGACATGCAGGATTGAGTGGCAAATTTAACAAGGAGCTTCTGCGTAGCTAAAAGATCAAGAAGACCCCGAAAGAAAGAGAGCAGGAGAACTGGAAGAACTTGACCTCGTACACAAGACTGATTCATTATCTTGTGATTTGGCAGCTGTGAAGAGTGAACCGTCCAGGCCAGAGAGATGGTGGTAGCCTTTTGCCCTGAGGAAAACTCTCACCTCAGATATGCTCTGAGGAGGAGAGAGTGATCTGTTGGTGAATTCATTGCTTCAAAGAATGAATTCTCTATTCACTCTTGATGTTTAATGCCTTTCCAAGATCTCTTAAGGTATTGGATGACTGAATTACATGTGAATGGTATCACTTTTCTGCCTCTCAAAGGTCACAGTCCCATATCCAGCAGGACTAAGCCCCAGTGTATTGAACTGAATGGGGCTTCCTTCTGAGCAGATATGCATAGGATTGCGCTGTCATCTACTAATCACTACTAGTCAAAATTAAGCAATTTAAGGTATGATTGATTTCAGTAGGAAGAAGTTAAGCATGTTCTTAATTCTCCCATTGATACCAATTGAAGGTGCTTAGCATTGACCAGATTATACCCAGTGTGTCTTTCTTGTGTTCAGTGAGCTCTAACAGACAGTCACACATACACATATTTCAGTGCATAAGAACATAAGAAGAGCATTAATTGGGAGTAAGTCCCATTGAACTCAGTAGGACTTGCTTCTCAATAGACAGGGACAGGATTGCACTATTAGTGTTTCACTCTAATAGCCTAATCCCAGACAGAGTTAGGCATGCATACCCCTAATTGATTTCAAATGGCCTTAAGCATGCCTAATGCTCCATAGGGTCATTGACTGCCACAATAGTAAGGCATTTGTGTGGCCATGCAAGCTATGACTATGTCTGTGTTCTTTGCCCAGCAGTTAACATCAAGAAATAATTGCGTAGAAATACACAGTGACCCATATTAAAATAAGTGTGGCTGGCTTAGTTTCGCAATTCCTTGTTTTGGAGGCTGAGTTTTGGGAAAAGAATCCAAAACTCTAGCAGTCTTAAGGACATTTTCATAAGTGATTTGAAAACTGCTGTGACTATCACCCATGAGGCTCTGATGACAGTGTCCCCACTTAAGCTGATGCATATTCCATTTCTCCTTCTCAAAAGGTTACTGTGTCCCATCCCAGCTGGTGTGGAAAATGGCAGTCCTCCCTATTTGCCTGTTCTGACTTTATAAAATAACCATGGGTGGTAGGAAACTGGGCAAGGGTTCTAACAGAAGGGGTCTCAGGAGGGATAATTCATCATGGCAAGCTGACCTGCTGAATTCCCCTCTTCTGCATAACTGCAAAAGATAAAGCAACCCTCTTCTGCACCTGGCAATCCTATGGAGAACCTTCTGGATCCTCGTCCAAAGACTAAGGCTTCATTCATTCTATTCCTTTAAGCACATCCCAAGAATGTTCTTTCCCTCAAAGAATTCTAGGGCACTGTAGTTGTTAAGGGGTTGCCAAGAATTGTCACTCTGTGAGGAGGAAACTACTGTGCCCAGATTTATTTATTTATTGGGGGAAATAGGTAAAGGTAAAGGGACCCCTGACCATTAGGTCCAGTTGTGATCGACTCTGGGGTTGCGGCACTCATCTCACTTTAGTAGCCAAGGGAGCCGGTGTACAGCTTCCGGGTCATGTGGCCAGCATGACTAAGCTGCTCCTGGCGAACCAGAGCAGCGGACGGAAATGCCGTTTACCTTCCCGCTGGAGCGGTACCTATTTATCTACTTGCACTTTGATGTGCTTTTGAACTGCTAGGTTGGCAGGAGCAGGGACCGAGCAATGGGAGCTCACCCCGTTGCGGGGATTCGAACTGCCAACCTTCTGATTGGCAATCCTAGGCTCTGTGGTTTAACCAACAGCGCCACCTGCGACCCTATTGGGGAAAATAAAGATAGAGTGTGCACTTGGATTGAATCTGTCCTACCTAGTGTTGAAATCAAATTGCAACCAGCTACAATGTTGGGCCCCCCAACTCTGAATGAAATGCACTGTGCAATTTAATTATCAGACCAGTTTCTAACAAAGAGCTGAATCACCATGCTGGGCTTACTTTGAACATTACTGGGTAGGCTTTGCATATTTCAGAATGCACTTTATCCTGCTGATAAAGCATGGCCCCATCTTCTAAAAATTAATTTGGAATTGCACAATACAGCCTGAAGAAGAGCAATCACACACTGTGGATTGCTCCAAACTTGCTTCATGTGTTTCGCGATTGCTGAGATTCAAAGTATGCCCACACTGCCTTGTCCACCCACCAGTGTCTTACAACATGCTAAGAAAATTGAAATGAGCTCCTTCATCTCTGACAAGGATAATTAATCTTCGAACACCATTTTTCTTAATGCAGAAGGCCCCGGAATTCAGAACCAAATTAATTGGAAGTATAAAATGATGTTAAACTATTAATTGGTTCATCACTGGGCTTGATGTATAATTGTAATTTTTGTTCCTTACAGGCTTGAAGAGACAACGCCATTCCGGTGGTTAATTTATTACAAAATTGCACATTCAAAGAATATATAGGTCACCAAAAGAGCAAGGGCCATTTCCAATGACAAAGAAATCCACTGCAACCTTGTCTTAGGCCACTAGAAATAGGCCAGGTCCAGCAATAACCATGTTTTACTATCTCCATGTAATCAATGACAGTAGCTTTGCTGTAAGAGAGCGGTTGGCATCAGAGGCTCTGTCTTGCCAAAGAATGCCTTTTGGCTTCTCTGTTGCCAACCCAAAAGCAAGGAGCGAATGACAGTTCTGACAATGGGATTTGATACTAAATGTCCCTTCTTATAGTGCTTTAAATCTGACGTGAACCTTCAAATAGAGGACTCTCCTCTGACAGCCTTTCAACCAGAGAATTGTCAGCTGTGAAGTAGGCCACAGGGCCACCCTAACACTACACGGTGCTTGCAGTCAGAGTGAATGTGTTAGCTAAAAAAAAACCATCACATTTTCACAGCAGCGACTAGATTTAGTTTTCTGAGTACCAGAACAATTCAGTTCCCCCACCGTAAAGGCATTTGCTGAGTGGGATCTTGCACAACAATTTAATAACAGCCACATTTTTTTTTTTATTTTTAAAAACCCACTTAATCTGGAAAGGCCCTGAAACTTTGCCTGGAGCATGTCTGACAGATAAAAGGACAGCCTTTTTTTAATTTGAAGAGGAATGGATACAGTTTACAGAGGACATGCATCCTGAATATTGGAGAGCCCCTTGTCCACCTATGAGGCAAGGTGAGGCAACTGCCTGAGACAGGAGGCTCCACCGGGGCAACAGTTCCCTATGTCCATCTTCCTTCTCTTACTCCTGATTTAGCTCTTCCCTCACCCCTTCTTCCCTGGTGGGGAGGGGACATCATTTGCCTCAGGTGCCAAAATTTCCTGGGCTGGCCCTGCCTCCAGTAAATGCACATTGTACCGAACATCAACTGGAGCTGCATATACCAGCGCATGATAGACCAAACCTGCCATTTTGAACTGCAGGGAAGCCCTGCAGGAAATAACCAGCAGAGCGACCTATTTGTCTCAGATTGGTTGCAACAGATATCAGCGGGAGAGGAATAAACAGATTTTTGCTTCTAAACTTTGGGAGACGTGAGTTTAGATTCTGACTGAACTACCACTCTTTGAAATGGATACATTAAAAAAAAACCCTCCCAAAGGAAGGCTGTGGTTAGTAGGAATTAGAAAAGGGTTAGAAAATACTGAATGCCCAAAGGGAATACAATAGTTTACATTACACATAATTTCACCAGGAATTGCAGTGGCAGCCTGCTAATGAGATGGACAATGGCTGTATTAACCACTGAGTATAAGGCTGCTGCTTAAGTTCCTAAGAATGCCGTGTGGGGCTCCTGTGCTTTTTTCATTTGCATTATCTTCAAAATATAATGGTGAAGTGAGAGAAACTTTAATTGCAATGGTGATGTAATCAAAGAATATTGATTCCTGGAAACTATAATCTCTAACCTCATCAATCTGCCATTTCTTGATATCCTTCTTTGAGTTAAGACCTGAATCCTATTTGAGGGGAAAAGGTGATATTGTTTTTGTATAGGCTGAGGCTTACATTGATTTACTTTTACTAGACACATTGGACTCTTCTGAGATAACGAGAAGTCTTTATATGATGTATTCATGCTTGAAGGAGATGGGATAGCGTCATTGATTCTTTATTATTAAAACAAGCTGAGTGTATGCCATGTAACAGAATGCAAGGGGAGAATTATACCTGGAACTACTTTAAATTCCAACAATCACCCCCATCCCCCAGTCTTCCTTTTCTGCTTCACTCTTTCCCTACAACACTGTGGAGGTTCAGACACTGTACGAGTAGCTCTGGGCTCATTCTGATTTATCATCTAAATCAGGGGAGGCCAACTCCCAAGAAACTGCGATCTACTCAAAGAGTTAAAAACTGGCAGTAATCTACCCCATTTTGGGGGGTTCAGGTCAAAGTTGATGATCTACCACTGATGCCCAGTGATCTACCAGTAGATCACGATCTACCTGTTGGACTTGCCTGACCTAAATCAACTCCTCCACAGTGACTTCTCCTTGTCTTCTTCCCTTCCCACCAGCCTATCCTTGGGGCTATCCCAAGACAGTTTGTTCTCTGAGAGGAAACAGCAAATGCCACCCACACCATTAGTCAAGGTACTCAAGGCTAGTCAATTTATTTTGGTACTTGAGGGGAAAAAAATCCCACAACTATATCTCCCTGGCAACAACTGCACTTTATTTTTCTGTGTGCCCTCTCTGAAGAAGGTGCAGAGGTTGGTGATGTGAGAAAGGATCTTCTCAGTGGTGGCTATCTTGTTAAGTATAATTGTTTAATTGACACTGAAATGGAAAATAACACTATATATGCTCAAATAGGTATTGCTGAAGGTTTAACATGGGAAATTCCATTGGGCTATTTTGAAGCTCTCTGAGTACCTATATGGGTTGATAATTAACTGTTGTTGTTCTCACATGATGTTTAACTTTAGATAATGTGAGAGAGGTATTCAATTGCAAATTGTCATCTTGGGGAGTTAGTCTTTAAGTCTTTCTCTGGATGTGCTAATGAGGTCTCTCCTGAAGAGAAAACAGCTCCAGGCTAATGGAGGACATGGTGAAAGACAAACCTCTGATTTTAGGTCTGTTTGGAGTTATTTCAATTTTGTAAGAAGATGAAACCTGTGCTGGACATGCAGAACTGTTTGGATGTATCATTATTTGTTTTTATGATATGTTCTGAAGCAACTTCTGTAAGTAAAGTTTCTGAATCATATTTATAGGTCTGGTCATTTTTAATCCCAAGAAGAATAAGTTTTTATGCATCCTGCTTCAAGCTGTGCAATATTAATACCTGCAATATACTGGTTATGGAATGCTCTCCCTAGGGAGGCACACTTGGTGCCTTCACTATCAGTTTTTAGATGCCAGGTAAAAACATTTTTATTCACCCAGGCCTTTGGAGTTTAATTCAATGCATATGTTTTGGTGTGGTCATCAGGACTACTGTAGCTTGAACAGGGTTGCCCTCTTCATAATATTGCTTAATATTGCTTGGAGCAAATTTCTAGGAGAGAATTTAATTGCTGGCAGAACTGAAATCATGTAACTTTCAGAACATGTGCTCTTTTGTGTACCTGAAATAGAGGGCTGTGATAGATTTGCTCTGGGAATAGTCTTTCTACTTAACATATCTTGAAATGGTGTGTGCATGTGTGTGTTTTCTTCAATCTAACTTCATCTGTGTCTTGAATGTGCAGATAGAAGCAAGTGCAGTCCAATGCCAGTGATTGATAGCTGAAGTTTCTGTGGGTTCAGATTGTTTCCTAATGCAGGCCATTTTTCATCATCTAGAGTTGCCTGATAATTATGTCATTCCTATTGCTTGAACGTTGAGGTGGCAGCCGCATATCATGGAGTTAAAATGACTGTTTATGGGGCAGCTAAATTGTGTCATTATCAGTTCAAGCCAGCTCTTGCTTTGCTCCTGGGGACAAAACAACAATTTGAGTCTTCTCAAACTCATCAGACGAGAGGAGAATGCCGAGAATATAAATCTGCTCTGGGGCCAAAATGAAGAAGAAAGATGTGAGCGAGCATAGAGCGCCATTGACCATCAGATAAAAGTGACAGCGATGCTCTCAACAGAAAATAAGTCAGATTGCTGATCAGTGGATAACTTTGATGTAATATTCTGCAATAATTTAGCTGAGATTTTATGGCAAGATTAATGGGGGAAGATGATAAAAATGCATGTAGAAGACACTCCACCCCCCAAGTCAGCTGTGAGATATTTCTCTATCTAGATCTACACATGGATTGATTATGATTGGTAATGAAGTAGATAGTTACCAAACAGAACCACTGCATAAATGTTTAAAAAGTAATATATAAATTGTTGAAACTTTTCTAAACACTGAAAATACTTAAGATCCAGACCTGTGTCTTGTATAAGAGCAAGCTACATTTCATGAAAGCAAGGAAGTGTCTGGTTCAAATCTCATATCAGAGGCCCTCAGCTACATGCTTATTCTGCTCTTCAGGGTTGAAAGGGAAGCTGGAGCAATGAACAGCATCTTGGCAGTCCAGGGGAAGTAAGTGGGGCCATGATTGCTCCCAGTGGGCCCTTCTAGCTGAGCTTAGGAAGATGTCTCAGCAAAGTACCAGAGTTATCTGTTTGCTTTAAGAAGGTTGGCAAGGCCTTCCTCTGCAGTGGCTCCACCCCTGGACATTGCTGTCAGCAGTCCTTAACAGTCCCATAGTCAGTTCTGCAGATACATGCTCTTGCAGGCAAAGCTACAAGGGAGGTGTCCCAGACTCTGAAGTCCATGGGAGAGCCATGTCTTCAGGATGAGGGACTGTAGAGGGGGGCGCCTTGAATGACGTTACCTGTGAATTGTTCACTTCTGAATCTTCCCTGAGGTGACACTGAGATTTGGACAATCCTAGGTCCCAAGCTTAATTCTTGACATCTCTGGTTTTTAGGATTGGTAGTAAGAGTTCCTGGAGATTCACTGCCAGGATGTATCCAGAGTAGACAGCACCAGGATAGGTGGACAAATAGTCTCACTGACAAGGCCACTTCCTATGGTCTTCTCAGATACACCTGGAAAGCCTACAAAAGAACAGCAGTCCTTTCCCATGGTTCTATCTAAGTGAAAAGTATTCAGAGCCATTGGACCTCTGGTCCTGGAGTTGCATATAGGCAATACTGTTTTTGTTGTTGTTTGTTGTTGTTCCAATTGCTATTGATCATTATTTTATTTAATCCCCCTTTAAATCTTCTAAATTGATGGCCGTCTTTTTGTGGAAAGGAATCCCATAGCTGAACAATGCTCTGTATGAGAAAGGTAATGGGTGTAACATTGTGATAAGAGAGAGATGGAACTCCTAATATGGAGTTTAGAATTTAGAATATAGAATTTAGAGCACTTAAGTTTGTTTTTGGGAAGGCTGTGGGGCCAGAAGTCACACACAATGACTAAGTGAACTTGAACAATTTTTCCTGATTTCATAACGAATTATGTAAACATGAAAGTGAAAAGATTTTGCATGAAAAGATTAACAACGATAGCAGGTATTCAGTTGTGTTTAATATTTAGTGCTAGCACTGATGGATTTGTTGAGGCAACATGGATTGAAGAAAGGCTTAAGATAGCAGTTGACTATTAAGGCACCATCTGTGCAGTTTTATACCACTTAATACCGTCATGGCTTCCCCCAAAGGATCCTGGTAAGTGTTTCTTGTGCTGAGAGTTCTTACTTCCCCTCACAGAACAACAATTCTCAGAGTAGTTTAACAGTCAATCGCTCTTTCCAAGGAACTCTGGGAAATTGTAGTTCTGTGAGGGGAATTGAGTCAAAACTAGCACTTTGAACTGAACCCTGAAACTAACTGGTCTTGCCTTTCATGGAACTTTTTAACCAAAGGTTTCAATGAAAAAAGTAAGATCGACTACATCTCCTCTTCTCTATGTCCCATAATAATTTGTCCCTCCCATTTTTTTAATACAGACTATGAGGAGAGGGAACATGACTGATTTCACATTAACCTTCAGAAAGCTAATGGTTCTTAGGGCTCGGTTGATGGGCAAATGTGCACTTAAAAATCCTTCCAAATGTAGCAGATGCAGCCACATAAATCTGTAGCTTGTATTTCACAAAATGTGTAAAGTATGTGATTCATCTCGTAAACAGCTGCTCTGCGTGGTTAAATATGGGCTTAATGCGTTTAATGCTGATTTTTAAATGTGCCGATCTTAAAAGCAAATCAGTTGCTAGTCTCATGATGCCAAGCAGAAACATAAATAATGCTGAAGTCACCTCAGTATTTCTTTTCTGTGTTGTGAGTCACTTCGAAATAATCTCGAATAAACTGGGAAAAACACGACCTTCTTTTATGACAGTTTCTCGCCGAGTTTCAGAAGAGAAGTCATTAATGGCACATGCACAAAAAGAAATGGATAGAAAACCCGCTCGTAGAAGATGAGACAATTTTCCAAAGGCGTCTCGAAGCTGTTCTGAGAATATGGGGTATAGAATGAGGCATCTGGTTCTGAACCAGTGACTGTATTTTTAGGCCTGGTCCTTTACACAGCTTAATGATGGATGGGTGGGGAAGAGCTCTTCCCTTATGACTTTGTGTCCTACTGTCCTTCTGCGTGGCCTTTGCCAGTTTAGCGGTCAGAGCACAAAGAGATGCCAGGCCTACTTTTCCAAAATTGGCTTTGTCTCCTGCTCTCCAGAACTTGCCCTAGTCTTCAGGCCATGAAAAGGAAGTTACAAAGGTTTCCTTTCCCTCCCAAACCAGATTTGGGAAGGGAGAGAACCAGCAGAGCAGTATTAAGCATCAGCAATGGCTAGGAGGTCTTCGGAATACTCAACACTACTTTTCCTTCCCCTCCCTCACTGTAGGTGCTGTAGCAGACCTATCAAGAGGTGCGAATTAGCCCTGCTTCTCTGCTCATTATTTTATTATTTATTAAACAATGCTATTCTTCACAAATAATATTGGCATTGGATCGCCACTCTTCCCCCAAGCAGCTCAGAGTAGTGTACATGGTTCTAACTGTTGGCTTTTTCGCAGATTAGTTGGGCTGCAGAAGGCAGGCTGGGGAGACCACACATTCAAGAAACGCAAAAGTAACTTTTGCTTGGTTTAATAACAAATAACAAAAACAAAAACTCCTTTTCCACTAAATTACATTATATCAATAAGTGTGACCCATCCACCAGGATACTGAGAGAGCTACATGCTGCTCTTTATATACTATAAAGGTAAAGGGATCCCTGACCATTAGGTCCAGTCATGGCCAACTCTGGGGTTGCGGCGCTCATCTCGCTTTATTGGCTGAGGGAGCCGGTGTACAGCTTCCAGGTCATGTGGCCAGCATGACTAAGCCGCTTCTGGCGAACCAGAGCAGCGCACGGAAACGCCATTTACCTTCCTGCCAGAGCGATACCTATTTATCTACTTGCACTTTGACGTGCTTTCGAACTGCTAGGTTGGCAGGAGCAGGGACCGAGCAACGGGAGCTCAGCCCGTCGCGGGTATTCGAACCGCCGACCTTCTGATCGGCAAGTCCTAGGCTCTGTGGTTTAACCCTCAGCGCCACCCGCGTCCCTTTTATATACTATACCCAACAGCTTAATTAACATAACTTAACAGCACCTGCTATACTGCTTCACAGCTGTAAAACTAGGTCATGTTATTTGCTCTGGCCCTTAAAGACTTACACATGTTGTGAAACAATAATGAACCCTAAAATTTAAAGAAACCACTCAACACTATCACCTTATCATCTCCTTCCCACAGCACTGAGGTTAGGCTGAGAGATATTACTGGCCCAAGGTCACCCAGGGGGGATTGGAATCCAGGTACACGGGGTGGGATTCACCCAGGGGCGCCGACTTATAAAAAATATTGGGGGAGCCCGCGAAAGCTCATGAATAATAAATAAGCTCATGAATATGCAGATAAAGTGGCGCCGCCTCCTCGTGAGCGAATAGGGGAGAGCGTGCTGCGCCTATTAATCAGCTCCGAAGGAAATTGGGTGGAGCTTTTGCTCGGGAGGGAGGGCAGGAGGCATGCAGCCCGACCCTGTGCATTTTGGGCTGGGGGAGGGCGGCGGTGACGCTCTGCTGGAGGGGCGCCCGAGATTATTGGGGGGGCAGAGCCCCCCCAAACGAATTTTTGAGGGGTCTCGGGCCCCCTCAGGCCCCATGGAGTTGGCGCCTATGGATTCACCCAGTGACCCCTACTGGCAGAAGCCCTGCACAAGGACTTGTGCTTGTACAATATAGTTCCCTGCCACTGTCACTCAGGGAATGAATCGTTGCAGGCAGAGAAGCAGTGGCAGCCAGCTAAAGTTGGCAAGCCTATTAAAGACAAAAAGACCAAAGGGGCATTGGGGTTACTTGCTTCTAACCTTATTTTGTGTAACAAATTAACTGGTTCGTCGGCATAAAATAACTTGAATGTGTATTGCCAAAAGAGATTCCCAGAGTGGCTCACATACAATCAGTTAAAAGAAGACAGTCTCTGCCTACAGGCTTATTTTCTAAAAGACATGAAATAGTGGAAGAGACGAGGAGGGAAGGTTGGGGGTGGTGGGGGCAAAGCAAACTGATGTACCAATTAAAGGTAAATAGTAGTGCCTATAATGACCAGCTGGAAATAGTTCAGGGAGATGCCTGATGGAACGAGCCCTGCTTCTCATGTTCTCCACTGAGTTTTCCCTGAGTTTCTCATTTTCAGTTTCCAGTTAGCCTGATGATCATAGCCTTCCCCAAACATAACCAAATCCACTTAACAAAAAAACAGCAACCCCTTTTTGGTTGAACACGCTGTGTAAGTGCTATCTATCTTAGCTCAAGCTCCAAAAAGGCCACAAAATGGCCTTAGTGGTGTTATTTAAGCCACTGGTCTTCAACTCCTAGATCAGGACTTACTAGTAGGCCGCAGCCTGATCCAAAGTAGGTTGCGACAGCAGCCTACTTTGTATGGCCACCATACAAATACACGGATTAAAAAAAGAAAAGGGTCCTCAGGTGTGTGGTCCATTAAAAATGGACCATGGAACTGAAAAGGTTGAAGACTACAGATTTAGGCAATGTTGATAAGGGAAGATATCCTATCCTGTGGTTAGTTCCAACTTCACCATTACTTTGCTGGTGGATGTCTGTGGAGTGGTGAGCCCAAGTGCCATATTTGCCTTAGTGGAAGAGCCACATGGAGTCTGCGCAACTGAGGTGATCATGCAGCTGAAGCATGACCATAAACAAGCTCAGGAATGGATTGGCAACATGCTGCTGAACTGAAGAATTTTAGTGCCTCGAGTGTGAACGTTCAGTGCAGATGAGACCTATAGGTCACATGATTAAAACTGTGTGCAACTAAACTTGACTTTTTGTCTGTCCGTGATCAGCCCCTTGCCACATGGCACTATTCCACAGGAACTGCTTACTCTGCTTTGTTGGTTAAATGCTAAAGTGTGCTCTGGGGGTACTGGGAGATTTCAGTGTACTGTTAATGGCTAAATTCTGCAGCTTACTTTAATGTAAGACTTGGTTGAGGAAAGCAGTTTCCCTCATCCGTTGTCATTATTATAATGTCTGTGGGTAAATCTAATTCCAGGGAATTGACTTTGCTTGGGGGGAAGAATTTAGACATGGCTGCTGAGTGAGTTGGCAGGGGGTAGTGGGAAGATAATCCCTCATTTATTCAGTGTATCAGACCTCTTGAGGCTGTGAAACCTGGCCAACTTGGATGAACAGATTCTGACAAGAGCAGTTCCTGAAAGATTTGTGTTGGATATCAAGCACAGTCTTAATTCAGTTCTATTTTTTGAAATAATCATAGCAGCGGGATTGGACCATCAGTATTTTCTAATGAAAGATGGTTATGATGTTTGCATAGGATTACATTATTTAACAGATGGTTGAAGTTGTGGCAATGGGAAAGAAACAGTAGATTTGGATGAACTGGGCTCCACAAAATTTCTTCAGATGGATTTGCTTCATTTATCCCTTAATGGGACAAAGTTAATTTGCAGCACAATCCTATGTGAGCATCCTCAGGAGTAAGTCCCTGTGAGTTCAATGGGGCTTCCTCCCAGGGAAGCAAGTTTAGGATTACAGCCTTACAGTTCAAATTCCCAGTCAGCCGTGTTGGAAGGGGTTTGGCTGAGGAAGAGATGTCTCTCCACCACGCCCTGCCCCATTGGCACAGGAGCCCCAATGCCAAGAAGTGCCCCAATACACCTGCTGAAATGATGGTGAGAAGCTACTGCTGGTGGAATCCCTTCCAACAGAAGCCAGCAGAAACCCCCAACAGCACATTTGGGGGAGGCAGCAGAGCTTGAGATGGCATAGGATCCATGAGCTTCTGAGCTGACCTCGCAGGCCTCATATGATGGCAACAGCTCTAATCCAGACCTCTGTGCACCAGCCTGGGAGCTGGTGCAGTGAAGAGGCCTTCTCCTCATCTGCCCTCCACTTTCCAGGCTGGCAGGTGCAAGTGGCAAGTTGATGGCTGCAGCCATGATGGGCAGCTGGGCAACCCCACTAAGCCCCACCACTGTTGGCTGCAGGGCCTGGACTGCAGTCTTGGTTACAAAACCTAATGATTTCGCCATTGCACTGAAAGGTTATTGCAACTAAGATGCAGAAGAGTCCTGTTATCATATAAAACTGTGTTATTTAGGTAACGCTCTGCTACTTCTGGTTACAAACAATACATTTTTATTAAGTCATTTTCTGAACTTTTACGATCATCCAAAAGGAGGGTGGGTTTCATGCTGAGGGAAAGGTTGCACTCAATTTGTATCCTATCCAAGTTGTTTTCTCCAAACTGTTTCATCTTTTCCCGATTTATCATGGGCCTATAAAGTTTTATTTTAGTGTATTATTAAACTTATCTCTGACATTGCAGTCAACATGCTGGAAACTGTTTTATACTCCTGTATCTTCTTTAGAACTATTCAATAAACTGGCTTCTTAAAAGGCAGGCAAAGTAGAAAGACTTCCATTTGGGACAATTTTCTTATGAAGTGTGAGAATCACTTTGAAAGCCAAAGAGCAATAAAATGACCAGATCCCCGATGAGGTCTAACATCCCCCAAAAGGCAAGTGGGCAAATGCTGATTCTGCCAAAATTTCTGTCACCCTCCAGCTTTCCCCATTCCTCCTGAGGAAGGAGCTTTTCACAGAAATGTTGGTGCTTCCATAGAATGCCTGAACATAGTTGAAACATTATCTAGGAATGTCACCTTGTAGAGGAGTCATATCTTGTAGAGTAGGGAAGATTTTGCTGAATTCCAGCTCTCAACATCCTTGACCATTGACCATGTTGGCTAGGGCTCATAGGAGCTGGAGACCAAGATATTTTGGAGCATCACCGCTTTCCCAGCCCTGTTGCAGTGATGTGCGCCGGCCACAGGATTTAACTTGTATCTGTAGCATTGGAAAGCAGCCCAATCTATTTTGGATCCACTCTGCATCTTTCCAATTCAGTTTGTTGTTCAGAATTGAATTAGATCTGTTGGAAATGAAGGTCAGTTTTTCCTCACCCGCGTTAATTATAACGGGGAATTTAAAAATCACAGAACAGGATGGCATTTGCAAATGTAGCAACTCCAACAGAGTGGATTAAGCCTGCCAACTTGTACAGGGGTATATATTCAGAGCTTTTTTCCCAGTAGGGCACCTTTTAATGTTTCATTTAAAAAACGAAACAAAGGAAAAGTTTATAACTTTTTCATTTTCTGTCAGAATTGGATGCCATTGACAGACACCACCAATTTTTCTGAGGGGATGAAACCTACCAAGTTTCAGAATAATAGCTTCAGTGGTACTCCCAAAGGAATGAACATTACTGTTTGGGGTAGGTAGAAAAGGAATTAAAGGAGTGTGCGTTTGTGTATGAGAACATGGATTCCCCAGGAAAAAATTGAGAAGAGGGAGATGTCAGAAGCTGGTCAACTGGGAATAGACACCACCTCTTTTGTGCTGTGTTCAGCGATGTGTAACTTTATTTAAAACTTTCTTGCTTGGTTTGTCATGGCACAGTTATTTGTAGACTGGACTTGTGCTTCAAAAAACTGGACAAATACTAGGATGCAGCTTGATGCAAAAGGGGTGTTTGTTCACACTGCAAGTTCATTAACATTTCATAAGGCCAAATGTCAAATTATTGCAGCTTGAGCGTTTGTATCCAAAATTGTCAAGTAGATTTGAGCACACAAATCCGAATGCAAAACACCTTGTTTCACTGGATATATTTTGGATAGTTCACTGAAAGCGCTGCTTCCTCAGTCAAACTGGCAAGCAGGATAGCGTGTGCTCTAGAAATCAGAATATAAAATAATGCTTCGAACAAAGCTATGTTTCTCTCGTGCTTTGGAGTCCTATATTCATTTATGTTTTTCTGTGCTTCAAAAACTATGTAATAGAACCACAGAACTGTAGAGTTGGAAGGGTCTCCAAGGGTCATCTAGTTCAACTCCCTGCGGTTCAAGGATCATAGCTAAGGCAGGAAGGTAGTCCTGATTTGGGGCAACAAACATTTTTAATGCAGAAGCATAATAAACATTCATATTAAAGCACCAATGGCAGTATTTTGCAGCATTTCCATTTTGTATAATAATAATAATAATAATAATAATAATAATAATAATAATAATAATAATAATAATAATATATGCAGCCACAATATACAGTATGCATGCCTTTAAGATAGAAAACAAAGCCTCTCTCTCTCTCTCTGTGTGTGTGTGTGGGGGGGGTTACTGTTCACCTGTAATGCATTATACCAATATTCAGGCATTCAGCTTGAAGACATGAGGGCATATAGTGTGGAGCGTATGGGTGGAAAAGCCCTGATCCAGGAGTCTGAGAAGTCCCCCAAGAAATTTCTAGCCATGGCACTCCCCCCTCCCCACATAAGCTGTATTGGGGGCCTCTGCAATCCCATGGAAGTTTCCTTCCAATCTAAGGATCAGCATCCAAGAATCAGAGTGGGGTTGGCGGAGTCCTTGCTTTGGTGATTGTTACGACACCATCGTGTTCATCACTTGGCCCCTTTTGACTCTAAATTCTCAGAGTCAAGAGAACCTCAGGCCTTGGGGGCTCATGTGGCCCTCCAGGCTTTTCTATCAGCCCTCAGTACTCTGCCCAGGCCACATGGTCTCTAGAGTGCTTTCTTCTGTCTGAAACGTGCCCTCAGAATGTAAAGATGCCTACTGCTTGCTTGGAGCACAATTCATCAAGCTAATCTGATGGTTTCGGCCCTGTAAACCTGAAGGAGCGTCTCCACCCCCATTGTTCAGTTTGGGCATGGGAGATCCAGCTCCGAGGGCCTTCTGGTGGATCCCTGACTGCGAGAAATAAGGTTACAGGGAACCATGCAGAGGGCCTTCTTGGGAGTGGCTCCTGCCCTGCGGAACACCCTCTCATCAGATGCCAAACATATAAACAACTACACAGAAGACATCCGAAGGTAGCCCTGTGTTTTTAAATATTTTTTGGAAGCTGCCAAGAGTGGCTGAGGCAACCCAGTCAGATGTGCAGGGTACAAATAATAAAATTATTATTATTATTATTTGCATAGAAACCTCTGACTATGTATGGCCTGAATGTACACAGGTGAGAGTCACACCCATTTTCCCACCCGTTTTTTATCTTTCACTCACCCACTTTTGCCTCTGTCCTCACCACCATGAGTCCCTCAGGCTAATAATGGTTCCCCATTCCTATTCAATGTGATGTTTCCTCCCTCTGTTCCATAGAATCATAGAATTGCAGAGCTGGAAATGACCTCAAGGGTCATCTAGTCCATTCCCCTACAATGCAGGAATAGCAGCTAAAGAATCTCTGAAATATGGCAATCCTAGGTAAAGGTAAAAGCACCCCTGACCATTAGGTTCAGTCGTGACCGACTCTGGGGTTGCAGCGCTGATCTCGCTTTATTAGCCGAGAGAGCTGGCATACAACTTCCAGGTCATGTGGCCAGCATGACTAAGCCGCTTCTGGCGAACAAGAGCAGTGCATGGAAACGCTGTTTACCTTCCCGCCTGAGCGGTATCTATTTATCTACTTGCACTTTGACATGCTTTCGAACTGCTAGGTTGGCAGGAGCTGGGACTGAGCAACGGGAGCTCACCCCGTGGCGGGGATTCGAACCACCGACCTTCTGATCGGCAAGTCCTAGGCTCTGTGGTTTAACCCACAGCGCCACCCGTGTCCATGGCAATCCTACCTTTGTTTAAAAACCTTGAACAAAGGAAAGTCTACCACCTTCCAAGGTTGCCTGTTCCACTATCAAACAGCTCTTATTGCCAGAAGGTTTTTCCTCTATTCTTTTAATTTGAATCCATTGGTTTGGGTTTGTAATAACACATTTAGGCCATTTCTAGTTTGGCCTTCAGTCTCCACCATGCCCTACAAAGCTACTCCTATCCCTAGAGTCCAGCCAAATTGACAATTTCCCTTTCCCTCACATAAACTAGCTGCAAACATTCTAGCTTTCATTAAACTGTTGGTCTGAAGCTAATTTCCTCTTGTAATCATGACCCAGAAAGTTTATTTTTAACAGTAGTTTAGAAATACAGTGAGGGTCTTGTTCATTCACCCAGCCATTCATCAGAACACATAACTCAGTGGCTGTACTAATCAATATGTGAATTCAAGGCAGCTGTGTGCTTAGAGGCAGAACAGGGGAATTTTAACACATAACACAAAATGCACAAAGAGATATTTCTAAGGAACACCATTGTGAAAGGCATCGTTTTATGTGAATGTGGCAAAAATGTTTAAAACATTTTTATTCTCTCATGCCTTCCTTTTTTTGCTGACCACTGCAAATGTCTGCCATTGGATTCCCCCCCCCCCATGACATTTTTAAGGAAGGAAAATGAGTGATTGCCTTTCAGATCACTAGTTAAATAGGAAGATTCTGGTTGGATCGGGGCTGAAATTCCTCCATGAGCAGGGAGTTGGAATGGATGACCTTCAAAATCCCATTAAAATTAAATGGATGGTCTTCTGCTAAGTTTTATTAAGAGTAGAGCTATTATAATGGACTGAATTTAGTCACGTTCATTAGTTTCAGTGAGTCTACTCTGAGTAACACTTTGATACAGCCCTACAAATTCTATTAAGCTGAGGCTGGATGGCATATACCAGGGATGTTTCAGGTGCAAGATTCCTGCACTTAGCAGTGGGTTGAACGTGGTCCCTTCTAACTCTCAAATTTTATGGATCTATGAAAACACTCTGTTGCACAACGTTCTGTTTCAGTAAGATGACTTTGGGAAACTTGCAAACAGGAGATGAAGACAACATTCTCCTTTGTACACAGGTTCTGATAACCCAAAATATGCTGCTTCTGAACACAGAGACTTGCATTTGTGTTTAAGTGCCATTGATAGGCTTATCTACTGAATGGGTTTCAGTCTTTTATACCACTGTCTTAAGTTAGCTGCCACTTCATTTAAGAAATTGCTGTCAGTTAGATGAGATGAGGTCAACTAGACTAGAGGTCAACTACTGCATTTGTATATGAGCAAAAATAGTTCCAAAATCCCAGTGTGTTGGAGGACACACTGCAATGGCTTTCTCGCATGACTGTGGCCTGATCTACCCACCTCTATGTTTCCAGGCAAGGGCCTTGGCTCCCTGGATACTTGCTGCCTGAGCCCTTGCAGCAAATGATAAAAGCTCCTTCCCTTGATAGGCAGGTTGTAGCAATGGAGGTGGCAGAAAGGGAGGGCAGGATGATTGGCTGAACGCCTCTGCCCTGACTGGAACATCAGCAGTGCCTTAGGCCACTGCCCAGATTAGGAGCAATACCTCCTGTGGCTACAGCAATACCCCCTGTGGTATAGGAAAACTCAGTTCTGCAACTTCTTTGGCCTGAGAGCTGCTCCAGTGACACATGCCGTATCAATGCTCCTGGCCGCCACTGGCTGGCCAATGATGAGGAGAGTACCCATTACTTCTCCAGCTTAAAGTGACCAGGGTTCAGAGCATATGGTTAGCTTTGGCTATAGGATCAGGGGCCATGGTATCTGAAGCTTCTTCTGAGGCATCAGGCATAAGCCTGCATTTTATTAATGTTTGATTAGGACTTGTATATTAAAGAGGGCTTAGATTTTCAAAAGTAGATTTTCAATCGTTTCATGCCAGGCAGAGAAAACCTTGGCCATTCTCCTAAGACAAGGGGCCCCCACTTGATTGATAGCAGAAAACAATTCTCAAAGTCGTAAAAGCTGAAATTACAGACTGAGTAATGACATTGACCCTACATGTTATAGAAGATAACAAAGGCAGAGATAAACATGATTAGGAATGAGTAAATAGTAAAATGCCAATGTGCCTCCCAGTAAAATGATACCATGGGCCTCTCTTAAAACCTTGAGCTGTATTTTCTAAGGCCAGAGGTAAATGGGAGAAAAAGCATCTAGCTGGGAAGTCTTTTTAAAGCATCTAGCTGGGAAGTCTTTTTAAAGCTGTTTCTTCCTTAAACTGAGAGAAAAGGCAACTGGCTTGGCTGGGGAAAAAGAAGCTTCTTCCTATTTTATTTTGAGGCTGGAAAGGAGGGTGAAAGGGGGAGATGTAAACTGAAGAGGCTGCTTCTGAAACTGTTCTAAACTGAGTTCTTTTTTCTTTCTTTCTCTCTCTACTTTAAAAAGGCCTTATTCCTTTTAAGAGGCTATCTGTGTTGTGTATTAAATATGTTGGTTTAAATGTAATTATGCAAAGGATTTAACAAATGCTAGAAGAGTTGTATTTATCTTGAAATTAAGTCAGCCACCAGTCCAGCCTCTTGCCAGACAAGAAGACGCCATCAAATGCTGTCCTGATATATTAGCTGCCAGACATTTGTTTAGAAACCTTCAAATGAAGGATATCTTTCAATGTTGATGTGAAACTCAAGATCCTTGACATATGTTTAAGATAAAAATTTAAGATTAACCATTTGTTTTAAAAGGCAATAGGGCAGGGAGGGCAGGAGGTGAGCTGGTAATTAAGATTCCTTGTTGAGACACATGTAAGATATATTACTACTTATTTGTCATTTATAGATGTAACAATATATAGCTGTTTGTGTTCCTTATAAGGACAGAAGGAAATGGGTGTATCTATTGTGATTGGTTATAGCAATCAGCCAATAGGAAATCCAACCAGGCTGATTGGACAGAGGCAGCCCAAGGAGGAGCAAAGGGGGCTGGATTAAGGGAATATAAGTGCTGGCCATAATGGCAGGAGCCCAGGCCAGAGCTTGGTAACCATATACCACTGTGCCTCTCATTTATTTGTCTGACAAATAAATAATTATTTTAAATTCTCTATTGCTGCGTTGAATATTTCATTCCAGCTAAGCGTTAACCACAAGTAGGGTGCTACATTTTATGGTGCCGTGACTCGGATAAGTGGTCTGCTGGAACGCAGCCCCTTCGCTCTACTGAGCAGGGTACAAGAGAGAGGATCTCTAAACTGCTTACCCAAGCGCGCACTGGTAAATTTTTCCAGGGGGAACGCAGAAGTCTCGTCTGTCTGATACCCTGCTCACTGGCGGCGACGGACCGGGGGGAAACGGAACCAACCAGGGGTAAGTGCACAAAGGGATTTTTGGCCCTCCAATTAATTGGGAGGAAGAGAAGTCTTGATCAAACTTCTGCGTCTCAGTAAGTGGGAACTGAGTACGCTAGGTGGTTGGGTATATCAGATGGTGGTCTGGTGGGGGAAAAGGGGAAGTTGGGAGGTAGTGTGTGGTGAAGTATCTAGCGCATTGTATGTGTGAGAAAGTACAGAGCAATCTGTAGCTGACCTGAGTGTGGAGTGGGTAGTACTTCGGTTCCCAGTGAGGCGACTCCATCTGGGCAAGAAACCCCACGAAGCGTGTGTGTGAGTGACTGAGTGGATACTTCACAGGGCCATACAATGGGAGTTGGGGGTTCAAAAGGGGAAAATACACCTCTTGAATGTATGTTAAATAATTTTAAGAAAGCCTTCTCAGGGGCATATGGAGTCAAAATGACGCCAGAGCGCCTGAGAACGTTATGTGAATTAGAGTGGCCGAAGCAAAATACTGAATGGCCATCTCAAGGAACTTTTGATATAAATTTAGTAAGCAAACTTTGGTCTAACATCGCCAAAGAAATTGGAGGGTGCCCAGAACAATTTTCATATATAGATTCCTGGCTGAGCACATTAAATAAAAATCCTCCATGGATAAGGGAATGCAAAGTCCAACGATGCAAATTATTGGCTGTAAAAGCCGAAGCTAGAAAAGGAATCTTGCCAAATAAACTCAAACCCATTTTTGAGGGACCAGAGGAAGAGCTGCTTCCACCTCCACCCTATGCTCCACATCGAAGGGAGCCTAATCCAAACACTCCACCAGTTGTAACCCCAAGGCAAGAAAGTGGAATGAATAATGGGGCTGAAGTCACAGAACTTGATTCCTTGATAGATTATGATAAATATCTTCAGGAGGCATTGGAGGCCTATAATAAAGCCCAAGCAGAAGTGGTTATTCCATCTGTGAGTCCCAGTAGAACTCCATCTACAGTCTCTTTTAGTGAAACAACTGATTGCCTACCCCAAACTCCTGTACATCCAAGTCCTAGAGAATTATTACAGAAGTTACAGGGAGACCTTAATCGGTCAGCAAGCAATACAGCTAGGCGTATAAAGCTGCTAAAAGAACGCCTTGGGACAAATACCATCCCCTATGATTTAAGGCCCCTAGAGCAAAGCGAAGAGAAAGATCACGTAGTAGCCCCTCTCAGAAGAGTATTTGATGCACTTGAGGAGCCTGTGCTGGTTAACGGGCTACCTGGACCAAGGCCACCTCGAACTTCGACCCTGCAATATATTCCATTCACGACTACAGATCTGATGAATTGGAAAACACACACCCCATCTTTCGCAGAAAAACCTCAGGCTATGATGGACTTGGTGACTTCAATAATAAATACTCATAGTCCTACTTGGACAGATTGCCGCCAGCTCCTGAATACTCTGTTCACCACTGAGGAAAGGAGAGACATAATTGAAAAGGCACAGATATATTTGCGTGAGCAGGCCAGAGTGGGAAATATTTTTAATATTGACCGTCATCTCCAAGACAACTTTCCCTTGGAAGATCCTAATTGGGATCCAAACAATGTAATTCACCTGGCCAGGCTTACCACCTACCGCCAGACGCTTGTGCAAGGTATCCGCAGGGCATGCCAGAAGCCCACTAATATGTCTAAAGTCTCAGAAGTAGAACAGAAACCAAATGAGAGTCCAGGAGACTTTTTAGAGAGGCTGCAAGAAGCCTATCGTATATGGACTCCTTTTGACCCTGAAGCCCCTGAAAACAGCAGAATGATTACTGCTACATTTGTGGCCCAGTGCGCTTCTGACATTCGTAAGAAAATTCAGAAATCAGAAGGATGGGAAGGGATGCTGATGAGCCAAATTATGGCCATTGCACGCCGAGTTTATCGGAATAGGGATGAGGCTGAGAAACAAGAGAAGAAGAAGTGGCAGAAGGAAAAGATGGTAATGCTAGCCACAGCAGTAAAGCAAGACTACCGCCCCTTAAATGGAGGAAGAGGGCGGGGAAGGAATCCACCACTGGGAAGGAATCAATGTGCAAATTGCAAGAAGGAGGGTCATTGGAAGCGGGAGTGTCCTGAACCCCTGAGGTTGGAAGAAGTACGCCCAGGCCCAGGCCCAGGCCCAGGCTCCGGCCCAAGAAACCAGGGACGGGGACGGGGAATGATTCGAGATGGAAGATATCAGAGACCTGGACAAGGACGGAGTAGGGACAATGTCATTGGACTGGCAGAGGAGGATTTTACCCAAGACTAGGAAAGACCGGACTCCATAAAGTTAGGCTTCCAGGAGCCCACGGTCACGATTCAATTAGGAAGCCATTTAATAGACTTTATGATTGATACTGGGGCTGAATACTCAGTACTCCCAGAACTATTGCAGAAAAAGGCATCCAAAAGTGTAGTCATTAAAAGTGCCACTGGTCAGTCAGCTAAGAGGTCTTTCCTCCAACCTTTGGAATGCCAGATTGGGGGACATCGTTTAACCCATCAGTTTTTGTATATACCTGAGTGTCCAATACCTCTCTTAGGTAGAGATATGCTGTCCAAATTGCAGGCCCAAATCACCTTCACTCCTCGAGGTCCAGAAATGAAATTGCCATCAAAGGCAGCAGGAATAATTTCCCTCTCAGTACCTAAGGAACAATCATGGCGCCTAATGTCAGCCCTGCAAGTCCAACCCACATTGGATACAGAGTTAAACAAGCTCCTCCGAACTCTACAGGTGCCACCAGGAGTATGGGCCGAAAATAGCCCACCAGGAATGGCCAAGAATATAGCTCCAATTGTAGTAACCTTAAAACCTATGGCTACCCCTGTATCTGTAAAGCAATATCCTTTACCCCGGCGAGCAGCAGAGGGCATCCAGAAACATTTGGACCGCCTATTAAAATATGGTCTGCTTAAGCCCTGCCAATCAGAGTGGAACACACCCCTTTTGCCTGTTCGAAAACCTGGGACAGATGAATACAGGCCAGTGCAGGACTTGAGGCTCGTAAACCAGGCTATCGAGACCTTGCACCCAAATGTACCAAACCCATACACCCTGCTGAGTTTGATCCCACCAGAAGCAACATTTTTTACTGTATTGGACTTGAAAGATGCATTCTTCTGTTGCCGGCTGGCACCACAGAGCCAACCTATATTTGCCTTCCAGTGGGAAGACCCTTTAACAGGAACAAAAGGCCAGCTAACTTGGACAAGATTGCCCCAGGGATTCAAAAATTCCCCAACTTTATTTGGCACTGCCTTGGCGAAGGATCTAACAAGTTACCCCTCAATACCTGGAGAAAAGGTGGTTCTGCAATATGTAGATGACCTTATACTAGCAGCAAAGGATTTTGATACCTGTAAAGAAGGTACAGAGGAACTGCTCCACTTGCTCTGGCAAGCTGGCTACCGAGTTTCCCAGAAAAAGGCACAGTTATGTTTAGAAAAGGTCAAATATTTGGGCTTTGACATCTCACACCAACAACGAGCATTGAGGCCAGAGAGGAAAGAAGCTATTTGCCTTATCAAGGAACCTACCACAAGGAAACAACTCAGAGGATTCCTGGGAACAGCAGGGTTTTGTAGACTATGGATACCTGATTTCAGCAGTCTGGCCAAACCCTTACATGAAAGCACTCGAGGTGCAGAAAAGGACCCATTCGTATGGGGACCTGAGCAGCAACAAGCCTTTTTAGTTATCAAACAACGACTTATGGAGGCCCCAGCCCTTGGACTGCCTAATTCGGAAAAACCCTTTCAGCTGTATGTACATGAACAGAATGGGATTGCAGCGGCAGTCCTGACCCAGAGATTAGGAAGTTGGAACCGTCCAGTAGCTTATTTGTCAAAACAATTGGACTCAGTAGCAAAAGGATGGCCTCCATGCCTAAGGGCAGTAGCGGCCACTGCAAGCCTTGTCAAAGAAGCTGATAAATTTACCTTCGGCCAGACGATGTATGTGAATGTACCTCATGCTGTTCTGACACTCATGGAATATAAGGGTAGTTATTGGCTAACGAACCCAAGGATGGCTAGGTACCAAGGCCTATTGTGTGAAAATCCCAGGATTCATCTACGAGTAGTGAATACGCTCAATCCAGCGACTTTGCTGCCCCTACCAGAGGTAGATGATGAAGAATCACATGATTGTCTCCAAATAATGGATGAAGTTTATTCCAGTAGACCCGATCTGAAAGATGAACCATTGAAAAATCCAGATGTTGTGTATTATACTGATGGTAGCAGTTACCTGCATGAAGGTGCCAGACGAGCAGGATATGCTGTGGTCACCAATGAGGAAGTTGTGGAAGCTGAAGCTTTGCCTGCTGGCACCTCGGCACAAAAAGCTGAACTTATAGGTTTAACTAGAGCTCTGCAATTGGCAGCCGGATGTAAGGCAAACATCTATACTGATTCTAAATATGCCTTCTTAACCCTGCATGCACATGGTGCTCTATGGAAAGAAAGAGGTCTAATAGGAGCCCACGGGAAGGCCTTGAAATATGGACCTGAAGTAGAAATCCTGTTAGAAGCAGTATGGGCTCCAGAACAGATTGCTGTAATGCACTGCAAAGGTCATGGACGAGGAAGGGATCCAATAACCAGAGGAAATCATGCTGCTGACAAAGCAGCCCGAGAGGCAGCCCAAAAGCCTGTGGGAGGATTTATAGCAGCCCTCATACCAGAGGTAGTTCCAGAAGAAGTTAAACCTCACTATACCCCAGAAGAGAGGAAGTGGGCTGAACAGGAAGGAGCAGTTGTGAAGGACGGTTGGATGATCCTGCCAGACAATAGGATTTATGTACCTCATCATCTAGCAGGCACAATTGTAAGAAATTATCATGAATCTACTCACCTTGGCGGTACTGCAACCAGAGAAAGTCTCAGTCGGAAGTTGTATATTATTAACCTATCACAATTAGCAACTTGCATTTCACAGAAATGTGTTCTTTGTGCTAAAAACAATCCCAGGCAGGGACCGGTACAACCCCCTGGAATCCAACATGTGGGATATGTCCCCATGGAAAGCCTAATTGTGGACTTCACAGAGCTGGTCCCTTCTAAGGGATTCAAGTATCTCCTTGTGTTTGTAGATACTCTTACCGGATGGGTTGAAGCTTTTCCCACCCGAACTGAAAAGGCACGAGAGGTAACTAAGAGACTCCTCACTGAATTGATCCCGAGGTTTGGATTACCTAGATGCATTGGAAGTGACAATGGGCCAGCGTTCATTGATCAAGTAGTACAAGAAGTATGTCGAGTCCTACAAGTGAAATGGAGACTGCATGCAGCCTATAGGCCTCAGAGTTCAGGGAAAACTGAAAGAATGAATCGGACTCTGAAAACCCAATTGGCAAAATTAACCCAGGAAACGGGATTGGGATGGGTAGATGTGTTACCCATAACACTGTTTCGTGTTCGGTGTGCACCCACAAAAAGACTTAAGTTGTCACCTTTTGAGCTCCTGTATGGGAGACCGCCCTCCTTTGTTCAGGATATTCCAGCTGATCTTAAACAAATAGGAGACCATGTGACACAGGGACAAGTGCAATCTCTCTCCCGTGTTTTTGTTTCTCTTAACAGGTGGGTCCTCGAGCGCACGCCGTGCAGCATTGCCGAGCCGATTCATCAGTTCCAGGCTGGCGATAGCGTATGGGTGAAAGAGTGGAAACGTGATCCACTTGCACCTAAGTGGCGTGGACCTTACACCGTCTTGCTCTCTACTCCAACAGCGGTGAAGGTAGCTGAGGTGACCCCCTGGATTCATCACTCCCGTTTGAAGAAGTCCGAAGGCAGTTGGACGTGCAAAGGTGACCCCTCTAATCCTCTTAAACTGACTCTCTCCAAAAACCCCTGTATCTAGCCCTACCAGGAACGGGCTAGGTCACGGGCAACATTAGACGACCGGCCTGCTGCAGCCACAACCTGGAAGCTGGCTGACCTGCGCACGCCTGAAGCTTGAGGAGCATCTGAACCAGCGATTGTGAAAGGAAAGATTCTCTTATACAATTGATTGACTGCCCACCCCCTTGTGGAACAATTATCAGAGATATTACTCATTGGGGATCCTTGGGATATATGTTTTGGTCTTGGTGGTTCCCCATTTCTGTCACTGGGGGAATTATATTGGGACTAATATTTATTTGCTATCACTATAAGGTAATCTTTTGTGGAAGGAATGCATATGCTAGACATCAACATGATTCTATTATTAATCCTGATCCCTTGGGAAGGGGAAGGGTCCTTGAATCTGGCCAAATTGACTAAATATGGATTCCACCATGACCACAATATGTGGGTAGGTTTAGCTGAAATGGTAGCCAATGTTGCAAATAGGACCAATTGCCTTGTTTGCTCTCTTGGGCCAGATGATTCAGAGGGAGGTATGCCCTTATTACCGATACCATTAGATGCCATTGGTATGGTAAGCGAAATACCAAACCAAACAGAAGTACAGAATTTCCCCGGATGGAACTCAACTAAACCATTACGAGTTATACCTGTACAAGGGGAATTCTGTGTACATAAATCATCAGATGCAGCTGATTCTACCATGATAGGCTCTTCTCATTGTCACTATACTTGGGATAATATTAAGAATACCTGGGCACACGATACTACCTATCGAACTCGGGATGCCTTGCCCTGTGCACCTCCTTTTATTCATGCATGGAAAGTGGTATGGAACATAACTGTGACAGAAAAAGGCAATCTAACATACTGCACTGTGAACTCTCTACCTCTTTTGCTATTTCGCCTTCTGTACTCCACGTACCAAAGACCTCAGACACGATGGTTGTGGTGGATATGTGGAGAATGGGCATACAAGAAACTCCCCTCCAAATGGAGTGGGACTTGTTTCCTGGGATGGGTATTACCACCAATGTGGATTATGCCTACTAATTTGCCCAAGCGTACACGAAGAAACGCCGATATTTCTCATATAGCAGGAGGAAGTACCCAAAGTTGGAGCGGTACTGATGATTGGCCACCAGAGCGCATTATAGCCTATTATGATCCTGCCTCCTGGAATCCTGGTGAGCTCATACAAGGGGCACGGGATCCTATTTATAATCTAAACAGAATAATTCGATTGCAAGCAGTAGTGGAACTTGTAACCAATGCAACGGCCCGGAGTTTGAGACTTATTGCACAACAGTTGGATGAAAGTAGAGCCGCCATTTTGCAGCTGAAAATGGGAATGGATTATGTACTTGCCAAGCAGGGAGGCCTATGTGGAGTCTTGAACTTGACAGGGAATGCCTGTTGCTTTAACATTTCAGATAATGGTGAGGCAATCCGTGTGTTGGCCACAAAGATGGAGAATATAGCACATGTCCCAGTACAAACATGGGAAGGATGGGATATGGGATGGCTCACCAATTGGTTACCTAATGTCACAGGACTCAAAGGGATACTATTGTCTTGCTTGTTTTTCTTGACAGTAGTGGTAATGGTTTTATGTATGATGCCATGTATCATTTCATGTTTTAGAAGTACAATTAGCAAGATGGTTTCAAATGAAACTCTACCTCATATCATGGCCCTATACAGAGCTTTACCTCAGGAATATGATGAAGGTCAAGCTATCAAGGACACTTGGGATGAAGGTCCTTGAGCTTGAAAGGGGGGAATGAGGCATCAGGCATAAGCCTGCATTTTATTAATGTTTGATTAGGACTTGTATATTAAAGAGGGCTTAGATTTTCAAAAGTAGATTTTCAATCGTTTCATGCCAGGCAGAGAAAACCTTGGCCATTCTCCTAAGACAAGGGGCCCCCACTTGATTGATAGCAGAAAACAATTCTCAAAGTCGTAAAAGCTGAAATTACAGACTGAGTAATGACATTGACCCTACATGTTATAGAAGATAACAAAGGCAGAGATAAACATGATTAGGAATGAGTAAATAGTAAAATGCCAATGTGCCTCCCAGTAAAATGATACCATGGGCCTCTCTTAAAACCTTGAGCTGTATTTTCTAAGGCCAGAGGTAAATGGGAGAAAAAGCATCTAGCTGGGAAGTCTTTTTAAAGCATCTAGCTGGGAAGTCTTTTTAAAGCTGTTTCTTCCTTAAACTGAGAGAAAAGGCAACTGGCTTGGCTGGGGAAAAAGAAGCTTCTTCCTATTTTATTTTGAGGCTGGAAAGGAGGGTGAAAGGGGGAGATGTAAACTGAAGAGGCTGCTTCTGAAACTGTTCTAAACTGAGTTCTTTTTTCTTTCTTTCTCTCTCTACTTTAAAAAGGCCTTATTCCTTTTAAGAGGCTATCTGTGTTGTGTATTAAATATGTTGGTTTAAATGTAATTATGCAAAGGATTTAACAAATGCTAGAAGAGTTGTATTTATCTTGAAATTAAGTCAGCCACCAGTCCAGCCTCTTGCCAGACAAGAAGACGCCATCAAATGCTGTCCTGATATATTAGCTGCCAGACATTTGTTTAGAAACCTTCAAATGAAGGATATCTTTCAATGTTGATGTGAAACTCAAGATCCTTGACATATGTTTAAGATAAAAATTTAAGATTAACCATTTGTTTTAAAAGGCAATAGGGCAGGGAGGGCAGGAGGTGAGCTGGTAATTAAGATTCCTTGTTGAGACACATGTAAGATATATTACTACTTATTTGTCATTTATAGATGTAACAATATATAGCTGTTTGTGTTCCTTATAAGGACAGAAGGAAATGGGTGTATCTATTGTGATTGGTTATAGCAATCAGCCAATAGGAAATCCAACCAGGCTGATTGGACAGAGGCAGCCCAAGGAGGAGCAAAGGGGGCTGGATTAAGGGAATATAAGTGCTGGCCATAATGGCAGGAGCCCAGGCCAGAGCTTGGTAACCATATACCACTGTGCCTCTCATTTATTTGTCTGACAAATAAATAATTATTTTAAATTCTCTATTGCTGCGTTGAATATTTCATTCCAGCTAAGCGTTAACCACAAGTAGGGTGCTACACTTCCGCACACCTGTAGAGGGCCTCCTGTGAGGAGAAAATGGGGAGGGAAAAACTCTACAGGAGCCGCTTCTGTGGTCTTTTTGATGTCTAAGGAAGACCTCCCTTTCCCATAAAGCTTTTCAGGTTATTATTATTTTTAATCCCAGAGTGTAACTGTATTGCTTTGGAATGTTTTATGGGAAGTGATTCATACTGTAAGTGAAGCAGGCAAGCAACAAACTTTCCCATGAGTTTTAATGGGAACAAAGTTGTGGCAGTCGAAATATGGCAGAGGGACCTTTTCCGTAACATCCATGGGTTGGATATTATTATGAAAAACAAGTTAACCCTTTTCAAGTGACCGTTAAAATGTGAAGGGGGCAGGGAGAAGGGTAGGGGGAATTAGTGGGCCACCTTTGCCTCCCATTTTTGTTGCCTTCCAACTTGTGACTGTCTGAAGGCAACTGTCTGATGTGAGGAGCCTTCTGTAGCCATGGGAACGCCCCGTATACTTTAAAGCAGTGGCACCCAAAGTTGGTTATACTTTCTCCTGGAGGCGGGGGAGAGTGAGATTACCCAGGGGGTGCTAAGAGGAAAGGGGGCAGCAAGGGGGCGCTGGAGGTGTCAATGACTATCAGACTTTGAAAATCTGGTATCACTGGATCAAGTTCATCAGCTTGGTTGAGTCAATTAAACAAAATATTTTGAATTAGATTTTGAATAAACGTGCAATTAATTGTTTCTGTTTTAAATTTTATAGTTATTATCTTCTTTAGTGGGTCATGGAAACAGCTACAGTGGTACCTCGGGTTACATACGCTTCAGGTTACATACGCTTCATGTTACAGACTCCGCTAACCCAGAAATAGTACCTTGGGTTAAGAACTTTGCATCAGGATGAGAACAGAAATCGTTAGCTAAAGTGGTGCTTCAGGTTAAGAACAGTTTCAGGTTAAGAACGGACCTCCAGAATGAATTAAGTACTTAACCCGAGGTACCACTGTATTCTGAATAATGCTTTTTATAGGGTAGGGTAGAGAAGAGAAGAGTAGGGGGCACTAGGGATGAGTTTATAGAACCAAGGAGCTCGTGTGGCCCCCAAAAGTTTGAGAAAAATTGATTGGAAGACACAAGATCTACCCACCTTGGAAGAATGGCAGATGAAGGTGATAGACAACATGGGACTGGCAGAAATGACTGGCAGAATCCGAGACCAGGGAAGAGAGACAGCGGAAGAAGATTGGAAGAAATTTAAGGACTATCTTGGGAAATATTATAAAATCAGTGAATGTTAGAATGATGTTGGATAAAAAGAAGCTAAGTGGTTACCAGCTGAAATGATTAAGATAATTGGGGGGGGGGGAGAAAGAAAGGTGTAAAATTAAGTGAAAATTAAGGGTGAGGATTTGCTGAATGAATAATTTGAATTGGAATACAAAAAGGGGAGGTATGAGGAGGTCCGAGAAATAAGTTAAAAGAAAATAAGTGAATGAAATTATATGTGTTTATATTTTTGTATTTTTGTTTTTTGCTTTTTTTTGTATACCCTCTGAAAAGGTAATAAATATATTTAAAAAACAAACAAACAAAAGTTTGAGAAAAATTGTTTTAGAGTCCTGCATCATCAGGGTTCAAAAATGTCCAGGGCTTCATACTGTTGCCTTCCACAAGTTGTGAGGTGATGGAAATGGTACCCAAGAGGGTCGAGCAACATACTGATCCCTACAGCCTCCTCCCTCATGTGTTCACTGCAGCTCTTTTATAATGCCCAAGGAGGGCTTTTGATGTTGTGGGGGAAAAGGCTTTGCTCTCCATCATTATACAGGGGTAGCTAGTTGTGTGTTATGCAGCTTTCTGCAAGAAAGAGGGAAGCTTAGTGCTTCTCTTTTGCTGTGCTCTGGCATGATGACATCAGCTTATAGATAGAGTGATTGCTATTCCCGCTGTGTTGGAGGCGAGTGGCCACAGAAGAGTAATACAAATCATAAGGAAATGTCAGTGCCTCTAATGGAGGGAGCGCCAAGCCTGAGATAGCCTGCTGAGACAGTTCCAAGGCAAAGTAATTGGGCAGAAACAGCCTCGGTATAAAAGGGAAAAAAATCCTCCTGTTCAAGGAAGATGCCAAGTTTTGAGGAGGATCTCAAGTAGGCTTGAGTGACCATGGGACCAACGCCTCCTCTGCATCTACAGAGGATCTGGTGTCAGGAGCCATGGGGCTCAAACCTGCAGATCAGCCCCTGCTATTTATTAGCCTTCACAATCAGTGCGGACGGTTTGAAGAGGGAACTGCAGGCAGTTCGAGCTCACTGACCGCAACCCAGAATGCACTTGGTCCTGGGAGTGAGGTGATCTCAGGGAGCCACTCCTGACAAATATATGACAGATCTGCCCTGTTCTCTCAGTCTGGCCATCTTTTTGCTGCAGGAGCTCACTAGGCTGCTTATCTGTGCTGCCACTGACTTCATACGCACCCGGTTTATGCTTCTGCTCCAAGTGTTCAGGGGCAGGAGAACCTTGTCTGTGCTCAGATCTGGGTGCCTGGACTATTCTAAGTCTATAATGGGCAGAGGCTGCCTTTTGGCTCATAGAATCATAGAGTTGGAAGGGAACCTGAGAATCATAGATGATCCCACCCACTGCAGTGCAGGACTATGCAGCTATCCCACACAGGAATCGAACCTGCAAACTTGTCGTTATCAGCCGTTGTTCTAACCAGCTGAGCTAGTTGGTTGCTTTTGATATGAAAAGGGGGACCTTAATTTTGGATAAATCGTATGGGGTTATAGCCAATGAAAGTCACATTCAAGGTCCCCGGAAGCGGACCTTTATAATTTCATAAATTACTAAATTTATATACGTACCACCCTCCATCCAATAATCACAGGATGGTTTACAGCATAGAAATACAAAATGAGAACACAAAATACACAACAGAAAAAAAGATACAGAGTCGGATCATTGGTCCATCTACCTCAGTATTGTCTATACTGACTGACTGACAGCAACTCTTCTAGATTTCAGGCAGGGGTCTCTCCTAGCTCCAACTTGACATGTAGAGGCCATTTGGATGCAAAGCAAACACTTTGCCACTGAGCCTCAGCCCTTCAACTGTCAATCCATATTCAGAATCTGAGTATGGCTGAATATCACCCATAAATTCTATAGTGCAGACTACCCTGCTCTGGAGTAATATACAGTGGTACCTCAGGTTACAGACGCTTCAGGTTACAGACTCCGCTAACCCAGAAATGGTACCTCAGGTTAAGTACTTTGCTCCAGGATGAGAACAGAAATTGTGCAGCGGCGGCGCAGCGGCAGCAGGAGGCCCCATTAGCTAAAGTGGTGCTTCAGGTTAAGAACAGTTTCAGGTTAAGAATGGGCCTGCAGAATGAATTAAGTTCTTAACCTGAGGTACCACTGTATAAATCAACGAGGTTTGTTGCAGTACACCATGCTGTGGTGGCAATTCACAGCATTCTTGCTGCTTTAAGTAGAATGAGAAATGGTCTTTAAGAAAGATGATTCAGATGGCTAGGATGTAATGTTCTAAAGGTTTTTCATTCTGTCACTGCCTTGAAAACTCCAGATGTTTCCTTCTCATTAGAGAGCTTAATGGTAATGGTTTGGGCCACTTCTTCTGTCATTACCAGTTCAGATTAGCGCTTTCACACACCTCACATCACTCATCCCCCTCTGGTCAGAATGTGCCTCCCTTTTAGGCTGTGTGATTCAAGCAGAACATGGAAAGCATATTCACATGGTAATTAAAAAGGAAAGAAAGGCCACATGCTTTAAGAACAAATCAGAGCTATACGCTGCAGAGAGAGAGAGAGAGAGAGAGAGAGACCCCCCAAAAATCAGATTGGGTTATTTTGGCACATTAGCAATTTGATGGAGGCAGGATGATTTCACTTCTTCAAACCTTCCTGTATCTCAGGTCAAAAGGCTTATGGATTGATCCAGCCAATGCAATAAGGCAATCCACATTGTCAAGTAAATATAAATGCATGTAGACTACAGTGTCTTTCTTAGGTTTACATTAGATTTATTGAATTCAAGAATCACTTGCCACAACGAAAAGCCCTGATGTGATTTGCAACCATTACTTGATTTATGTCATCCCAGATGCAGGCACAGCGTTGCCTTATGATGCAGCTTGGAAACGGAGAATGTGTGGGGCAGATTTTAGATTACTGAAGTTTAGCAGAGTGATGTTGAAGGGTGGACTGAGAATTCTGGAGCATATCAGGGGAAATGAACTACAATATTTAAGCTTCGATTCTGGTTTTCTGATCCTGGCCCCAGGTATAAGGCCAGCTCCCAGGGACTTGTAGTTTAGAAGGCTCTTAAGGCTTGGTGGTCTTGTTTTGGGGTGTTGGAGGGGAAATCTATTGTGGAAGAATTCTGTATTTTGAGGAGATAGGTTAAATGGCTTGTACGATTCTTCCTCCTGTCTTATTGGCCCACCAAAGGTTTTTTGTTTGCTTTATTCATTGATTTACTGTTTGTGTTCCAGGGATAAGCATCAGTAGGATGTGAGAGGATCCGCCTGTGGACCAGCTAAAGGCTAAGTGCCTGCCAGCAGTGGTGTCTTGTTGGCATTCATCCATCTCTAGAGACAATGGAGTGTGCAAACTGCTGTGATAGCAGTACCAAGTGACCTCCCTGGGGTGCAAACCTGGGCAGTGTGTATGGAAGTCCTGGGCTGCCCAGTCAACAAGACCTCTTGGCTTCACAGCTGTGGTCCAAAGGAAAGCAGAGCAATACATTTGGCACCAGCTTGGCTGCAGGAGTTGCTGGAAAGAGATGTACAACTTGCCATCCAACTTTTTTAGGGACTTCACTCTGGATTTGTGTAGGGTTTACTCCTTAGCCTTTTCTTCTCCTGAATGTGAAGGCACTGGAGGTTTAGGACCAGAGTTTTCCTTCTCCTACATGTGCTACCTTCTCAGGTTGTTGAGCCTCACTTGGCTCTTACTTCCCTCTACCTTCTTGACCATTGGACCCACTATTGGTCTTGTCTGCTCAATCTGCTGGAGCCTGCCTTCACATGCAGGGAAAATCCCTACCTCACCAAAGATTTGAGACAATGCATTCAAAGTGCCTTTCCCTGAATCTTGGGAACTGTTGTTTACTTCTTACAGGGCTACAATGGCCAATCCCATCGTCAAACTACAGTTTCTGGGATTCTTTGGTGGGTGTGCTTTAAGTAGACAGCCTAAGTTACACTGAAATCCTTTTTGTTGTCTTTAGAGGAAAATATTTTCAGTTTGATTGCTTGTTGGCCTCTGTTGGCAGTTCCACCAAGAAGAAATGTTTCCATAAAGGCAGAGCAAAAACTGAACATGATTTGGAAGGATTCAGATGCTTCCTGCACTGCTCAAGTCACCAGAGGATGCCTTGAGGACAAGAGGACTTCACAGGTTGAACTCAAAGCCTTGGACTTGCTGCTTGGAGGGTCGAGTGAACTGCCAGTGAACTTGAACAAAACCTGGAGGCCTTCAGCTGGCAGGAGGAAGAAGAATGAAAGGAAGTTTTGAGTGAGGTTGGAACAGCAAGTGCTCCAGGTGGAAGTTAGGCAGAAGGTGTAAAATAGTTGCTTTGTTCTGAAGGCTTCTGGGTTTTTCCTTGTTCCCATTGGTAGCATAAAGCACAACACACAAGAAGTAGTTCTGCCACATTTTCATGACTCTTGCACTCTTTTGATTGCATGTCTGTGTCAGAGTCAAACAGAAAGCTGCTTTCAATACTGGTTTCTGTTGTGGTGAGGCACACAGAGGCCTGAGCAGGGCTTGTCCCTACATACCACCCAACCTTTCCCCCCAACCCAAACCATGACGCTACATTTTTGGTCCTGAGCTTTCACGCATGCACAAAATCACAAGAGCGAAAGACATCCGTTTCTTGGTCTCACAAGGCCAAAAGCTGAGCGTCTTTCGGTCTGGTGCTCTAGTGCAAACCAGCAGGGTCACACCAGAGTGTTGGACCAGAAGACACTCCTTTTTTGGTCTGACACTCTGACACAACCCTGCTGATTTGCTCCAGGGAGCCAGACTGAAAGATACACATCTTTCAGTCCAACACTCTGGCACACCAGAGCGCCACACCACCTGCCTTCCCCTTGCTCTGGCACACCCACCTCTGCATGAAACCAGAATACCCCAGGAGGAAGGCATAGCCCAGAGTTTGCTCAAAGAAAGTCAGCCATCCCACTGAAAACGGGGCGCTTGGCAGGTATACCCAAACCATTTGGCAGAGTGAGTCCATGGGCCCTCATGTGCCATAGTTCTTCATCCCTCTGGCAGGTAATAGGATCCATAATTCTCTATTATAAATTAAATGTGCATTAATTGGGAGCATTTTATTAAAAAGCATAAGAAATCTGGAGGAATAGTAACAGCAGGCTAACCTAACAGCTAACATAAGCTCCAAAGGGGAAAGTTGCAAAAGGACTGGGTGAAGCTATGTATTTTGAAATAAGCTACCTCCTTTGATGTGACGGTTTTGATCGACTGGAACTGGGTCTATTCAGAATAGCCTACAAGGGGAAAAAATAAAGAATACCCTACGAACAACAATTCTTTTTGGTTTGTTTGTTTTGATTCTTTCTGCAACAAAAAATTGTTCAGAGATATTTTAACTGTGAATGCACGTGGTCAGAGATGTTGGCATCTTGGATGTCTCCCTAAGACCACGTGTGCAGATAATTAATTTGGAAAGGCGAATCATCTAAGCTGCCCTGCGCCTGGAATGCCCATCACATCGTGTTGACTGTCAGCAAGTTGTTAGAGTCTGAAAGAGAAGGGGAGATGCTGCAGGACGCTGTGGTGTTCTCAGTATGCGTGCTGTTGAAATAAATGGCATGTCCCGTGCCTCTTTCTCCCCGCCCCATCCACCATGGTATGCCAACAAGCTATGCCATGTCAATGCTAGCCTGTGGCATGCCACTACTGAGAAGCAGGTGTGGGGCAAGCCTTTCCCATTTTCTGCTTGCATTCCACATGCCGTGACCCTCTCTCCTTCGAGGTTAGCAGTTTCTCTTGGGGGGTCAGCTCTGCCTTCTACAGAACTCATGAAGGTATACATTGGAGTCGGCAGTGGAATTCGCTCAGGAGATGCAAGCCTGCACAAGCAATTTGCTATATTAAACTTTTCAAGGCGCCCTTGCCTGCTATAAAAATGCTTCTCACAGTTAATGCTAAGCTGACGGAATGAACATTGCCTGAGCATAGTATAACGGCCAGCTCTAAAGCAGTTTCATTTTTATCGCCTCATCTGTGTACCTGCTATAATATAGGATGTCTTGCTGGCAATAACTGGGGAGGAGTTAAGACTGGGAAGAAGCTATCCATGGAATTGTGACTTTGGTTAGTAAGTAAAACAAGAAAACACAAAACAAAACAAAACAAGAATGATCTGAAGTGGGGAAGCCAAGCTGATTCTTTTCTTTTTTAATTTCCTACTACAGTAGCATGAAAAGAGACTCCAAACATGTGTGCCTTTAACTCTTCTTAATTCCCAGCCCCACCAATTCAAGCTCAAATTCCAGAAGTTTAAAATTCACCTTGACTGGTTAATTGGCTAAAGCTTTATTCTACCAAGTAAGAGTGGTATATATTGCATGTCTGTTTACTCAGAAAGCAGTGCCACTGAATTCAATGGGCCTTACTCTTCAGTGTGCAGAATGAGAACCATTAGCATACAACCCCACTTATTTTAAAGTCTCCCAACACTTTCCATAATCAATCATTATTGCATTGTAAGTTTCTGAAAGACAGAAAGGTGTTTTCTGGTCATGCTATCCAAACAAGGATAGACTTTCCCTCCACACCATCCAACTTAACCTTCTTCAGCCCACTCTTGGCTTGTATTATTTTTATTCATTTATTTTTATTTATTAAATTTGTATACCGCCCTATACCCATCGGTCTAGAAAATATACAAATGTATATTTTCATCGAAAGCCTTTGTGCCTAAAGGGAAGTGGAAGCTCCATTACTGTAATGGTTTTAATGGTCTGAGTTTTGCCAGGTCAAACTATTTAACTGTGTGTTTAATTAATCATTTGTATGCATGCAGCTTAAAGGCGTTCAACTGTGCCATTTTATAGGGATTAACTAAGTGGGCAGTAAATCACCTTTGCTGCCTATAAACGTATTTACAGAAGAACTCTTTCTTTCTTTCTTTCTTTCTTTCTTTCTTTCTTTCTTTCTTTCTTTCTTTCTTTCTTCTGTTTCAGCGCGCATACTGGCAGAGGTCAAAATGAGGGCAGTTCTGTCAGCTTTTTCTATGAAGGAGGAATTGAAGGGAGAAAACAGGATTTGACCAATGTGGACCAGCAACATCACCGCATGTTATAATGCACTGGAAAGTTCAACATTCAGGAAGGTTCAGGATTATCGCAGTGGCATATTTGGCGGAGTAAAGAAAATAAACGATAAGGCATTTGGGACCTGTTTAGCTGAATGCAAGCCACAAACCAGGGGCCTGGTGAGCTATCTGTATGGGGCTGGTTCTTGGGACATGCAGAGATCCCATTCCACTTCATGTTAGTTGTGACACTTCCTTTCCCACAGATTGCCGTTAGTTCCAATTCAGCAGTAAAATGTGGAAAGGCAGTGGGGCAAAAAAGTACAATGCTTGGACCTCGACTTGGAAATCCTGTGCTTAGAAAGTACAACACAAAAGGAAGTGTGGCTGAGCCCTAATTCCCCTTGAAGCAAATTGGTTGTGTGCATTCTTTCTAAGCGGTGCTTCCTACATTACAAAATTCTGCTCTATTTGAAGTTGGTTCAAAGGCTGCAGCTAGTGCAGAATATGGTGACCAGGATTCTCTCTGGACTGGAGAGGCTGTGGCAAACATCTCACACTAGTTCTGAAAGAACTGCACTGGCTGTCTGACATGGGGCTGGTTATTCGCCCAGACTTTTGGTGGACTTGGCAGTATTGGTTTTTTTTTCTTCAGTTGGAAGGTTGTAACCATCTGCCTTGCTTTTCGTTCTGGTATGTTGTGTCCAGACTAATTTTAACCCAGTCTGGACATGTATTTGCATTGAAGAACGAGTCAGGTTTTTTTTTTTAAGTCTTAATGCACATGATGCAGACTTGAAGAAATTAAGCAGCGCCTGCAGAGGAGACTATCTTGAAGCTCTCTGTACCCTGTTTGAATTTCTTGAAAAGTGGGACATAAATGTAAAACAAATACTGGAGATGGTAGGGAATAAATTTCCGGCATTATACCTGCAAAAGTATATAGCTTGCAACTGAACTAAGGTCCTCTCTGGTGGCCTAATGGCTGTTATGTATGAACAGCATGGAGTCAGATCTCACCTTTTGACAATGAGCAGCTTTCTGAATTGATTTTGAAGGGTATCATAATGATGAGAAGCTCACTGACAGATATACAGTAGATATAGCTATAGCTGTAGCTATAGATTCAAAAGCAAGTCCCAGATAAATAGGTATTGGGTTGCAGCATGGAATCCTTGGGATTATTATTCATGCTTGTCCTTAGAATAGAGCACATTATGCATTTCCTTAAAGTTTCAGCAATAATGTTCTCTTTAATGATTAAATCATGTTCTTCAAAACTCAAGTATGATCTCACTGCCATGTTCTCCTTCCCTTCTTCACTGATATTGATTTCTTGAGAGCCCCTCCTTAGCAAACCTAATGCTGAATTATATCACCGAATACCTTTTATTTTAAATGATGTAGGCTCAGCAGTTGGATTTACGGAATTGAGTATCAAAGTCATAAAAGTCATACAAATTCTCGTTTTCCTTGAGAACTGCCTTGAGTTTACAAAGTGACTGAGCTATCCTGCTAGCTATTGCCTGTGATCCTCTTAACTGGGTAATGAAATATCAAATTATATTGTAAAAAAAATACAGAAGACTCTCAGGCCACATCCTCACCATACATTTAAAGCACTAGTATATCCCCACAAATCTTGGGAACTGTAGTTTGCTAAGCACACAGAGTTGCTAGGAGACACTATTTCCACTAACAGAGCTACCATTTCCAGAGTTCCCTGAGAACAGGCATTGATTATTAAATGACTCTGGGAATGGTTGCTCTGTTAGGGGAAATAGAGATCTCCTAACAATTCTCAGCAAACTACAATTCCCAAGTTTTTTTTTGTGGGAAAGCCATGACTGTTTAAAGTTATGATTCTGCTTTGAATGCATGGTGCTGACATGACTTATACCCAAAGAGCAGCCCCCACCACCCCAATCTTCTCTCTGGGAAAAAAAGATGAATTACTGCTGGCCATATCTATGATAGCCTGGTTCGCACATTGTGGTTAACTACCTAAGGAATGTGTCTAGGGTGGGGAGAAATTCAACTCAGTTCACATTTAAAGGTGAACCAGCCTAATTCACAGCTTCCAGAAAAATACAGGAACTGAAAAATTGTGATTCTGCAAAATTCACACTTCTCCAAATTTCGCAATGTAGTTCTCAAGCCAGGTAATCTGTACAAAAATGCACATGCTTTGGTAAACTCTACATTAGCAAACACAACATACAAAAATGTGTTATATTAGGGAAACTTATATGTGTCTTACAAGAAATCCACACAAAAAAGTTGATGGACTTTTCATGAGGCCGTTTATTTTTTTTAATTGCAAACTGTTGTGAAAATGCAGAGAGAACTGAATTTAAGGTTGGAAAGCTGAGAAACCAAAATTGACAGATTCCTAGCCCAGGAAAACTTAGGACTGCTCATGTGTGTATTGTGGGAATATATTTCACTTCTAAGTAATATATTTAAATGTTGACTATCAATCTGGAATTGACATTCCATTAATTTTGTTCGCCGTTTTGAAGAACGTTGTTCTTCACACTGATGGCTTCTTGTGCCTTGGAGGTATTACCTTGCAGATGGCAATTTAGTTGGTAGCAGTTTTTCTTTTTTTGATAGACAGCTGCCACCAATCATCTACTTCCTTCAAACAAGCCTCATCTGCAAGCTTTTTGATACTGACATCAAAAAATGTTTAGCCAGCGCTCTTTAACAGCAGAATTTTAAGCCACACTAGATGAATGTTGATGGCCTCCTGAGATATGAAAAACATGTACACTTGACCACATTGTTGAGGGTGAGCTGTAGCAGGGAGAGAAGTAAGTGACAGAGTCTCTGTATTAGCAAACCAACGTGAGTTTTGGAAATAAGAAACCTAGCAGATTTCTTAGAAGTCTAACAAGGACAGTGACATGACAGCACTTAGAGCTAATTCTCACATTTCCTGCTGAGGACAAATAGTAACCAGAAGTGCCCGGCATTTCTCTGGTTACATAGCGAGGGAAACCAGAAGCCATCTCATGTTCCTGAAGCTGAGATCAACCCTGGCTGGATTACCTTTTCACAAAACAAAACAAAACAAAACAAAACAAAACAAAACACAAAACACGCAAGGGCCCTATATTAGTTCTGTGTCCATGACCCTATGAATCTTAGGTCCCAGAATACCGATTGCTAAATAATTTGTCACAGATTCATATAAATACTCAGTGGCTTGTTTGCTAATTTTTAGAAGCCATATTGTAGGAAAAGGATGTTATTCCTGTACTCACAAACACACACTCTCCCTTACTCAAATAACGGGCTTTAATTGAAGTTTCGTTTTGTTTCATTATAAACAATGCAAACATGAGTAGGAGAAGAGAGAGGTGGACAGAGAATTAAGGTGTAAGAGGAGCAGGCAAGGAGAAGGGGATTATTGGGAAGAAAAGGAGAATGTGGAAACTGTTGAGTTGACCAGCACTTAAGGAGAGCATTCATTCCAGATGTCCACATAAGTGCCCTGTAACTATTGCCAATAGTAATCTGCGTGTTTAAATGAAAGAGCAGTAAGATTTGCTATTCATTGTCATCATTTAATATTGTTACTTTAGTTGTACATCATTTATACCATACAAGGCAATTTACGTAGGGTGCAAACACCGACACACACAAAATTACATAAAAGCACAAACTAAATGTGACGCTACATAAATTAAAACTATTTAGAACCACCAGTTATCCTCACAGGCATAAGTATTATCGCCATATTAAACAGATGTTAACAAAGCCAGGAAATCACAGAGGATATAAATTAACAGCCTAAATGCCTGGGATTAATGAAAAAGATACCAATGTTGGTGCCAGGTGGTTCTCCTTAGAGCATTCCACAGTTAAAAAGGCCATTTTTCTTGCGGCAACCTTCTCTAATTCTGCTGGAAAGGGGCTCAGAGGAGGGCCTTAAGTACCCTGGTAGGTTCAAGTTGGGAGAAACAATCCACAAGGTATGTAAGACTTTGAAAGTCAAAGTCAGCATTTTGATGTGGGCCTCGAATCATATGAGAAGCCACTGTAATCAGGTCAGAATTGTTGTTATATATTTGGACTGTTTAATCCTTATTATCAGTCTGGAATTCTTCCCTAGCTGCAGTTTCTGGACCATCTTCAAAGGTAGCCCCATCACAGTAATCAAACTGTGAGGTCACTAGAGCTCAGACTACAGAAACTAGGTTATCTGCAGCCAGATAAGGGTGCAGCTGGGTCTACTAAACCAGCTATATTTGCAGTTACCGTAATATGGATCCATAGTGATACCTATGCATTATCTGCACCAAGCAAGTCAATAATTAACTAATCTCTGATACCCAAAATCGAATTTGTGATATATGCAAAGACATTTGCATGTATTTTAACTACGTCATATTGTTTGATCATTGTTTCAGGATTAGGAAATCAAAGGACGAGCATTTAGGGTTGGGTTCTGTTCTTTTTCTTCCAAGGTGTGGAGCAACAAGGGAGAGCAATCAGAAGGAAGTTCATGAAAGCCAGCAGGAGAGCCATAATCAATGGGGTCAGGGAACTGGAGGCATGGGAAGAGGAAGGAGCCAGCAGGGATGCAAGAATCCCATCCTTTGTTTCTTAAGAGTCCTGTGGAAAGTACTTCTACCTAGGATGGATTATGGAGCTGAAGTCCAGGAGCCCATAGCCCATGAGACCCCCAGATGATGCCCCCCAAATGACACCCCCCCGAGCAGCAGATGGGGGAGTGGCAAACAGGCCTGGCACCAGAACTTAGGCTGGGATGGCATAAGAACTTAACAAGAACTTGCAGGATCAGGCCAGAGACCCATCTAGTCTAGCATCTTGTTTTTCCAGTGGTCAACCAGATGTCCATGGAAAGCCTGAAAGCAGGACTTGAATTCAACTTCACTCTCCCCTCCTGTGGTTTCCAGCAACTAGCATTCAGAGGTATAGTGCCTTTGGCAGTGGAACATAGTCATCAGGTTTAATAGCCTGGCATGCTGGGGCCATTGGGGCTGGTTGCCACAGCATGCTTCCATTGGTCTCTAGCCAGCCAGACTGAATGGTGTTACAGGTGCTCATTTTGGGTTTTTTTGTGTGTGTGCTCATTCCCAACTGAATGTGTTTTATCATGCCAGCAGTAGAAGCAAATCCCATTTCATCGATGTAGTCTTGATGATTTAAATGCGTTTTGAATACAAAAGTGCGCCTGCTCCAAGTATGCCTTCCTCTCATCAGGGTTGGCAAACTTTTGTTGCTGCCGCAATGTATCAGGAATGCAGAAGCTGTTGTAAAGCATAGAATAATGGTGGGGATGTATGTGGAGAAGAGGAATGGCAATTGCATGCTTCACAGCTGGAGTAATGCATGTGGCTGCCTAACGGGGGCGCCCCTTAGGACCAATGTATCCAAATTCTAGCAAGCTGGATTTCGAAGGGGCAGAGAAACCAGTGGAAGACAGGAGTGCCTGGCATGCTCTGGTCCATGGGGTCATGAAGAGTTGGACATGACTAAACGCTGAAACAACAGCAACATCCAAATTCTAACATGAGCCAGGGGTATCACTGCTTTGAGAATGCTATTGGTCCACCATGCATACCACCCATTGGGCACTAACTTTTCTTCTTCTGGTCATGAACCATGATTGCATAGAGCAATTCATTTAGCAATGTAGGCCAGCCGTAGGACTTTATACATTTGGAAAGGAACGCTTGCACTATGGGATCATTTTCTTTGTTCCTTTGCAATTTCCTCATAAAGAGCTCCTTGGATTCAAAATGTGCTCTTGTTTAACATTCATTTTGAATTGTCCCTCTGTGTTTTTCTGCTACAGGAGTGTGCCCCGTCTGTTGCTATTTTCTGCATTGTTAGAATAAGATAACGAAGTGCTTGTTCCAAACAGGACGCATATGGTTCTCTTCTTAATTCCGAGCTTTATGCTCTCAATTCTGCCGGTTCCTATACTGTATATTCAATCTGATTTCTGCTTTTCTAATTTTTCCCCACCCCTCTTTTTTTGGTGGATTAACCCGGTTTCCCATCTGGATGGCAAGGATTTCATCACGATTTATTTCCAAATGACTGGAGACTAAGCTCGCTAGCCTTGAAGGCGCATGCCTGTTCTTGACTTTGCCATTTGGAGTCCAGTTGCCTTTGATAATTGGGGTTAATTCCTGATTTTGGCCATATGATTGCTTGGTTTATGTAAGAAGACCAACGGCAGGAGCCTAACCATGTCAACTCAGAGGAACTTTCACTTCTAAGTAAGTGCATGTAATGACTTTTAACAGTTCACACGAACATAGCTATAGAAGTATCATATGCTTGGAAAACAGGTCAGGAAATCTATCTACTTGCAGCTCCATTTGTGTTTTCTTACTGTGTGTGAGACCAGAACAATGGTCAGAACAGTCCACACTGGGGATGGGGTGCCACAGAATGGTGGATTCACAAGGCTATCTCCAGCCCTGCTGACTTCCGTGGCCAGGGTGGAAGGTGTGCTGCTGCTACTGCTGATGGTGGTAGTTTATCACTTTATTTATTTTGCTGGCCAGCTCCAGGCTGGTGCAGTAGAGGGGACCAGATTCAGCCCCTTGTCAGGAAAAAGACTGGCCTTGTATCCAGCCAATCTGTCACTCCAAGTGAATTATGTATCAGTTATTGATTTCTGGGTTGCATTCAAGTTCTACAGCTGAGGTTCTCTAGTTGGAAGTTTCAAAGTAGACTTGACATTGGTAGGCTACTACTATTTTACTCTTGATTGTTATTTTAGACTGCTGAGTCTGAGAACCGTGATCTCTAGACCTGCAAAGGTGCTTGTTAGCGTTACAAATGTTTTCACATACCTAGCCCCATTGGCTCATCAGCCTGATGGAGTATCTAATTCGAGACGGATGACCTTAATCATCAAAGCTTTACGCTTTGTATATTCAGAGCACCTGTGCGAAAGCAGGTGTCTGCGTTGCCCATTCACAATAGCTCTCTTGAAGGTGGTGGTGGTGATGATGGGGCAGAGGGGAGGGAGAGATCAATAAAAGCTAAGATAAAAGCAGCCCATTAAATATAATTGACTTGGTTCTTTAAGGAACTTTTGATAAGATTCTTTATAAGAGATAGGGTGCAAAATGCATTGCCCTGGTCTAAGGAGCAAAGTCTGTTGGATGAAAAGACCTGGAATACAAAGAGCCAGTGACTGACGCTTCCTGACAGTTAAACAGAGTCTAAGGTCAATTGTAATGTGCCTCAGGTGTGCTAGCAGTTTTTAAAGTAGTGGGAAGCAAAGTTAATAAAACACCATCAACAACAATAGCCTCTATATGCTAAGAACATGCAAGTTGTGTCAATTTCACTTTCTGCTCATTTCTCATTTTTCTAGTCTTAAGTTCTCCACATTTCCACCTCAGTTTGTGATATTATTTTTAAAAGCCCTGCTGAAAATCCATCAGTGTTGGAATGTGAATTTCTCCTAGTATATAGATTTTTGTGTGCATTTTTTGCCTCACATGCAAAGCAGTTTACCCTAATAATAATATAATTTTATTAATAATAATAATTTTTCCCTTGGCACGTTTTTGTGGACATAGGTGGCTAGAGAACTGCACTGCAAAATTCAGAGAAGTGCGAATTGTTTGCCTATTGAATGGCAAAGTGTGGATTAAGTCGGTTCACCTTTAAATGCTAACTGAATCAGATTTCCCTCTCATCCCTAGTTGGGGCAGGCACAGTCAGCTCAGTAAGCATGCACAGAATGTTGCTGCTGGCCAACGAGCTGTTCTTATTTCAGTCGATTATTCACTGAATTAATAGGAAGAACCCAACTGGTGCCCTTGTGCTCACGGAAGGGCTTTTGATCCAGTGGAGGCATCTGCTAATGGAAGAGAAGGAGAGGCAATTTTGGCCCATGCCTGCTTCCCAGTTCAGCCACCTTCCACCCTTGCACTGCTCACGCCACCGCTTTGAATTGCAGCGCTAGTTCCTACCTAGGATTCCAACAGAGCCATTGCTCAGTCATACCTGTTTGGCTGATGGTAAAAAGGAACAGCAAATTGGTGGCAATTGTTTCAGGGAGCATTATTTATTTATTTACTTATTGTTTTTATTTTAAAGGGACGGCAAGGAAGCCTGCATGAAATTATATTCCAGCGACCGCAGAAACTGAGCAGGATAGTTGGCAAGAGGGAATTTAGACCCAGCACAGCGTCCCTTTTGTGTTGCTCTGAATTCCCCCAAGGGCTGAGGACATTTCACTGTGGCCGGCTGTACTCGGCTCCTGTGTTCCCACTGCCGAGTCTGCAGTCCTGGCAGATGGGGTGCATTGCGGTAATTATGCTCCAGTTATCCCCAGCTGGAGCAAGGTCCCTTGGGGCCCATTACCAGCTGGCATGGATCAGAAACTGCATAGGCTGGTGCCGACTCAGCTAGAGAGTTGGCGCATGACGCCAGTTCCTTCCTGGTATCCCCCCCCCCCCATTGACTTATTCTGCTGTGGCAAACAGAATTCTGACATGGGACACAAGGACATAATGAGGGTCAATGTCTCTAGGCCTGAGGTAGGAAACTTCAAGTTCTGTGGCCCAAGTAGAATCTCCTGACATCACTGCAGTGTGACAATAGCCTCACCTTCAGCTGCTTGTAGCCTGAAGGCGCTGGGGGTAGTCAGAAGTCAGCCTCAGCAATAAGCGACATTTCTTCATTCTGGATTGCCAGTAGGAAAAACGAAAAGTATGGAAAACATGTGGTATTCATACTGGCAGGGTCCTATGAACTAGGAGTTGGGTTTCCTGCCTAAATCAAGTTGGGGCAAGGTGTACACCATGGGCGTAGCCAGGATTTTTGTTAGGAAGGGCAGAACCAATGTGATTTGTCAGTTAAGTATTTCTGTTGTTTTACTTGATCTGGAAGGGGGGCAACTGACCCCCTTGGCTATGCCCATGGTGGCCATGTGTGCAGAGGTCAGTCTCCTTTGTCTGTTCTAGGTGTGGTAGAGAGATAAAGAGACAGGAAAAAGGAGAGCAGCAGGGGACTTGAAGTTGTCCACCAACAGTTAGTACCTATTCAGTAGACTGAACAAGGACACCTTGCCAACACCACAAGGGTGAAATGCACTTCTCTATAAGTTAAAGTAATGATTGTGTGCTTGTATAAAGGTAAAGGGACCACTGACCATTAGGTCCAGCCGCGGACGACTCTGGGGTTGCGGCGCTCATCTCACTCTATAGGCTGAAGGAGCTGGCGTACAGTTTCCGGGTCATGTGGCCAGCATGACTAAGCCGCTTCTGGCGAACCAGAGCAGTGCACGGAAACGCCGTTTACCTTCCCGCCAGAGCGGTACCTATTTATCTGCTTGTACTTTGATGTACTTTCGAACTGCTAGGTTGGCAGGAGCAGGGACTGAGCAACGGGAGCTCACCCTGTTGTGGGGATTCGAACCGTCGACCTTCTGATCAGCAAGTCCTAGGCTCTGTGCTTTAACCCACAGCGCCACCCGCGTCCCACCTGCTTGTATAGAGACATATAAATTAGAAAATGCAACAGCAAATGCATTTTTTATGGAGAATATGTACACACACACACACACACACACACACTAGGTGTCACTGTATAGCAAACTTTGCCAACCTGGTGCCCCCAGACTACAATTCCCGTCAGCCCCAGCCAACACTCTGTCACCAGGTTGACAAAGGTGGCCATATAGAGTTGACTCCAGGATTTGGAAGGCACTCAAGTAAGATACTTTTCACTGATCCCTCTTCCTCAGTGAACCCATGTCCTTACTGCAGCAGATTGAACGGGATCTTGTCAGCGAGTGCTGCTCTTGGGCTGTGGGTCCTTGGCAGATGCCCTATCATTCTGTCCATTGATGGCAGCACCCTAGATTGGACTGTTGGGACACACACACACATCCCCTTCAGGGTTCTGACACTACAGCCATGAAACTTTCCAGAGATGATGAGTAAAATAAAACAAAATCAAGCATGCTCCCTATAAAAGTGTCAGGAAGCATATCACATATGAATCTTGTTTGCTCAAGCAGAAGGAGGAACTGAACAATAATTTGAAAAATATGATTGATGTTTTAAAAGGGGAAAATGGTACATCAAAATTATTGGTAATGTAATCAACTGCATTAACATTCAAAAAGTTTGTGGTTTTGGAAACATTAAAAAGCTCTGAACTTTTTGAACATTAATGTAGCGGGTGTCTTACCAATAAATCATACCTGCTCATTTTTTTTTAAACTCCCTTTAAAGCATCAATCATGTTTTCCAAATTATTTTTCAGTTCTTCAGGCACTTCTAGTTGTCTTTTTAGTATTTCAAGCATAGCAGATGTGAATTTGAGATGGTTTGTGACAATGTTGTGTTCATTGTCTCAGTTTTTCTTTGCCCTCTGAAAGTGTAGCTCACAAGCACTGTCCTTTGCTGATAGATAACAGCATAATCAATACTGTATATGTATTCTTAAATTTTGCTTTGCTATTTTTTGTGATTCTAATTTTCCCCACCCCATCTTTCCTGGGGATCCACGCTCATTTTTCCTCCACCTTCCCACCTCTGATTCCTACGATACCCACCCCAAAATGAAACAACTCTGCCCTGGTGGGAGAACCATTACCACAATCATTCTGGTTCATCATAGCAACTGGCAGGCTTCGTCTGCTCAGAAGGGACAACTGTGCCTACGGATAGCATCAAATTGTGGCACAAAATCACGAAGTTATAGGCTTTTCCTTTGTTCTAAAAATTCAGACTTTAAAGGTGCCTTGCATGAAAGCCCCTGGGTGTATATTCCTACATTTGGACAGGCTGGTGGGGACTCTAGAGAGAATGGTCTTATGAAGATGCCCAGCCTGGACCTTATGGTCTTCTGCACCCCCCCCATTAGATAGGAATGCCTGTTTTTTTACTCTTCTAAATGTTGTAGCTGGAGTGAGAGCTGGACCATAAAGAAGGCTGATCGCCGAAGAATTGATGCTTTTGAATTATGGTGCTGGAGGAGACTCTTGAGAGTCCCATGGACTGCAAGAAGATCAAACCTATCAATTCTAAAGGAAATCAGCCCTGAGTGCTCACTGGAAGGACAGATCCTGAAGCTGAGGCTCCAGTACTTTGGCCACTTCATGAGAAGAGAAGACTCCCTGGAAAAGACCCTGATGTTGGGAAAGATGGAGGGCACAAAGAGAAGGGGACGACAGAGGACGAGATGGTTGGACAGTGTTCTCGAAGCTACCAGCATGAGTTTGACCAAACTGTGGGAGGCAGTGGAAGACAGGAGTGCCTGGCGTGCTCTGGTCCATGGGGTCACGAAGAGTCGGGCACGACTAAATGACTAAACAACAACAAATGTGGTATGCCTTCTGTGCTGTGCTTGTGGTGGGCTCCTGCTCATTCTCCTGACCAGGACCCTGGGCTTCTGTCCTCAAGTCCTGTCCTGACGATACCACCGATTGCCCAGTTTTTGCAACATGAGACCTCACTAAGACAGCAGAAGATTGCGCACTGGCTATAAACGGCTCATTTTTCAAGACAAGTTTGTATTAAAGCGGGCAAGTGGGTCACTCAAAGTTCACAGTGAACGGACTTACCCTGTGGCACTCATTACTGCTGAAGGCAGTCAAAGACAGATGGGGTGGTGTGTAAGGTTTTTGTTTTTTTTTAAGGGTCGGCTAATTTCTGTACCGAGAATGCCTGGCGTAGAGAAATGTTCTGTACAAGGAACATTCCTAACGCTTAGAAAGAGCGATACAGATAACCAAATTTCATGCTTCGGAGTGTCATCTGATTGAACCGAGGGCATGTAAGGGCTTTGCGCCATGCACAGTGTTGCCCAGTGCTGAGACATAATGCGGCCTCTCATGCGCCTTCCTTGAAACATCATTCAGATGCTAATGCCAGAGGCAAATGACTGCCTCTTCCCGCCTGTGTCACTGGCTGTCTTCCATCATCTGCCAGGGCTTTCTCTCTCCTCCGCCTCCTCTCGAAATGCCCAGCAATGCCTGAATTACTTGTGTCTTGCGATGTTCTTTTCTCCTCTCCCATCACCTTTTTGACAGTCTTATTATTTTGTGCCTCGACTACTGGGCTGTGTGTGTGTCCTCTCTTTCCATTAGCTTTCAGCGCAAGACGTTTTTGACCCTGTCATAGGACGGACGGCTTGTGGTGTATGAAAACAAATACTCTTGTACAATGGCAGGCAAGTAGCTGACTGGGGCAGACCCAGTTTCCACTGGGATTTAGTCTTCTTTTGGGAGTTTCTCCCTGGCACAGTTGCTAATGCAGGTGCCCGAGAGACACATTGCCTGCTTCAAAGCACCCACCATCAGTCTTTGGGAAACTGCTAATGGGTATTGAAGGCTGTTTGGAGCTTTGGGACATGTGTGTTTAGGGATGGTCTAGGGGAGTAGGCCTCAGGCGCCCTGCCTTTTCCCTCCTTTCTTATCCCTCTCCCCCCACCCCAAAATTTTCTTACAGGGTGATTGAGTGCACTACAATACACTGGGAAGGTGAGACCTTAGCCAGCCACTATCTTAATTTTCTCAGAAACATCTATAGATATAAATTAGCATATGCAAATGTTACGCAAAATTGCATCACAGGCCTGTGCCCAGAGTCCTTGAGTTCCTAGTAATGCCCTGGGGACATGATTTATTTAAGCAATTGTTCATTGACCAAACGATGCTTAAACCAAATAATGTGCAGCATGTGATCAAAGTTAAGGAACTATGGTTTGTTTCTTCATATTCCATCCTACTTCCACTGTCTCCTCGATGCCCTCGTTATTCGGCTCTCCAGGTCTCTCTCCCCAGGCCACAACCCCTCTCAGGTCCTGCAATGCAACTCTCCTTGAGTACTTTTGCCTGGCTCATTCAGACTGTAAGTTAAATTGCAATTTGTATTGGTTCTCTTTTGCCACATGATACCATTTTTAGCTAGGAGTAACCGGGGACGCGGGAGACGCTGTGGTCTAAACCACAGAGCCTAGGGCTTGCCGATCAGAAGATTGGCAGTTCGAATCCCCACAATGGGGCAAGCTCCCGTTGCTCGGTCCCTGCTCCTGCCCACCTAGCAGTTCGAAAGCACGTCAAAGTGCAAGCAGATAAATAAGTACCTTCCAACAGGAAGGTAAACGGCGTTTCTGTGCGCTGCTCTGGTTCGCCAGAAATGGTTTAGGCATGCTGGCCATGTGACCCGGAAGCTGTCTGAGGACAAACGCCGGCTCCCTCGGCCTATAGAGTGAGATGAGCACCGCAACTCCAGAGTCGTCTGCAACTGGACTTAATGGTCAGGGGTCCCTTTACCTTTAACAGGACACTAGTTATTTAGAAGGCTCAAGGAAGATCACATGAAAACTAGTGCCCATGGAAAAACATTGTTTGAATAACCTCGACTGTCAACACTCATTTGCCAAATCTAGCCCCGTTCACATATATCTGACGGGAGACCTATTAACAGCACCTTAAGGAACCCCCTCCTCACATCTGAAGCTGCCTGTGCCCTCAGATCGCTGTGGAGGTGCTGTAACAATGGTATGTTAGGCAGAGATATGAGCCGGGCCTTTCTCAGTCATGGTGCCTAAACTTTGGGCACTAGAAGATCCATTTTGCTCCATTGCGAGCAGCACAGATCTGGCTCCTTTAGGAAGCCTTGGGACTTCATTATGGCTTTGTTATTATGTAAATTATTGGCTCTTGCAATGTTGGAATTTATGTGGGGGTGGGGTTTTTTTGCAGTTCTAACTTGTTTTACTTTTATATTTCTTCTTATTGTGGCTTCTGTATTCTTAGCCTTAGAGATCTGCTGCACTCAGAACTTGGAGGGTGGTGTAGCTGAAATCTCAGCCATAAAGTGGAATAGGAGCTGACTGTCCGATGGATTGGGGAATGAGGGAAATGCCACTGTGTAGCAGCTGGTATTAGCAGGCAAGTCCATCACGCTTTAAATATGCAAAGCATCTTTTGAGAAGGAAACCAAAGTTGTCAGAATGGAAGGTGCATCTGGAAAGGCTGCTCTGCCTGAAGGCAAAATCGAACTTTTGCTCTGACTGCTCAGGTGGGGTTTATGTGCCTATCTGCTTAGCAGATTAATAAATAATAGAGCTGCTTTCAAGATCCCCGTGAAAAGTGACCTACTGGGATGCTACCTAAGTTTCATGCAGATTAAAATATATGCAGTACGGAACACAGTAATGGCTTAAAAATCAACAGCAACGTTCAGTTCTGGGAATATTTCAGACAGTTGCACACAGTTTAATGGAGTGGCAGGTGGCTGATTTTGGTGATGGACTGAGGTGTGTGTGTGTGTGTGTGTGTCTGTTTGCTTGCATGTGTTCTGGCACCTTCCATGGGTGCCAATCTAGTCTATGGACAGTATGCAATTATTGTTTTCCCTTCAAAATACAAGGCAAAATAATTCAGATTCATGTAAGTGAGAAGTGCACTCTTAACATGCTAGTCAATATACATGGGGATAAGATCATACGTATCATGGTCTGTCTGATCTTATAGTGACTTTCTGAGTCTCCACTTCAGGCATTCAGGTATATTTCAATCTATATGTCATTATGTCCTTCAAGGCCTGGAGAGAAATTCAGCTGCTAGAGGCCATTTTGGGGTCCTTAGGCTGCTGAACACTAACTAAACCGCACCTTGTGTTCCTTTCTGGCAAGGACAAACATAAGGGTTGATGTCCCTAGGGATGTTTAGATCAGGACGGAGGAGGAAACTTACTTATACTGCTTTCCTTTAACCCTTTCTTCCAGTCAGTCTCTTCAATTACAAGTCTTTTATACATCATTTCAACCTAAAAAATTATTGTCTCATCTGTTTCTTTTTTACGAACTGCCAAGCTCCTCATTAAATCCCATATGCTGAACTGCGCTGAAAATTATTTCACGCAACACTTTTTTTTAAAGACTCCACAAAACGTGTCTAGCTGCATGTTAGAATAAACCCTGATTACTGTGTATTTAAAAGGGATGAAACAGCAGTAGATATTCAATGAAGCCAGAGACTTCTTGAGGTTGAGACACCTTGCAGTGATGATGATGATTATTATTATTAATACCCAATCCATCTGACTTGGTTGCCCCAGCCACTCTGGGTGGCTTCCAACAGATATAATTGTACCATAATTGTTGTGAGAATGCAATAAATAAATAATAATTTTTTATTTATACCCCGCCCTTCCTGGTTCAGAAAACCATAGAAAACCCCTAAGCCACAAAGGGCTTTAAAGGTCAAAACCAGCACATTGAACCTGACCCTATACTCCACCGCAGTGGCGTAGTGTGGGTTGTCAGCACCCGGGGCAAGGTAAGTAATTTGCGCCCCCTAACCCACTAGGGGCAGAGAGCTGCGAGTGCGAGCGCCCCCCCCCAGCTGTTGCGCCCAGTGCGGCCGGCCCCCCCTGCACCCCCCATGCTACGCCACTGCTCCACTGGGAGCCAGTGCAACTGGTAAAGCACTGGGTGAATATACTCCCATGGCAGGGACCACGTGAGGAGCCTTGCTGCAGCATTCTGTACCCACTGGAGTTTCTGGGACAGTTTCAAGGGCAGCCCCGCGTAGCGCAAATTACAGTAGTCAAAGCTGGAGGTTGCATGCATCACTGTGGCCAGATCGGGGACTGCTTAATGTGGTGAAGATGGTAAAATGTCGCCTTAGCTGTTGCTGTAACCTGCGCCTCCATGAAAAGGGACGAGTCAAGGATTACACCCAAACTCTTAACGGAAGGCAATGGCACTAATTGGGCCCCCGCAAAAGAAGAGAGTTGGTCCCTCATCCCCATGCTATCCCGACCCAGCCAGAGGACCTCTGTCTTCAAAGGATTTAGTTTCAATCAGCTCCCACGAAACCATCCAGCCACAGCCTCCAAGCATCTGGTCAGTGTGTCCGGGGCCGAGTCGGTGTGGCCATCCATCAGCAGATAGAGCTGAGTGTCATCAGCATATCAGTGACAGCCCAGCCCAAAGCTCTGTACAATCTGGGCAAGGGGGCACATAAAGATGTTAAAAAGCATCGGGGAGAGGATTGCGCCTGCGGCACTCCACACACCAAGGAGTGGTGCGACGACATCTCCCTCCCTAGCGCCACCCTCTGTCCCTGACCAGAGATAAAAGAGCACAGCCATTGTCGGGCTATGCCCTGTATCCCCACGTCGGCGAGGTGGTGGTCCAGAAGATCATGATCGGCCTTATCAAAGGCTGCTGACAAATCTAAGAGAATCAGCAGTCCCAACCCGCCTCCATCCAGTTTTCTAAGGAGATCATCTGTTAGGGTAAAAGGATTCAGCATTGCGGCCCAATCCTATGTAGGTTTATTCAGAAGTAAGTTCTGGGATACTTCCTCCCTAGTATAGCCACCTACTAGAGAAGGAAGTCTGCCAGAAATGAAGTTTAGGAGAGGCCTGTTTAGAAAGTTGTTTTCTTTTTAAAACCAGTGATGACTTAATTCATTAAACCAATTAATTGTTATCCATACCAATAAAAATACTAATGTTTCCTGGCATACCACTGCTGCACCTCCATTTTACTGGCTAATTAAGAATGAATGAATGAAGAAATAAATATCATCAGTGCTGTTTCACCATTTAGGAGCTGGGCATACTGAGTGTATTTGACTCCCAAGAAGAAAATCCATTGGGTTAAGAGAGCATAGAACATTAATCACTGTCTGAGACATTCCAAGTGAATACCTTACTGTCTAATTATATTCGATCTTTCAGAATTGAAGGGCTGCCCCAGGGTGGGTTTTGTGTTTTGATTCGACTCTTACATTTGCGAACTTAAAGACTTTCTGTTTATGCTCTGAATGGAGTCCACTTTGACTCCTTTCTTTCCAAGACCGAAACATATTTCATAATGCTGGTTGAAAAAATTAGGGCAAATAGCAGGAGCTGATTTTATAACTTGAAAAGGGATCTTTGGACTTTTTATAGCTCTTAATAAGCTTTATCAATATAGCCAGCCCTGGCACAGAGCTTTTTAAAAATACCAGACATAAGAGACTTTTAGATGAAATTCTGTTTTATCTTTAATAGACAAAGGTGGCTTGTTTTCAGGTCTCTCTCTCTCCCCCCCCCCATCCTGCTAGGAAAGCACATTAGACCTGTCAAGGATGTTTAACTGTTCTTTCATTATTGTAAACTACAGCGTCAGACTGTTTAAGATAAGTAACATTGCTGAATAAAGAGTATTTGGAATCCTTGCATTGGTTTGGGATTATAGCAGACTTGGACCATTGCACACACTGAACTTCAGATTAGAGGCTGGCTGCTTTGGTTTACTTGTTGCAGGCGATTCTTGGAAGGTTGATTTTCCACATCACAATTCCCCTGATTATCAAGGTAACTGGAATTCCTAGCAAGAAGAAAGCAAAGCTTAGCCTTTTTCTTGGGCTCAGTATCCAACACCTGCTGCTGTGCCACCACTACGGTTGACTAGGGTTTTGAACTAGTTACTCATCATGTGTATGTGCTGGCATTGGTGCATATGCACGGGGAATGGATGGATGTAGCATAGTGCTGTTTCCAGGTAGGACAGGGAATGTCCCTGTCTAGAACCCTGAAGAACCTCTGCCAGCCATTGTTGCCAGTACTGAGGTAGATGGACCAGTGGTCTGGCTCAATATAAGGGAGCTGCTATCTGTGCATTTTACAAGTTTAGGCTGATTTGGTTAGCCCTGCCTAGCAATTTATCAAAAAATAGGTTTTAAACTTTCCCAAAATCCACAGCACATTTTGAAATTCCGCAGTCTTTCTCTGAAGGCGCCAAACACCAGTTATACAAATTGAATTGGAAGTTGGTCATAGATAAAGCTTCCTTCTACCCCGCTCTCTCTGTCTTTTTTTTTTTTTTTTTTTTTTGCTGGCAAATGGACTGCAAATGTTGAGATATTTTAAACTCCAAAATAGCATATATATGAGCATTCAGAGATGAGAAGGTGCCTGCTTTTGAAGTCCATTGTTATGATGTGGTTGTGGAGTTTAAGATAAGTCTGTAACATGAGAGAGAACATTTCTTGGAATTGTTTGGGCATATGGTAATATCCTGAAGTCTTGGTTATTTGTGGCTTTGGGGAGAACGAAAATGCAGTCGAACTCCCACTGCTGGAGTCTCAAAGCTGATTTAAGTGTTGCATCCCCAGCTTGTAAAAAGGTAAAGGTAAAGGACCCCTGGATGGTTAAGTCCAGTCAAAAGCGACTATGGTGTTGTGGCGCTCATCTCGCTTTCAGGCCAAGGGAGCCGGCGCTTGTTCACAGACGGCTTTCCAAGTCATGTGGCCAGCATGACTAAACTGCTTCTGGTGCAAAGGAACACCGTGATGGAAACCAGAGCGCATGGAAACACCATTTACCTTCCCGCCTCAGCGGTACCTATTTATCTACTTGCACTGGTGTGCTTTCAAACTGCTAGGTTGGCAGGAGCTGGGACAGAGCAATGGGAGCTCACCTCGTCGCGGGGATTCCAATCAGCAAACCCCAGCTTGTAGGTCGCCAAGGAATGCTCACCCAGCAGATGAGACTCTTTAAAAGCTCCTTACTGCATGCATCCCCCCCAATTCTGTATACTTGTATTGCCACCACCACCAGGGAAATGCAGGATGAGAATGCAGGTGCTGGATATGGTTGGCACAACACGTACAAGTAGGGGACTTTTAACTATTACGTGGAGATTGAGGTGGCATGTAACAATGCGCTTTGCAACTTCAGTTATGTTACTGTGACTCCCCCCCCCCCGCCCTTCAAACAAAACTAATCTCAGGGACGTGAAAGGTTAAGGATGGAAGTTATCCTGGCAACAGAGCTACTAGATTGGCAGTCACCTGGGAGGAACTGATACCAGTGCACTGATTTAAATAACAGTGAATTCACAGTAGACTCTATTGTCTGCCTTAGGCTACATCACAGTCATCGCTTGATTGGAAAACCTGGCACAGCTTATTCGGTTCGGTTTTATGTATTTATTTACTTTAATGTCTGTAAATGGCAAAAGACAAAGAAGAACCATTTCTCTCCCTCTCCCTCTCTCCTTCTCCCTCTACATGCTCCCCTTTCTGCAGAGAAGGGTACCAATTTGAAAGAATGTGGATTTTTGAGTTAAAGCGATAAAATCAATAGGAAGGCAACATGTCCCACTGCCTTGTCATAGAAAGGCAGCAATTTAGCACCTGCAGCAAGTAAGGAAGAAATTATAATGCTTTGCCACAGCCTTGGGCCTGAAACATCAAGGGGGCTCTCGATGGTGTGTCAATTTGCTGCACTTATTTTCACTTATTGCTTCATCTTGTACTGCTCTCCTGCGGACACACAGATCAAAAGCAAATTGTGCAAAAATTGCCTTGCACTATGCCCAGAAGTGATTTTCCTCTTATTTTCAAATCAATATGAAGGAAAGGGAAGCTTTCAGGCTGCAGAAGTAAGCCTCTTACTTCTTTTCTATTTAGAGTTGTCTTAATAAAGCCATAATACCTCATAGGAGCTCTTTGTTGCACAACCAAATATACTTTGTGGACATGGCCAATTTGGAGGTTGCTTTGTAAAAATCCCTTGGGATACAACACATGCCCTTACAACAGGGCTAGCTGGAAATCAATGCTAACCATTTTTATTTATTTTTTGCATCCATATTCCACATCAGACTGACATGCAAACTTTCAAGTGGATAGCCACAATTTAATTCAATGTTTCTAAAACTCAAATTTGGGCTTCTAAGATCTGAATAGAAATCCTCTCTTTTCTTTAAATTAAAAACAGCAATGTTTTTCCTCACAGCATAATTGACAGAAGGATAGTAGTGATTGTGTGTGTTATTTTTTTGTACTTATTCATTCTGCTGTAGGTATAACATTGTGCCCGCCCCAGGAATGGTAGAATTAAGTCAGAACAATGGCACAGGGAAAGGGTTAAAACTCCCACCTCCAGCCCAATGGTTCTGTTCCACATGATCTTCCTTATAGCTGCTGTAAGCCAAACAGAAATGCAAATTTCAATAATTTCCTGTGACTGCAGAGATCCTGTCCTCACCACCTGCAGCCTATGATGTTCATACATTGATTAGGAAGGTCTGAAGGAGGAATCTTTGTGCCTGGGGTTGGGATCACCTCAGACCTGGGCGTGAATATGGCCCTCCATCCCTCTATCTGACCTTCAAGACCTCTTGCCCTCACCTTCCTTGCTTTGCACCTTCATCGGGTGTTTTTCTCTGGCTGAAATGTGTCCTTGACCTCTGAAACAGCCTGAACGGAGGATAGAGAGGGGCTTGTGAGCATGTGCAGAAACTAGCCTACTGCACAAAGGCGGTGGTTTCATTCTAAAGCCACTGGGTGTTGTAAGGCTGAAGCAGGATGATGTCTGTGGAGCTAAGCTGGTTGGCATTCACCTGCAGAAGCCAGTGGATATTTGAAGGTTGAAGCTGGTGCACCAATGGAGAGTGAAAGATGAATGTGTCCATTGGCATTCTTCATGGATGTTGGCTGGTGTGGGGAAATGGGAGGTTTCAAATGTGGTTGAGGTGACTGGTGGTGTGTATATGCATGAATGTGACTTGTGAAAGGAAACTGATAAATAGATGAAACCTGTGGAAGTTGGCTGTGGATGAAGTCAGTGGATGAAGTTGCGAGGGAGAAGCCAGTAGAGCTGCCCAGGTGATATTGTCGGATGGTAGCCATCCCCCTCATTGTCTCTCTGTTTTTCTTCCAGAGATGTCTAAAACCAGTGAAGATTTCTCAAGACCATACATGAAAGCAATGAAGAGGACAGCCATAGGGCTGCCTACCAACAGGATCCCCCACCTTGGAAAGCAATGAAGAGAACTGCAGGGCTCTAAGTGCAAGCCAGTTTTTATTTCTAAATATATATTTATTTCTAAATACATCAACCTGTAGTGTCCATTCTGTCTTTTCCTTCAAAGTGAGATAATAGAAGTTCAACTACTTTCTATTTGTGGCCTTTCAGATGCTGTTGGATTCCAGCTCCCATAATCCCCAGCCAGCTTGGCCAATGGTTGGGGATTATGGGAGTCGTAGACCAGCAAGCAAATTTTAGAAAGCTGTGGTGGTTTCTGACCAACAGCTTGGTCAGCCATTTTGCTGCCACCTTTCAAAATGCCTTTGCATATTTTGGAGTGTCTCAGATCAATGGAATATTTGGCTGCAGTTGAAGATATCCCTGAGCACTGTCCAAGGTTAGTTTCATGTATGGAAGACTCCAGTGAGCGAGAGGTGTGATATGTAAACCACATTTTAGCCAACCATTCAAACATCACTCCAAATGATCACAATCAGAGAAGCAAATGACATTATCCTGAATCTTCCTCCCATACGTGATTTCATCACTGATCATATTTCTAGGGGAAATGGTGGAAATTATGGCTACTCTTCACTAACATGCAGAGACAATATTCTGGAAGCATTTGTGCAAATTGCTACTGAGGTGCTTTGCATGTATGCATGCTCTTGAGGTTTTTAGGCCATGCAGCAGGCTTCACGTCTATTTCTGAAGGATAGTTGATCAACATTTTCATAGCTTGCCTCCCCTGCTAGAGAAAGATTCCAGAGGCGACTGAAAGGGCATCTCTTCCAGCAGCCTATAGATCAAATTTAAATGTTTGCAACACCACCTCCAAGAAAAGGCAGATGGAAAATAGCACCACAATAGAGCTTTGTAAACAGCATGGTTTGTGGGTTACCCTTAAACTTTATCTGTGGTTTTCGTGCGTCAAAAGAACACATAAAGCTCACCATAAATGAAATTGGAGACATACACATGTTGTGACACATGCAAACTGATTAAATTTTCTTTTCAAGGGAAGTCTTTATATGCAACTGAAACCGTATTGTGGAAGCCACAGCAGTCTCTGAAATGCAGTTGAAAAGAACTGTAACTGCCTGCCCTCTCAGCTTTGCCTGGAGGCTCAGAGAGCAAAAACTGCTTGAAGGCCAGGAGAATAGATGTTGGGCTGGACTTCTGTGACCAGAGCGTCCCCCAGTCTCCTGGAGAACCAAGAGCACTGAGCCATTCCATATTGTTTTGGAAAGTGCAGATTAGGGGAGATAACATTTAAATGAATTGGATTTCTTTCTTCTCCCTGCTCAGAAGTAAACCCCACTGAGTTTGATAGAATTTGCTCTGAAGTAAGGGTGTGGTGGCACTGTGGGTTAAACCACAGAGCCTAGGATTTGCCAATCAGAAGGTCGGCGGTTCGAATCCCCGTGATGGGGTGAGCTCCTGTTGCTCGGTCCCAGCTCCTGCCAACCTAGCAGTTCGAAAGCACATCAAAATGCAAGTAGATAAATAGGTACCGCTCCAGTGGGAAGGTAAACGACATTTCCGTGCACTGCTCTGGTTCGCCAGAAGCAGCTTAGTCATGCTGGCCACATGACCCAGAAGCTGTGCGCCGGCTCCCTTGGCCAATAAAGCGAGATGAGCGCCGCAACCCCAGAGTCGGTCACAACTGGACCTAATGGTCAGGGGTCCCTTTACCCTTTACCTTTAGGGGTGCACTGGATTGCAGCACTAGACAACCAGAGCCCCATTGCTCAGATCAGTGCTTCATGCACAAGATCCACCATAGAATTAATTTTATTTATTTGTTGTCTTTCTGCACAACAAGGGCTCTCATGCTTGTCCACATAAAACATTCATTTAAATAATAAGCTATCTTTTGAAAGAGTAACATTATAACCGATCAATCAAGACTAATGACAAAGCAGGGGGCCACTAGGGGGCGCATTGGAAGATGGCTGGCAATACCATCTCTCCGACCCACACGGGGTAATTAAGAGGCAGTTATGGGAGTAGGCAGCCTCCCTTGTTGCCCCAAGGAAATGGGGAACACTGCCCTTGCCTGCTGTGCCCATAAATCACCCCCTAATTCGAAAGAAGAGGGTGAGGGCCCTAGGCAGAATGCCCCTGTGTGGACCTTGGCTCTCCTGGATGCTGTCTCTGATCGCGCACTAGCTGCAGCAATTTGGAATAATTAATTACAAAAGAAGCAAGTGCACATATTTCAAGTGAAGAAGGGGAGTGAAGTCTGCTAATTTAAGTGACCTCTGCGGAAGAAGACGACGGGTTGGAGAAACAGGAATATTTTACGATGAAGATACACCAAGGGCTGGGTATGTTGACAACGGGACTGAATGGGGGGACGGACCTTTTTTACTTTCCTTCTATGTAATTTACAAGAACCCCTCCTCATTAGAATCGTCGGTTGAACTGACCCAAGCAGGATGATTAAGGTCTGAGTGGAGATAAACTTTAACAAAAAGTAGGCTTTATGGAGATCGTGAAGCAATAAGAGCTTTTGGAATGGCGCAGCAATTAATTCGGAGTCGCCATCTTGCCAAAGGATTTATAGCCGAGAGAAGGAATGGACTTGTTTTCAGACTGCATTCCTGGTGAATCTCCTCAGAGGTTTTGAGAAAGGAGGCAGATTGGTGAAGATTAATGGCGCTAAGACTGTTTTGATGTATGGAAGTGATGTTACATGGAAAACGTCTGGATATGGCTACTGGATAAAAAATAATAATATCCACGCAGGATTACAAACTGTCTAACCAGCTTGTGGAGACTATCAGAGGTCACAAAGAGAAAGGAAAAATATATGAAAATAACAACAAGAGATGTGGAAAAACAAGAAGAAAGGACTGGATAGTACTGTGAACATCATAAGGTTAGATTTGTGGACATTAAAACAGCAGTAAGAAGCAAGAAGTTGATTGGATCCCCTTCAGAACTTGAAATATGGGTACCCCCAACAAAAATTTAAAATTTGGCTGTGTAATTTGGAATTTATGTAATTTGGTTTGATTTGATGTGATTGGTCGGTTAATAAAAAATTATTCTTAAAAAAAAGATTAATGACAAAGCAACAACCACCGAGGTTCATATAACCAGCAAACAGCAGCAGTAAAACCTTTCTGTGGCCAGCTGTATCAAAGGTCTTCTTTGTTGCTGATCATCAAACTGGGCTTGAGTAGGGACAGGAAAACATACTGAGTTAGGAGATGTTGACTGAACAAATACGTGATTTCTTCTTGAATCTTCTCAAAGTGCCTTCTTGAAAGAGGTAACTTGGGAACACTGAAGGGGAAAAAATATCACACCCTGCTTCTGGTAGCTGCCAAACCATATCTGGCCTTGCTTATTGTGCCAGAGGTGCAGGACCTCCACAGTTGCTTCTAATACGGGTTTCTGGAAACTGCAGGAGGGGAGAGCGCTCTTGTTCTCAGATCCTGCTTGTGGGCTTTCCATAGGCATCTGGATGGCCATTGTGAGAAAAGGATGCTAGACTAGACTGCCTACTGACCCAAACCAGCAGCCTCTTCTTATGTTCTTATGTTGGAAGTCTGTTCTAGAAGTTGCAGTTAGTTCAAAACACAACCCCTAGGTCACTTACTTGACCAGGACATGGGAAACATATCCCATCAGTGCTTAAAGAGCTCCACTGGCTTCTAGTCTGAACACGGTTCAAAGTGCTGGTGTTTACTTTTAAAGCCCAACATGGCTTGGGAGGGAGTGACTGTCTTTTCCACATCAACCTGCTTGCACACAAAGGTCTTCTCTGGGTTCCTCTGCCTTCTGAAGTAAGGTGATGGTGGTGGTGGGAGAGACGATAGGGCAGGTGGTGTTTTAGACATGAGGTCTCACTTGTTCACTTCAAGCTGGACTACTGGTTGAACATTTCTTCAACATGGACAATGGGATAATGCTCTCCACTATCGCTGGGATTGTGGGTAGAGACCAGTCCATATAACACACCTCTGTTCTCCAGCACTTCACTGTAGCTCTCTGCCCCCAGCAACTGTTGCCAAAGGCGGCTGCCTCCCTCTGTCTAATGTTTCTTGTCTACTTGTGCCAGATGCTGCTCAACATTAGAGCAATGACAGAGCATCTCTGGAGTTTGCACTACTAAATGGGTGCTACACATGCCTGAATAACTTCGGCCCCTGCTTGCCCGCTAAGAAACAGGCACACAGGCTGCAACATGATGAAATGTGACATAAAATATTTGCCCTAATTGTGGATCTTGTTTAGGTTTCGAGTTTAGCCCTCCCTTTTGTTCTTGGGCTGGCTGAAGAGAAAGTTGAAATCATTGCACATTTTCCTTGCTTGAGCTCCTTCTGTCTCTGCCCAAGTAAAAACATTTTTGTGACCACAAAGGGGGGCTTGTTCCACAAGGCTGGTGACATGTCTGCTTAAGCCTCCAATTAAACTGTGGTTGATTAATCATACTGACAATTTAACTCCTTTGTTAATTAGTGATATTCTGAGGGAAACCAATCTCCTCGAAGCATTTCCCCCCATTAATTCAAGTAGGTGTTTTGTTCAGATATTTGTTGGCATTACAACCTCTTCAGATTTGTGCTTGAAAGCCCAATCAACACTCCTGACCTTGTGATCCTCCTTGTGACTCCTAGTCTATATGCAATAGATAACTCATTGGGACAATTGCTGCTCTTCATATATCAGGTGAGGGATCCTATAAGTAAAATCTCCCCCATTGCTATCCTTTTTAAAATTTCTTTCTTCACATAGAAAGCTAGACATTTATTACATCTTTCTGAAGAGTTTAGCCTGTTTTGCTTCCGGAAATTCTAATTTTTCATGTGTTTTCCCCTGTGTCACCAATAGATCACAGTCTAGGAACAGTTTTACTTCATGGTGAGTTTGGAATGAATTCATTTTAGGCACATACAGTGGTACCTCAGGTTACATACACTTCAGGTTACAGACTCCACTAACCCAGAAATAGTACCTCAGGTTAAGAACTTTGCTTCAGGATGAGAACAGAAATCGTGCGGCAGCAGCAGCAGGAGGCCCCATTAGCTAAAGTGGTGCTTCAGGTTAAGAACAGTTTCAGGTTAAGAACGGACATCCGGAACGAATTAAGTACTTAACCCGAGGTACCACTGTACTGTAGGAAGCTTCCAGTTATGTTAAAGACTTATAACCACTGGGTTATAAGTATAAGATATAAATTGTACTTATTACAGGAAACATGAAGAAATGTTCTCAGCTTCTCAAAGGGCAGATCTATACTTCCCACCAGCTGCTTAGGGTCATCTGTCACCCCTAACTGGTGTTAGTCCAGGTGTGATGGAGGAGTCTTTAACTGGCAACCCTCATTCAAGTCTAATACATTTTCAGTGTCTTCACCAGTCTTTATGCTTTTTCAAGACCTGCCCAGTGACTTCCTTTATTGGATGCTGGTGATTTTCCTCATGATAAAAACTTCCTCGTCAGGGGACCAAGCCTTTGCTTGAAGAATTGCCTCCTCAGGCCTGTGAATCAAACCATATGACCTGACATCCTCAGTGCTTCTTGCTGCCAGAGTTAAAAGCAAATAAATCCAGTCTTTAGTTACAAAGCTGTTAAAACAGGGCTTGGATGTTAAAAACAAAAAAACCTGGCTGAATAGCAATCCTAATGTCTTACCTGGAATTGACTGTGTACCTGGAATCCGCTGCTAAAGCCTTGAGTTTGGAACCATTGCTTTAGGCTAATGACACATTGCTGTTAAATAAGGCTATAGAGTTACTTAAGGGCACTGACAAGATTTTCTGGTATTACTGGTGTATGTGAAGCAAACTTCCTTATTTAAGGGCATTAGGCCCTTTTATAGCTCCTTTATGCTCCTTTAAACCTAAGCATAGTCTTGCTGGCTTTCTTTTTTTTTACTTTTCTGTATAGCTCCCTTTGGGTACCCTCAGTTTGTTGGCTCACTTGATTTGTGTAAAACTCTCTTAAGATCACCACAGCTGCCCTGAAAAAGCCTGTTACAAACCAAAATTTCATTGGGAGCAGCAACTGGGGTTGCTTTGTCTTGAAATAAACATTGGCATGTTCTTAATGGAGCCATTTTCATCAGATATGTTCCTTAATTCCTGCAGGATCACTTCACAAAGATATTTCTCCCCATTTTACAGTTTTCTGCTGTAAAAAAAAGAGTGAACAACAAACAAGAAGGAAGGAAGAGGAGTAAATGGATGGTTCTCACAATGGAAGGAATGTGAAAATGGGTGTCCTCTAAGGATATGTATTGAGATTGGTGCTTTATAACCTAGTTCGTAAGTAAACCACAGCTGAGCAACAAGGTGACAAATTTGTTCAGGATAGCAGAAACCAAATGGGATTGCGAAGCACTCCAAAAGGATCTCTACAAACTGGGTGAATGGGTGTTAAAATGGCAAATGCAGTTTGATGTAAACAGGTGTAAAGTGATGGATATGGATGGGGAAGCGGGCAGAATCCTAACTCATGGAGGTTGAACTGGTGGGGACTGACCAGGAAAGAGCTCTTGAAGTCATGAGGAAGAGCTCAGTGAAATTGTTTTCCTGGTGTATGGCAGCTGGGGAAAGGCCAAATTCATTATTAGGGATCATTAGGAAAGAGGTTGAAAAATAAAAATAAAAACTGTCCATATCATAATGCCTTTAAGGTGTAACTGCTTGAAATACAGTGTACCGTTCTGATTACTGCACCTCCAAGAGGTGAGACCCTCCAGCATTCCTCAGATGAAACCCCTTGCCCCCATTTTTTGTCCTTCCCCAGGACATTTCCTATCAGAAAAAGGGCAAAAGCCGCCACCACTGCACCAATGAGACACAGCACACATGTTGTCCACCAGCCTGAGAAAACCCATTAGTTCCAATTTTGTATTACAGCGGTACCTCGGGTTGCATACGCTTCAGGTTACATATGCTTCAGGTTACAGACTCCGCTAACCCAGAAATAATACCTCGGGTTAAGAACTTTGCTTCAGGATGAGAACAGAAATCGTGCTCCGGCAGTGCAGCGGCAGCAGGAGGCCCCATTAGCTAAAGTGGTGCTTCAGGTTAAGAACAGTTTCAGGTTAAGAACGGACCTCCGGAATGAGTTAAGTACTTAACCCGAGGTACCACTGTATTTTATTCTTTGGTAGATTTACAAAAAGAACAACAAACACTAATAACGAAATTTTAGAAAGGGGCAAGATTAGACACGGATGACCAAAGCATCCACTCTCTTTTTCTTGCCACCCAGGGTGGCCCTGCCCTCTGCACTTCAGAGCTAGCCTGTCATGCGGGGCTGGACCTTAGCAGAAGCAGCCTCTCTTCCTCCTCCTCACGGGGTGCTCCCACACAGCCAGCCCTGCCGCCGCTCAGGGGAGATAGGGACATTCCAGGACTGTCCCTGGAAAATCGGGACACTTGGAGGGTATGAGAGGTTATCGTAAAACTGGAAAAGGTACAGAAAAGGGCTACCAAAATGATTAAAGGGATGGAATAACTCCCCTGTGGTTTTAAAAAAGTGGGCTTTGGAGCCTTTTTAGTTCAGATAAAAGATAAATTAAGGAGACAAGGCAGGAAATTCTATAGTGCTGCAGGAGTAGGGTCAAAAGTTGGCTGCTAAAAAGTCCTAACATGGGAAAAGTGGAAAGCTTTCTTGCTGCTACTTAGTTGTTTCTAGAAATGTGTTTTGCCATTGTTGTAGTTCGGCTATTTTCGTCTTTTAAAGGGGGAGGGAAATGTGAAGGCAAAAAGGTGAAGGGGTAGGATAAGGACAGGGAGAGATGGAATAACCGCAGGAGCAGGTAGCTCTCCCTGAACTACCTGAAATCGACCAGAATATTGCCCTTTTCACATTTGAAACGAGGGTGGAGGGAGAGAAACAGCACAGCTTTTTGGCAGCGTTCCCCAAGGCTTTAAAATATTTGCAAAACACTAGAGTTATATCCTGGGCTATGTAGAAAGCCATTTCGCTAATCTGCTGCTGCAGGTGGGGAGTTGGCCAGCGAAGGAAGGAAGGAAGGAAGGAGGGAGGGAAGGAAGGAAGGAAGGAAGGAAGGAAGGAAGGAAGGAAGGAAGGAAGGCAAGTAAGCAGCAGGTTCTTCATCATTCAACTGGACTTGGACAAGCCAATCTCTCCATCAGAGGACTGTCCTCTATAACGTAGGACACATAGGACACAGGGCTGTCAGTGTCAGTACCTGCTGCGGATATGGGTACGGCCCGGCGCGAGAAAGGGTATCTGTGTCAGTAGTCAGATGCTGCTGTCCATATGCAGGTAACTGAGCCAGGTCTGAACAATGAAAGAGACATATAAGAGAGTCCCCTTTGTGCTAGTGCAATCTTCCAAAGGATAGGTACTTTAATATAATGAAACGGATAAAGATGTGATAAGAAATGTTTGATAAAAGTAAATTTGGCTTGACAGGAATGAGGAGGCCCTCCCCCCCAAAAAGGTTGTTTCCTAAAATACACCAGCCACCATACTTTGTGCAGTTATTGTGCACAATCCTGCCAAAGTGAAGCACCTATATGCCTTAATTATTTCAGTGACATCAAATTATGTACCTGCTTTTTTCTGATAAAATCAGTGGAAGTTAAATATTAGGTGGTTATGCTGAACCCCAAATTCACCTTCTATTTCTAATTGATTTATCAGTTGCTTTGATTGGGGTTTTGATTTCTGAGACAAATCTAAAATAATAAAAAAATAAAAAACAGCTATAACATTACCCCCGCTTTGGCCAAAGCCAAAGTGGATGAAATTTAGAGGCATAGGAGTCCTTCCAGAGGGAATGGACCCTGCCAAATTGCAGACTAATAGACCCAGGGGCTTTTTGTGGGGGAGGTAACTTTCCTCTATAATCTACATATATTAGCTTCATTAGTTTAGACCCCCAAATCACCAATCCACCTTGCTACTTGGTCCACACACTTAGCCAACACCCCCTTGCCCAGTTTAAAGATGGATTGAGGGATTCTGGTTATGAGGGATATATAACTCCAAATGCTTTTAAATACTTGTTTATTGGAATAGCATCATTAAAGAAGCTGTATCAAGAAAGCCACTAAAGTAAGTAGCCAACTAGACAACCATGGGACGCTTGCAATCAGGACCTGAGCACAGCAGCAATCTTGTGATTCTCTTTTTTTAAAAAAAGTTTTTATTTATACTTTTCAGATTTATACATTTCATTAATTTTGCAATCATTTTAGCATTTCAAAGTCTGGCTTCCTTCCCCCTCTTTCTGTGGTTCCTTAAGTTTATTTTTTAATATCTTCTGCATATCCAAATTCATTTAATTTGCTCATTTAGTTATTTACTTTAAATATAAACTCTTATGAAACCGCAGGTTGTTACAATAATCCTGCCAATGTTTTTATCTGTTTGCAATTTATCTGTAAATATTCAATAAACCATTTCCATTCTTTTATAAAAAGTTTGTTATCTTGATTTCTTATTCTTCCGGAAAGTTTCGCCATTTCTGCATATTCCATAAGTTTTTGTATCCATTCTTGCTTTGCTGGGACTTCTCCTTCTTTCCATTTTTGGGCGAGTAGCATTCTTGCTGCTGTAGTAGCATACATAAATAAATTTCTATACAATTTAGGCAGTTCTGTCCCTATAATTCCCAAGAGAAAAGATTCTGTTTTTCCCCACAAAGGTTATTTTGAACATCCTTTTCAATTCGTTATATATAATTTCCCAGCAACTGGTATTTAGAGGCATGCTGCTATTGTGACTAGTAGCCACTGATAGCCTTACCCTGCATAAATTTGTCTAACCCCCCTTTGAAGCCATTCAGATTGCTGGCTGTCACTACTTCATTGTGGTTGCATATTATATGCCTGTGTGCCTCATTGGATGACCCAGGGTTCTAGTATTAGAGCATGCTTAGAAAACACAGAGCCTAGGAATTGCCGATCAGAAAGTCGGCGGTTCGAATCCCCTCGACAGGTGAGCTCCCATTGCTCAGTCCCTGCTCCTGCCAACCTAGCAGTTCGAAAGCATGCCGGTGCAAGTAGATAAATAGCTTCTGGCAGGAAGGTAAACAGTGTTTCTGTGCACTGCTCTGGTTCGCCAGAAGTGGCTTAGTCATGCTGGCCACATGACCCTCCGGCTCCCTCGGCCAATAAAACAAGATGAGCGCCGCAACCGCAGAGTTGGCCACGACTGGACCTAATGGTCAGGGGTCCCTTTACCCTTTACCTTTAGAAAAGATTTTGACATGTAAGCAGTAAGTAAGTAAGTAAGTAAGTAAGTAAGTAAGTAAATAACATACAGCCAATCCATTGTTTGTGCAATCCTTCTTCAGGGCCTCCATAACATAAACGTAATGCTAAGACTTTGACTTATCATGTAATGCATCCTGCCATGCAATTGTTTGTTAGCCTGTGTTGAATAATCCCATGTATTTTAAACCACAATTGCTCCCACTTTCTAAGCAGGCTTTGGCATGATTGAATCACCATTCTATAATCCATCCAATATCCTTTCCTCCTGGCTTGTTACGATTATACCCGATCTTGGTCTGCTTCCATCCTCAATGTTTTAACTCCATCTAGCTCTTTGATTATTAGCACTGTTGGAAACTGGTGTGATTGTGGATCTAGTTTTATATTCTCATAAACAGAGCAAGCCTAAAGAATTCTATTATGCTTTGATATATTTGTTTTCACACAGAGAGAAAGGATTCTATTTGGATGTGGGCACAAATCATGGAAAGACTCCATTTACTCTGCCATTTATGTTCTAGATGATATATTTGCAAATAATTACCATGTCAAGTCCTTCAACATTCATAATCCTCCTGTTTGCTTTTTGTTCTCCAATTCTTCAGTCTGCGTCCTGCTCCTAAAAATCCTTTTCTTCCGACTGAAAGGTCTGTTTAGTCTGCATTGCTCTCAATGCATTCCATAGCATCAATCCAGCTCTAGACAACTATTCTCATACAGGGGTGGGGCAAAGCCATTTGCCTCAGGTGGCGGAACAGATCCCCTCTCTGTCCCCACCATTGCACCACTGCCAGCATCTCCTGGGCTTCCTGCACTGCCAACACAGTGCCCTTGCCCTTGCACTTGTGCCCGTTGTGCCCCTGCCTCTGTGTTGTGGTGGTAGCAGGAGTGCAGCTGCAGGTGAGGTTACAGCTGTGGCGATGGGGCTGGCGGCTGCATGGATGCAATGGCGGGGTGGGATGGGCCCTGGACAGGGGGGAGGCACTGAGTCAGGGCTGGGGCATTTTGCCCTGTTCTCAGGACACCAGTAGCAACGGGCATCCCTACTCTCTGCACCAAACAATACTGGAATCCAGTTCAAGAAGATCTGAGCTGAGAAGTGGGAAGCAGGGGTGCCCACTTGAATGAAACATGGCGCCGGGGGACGGGGAGGTAAGCCCCGCCCCACATAATTAATCACAAGATGTGCTACAAGCACACCATATGGATGGCAATGCCACCCTAAGGCTTTGGGCCCTTTGACACATTTCACAGGCACAAACATACTCTTCGATATGCATTAACCATATCCCCCCCAACACTATACTGTATCAAGTTTAGATGGCTTACCATTCGGAGTCTTCACTTATGAGTTTATTTTATTGGATAAGTGTAATTCTAGAATACATTGATTTACTCACATGGGAGCCAAAGGGTTGTTACCAACGCTAGCCCAACTCAGAGGAAATAATAATAATAATAATAATAATAATAATAATAATAATAATAATAATATTTATACCCCACCCATCTGGCTCAGTTTCCCCAGCCACTCTGGGCAGCTTCCAACAGACTATTAAAATACATTAATCTATTAAACATTAAAAGCTTCCCTAAACAGGGCTGCCTGCAGATGTCTTCTAAAAGTCTAGTACAGTGGTACCTTGGGTTAAGTACTTAATTCGTTCCGGAGGTCCGTACTTAACCTGAAACTGTTCTTAACCTGAAGCACCACTTTAGCTAATGGGGCCTCCTGCTGCTGCCGTGCTGCCAGAGCCTGATTTCTGTTCTCATCCTGAAGCAAAGTTCTTAACCTGAAGCACTATTTCTGGGTTAGCGGAGTCTGTAACCTGAAGCATATGTAACCTGAAGCGTATGTAACCAGAGGTACCACTGTAGTTGTTTTTTTCTTTGACATCTGGTGGGATGGCATTCCACAGGGCGGGTGCCACTACCGAGAAGGCCCTCTGCCTGGTTCCCTGTAACTTGGCATCTCACAGTGAGGGAACCGCCAGAAGGCCCTCGGCGCTGGACCTCAGTGTCCGGGCAGAACGATGGGGGTGGAGATGCTCCTTCAGGTATACTGGACCGAGTCTGTTTCGGGCTTTAAAGGTCAGCACCAACACTTTGAATGAACCTAAGTTAGCCATGTCTACTCTTGTGTTTGACACAGAGGAAGGGGGTTGCGGTGGGTGTGGCTCACCCCGGGTGTCATGACTGAGGGGGGTGACAAAATGGCAGGGGAGTGGGTAGCACACCTCGCGCCCAGCAGTGGCAGCTCTTCTGACCTGGCGGCAGAGAGCAGCCCTCCTCAACCATGGCAAGGGGCACTGGGCCACAGCAGCTCTGTTGCCTGGTCATGTCTGACCCGGCTGCGGAGAGCAGGAGGAAAGTAAGCAGCAGTTTCCCCGCCCCTCTCCTATCCTGAACTGTGGTGCATGGGAGGGCACCCTCCGTGCCCCACTCATCCGGTGTGGTGTAGTGGTTAAGAGCGGTAGTCTCGTAATCTGGGGAACCGGGTTCGCGTCTCCGCTCCTCCACATGCAGCTGCTGGGTGACCTTGGGCCAGTCACACTTCTGTGAAGTCTCTCAGCCCCACTCACCTCACAGAGTGTTTGTTGTGTGGGAGGAAGGGAAAGGAGAATGTTAGCTGCTTTGAGACTCCTTAGGGTAGTGATAAAGCGGGATATCAAATCCAAACTCCTCCTCCTCCTCCTCCTCCTCTTCTTCTTCTTCTTCATCGTCATCATCATCTGGGAGCTGCTGGTTTGATATAACTCCAAGGCTCAGTATGACATGGAGGGGAGAGAGATTTCTCCATGCAGCTGTGAGTGGTTTCCGAATTGGGATCTGTAGGTATATTGTAATATACCATCTCCTTTTAACCATATTTACTAATGTTTGCTTATCTTTTACTGAGTCATTCACTTGCTATTTAGGGTGTTTATTGAAAGCAATGTTTTTTTGAGTTTAAAATATACAGCATTCTTGTCCAAACAGATTTTTCCGGTGGTGAAAAGCAGGCCAGGCAATTGTAGAGGTATCAACTGAAAGAAAAGATTGTATCATTTTATATCTTCACCCAAAGTGCTACACGTCTGCCAAGGAAAACCCACTTAAATCTAAAATTTGCCGCATGAAAGCATTTTTCAAAACAAGGTCAATTTCGTTATAAACTATGTGGGGAGGTTAAATTACTTTGGAGTGCCTTGATTCACTTCTCCACTTTTGACAATCAGATGGCTAAGCGGAAATCAAAGGAATGCCATTTTAAAACTCAGGTGACTTCATGATGAATCCAATGCAATGCTTTTCAGTCAGCGCTAACTACTTCAGATAAGGGTTGCAATGTGGCACTTTTTTTAAAAAAAGAAAGAGAAAGAAAACTGCCCCTAACTCAAAAGAACTGAAGAGAATTTCTAACTTCTATCAGGAAATTACAGACCCGCCAAACATACAGGCCTATCTCACTCGCTCTCTTGAAATCCTCTGTGTAAAGCCATCAAAGGGGTCCCAAAGAGTGAATGATTAGGTTGGGAAAGGAATTATGAGATCAGAGATAGATAAGAACAGCAGTAGAAACCTCCTCTCCAAATCCTGTTGTGATTCTGCATCTTGATTGGGCTTTGCCAAAAACAACCTGTTCTCAAATCCAAGGTTATTCAGTGGTCGAGGCAAATTATAGGTGATAAATTGAATTTGGATATTTTAAAGCTCATTCTACATCATTTGGAGTGGGAATGGGCACATGACTGTTGGGAGGAGGAACACAGAAGAAAGGCCATGGTGAAGCTACAGCAGCACAACCAGATGCCTTCATCTGCCTCAGTTGCAACAAAACATCTCTCTCCCGTATCAGTCTCTGCAGCCACAGCAGACGCTGAAACTTTCCAATGGTTTGACACCACCACCAAAGCTGCACTCCTCCGCTGTCTCCAGAGACAAATGAATGCCAACGCCGAACTGTGCATCCTTCCAGCTAGGGAAGGGTGAATCTGTCACTTTTGTTTTCTCTCAGTTGCTCGTTTTTCTCAGTTTTGGTTCTTCATTTTTCTGCGACAGTCTGCATTTTAAAAAATAATCATCATCAGCATGCATTTCCCACTAATGCAGATATTTTTGCACAGCAAATTTCCCTAATATGATGCATTTTTGCATGCTATTTCCACTGATGTATGCATTTTATACACACTCTATGCATTTTTGTACATATTACTTAGCTGGGGAACTGCACTGCAAAATCTGAAAAACTGTGAATTTGAAACAATGCCTGAGTTTCCATTCACATGTGTTTTTTGGAAACTGTGAATCACCTTTAAATGCAAACTATTAAATTCCTCCCCCATCCCTAGCCGGTTGAGGCAGAAATCCACTCCTTCCTTGGATGCAACTGCAGCTATTTTTTCCAGAGTATCCATTACAGCAATTTACTCATTTCAATACATTTAAACATGGCTGTTAAAAAATAAAATAAATGTCTTGCTTCTCTCAGAAAAGATGCTCTCGACTTCTTCTGGTGGAAAAAGAATATAAACATATTATTCCCTGAGTTTTCATTTTTAAAGAGATGGTTGCACGGGTTACCCAGTGCTCAAGTAAAGGTCTATCTGTGATGAAGTATTCAGCTATAAATAGAGAATGAATCTGAATACAAAGCCATTACAATTTTCTCATACTCCTCTCATTTAATTACAAAATGCACAAATGCAATAAGGGCCATAATTTGAATGTTAGCCCTCATGACACAATACACTTTAATATGATACAATACCTACAAACAGGGCATTAGGTAGATTAGCACAATGCAGAGCAATTCAATTAGAAACAGAGTGACCTTTTACTGCTTTGTGTTTGCAAACACTAAAAGCAACTCTGCCTATATCAAACCCTTAGTTATCCCCTGCTTTGCCGCTGTTTTTCAAACATTATCTAAATTAAAGTGTCTCTTCGACGTTGCAGATGGATCTCAATGGGTTTAACCTTTCAGCAGGGAAAAGCCCTTCTGTGGCTCACCGCTCAAAATGTTAAGGCAGTAGAATGAAAAAGGCCACCTATGGCACACAATAAAACGATGGCTTCCTATTCAACTGGTTGGTCCAGCCTACCTCTTGGTTCTCTGTGCTAACCTTTCCTTCTCAGATGAAAAGGTCCCAAATTATATTTACAGGATAACTTACTAAGGTTGCCACATGATTTCAGAAATACCTGGCAGGGCCAGCGGTTGGAGAAAGAGAGAGCAAGTGCAAAAAGGGTGTACAACCTGGTGCTTTGTAGATTTTGGGATTTTATCGTCCTCTCCTAAGAACAGAAAAAGAGGTGCTTCGCAAAACGAATTTCCTATGGGCTTGCTTCGCAAGACGAAAATGTCTTGCGAGTTCCTGCGCGTTTTTCCTTCCCCCCCTTTTCTAAGCCGCTAAGCCGCTTATCAGCTGATCTGATAAGCCGATAAGCCGCTAAAAGCCACTAATAGCGCTAATTCGTCAATGGGCTTGCTTCGCAAGACGAAAAAACCGCTAGACGAAGAGAATCACAGAACGGATTCTTTTCGTCTTGCGAGGCACCACTGTATTTTGAAAGATAGCCAGTTTTTGGTTCACGAATTTGGGGAGCGTGAAATAGGTCCACATTCAGAACTGAACCAATTTTCTCCTCTACCACCAGGGACGCAGAAAGCTGCCTAATCTCATGTGGAAGGTTACCGTAGTCCCCGAGGGCTGGACTGAGCCCCAGGGCTGTCAGCTGACGACTCCAACATGACACTGATCGCAGCAAATTTTATTTCAGAAAAAATGGTCCACAGAGAAAAGGACAGTTGGAGGCTGCATGGGGAAATAACAACTGGGATGGTGGAAAAGGAGTCCATACAGGGAATCACAAAGGTTAAAGGGCTGCATAGCTTAAGGCCAGAGCTGTTCCATTGGACAGGACGCACTAATTTGTAGTCACTTAATTAAAGGTTTTATTCCCCAAGCGCTGGTGACTTCATTCTTGTAGGGTTTTTCCACGACCTCAGAGACATGTGGTTTTCTCCACCTCTCTGCTGCCTGATGCAATGGGCGCCACATTGTTGAAACACTTGATTGCTGCTTTGCTGATTGCATTACTTGCCAAGTTTGACTGGTCCTGCCTAACTGCAGATGCTGCTCAGCTGACCTTGTTCATTTATGAGCATTCCTGAACTGGATCACATTCAATAGCCGGTCTTAGCCTGTGAGTCAGCTGATAAGGCTGTCTCCTCTGTACCGATAGGTATTCTGAAAGGCTCCTGGGGGTAAAGGCTTGATCCGTGATGTGTTTTATTGTAATTGTCACTTTCCTTACCAGAACAAGAGGGCAGTGATCCATATCTCAAAGCTGTAGGCTGATTACTGTAATTTTCATGTATCAGTAATCAAAGGGACTGTCTTCCAACACTGGGTTTCCACAGGGCCGACAATGCAATCATTTTATTTGAGCTTGAAATGGTCATATTTGGGGAGAGAAGATCTCAGGCCAGTTGAGAAAGATCAGTTATTCTGGCAGGACCAGCACCTGTTGACAAAAAAGAAAAACCAAAACCCACCAAACACTATTTTAAGAAGAAAATATAAAATAAATACAGTAGAACTGCATCCAAACTGTGTTGAGTCCAGGGCGGTGTGAGCCAATAATGTCAACAATCAAAAATCTTTAGCTCACTATATTGACTTCCCCTTTCTTAATCGGGTGCACTAGAAACCTCGCAGACTATGAACCACGGAAGTTCAATTCAAAGCTAAACCAAGGGCATGTTTCCAAATATGCTTTCCATGGGGATGTTACCAAGTGGCTTGTGAGAAGAGCCAGGAGAGTAATATCTTCAGAATACCATTATATGGATATTCTGCTCTGTCACTGGAGTCTCGTTCACTAGCTATTGCTGTTCCTGGACACTCTTAAGGTATCCTAACCAAATTTTACATGATCAAGGAGTAGGTTTTTGTTTATGCTTGGATGCAATAGGATTCCATTTTGAATCAAGAATCTTTTAAAACACAGATTTTAACCACTGATTTCAAAACTTTACTGATTCTCTCTCTCTCTCCCCCCCCCCCCAGGTTCTCAGAATTTCCAGGGGAAGCATGCCAGTTTGGGGCAGAGTATGAGGGAGGCAAAGTGGCTAGAGAAATGGATGTAAATTTTCACTTTGTAAATGAAGGTAGGTTTTGGCTTTGTACAGTAGGCTAGTTTCTACAGATGCACACAAACACCTACCTCTATCCTCCATGAGAACATGCAAGAGGTGTTGTATGTATGTATGTATGTATGTATGTATGTATTGAATTTATATACCTCCCTAGACCCAGGGGTCTCAGGGCAGTTCTCAGAAGAAAATCAAGATATAAAACCACAAAATAACTAACAAAAATAAAAGCAACGACCTAATAGCCCCCCCCCCCAACACATTTTAAAAGGGCATGGGATGTAAATCGGATCAATCAAAGTCCTGGTTAAAAAGGAAAGTTTTTCCCTGGTGCCTAAAGGTGTATAATGAAGGCGCCAGGCAAACTTCCCTGGGGAGAGCATTCCACAGACGGGGAGCCACTGCAGAGAAGGCCCGTTCTCGTGTTGCTACCCTCCAGACCTCTTGAGGAGGGAGCACATGAAGGGAGGGAGGGCTTCAGAAGATGATCTCAGGATCTGAGTAGGTTCATATGGAAAGAGGTGGTCCTCTGAGTTCAAAGGCACATTCCAATGAGACAAAAGCATTAGGGGTACCAAGTGGTGTCAGTGAAGGGCATGGCCTGAGGAGAGTTCTGAGGGCCAAACAGAGAAGGCTGCAGGGCCAGATTTGGTAACGGGCTGAGAATTCTTGCTTAACACTCTTCCTTCAGTCACATATCTTCAACTCTCCTGGTTTCCTTGGTGTGTTAAGTGAGCTCAAGGACAGCTGCGCAACCGCATTCCAAAGAGCACTATCGTGACACACAACTAGTGTGGGACAAGGCCAAATTTTCCCAGTGACAAAAATGTCAGTGCTAAAAAAAAAAAAAATCAATTCCAGCTGGGTAGTAACTGAGGAGCAATGATGAAATACGGCAGGGAAAATACTTTCTCTGGAAAGTCAAATGTCTTGTCATTGCTGTGAAAAACTTTTTTTAAAAGCTGTATTTCAAAGCCAAGAGATTTCTATCTTCCTTATGAAACTCTGATGATTTTGAAATGGGAAACCTATCAATAATTTTACTGATTCTTTACCCTTCATATATATATATAGTATATGACAGCACATAACTGGTATATACGTTATCAGGGCTACATACAGAATAGCCCTTTTAAGAAATTGTCAAAGTGCCATAAGGTACTGAGTCTGCAATAACTACGAATTTATGGAAAAGTCCTTGAGGAAGGAGGAAAAAAAGAAATAGCACAGTGGAGGCCTTGAAGAGGATCATGTCTCTATGCCCGGAGCAAGGGCTTAACTTTGGATATAATTTGTGCTAGAGGGAAGGAAAAGTCAATTTTTTATTGTACAATGGAAGCGTTTCATTCATTCATTCAGAAGATAACGAAATGCAAACATCATCAGACTTTCATCTCTACTGATTCACAGACCTGGCACTAAAAAATGCATTTGATGCAGAATAGCCATTTAAAGGACTTCTGCTCACCCATCCCTCTCATGCTAATGGAGAACAGGCTCCGAGAACATTCCTAAGAGCAGGAGATCAGGACCAGAGCACATGCTCGGCATACAGAGGCTCAATTTCTGCACCTGCGGTGTTTCATTTCATTCATTTATTAAATGTCTGTCCATCCTTCTTCCCAAAGGAGCCCAGGGTAGTAAACACCAAAGCAGTAAAGGACCGTGATTAAAATTGAAATTAATGCATATTAAAAACAATTATGTTAAAGCTACGGTTTTCCCAGTAGTGATATATGGAAGTGAGAGCTGGACCATAAAGAAGGCTGATCGCTGAAGAATTGATGCTTTTGAATTATGGTGCTGGAGGAGACTCTTGAGAGTCCCATGGACTGCAAGAAGATCAAACCTCTCCATTCTTAAGGAAACCAGCCCTGAGTGCTCACTGGAAGGACAGATCCTGAAGCTGAGGTTCCAATACTTTGGCCACCTCATGAGAAGAGAAGACTCCTTGGAAAAGACCCTGATGTTGGGAAAGATGGAGGGCACAAGGAGAAGGGAACGACAGAGGACGAGATGGTTGGACAGTGTTCTCGAAGCTACCAACATGAGTTTGACCAAACTGCGGGAGGCAGTGGAAGACAGGAATGCCTGGCGTGCTCTGGTCCATGGGGTCACGAAGAGTCGGACACAACTAAACAACTAAACAACAACAAAAAGAAACATTTAATAGCCTCATATCTTTACAGCTAATAATGTCAAAGTTGCTTGGAACAGTTATGCTTGTGTGGACAGGAACATTTTAAAATACATCCTAGAAGTTAATAATGACAGAGACAGAGCCACCTCACCAGCGAGGGCATTGCACAAAGAAGGAACCATTACTGAGAAGGCCTTGTCGTGGGTTGATTCTAACTGAGGAGCACCATCTCCAGTTAGAAGGACCAGGTTGCAAGTAATGAGAAAGATGTGAGGTTCTCCAGATGTTGTTAGATTGCTGCTGCTGCCAGCATCTCTGACTCTTGGCCCTGCCAGCTAGGGTTGAAAAGAATATGAGTCTGATAACATATGCGGGGACACAGGTGGTGCTGTGGGTTAAACCACAGAGCCTAGGACTTGCTGATCAGAAGGTCGGCGGTTCGAATCCCTGCAACGGGGCGAGCTCCCGTTGCTCGGTCCCAGCTCCTTCCAACCTAGCAGTTCGAAAGCACGTCAAAGTGCAAGTAGATAAATAGGTACTGCTCCGGCGGTAAGGTAAACGGCGTTTCCGTGCACTGCTCTTGTTCACCAGAAGCGGCTTAGTCATGCTGGCCACATGACCCAGAAGCTGTACACTGGCTCCCTCAGCCAATAAAGCGAGAAGAGCGCCACAACCCCAGAGTCGGTCACGACTGGACCTAATGGTCAGGGGTCCCTTTACCTTTACCTTTTATCATATGGATGGGCACAATTCTGCACCAGATGAGCAAATAGTCTAATCTGGTATAAGGCCGCTTCCTATGTAACTAAAGGATAAGAGATGCTGAACCATACTTCCAAATCTTGCCGGTGTTGGCAAGAGATCGTAAAATGGAGTGCATAAAATATATTGTCTGGTATGACTGCTGGTTGAAAGAATAAAGAAACTTAAGGTTTATTACTCCTGGCAAGCAAAGCCATTCTGAGAACAGGTTTACATGTGGCCAACATGTAACAATGAAGTTAGCAACCCTGCTTTTCTCTCTCACCTGACTCCACCTTATCCCCCACCACTCCGCTTCCAGTCTCCCAGTCGCACACCCTCCAAGTGCCCTATGTGAAATAGAGCAATCAGTGTGGTGGGAGACTGAGAGGAAAAGTCCATTGTGCCCATGTTGTACTCATATTTTCCTCTTGTATTTTGACTTTCCTTCACTTATCTTTCTGTAGCCTGAAGGGCAGCTATAGGTTTTCCCCCTCTAGTATTTTAGAATGACATTAAATGATGAATAACACAATTACCAATCTACACAATATATAATAAAGGTGTGTGTTTTGTGTGTGTGTTTTAAAAAACCACACACACACACACACACACACACACACACACACACACACACACGGAGGCATTAGTCAAACCATTTTATGCACCCAGTGATGTGAAAATGCCCTTTCAGTTCAAAACCCACAACTCTGATCCCATATACCTCTTTTAAGTCCTGCTATTTAGAGCCTAGCTCTTAGTACATTAGTCCACAATCCTATTTTCACTTGCCTGAGAGTAAGACTTGTTGAACTCAGTGGGGTTTATCATCGAGAAGACATACACAGGGGACAGCACTGTTCACTCTTCCTACATAAGCCACACACTTATTTTCACTTGAAAGCATCCAGTGAGGAGTGCTCAAGAGAGCTGGATCTGTCAATTCTGCAAATTCTTGCCATTATATTTATTCAACAACATAGTGTAAACAAGAGAACTTGTAATGCTGTATCAGCAACAGATGTTAGGTATAAAGATGTCAGGGTGAAGGACAAGACTGTTATAGACTTGCCCTGAAATTAAGGCAATGCCATTTATGCAGGCAAGAGTTATGGGAATGTCGCCTGGTGTTTTGCTTCTCTGCCTCACTGAATAGTTGTGCATGCTGTGTGTACATCTATCTTGTGTGCTCCCCTGAATCTGAATTCATTTGATTTAAATATCCCACACCATTTGCAAAACAGGGATTATTATTATTATTATTATTATTATTATTATTATTATTATCAGAAGGATATTGAGAAATGCTTAGAAACGTATTCAGTTAATTTCCCTGCTCACTGCTTCTTTAGCACCCATGGTAAATATGTGAGGTATTATCAACATCCCATGGAACAAAGCTGGAGAAGTAAATAACTCCCCTGAAAAGTTCATGAACTCTTCCTTCCCCCAATAAGTCTTCATATCTAAGTCTGATACCCTTCTGAAGTTATGCACACACAACATTTCGCCTTGAAGTCCGGTTGATTGGATTTGAATACATGTTTGCTGTCTTCTTCACTCAGCTGAGCAAAGCATGTTACAGTTGCATTTTTAAAATTTATTATTTACTGAAGTTTTAAAATTATAAGAAAAAGAAAAAGGATTACAGAAAGAAAATACAGTGGTACCTCAGGTTAAGTCCTTGCGGTAATTCGTTCCGGAGGTCTGTACTTAACCTGAAACTGTTCTTAACCTGAAGCACCACTTTAGCTAATGGGGCCTCCTGCTGTTGCCGCACCACTGGAGCATGATTTCTGTTCTCATCCTGAAGCAAAGTTCTTAACCTGAAGCGCTATTTCTGGGTTAGCGGAGTCTGTAACCTGAAGCATCTGTAACCTGAAGCGTATGTAACCCGAGGTACCACTGTATTTGTGTGTCATCCTTGTGCTGGGGCCATGCTAATTTTCTCTGTATCGTTACAATTTTAGTATATGTGCTGCCGAAGCGAGAAAGAAAGAAAATAAGGAAGAGGGAGAAAGGTTATGGGGCGGAACGTTATGTAGCATCAGTGCAGACATGGTGCATGAGTACAGGAGAATATATTTGTGGTTTAACAAATGATGGAAAAGAAAATATCACAGTAATTACCAATGTGTTGAGCACCCAATTGCATTTTACCTTTTTTTGCAGAAATTCCTATCGTTTCTAGAAATTCATTTGTGCCATCCCAGCACTGCCGGGAATACTGCCTGAATCAGAGACACGACCTCTGGATATTATGAGTGGAGAGTAGGGATGGGAGAGAAAGTTGATTCAGTTTGCATTGACAGGTGAATCCATCAGGTTCACACTTACTGAAACAATATGAGCACTGAAACACAACCATCCCTCGAAATTCTCACTTATCTGGATTTTGTGATGCAGCTTTCCAACCAGTGTTTAAGAGAAGGCATACATCAGGGAAGCGCATGCACAAAAATAAATATATTCATAGAATCACAGAGTTGGGAGGGACCCTGAGGATCATCTAGTCCAACCCCCCTGCAATGCAGAAATATGCAGCTGTCCCATAGGGGGATCGAAACTGCAACCTTGGCACTATCAGCACCAGGCTCCAACCAACTGAGCATGAAAATAATATACAAAAATGTGTTGCAGTAGAGAAAATTGCTTGCAAAAAAGGTGTGCGTCATTCAAAAGCAGCAGACAAAAATATGTTTAGTAGGAGAGATTTGCATTAACATCCTGGTGAATTTTCAGGAGGATTTAAAAAAGAAAAAAGAAAATGACAGTGCAAATTGTTGCAAAAATGTGGAGTACTGAATTCTAACTGGAAAAGTGAGAAATGGGGAGAACTGAAATGAGCAGATCCTTTTGTTTCTGGTGAAGAGAGCTATTGCGCTTGTGGAGTTTCCATAGGCAACTGCTTGGCAACTGTGGGAACTGGATGTTGGACAAGACAGATGTTTGGCCTGACCCAAAAGAGCTCCTTCTTTGCTTTCATGTTCTTAAAATAAGGCCACATCCATAGCATACATTTAAAGCACATGGCTTCCTGCAAAGAATCCTGGGAAATGTAGTTCATTCAGGGTGTTGGGCGCTGCCGCTCTGAGGGGGTAAATTTCAGTTCCCAGGATTCCCTGGGGGAAAGCCACACACTTTAAATGTGTTTTAAATGTATGGTGTAGATGTAACCACACATTAGAGGCAATAGTAAGGAGATGGGAATTCTTGCAGTGAGCAGTCTAGCTGTAGATTTTCTGGGAAGAATAAGTGGCTCCATCTGTTTGATAGTTTGGCTATATGTGTGATCCTGAACAGGAAAGAGGAAGCAACACTGAACCTTCAAAGTGAGGTACTGTGTGGAGCTGAAAGTGATTAGGGATGCCAAGGGCTTTCCCCGACTCGTCTTGAGATTTTGCAGGTTTCACCACAGAGATGGCTGTCAGTTTGACTGAAGCTAACATCAGTCCTACTAACGCTGAACTCAGGTGGTGTGTATGCTGGCAGGAATAGAGTAAAACAAGGACCACTGAAAATAAGAGGAGGCTACTAGCATGGGGACGCGGGTGGCGCTGTGGGTTAAACCACAGAGCCTAGGACTTGCCGATCAGAAGGTTGGTGGTTCGAATCCCCGTGACGGGGTGAGCTCCCGTTGCTCAGTCCCTGCTCCTGCCAATCTAGCAGTTCAAAAGCATGTCAAAGTGCAGGTAGATAAATAGGTACTGCTCTGGCGGGAAGGTAAACGGTGTTTCTGTGCGCTGCTCTCATTCGCCAGAAGCAGCTTAGTCATGCTGGCCACATGACCCAGAAGCTGTACGCCTGTTCCCTCAGCCAGTAAAGCGAGATGAGCACTGCAACCCCCGAGTTGGCCACGACTGGACCTAATGGTCAGGGGTCCCCTTACCTTTACTAGCATGCATGTGGAGGCCTTGGGGTTCATCAAAGTACATTTTTAAATAAAATAAAATAAAATAAAATAAAGGGGCACCCCCTAAAAATCATAATAGCAGCCTAATGTGGATTAAGCATGCTCAGTAGCCATGGAATGGTGACTGTCAGCTGGAAAAGAAAAACAGGAAGCGGGGTGGGGGTGGGGGCAAAGGAATGGGCAGCCCAAGGAGGGCATGGCTGGTTGGCTGGCTCTAAAGCTACCCCAGGAAATGTTGCAAGATGGTAGCAGCCAGCCGCCCTTCCTGGAGTGGCACTGAAAAGTGTGGGCACAATGAAAGTCCAGAGACAGCTAATGATAGGTGCCTAAAATAAAGAAGGGGGGGATGCTCGTGGGACATTGGGCATGGCTTAGGAGGAATCCTAATGCTATCAGTATTGTTTAGCAATGTTTTGTCACCAAATACATTTGCTAAACATTAACTGAACTACTGACTCCATCATCAGGCCTTTCCATTCATACAGCCCCTGTGTACTCTGGACCTTAGGGTTAATGTGTCTTCATTTTGCAGGGGGAAAGTCCAGATCACATAACCTTGCCTTTTTAGGTTTCTCAGAACTCTTTGCTAGCTGGCTTGGCAGGGCACATTTCAAAGCTTTGGTTTCGGAAGAGTTACTTAAGAGTTACTTAACAGTTTCACATCAAGGCCAAGGTTTCGGTCCATCAAGAATGACTGTCCTTTCCAAAGAGAGTGAGTCAACTCCTCATTGAGGAGCCTGAGGAATGAAGTATTGCTTTGAAAGCAGCATCACTTTGGTCCAGAAAACTTTGCTCCAGGGAAACAGTGCAAGCAAAGTAGACTTGAGAACAGGAGAACAAAACAAATTCAGGAGAAAGTAATGCAACAGACGAGTGAATTCTTGTTAAGCCTCTTATTGAAAGCCTCTTATTGAAAGTGGTGGTGATGGGTTAATGTTCTGTGTAGCAATAACCATCCAAATGCTGAGAATAGGCTATTCTGAATAGATCAGGGGTAGGACCTGGTTAAAGAGGAACGTTTTTGCCTGGTGCCTAAAGGTGTATAATGAAGGCACCAGGTGAGCTTCCCTAGGGAGAGCATTTCACAAACGGGGCGCCACTGCAGAAAAGGCCCATTCTCCTGTTGCTACCCTCTGGACCTCTCATGGAGGAGGCACATGAAGAAGGGCCTCAGAAGATAATCTCAGGGTCTGGATAGGTTTAGACAGAAAGAGGCAGTCCTTGAGGTATTGCGGTCCTGAGCCATTTAAGGCTTTATAGGTCAAAACCAGCACTTTGAATTGGGCCCAGAAACTAAATGGTAGCCAGTGCAGTCTGACTAGGATCAGTGTAATATGCTCAAACCATCTTGCCCCAGTGAATTCTGCACTAGCTTCAGACACAGCCCTATGTATAACACACTGCAGTAATCTAACCTCGAGGTTACCAGAAGATAGACAACAGAAGTTAGGCTATCCCTGTCCAGATAAGATTGCAGCTGGGCCATGAGCTGAAGCTGATGGAAGGCACTCTGTGCCACTGAGGCCACCTGAGCCTCAAGTGACAGCAAAAGATCCAGGAGTACCCCCAAGCTACATACCCACTCCTACAGAGGAAGCATTACCCCATCAAGAGTAGGCAACTTCCCAACCATTCCAGTCTAGGGAACCACCCACTAACAGTGCCTCAGGTTTACCTTGTTTAAGTTTTGGTTTGTTGGCTCTCAATCAGTCCATTATCGAGTCCAGCACTTCCATTGCCTGACTTGCAGATGTAAAGGAGAAGAGGAACTGAGTACAATGGTACCTCGGGTTACAGACACTTCAGGTTACAGACGCTTCAGCTTACAGACTCTGCTAACCCAGAAACAGTACCTCGGGTTAAGAACTTTGCTTCAGGATGGGAACAGAAATCGTGCGGTGGCAGTGGGAGGCCTCATTAGCTAAAGTGGTACTTCAGGTTAAGAACGGACCTCCAGAACGAATTAAGTTCTTAACCTGAGGTACCACTGTATCATCAACATACTCCAAACCTCCGGATAACCCCACTCAGCCATTTCATGTAGATGTTTAACACCATATGGGACAGGAGTGAACCCTGCAGAACCCCAGAAGAAAAACATGGTTGATGGTATCAAAAGACACCATGTATACATTTCTGCCTCTGGCCATGGAGACAGAGCCCAGCCATCATGGCTAGTAGCCATTAAGAGGAAGGTTTCTTTGGCTCTTCAACCAAGAGCTATTTCTAGTGTCGCTAAGGTTGACCCATGCTTGGTGCTTTGAGGGTGAGACACACAGCTAACAGCTTTCCAGACAGAAGTCATGAGTTCTGCAGTGTCTTGTTGTGAGTGGGCACCTCCCACTGTGCGCGCGCAAGATGGCACAACCCCAAATTGTGAACATTATAAACTTTCAGGAAACTCAATACTGACTCTAGATCAATATCCTGTTGCAAACCCCCAAGGTTTTCCAAGCTGGCTGCGAGTCAATAGTTCTTATCGGTCCTACCAACAAGTAGCTATTGAGATCTCCGGTTCTTGGATCTGACTATTGACACCATCGAACTTCCTCAACCTGGTGCCATCCAGATGTTTTGGATTACAATTCCCATCAAGCCTCGGCCGGCGCAGGTGGGGAAGCCGGCAATAAAAACCTTTTGCCATATGGCATAGCCAGCATCCCTATCATGGATCAGTTGCTGCAAAGGCTGCCAGGTGACATTCTAGTTACTGGAGGGAAATTGGCAATGCATTTGAAGAATTTGGAAGCAGTTCCCCTGAGGTTGCAGAGCTAAAAATGAATGAGTAACTGTGATTTTTTTCCAAGATAAAGTTAAATATGCAGGACACATAATTCTCTGAATCTTTTGCCAGCAGAAAAAAAGTTCAGGCAGTCACAGAGCACCCACCCCTAAAAGTATGCCAGTGTTGAAAGGTTAAATCCATGACTATATTTCCTATTCTGTATATATCAATCAATCATCAATCAAATAAATAATCACATTTTAACCCCAGCTTTCATCCAAGGAACTCCTCTTCCTCATATCCTCACAACAACCTCATGAAGTAGTTAAGGCCGAGAGAAAGTAACTGGACCAAGCTCACCCAGTGAGCTGCATGGAAGAGTAAGGATTTGAACAATCTCCCAAATCCTAGTCCAACACTCCAACCTCTATACTGCACTGCACAATAATGCAACTTTTTAAAATGAACTGCTAACAAAACAGAGGGTTGGGCCACTGGCTTTATCAGCAGAGCACCATGCAGTTTGTGGGTGGTCTTCTCAGACTTGGAGCCAGCCTTGAGTGAAGATCTTTTACTTTGATGTGATAGCAGACACTGCAGAGCGGATGATTGCTTATATGTCTCTCAGGCCCATTCCAAGGTGCCATTTGCAAAAGTCTCTCAATGGTTGCCACTGACTACAGCAGGGGTCTGCAAACTAAGGTCTGAAGGCTGGATCAGGCCCAATTGCCTTCATGATCCGGCCTGCAGACTGTCTGTGGATTGGCGTGGGGATTCTGTTCGTTCGGGCTGGGCCATTTCCCCCCTGCGCCATTCCATTCCCCCCCATACACACTGCGGCGCCGCCTCCCTCCCTCCTCCTGGCTTCTCGCTGCCCTGCCTAGAGGAGGAAGGGGGCTGGGCTGAGCTGGCTGAGCACCATTTTAAGCAGCCCCTCTCCGGAGCCAACCCTTTCTCTCCCCTCATCTTCCCTCCGCTGCTGCAACCATCCTGGTGCTCCTGTAAGCCAGAGAGTGGAGTGGATGAGCTCCCTCTGCCTACCCATGAGAAGCAGCAGCAGCCCCTGGGAAGGTAAGTGCAGCGGCTGGGGGAGTGGGGTGAGGAGGAGGAGGAGGACTACTGTCCCCCTCGCCTCTTCTTCCAGCTCCCCCCCCAGTGCCACTTCTCTGGCCCTCCACAAGGTCTGAGGGACAATGGACTGGCCCGCGGCTAAAAAAAATTGCCAACCCCTGGACTACAGGCCATTCATAGGCTGGGAATCTTTCCCCTGGTGGAAGCTTGGCTGCAAAACAGGACTCTGATTTGGGCTTCCTATCATTTCAGCTTAATCTTTAAACCTTTGACCTGGTGTACAAATGCAGATGTACTCTCCTGCTTTCCTGTCAAAGGAATGGCACAGCCACTCACGTTGGATTTTTTTTTTGGGGGGGGTAAGGGAGAACATTTACATTTTCCAGTCACAGATGTTGCCAGTGCAATGTGACATGTTGGACCTCTTTTCACACTCACACGGGACGTCTCCTTTAAGATGGGCACCTCCTCCTACAAATGCATGTATCATTTAAGGCCAGAAGAAGCGCATCCCTCCGCAAAACCCACTATTGCAGTCAAATGCAAATTTAAGCGGTTATAATCAATTAAACATATGATTATTCAACTAAGATTTCTCTAATTGGGTGACAGCTGTACTAGTCAGATTAGTACTCTAAATATAATCCAAGAAGACAGCCAGGAGGAGTGGGTGTAATTGGTTTTTACTATTATAGAGTAGAATAAAAAGAAAATATGCTTTAACGCTTGGGAGTTTCTCCGGGGAAATGATATATGACTTCCACAGACAGTCATCACTACCTTATCATGAAAATAAATAGAAGTTTGTTGGGGGTCTCACAGCTTCTCCTTTCAAAGTCTGCATGTTTCTTCAAGATGCTTGAGTAGTTCTCCAGCTAAAGTAGCATCCTGGGGATCTTTTTCTTCTCGTTCCTGAAAGTAGCTGTCTTGAAAACAAGTTTGTTTGGATGTATTGTGTCCACTTTTCTCATAGTCTATTTCCTTATTTCATCTATCCAAGGAGAACACAAAAGAAGCTTGCATCAACCATATCTTCCCTTACAAAATAAAAAAATTCCTTCCAGTAGCACCTTAAAGACCAACTAAGTTAGTTCTTGGTATGAGCTTTCGTGTACATGCATACTTCTTCAGATACACACAAACTATTTCCCTTACAAACTATTTTTAACTGGAAGCCATGATCCACCAAGGAAAACAATGGGTGCACCTATGCAGAGATAGACTAGGATTTGATTTTGGTTCAGGTTTTAATCGGAAGCTCCCCAAATATGACCTGAAATGCAGCTATGCTTTGAAATTCACACTTCTCTGATTTGTGCAAGGCTGTCCTCCTACCCAAGATGTGTATATTAGGGGGAAATGTGTGTGGAAGTAGCATGAAGCAACAGACAAAAATGCATTTTATTATGGAAATGTGCTTGCAAAAATGTGCATATTAGGAGATGTCCATATTAAAATGCTGAATAATTTTCACAAGAACTTAAAAATAAATAAATCACAAACTTATGTGGAGAAATGAACCTAAGACTAGCCAAATGGGAAACTAAGAGAAGCTGAAATTGACAGTGTTTCCCATCCCTAACTCCATGAACCATATGCTCGGAAGATCTGCATGTACGGGCACACATTTATACCGAAGTTACTACAGATTGTGCTCCTACCCTGCTTTTGGGCTTTTTGGAGGCACCTGGTTAAGTGCTGTGAGAACAGAATGCTGGACCAGACAGACCTGCCCCTTCTCCTCCTTATCCAATAGGACTCATCTTACATTCTTAAAGATTAAGGATTCTCACAGGGTGATATGGAAAACTAAAACGATTGTTGCCATTGTTAAACAGCTGGCAGTCAGAAAAAGATACGAATCTACTGCAAATCATCCAATCATAACGGTCATCTCTGGTCAAACAGATTTTGGAAATTTTTTTGAAGCAAGAGGGAAAAATGAATCCTGCAAAACTTGAAGGACTGGCCCTACTATCAGACAGAGAGCGTGAGGTGAGTGCCTCGGGCAGCAGATACATGGGAGGGAGTGGCAGCAAAGTGTTGGGTGACAGAGCTGTGTAGGGTGAATGGCCTCCTCTGCACCCTCTGAGCTAGCCTGCTGCCCTCAGGTGCAATGGAGGTCATTGCCCCATTGCCATTGTTGATGCAAGAGTCAACTTCTGTACATGGAATGGGGGGGGGGAGGGGAGAAGGCATCTTCTCTTTCTCCTCAGGCATTTCTTGGGCCAGCCTGTGCTTATCAGATGTGAAACTGCACTCACCTTGGGAGCAGTGATCCCCTCTTCAAATGACTTTTTACTTTCCCACAAGATTACTGTCTGCCTCAAGCCTTTTAAAAAAGGTGGTGCTCCAGTGCTCAAACCTCAAGCGCAGCTCCACCCTCCAGTAGCACGACCTCTCCTTCCCTGTCCATCGATTGGAGGCTGAGGGTTGTGTCCAGTGGTGTCTCTCAACTCACTGTAAGCCTTCCAGCTGCAGTTTTCAACCATTTATAAGCCCAGTGCCACCTCCCCAAATCAGCTCCATATGGCCCTCCAACTCTCTGGTGTAGAGGAGGAAGCAGAAAATTGCTTCCCTTCCTGTTTGGCTGATGACAGCCTTACCAGTTGCATAAAACCCTGACTCTATACTCTGCTCTGTGCCCAAGCAGGGTTAACCACGCTTTACTGCTGCTTTTCATATTGACAGGTATTCCTGTGCATTTTTAAAGTCAGCGGAAAGGTTGATTGCATCTATTTGGTATTCTTACTGCTTCGTTGCCTGTAATACTGTTGCTTGCTCTGGACGCTTGCGATCATAAGGGTCACAATTTGCTAGGTAGATAAGACTCCGTTGAGACAAGCGAGAACTGCGTAGGAACCTGGCAGTGCTCCAGCAAAGCTTCCATTCGTTTGAACATTGCTTGTGCAGGAGAACTTCCTTCTGGTAGACTGCACCCAAAGCGCATTGCATTTGCCCAAGGCTAAACACATTTAGACCATAAACTGTAACCCTCTTCCCTCTTCCCCATCAAAGGCCCTGTGAAATTCTCCATGAAAAACAAAAAGAAGCCTTTTGGCTGCATTACATATTTCTCCCTGTTTTGTATCTCCGGCTTCTTAGCAATGAATAATCTTTCAGAGCTGCAGTAAGCATCACGACGCCACCCACATGGGAAAGGAGAAATGGAGGGACATGGCCAAGCCCGACCTCCTACAGCCCCTAGGAACTCCACAAGAACTCTTAGAAATGAATTTTCCGTTTCAAGTTACACATCCTTGCATCCCTGTGTGAGTTTCAGTTTCAAGTAAACCCAAATCTTATGGCAAATTCCGTCCCCACTGCCAAGTCTCAGATTGGTTTAAGGTGGAATCATAACTCAGCTCAGCCTCTTTGAAGCCTCACCCTGAGTCATTCAAAACTTGGCGCAGGTTTGCTGAAAAGTCTTCAAAATTCAGCAAAGCCAGGCTGTCTTTAGGGCTGTAAGGAACCCAAGAAGAAGTTGGCTTCCTTCATATAGCCTTCCCATTTCCTCAAGAAATGTTCCGCCAAGTCCGCTGTTTAGTGGCTTTGGGAAGGGAGCTGAGAGTGTCAGCCAAATCCAGGATAAGAATCTCACCTCTTGAGATCCAAGTCAACGTGCAGGCTAGGAACCGACTGTGTGTTTCTCGCACACAGGTGTATATCTCAGGAGCAGATGGTTTTACTTCTGAGTTTCTCAGTTTTTTTAAAAAAAGCATTATATAGCATTGAAGGGAAAAAATCCTTCCTGAAAAATGATACATATACAATCATGGAGGAAAAGACATGCAAAAGTGTAAAAGGGTAAAGCTTAGTAACCCCTAGCATTAAAAAAGATCTAAAGAGATGTTCACTGTATTAAGATTCTGAAAGGCTGTGCAGCTGGAACCAAATCATTTTTCCCAGTGGGCAAAAATAAGAGTCATATAGCATCTTGGAGGCCACAATCTGATTTTTCTTCCATGCTGGAAGCAACATTCCCATGGTTCCATGTCGGCTCCCATCCAGGCACTGATGACCAGCCCCTGTCCTGCTTAGTTTCAGGAAGATAGCAGCCTCATGTGCCTTCAGATCATATATCTCAGGACAGCTTTTTCTGGACCAGAGTCTACTTCACTGAACACATGAAATTATTTTCTCAGTTGGCAGCTGAGTATGGGTGGTGGTGGTGGAAACATGAACTGCGGGCTAAATGTCTTTAAAACAAAATGCAAAAAAGGATGGCTTCTGATCATGAAAGTTTAAATGTATGCAAAACAAGCAGAGTGGCCATTTTCAACAGTAGCCCTGCCACCAATAGCTGCTGTTATGAATGGTAGCTGTGCTTATTTTTTTGTTAAACTTTATTTGAATGATCAGGGACTGTACGTTTTTGCATTACGTTTCATGACATTTGACATCACTACCAGTGTTCTTCCTGCTACCTTGACATCTTTACCTATAGTTACCTACTGAAGAAAATACCGAATACATCCGGGGTGCTTTCCCCCACCATGGCTGTTTATTATGGATTCAAACCCAGGTTATTTTCCCAATTGTTCCTGAAAATCCCATAAGTAGCACACACACACACACACACACACACACACAGAGAGAGAGAGAGAGAGAGAGAGAGAGAGAGAGAGAGATGTAAATCTGGATTTAATGGGGAAATATTATGGGATAGCATTTTGATGAGGATAATGTTGTATGAATGCTGCAGAAAATTTGCATGCATAGTAATGGGGAGTCAACAATAAACTGCTATATGGAAAGGTACTGGATGTCGAGGCGCCAACTTCTCCCAAAACCTTGCGGAGGCCTGATGCCAATTCCTGATGTCACACTTTGGTACCATTCGGAGTTCATAGAATCATAGAACTGTAGAGTTGGAAGGCACCCTGAGGATCATCTAGTCCAGCCCCCTGCATTGCAGCTGCCCCATACAAGGATCAAACCTGCAACCCTGGCATTATCAGCACCACCCGCAAACTGGTGGAGCTGTCCGGTTGTTGCCCTTTTCTTTCTTGTATATTTTTTTCTTTTGTTTCGTTTAATGCCGCATTGGGTGCTGCAAAGCCCTTCTTGCAATAAGGAAAGTGGCCACCTTTGCTAATAGAGTCTGATTCAAAAGCAAAGGTGAAGGGTGTGTGTGTGGAAGGAGAGTAGAATAAATGAGGCTTTAGATCTTATTTAGGAAAGTGCTCTAGTCGGAATGTCGAACAAGGAGAGACTGATTGGAGTCAATGAGATCGTGTTTTCTCCTTTTGGACACTGAATGTAATTACTGAACACCCCCTTGGCTCACGTTGTTATTTCATGTCAGTGTTATCCATCATGTATCTTTCGTCTCTGTAATGGGCATTTTTTTGTGTGGCGCTGGAAGCGAATAAATTCACCTTCCCATACTCATGGAAGTCACAGAACCTTTCTGGGTGATGAGTTTAGAGCTCGACATATGTGATGCAATTGCTCACTTGGTGAATGCTGCATCCTGGTGCCAGGCTCGGCGCCATCTCTTGACACCCTTAGTAGGACCAGCTGGCCCTGACACCTGCCCTGATGTCTTGGTCTGTGAGCCATCCTTTAAATTTCCCACAGTGCCCCTGACCGAGTGTCATTGTGGGAAACTTAAACGGACTCCTGCTGTTCCCATCATCAGATCAACCCACTTCTTACAGGAAGGGTCCACTTTGCTGAGGGTTCCCTCAAACTGGCACCAATCTTGCCAACCATCAAGTGACAAAGAGCACCTCACGGACATTGTATCGCCAAGCTTATAGTTTGGGTGATAGATGTGCAGACTGCTGCTTTGCTGCACATATAAAGAATGAAGGGGGAAATAAAGATGCAAACTGTGTTTTATTGTGTAAGGCTCTGAAAGAAACAACTTTGATTTAATGGCCTGGTGGGGAAAAAAGGATTGGCCACAATCCAGCACACAGGTAGGTATGCACAACCCCATTGGTCCCCAAGTGTTGAACTGCAGCCAGAGGGATTTATGTGACTGTGTATGTGGGAAGAATATTCATTTACCTCATGATCTCATCGGCCTTGCTTTACTTTGTGTGCCATTCAGGAGACAATGCACGTTGCTTCATATAGATTGTGACTTGGTTTCCTAGCACTATTTTCTGCTGACCTCCAGCAGCTAAAATGTATCTGCAAGATCTCCCGTTGTCAATCCTGACTGTTGCTTGTACAGTGCTCAATGACAGCCTTTTCTACCTTGTTTCCATGGAAATGGGAACTGAAAGAGGACAAGTAAGATCGAGAAGGAACTCTTGAAAATATAAGCTTTGGAAATGCTTCCCAATGTGCTTAGCTGTAATTGTATGTGGAACATATTTTTTCAACTTGGGTTGAATTTTTCAAATGAAGACTAGAATTCGGTAGGTAATGGAACAGGAATAGACTGGCTTTAGCACCACCACTTTCCTGAATTCATAGAACATTACTACTTCATAGTGTCACTGCACTGGGAAGAAGGCAGAGAGAAGAGGGTCTTCTAGTCCAATAACTGGCACAGAAGGAAGAAGGTCTCCAACGCTCATTTTTCTGAGCAGTAAAGAACAAGTTTCTCATGCTCCAGAGAGGACAAAGAATCTATGTATCAGTCATAGGAGCCAACTTCTAGGGGCTGAGGTCCCTTCGGCCCCCCAATAAAATATGTAGGGGGGCTGAGGCCCCCATAGTGGATAGGCATTCAAATGGTGTGTGCATGCTGTGTCGTGTTATGATCAGTTATGTGGGGTGGGACTTACCTGGACTCCCCCAATATTTTACTCAAATTGGCACCCCTGGAATCAGTGGTCAAGATACATCAGCTAGAGAGCAAAGGTCCAGGACAGGGGGTGGAAAACATGTAGTTTTTCAGGTGTTGCTCAGCTCCCATCATCCCTTACAATCTGGAGGACACCACATTGGTTATCCCTGGTTTTATAATGCCTTAAGAAACTGTCCTGCATATCCAACTCTATATTTTAGGTGTTTCCATACCTGCCTCATCAATGCAACTTGGGTGGAAGATGCTAAATCTATAGACTCAATGTGCCCATGCTAAAGGCACATCAGACGCTGACATTGTGGGGAGGAAACCTGAAGTTCCTAGACAGGGCAATTTCTGAGAAAAATATTCACTGGGAAGGAAACCAAGAGACTGAATTATACTTTGAAATGATTAAGATGAAACAGGACCATGGGAAAATGCCTTCTACAGAGTCAAGCCACTAGTTCAGCAGTGTGTACAATGACTGGTAGTGGCTGTCCAGGATTTCAGACATGGGGCATTTCCTGCTCTGCTTGGAGAAGCCGGGGATGGGGTGGGGGTGGCAGTTCCCCCTGGGTGCCATTCCAAAGGGTGTGTGTGTGACAAAATGCCAACCCCCAACTGGCGGCACCTCCCAGGGCACATGCTGCTCACGGCTCACTCCCCCAGGACATGCACCACGCCCCGCGCCCCTGAGGGCAGCACGCCAGGCCTCCTGGGATGCGCACCACACCCCCTGGGACGAGCGCCACTCCGGGTACCACAGCAGGTTGCTCTGCCTCTTGCCAGGGAATGAACTTGGGACTTCCTGTATGCGAAGCAGATGCTGCAACTCTGAGCTCCACGTCTTCCCTATGTTTAAAATGAAATCAAAAAAGGGAGGAAATAGATGAAAGTAAACATCAAGTATTCTGAAAGCAGAAGAGGTGGTACAATATCCATTGAGTTCAGTAAGTTTAAAAAAAAACAAAAAAAACAACCACCCTAAAATCCTAGAGACCTTGCAGGTACATGTTACTTAGGCAAACCTGTTAGATAAGAAGATATCATGAACCCGCCAGCTTGCTTACTATGGCTTCCTGCCCAAGGGCACTTCATAGAGATTACACTGCACAAAGACATAATTCCACGATAGCTCTGTAAGAACAGCACCCTTTTGAGCGGAGCTTTTGCTAGCATTCCTGTTAATTGTTTACAGATGCTGTGAAGGGGGGGGGGATTTCCTCCTTGGTCTAAGCAGTGCCAATCCATTCACCACAAAGAATTCTCAGGAAATGCAGAGTGGAGGAAGAACGAGAAGAGATTCAGAGACTAGTTTTCATCCATTTGTCGAAGTGATGATAGCTACCTATCGAGTTTTTTCCATACTGATGCTGGCTGCCTTGAAGAACCACAGTCAAACCTGGGGGGGGGGGGGGAGAGAAGGATGTTAAAAAAATGGGCATGGTTTAAGACAGGTTTGGTATGCAAGGCCAGCAGGATCTATGGGAGTAAGTTGCCACTTCCCATCACAGGGCTCTTAGGTGACACTGTGTTGCAGTTAGATTCTGAACTCAATGGTGTTATGAGAGCATTCTTTTGCTGGTATGAGCATCAAAAGAACACAGGAAGTTGCCTTAGACTGAGTCGGACCACAGACACATCTAACACCACATTGTTGACACGGATTGGCAGTGACTCTTCGGGGTTCCAGAAAGGCTTCTCTCCCAGTCCTACAGAGATGTCAGGGACTGAACATATGTAGATAAAGGTGAATAACTTTCCATAAATATATGATTTATCCTCATTTTCCTCCCCTCATTGCAGTGGGGTTGCAGCCTGGGCTGGGCTCTTGGGTCCCTTGGCCCCACTAAAGTGTGATCTTCTCCTCACTCTTGGGCCCTGGTGGATATGACTGCACGGAGAGCACCAGAGCATCTCTGGAGTGTCCCTCATACTTTTCATGGGGTGTCTGTGAGAAATCCATCTCCTGCAGCGGTGTGAACCTCCTACTTTTTTGTGCCCCATGAGGAATCCAATGTACAAAATGTCTACTGAAATAGTGAATTTAAAGCTCTGCCTCTCTCAATCCCCCCCACCCCCAGTATTCTCCACTGCTACCAATCTGGACAGAGTCTGGGTAAATTTGCCCATCACTCAGTTAATCTAACTTTTTGCCATGTATGATAATAAACCTCATAGGACCCAGCTATTCAGCTGCACCTAAAACGTTTTAAATGTGTTGTAAAGTGCAGTACACAAATGTGGCCCTAGATAGTGACTGTGAGCTATGCAAAATTCAATGTATTTTTCAAAAGTTTTAAAATAAAGCATTTTCACAGCGTTTTTTTAAAAATGTGTGTGTAGATTCCACCATAGTATGTCTTGAAGCGGCCTTTGAATATATACTGAAATAAATAAATCTAACTCTGTGGGTGCAACTGGAAGAAAATATATCCGCGCTTAAATTCCATTGAAATTAGTCACATTTGAAGCTCCTTTGCTTGCTCCATTCAAATGCAGAGAGCTGCTTCCGTTCATTTTAACTAGACTTGCATAGGAGAACATCCTGTCAGTTCGTGACCAGAGCTTATAACTTATATCCAGTCCCACTGTTTTCAATGCAACTTGAACATGCTTTCTGTTATTTACTTGGCTCTGTGTCATTAACTGGCAAGGAGTGATGCTTTTGCTGAGTAACCACCATTTAATACCCTCCTTTTTTCTCTTTTCTAATCAGCCCTTTATTTTCTTAGGAAATAATTATGGTTGATTTGCTGTAGCAAGGAGCGTTCTTGCTAAATGTTCAATTGTTGTACAAATCTAATGTTATTTATTTGTTTGCAATTTAGCAAAATAGCACACTAATATGTTCTTTTTGGAATTTCACTTTCTCATAAAATTAGGCTGCCTGCTTGCCTAGCCTAATTTGTATCCCAGGCAAATTGTGTATCCTGCCATTTTAGACCCTGCATGTGAAGCTTATTCTCTTCCTACTCTGTGTTCACATTTTCTTCCAGTTCCTGATCTCCTTTTTTGCTGCTTCTTCACACTGTTGACTCATGTTCAACTTGTGATCTACTAAGACTCCTAGATCCTTTTCACATGTACTACTGGCAAGCCAAGTGTCCCCCATCTCATTTTATCCCAGAGTTTTCTGCCTACTACCATGTGTTTTGCTTAACAAAAGGTTGAAAGAATATGTTCCCAGTGAGCAATTGACTAAACCTGGCCATCCTTTGCCTGCCTCCTGTCTTAAAATTATCTCACCATTATCTTGATGTCATCCATTCAGGTGTTAAGCAGAGTTTACTGGCAACTTGATTTACATGTGCTGACTTTTATGAGGTGTGAGGAACTCAAGATATTTTATGAATGCCTTCCAGGGCATGCTTTGAGATTAGACTGGTACCAGGGTTCAAGAAAGTTCATAATGGTGGGTCACCTGTCATGTTTAGTAATGCCAATCTTCTTACTTATGCCATGAATTACAGTAATAAACCATGGAATAAGTTCAGATTCTCTCTCTCTCTCTCTCTCTCTCTCACACACACACACACACCTATTGACACAAGGACAATCTATGGTATCTGTCTAAAGAACCTTTGCCAACCTGGTGCCCTCCAGATGTTTTGGACTACAACATCTGGGTGTACTGGGAGTTGTACTCCAAAATATTTTTATTAGCCTTTCTCAACCTTGGGTCTCTGCATGCTGTGGGACTACCACTCCCATCATTCCTAGCCAGCTTCGCCAGTGGTCAGGGATGATGGGAGTTGTAGTTCAAGAACATCTGGGGAACCAAAGTTTGAGAGAAGCTGATCTAGAGGGCACCAGGTTGGGGAAAGCTGGTCTAAAAATATTTCTAGTAGCAGGAGATTTGAAAGACCCCTGCTTGCTATCTCAGAGATTCAGGACCAGAAAGAAAGAATACTGGATTAGTGGTATTATCTGGCTGACCTGGTATCCTATGTTTCCTGTAACTTTCCTTCAGACTGTACTGCATTCACTGCACCAAGAAAAGACTGTCTGTCACTTTGAGTATGGAGGCCTTTGGTTCTCTGAAGTTCTGCATTTGCTTGGAAACCTGACCAACCTTTAAACAGATCTTCCCCATCATCTTTAGGCACCAGCTGCAATCTTTTTGCTTATGTAGGGTTGTTGTTGGTTTAATTTTTTTTGCCTGTGCAAGTTTCAGTTCTGGCCTTTCAAGTTTCTCTTCCCCCCACCCTGGGGAATAATGATCTCTTCCTCTGTCACATTGGCCTGTAACCCCTATCCTTGTTTTAACATTATTTTGGGGTGGAGAGATGGGGCTTTTTTTGCCTTTAAAAAGAAAATGTGAGAGATACTGGAAGGGGAAACAAATGATTTTTTAAAATTCAGATTTGGTCAAAGCACTTTGGGTTTTAATATTAAGCAAATTAGATTAGTGTGTTTGGTTATTGACTTATTTCAAAGATTTTGTTACATTACCCGGCATCTGGCAATCTAGAATACTTTGCATTAAAAAAACCAAGTGATTAAAACATTCAATAACTGAAACAAAACTAAACACAGAAGTCTAGAAAGTGACCAATAGGACCAATGGTTAACATATTGAACATGCAAATGCATACCCCACAAGTGTCACAGAAAAACCAGATTTCTATTATGAGAAGACAGTGGCCATTTTGGTCACCGTGATCTTGTGCAATTTTGTGGTGCAATCCCCCCCCCCCTGAAAACACACTTTTAAAAGGGTTGTGATCTTGCATGATGCCCCCAAACATGTGTTTTTGGGCGCCGTGGCTCAAAAAGTGCTGGGGGACGACGACGACCACAGTGCAAAATTGCATTAGATTGTGGCAACCAAAATGGCTGCCGTGCTCTCACGATAAAAAAATGGGAAGATGGTGTCTGGGAAAATGGGATCCTGCATTTGGGCTTCAAAGTGTTGGGGGGTATGCAACTGCACATACCGTAGCTAAAAAGCCTAGAAGTGAAAGGAAGTTTATACTTGGCCCCTAAAAACCCTACAGTCCCAACAACATAAGTAGGGAAGGTTGCAGCATCTACAGAAGCCAATCCTCCCTCATTCTGAAAAATAACAGTAAATGATTTAGGTGGTTTTTTTTTTTTAAAAAAAGATGGTCTAGATTCTCTAGAAAGATGCTCATGCATTCAGTCCATTGCTGTTCTCTCTTAATTAGGAGCCACACTCTTCTCCCAACTAGCTACAAAGTGTTAAGTTGTGGGTGAACATATCAGACGACACAGTGATTCTTCAAACAGCTCTTGTTTATTCACAGGCCAGAACAGAACTGAACTGAAGGGTTCAGTCAGCCTGCTTATATAGAGCTCCAGTACAACGTAACTGTAACAATTTTCTAAAACTATCCAATCACTGAACGTCACTTTCGATCCCTTATTTGCATAACTATCTACAGTATCCCCCTGCTGGCCCAGGCTGAGAACTTCTGTACATAACACAAACAACGTGCTTTGAGGCGAGCTCTGAGCATGTTTGGATTGCCCTTTGATGTAGCCCCAATATGCCAGTACGAATGCTGCTGGTTAGCCCTCATAGCAACAAATCAGGTGAGCTTTTCATGCAGGTCTAACTTTCAGGCAGTTTGAACAGCCACATTGTTTACCTGCTTAGAGACACACAGGAGGGATCTCTTTGCCAGAGATGTGTTTTTGGTTTAGGACTGGCTGAGTACTGCAGAGGCCTGGTTGGTTAGAGAACTGTACATCAACAGGAATGTTTGCAGAGCTGCTCTGAGTTCAGACAGATGTATAAAGTGTGTGTAGAATACGAGAGAGAGTGTGGCTTTGAGATTTTTTGAGGGCTGGAGTTTAAAAAAATAAGTTTGACAAGTTTTCACAGCAAGGCTGTGATCCAATGGCCCTAAAGGATCAGCCTACATTGGCTGCAGCAGATGAGGTGTTTAACCTGGTAAAAGGTCCTGCATGCAACTGAGGTGACGAGCCTCACCTTATAACCAACTCATTTCAATAGACCTGGAGGTAGCATGCATGGAATTCCTATAGTTCTTCCATTCAGCCACAACTCTGTTTAGCTCTATCAAGTTTGTTCCATCTTGTGCTTCCATAGTATAGACTTGCCCATGGAGCAAGACCCCCCCAAGAGGTGTCTATAGTCTAGCGAAGTGCAACTGTTAAGCAAAGCTCAGAGCTTGTTTGGTGCTTGAAGGTTATTTTCCATGAGCATCCTTAGTCGAAATGCACTCTCCCTGCGCTGCTGTAATCTGTATTAGCCGGCCACAGATTTTTCCAACGAAAGAAGATGAAACATTGTTCTCGCCTGCATTTCACATTTATTAAAAGATTTCATCTGCTCCTGTATAATGTCTGCATCACAAAACAAATCATCAGCTTGCTTTGACCCTGACACCATTTTATAGGCTTAATAATAATAAATCTATGTCCTGAAATAGTTTCAGCAGATTACGGCAATCAATCAACATTCAGGAAGCCTTAAACCATTAATGTCATCAGCAATGATCCAGCACCTTGGGAATCTATCTAAATCAGCCATTATTACCGAAAATGTTCCTTAAGAGCTTTAAGAAAAAGGTAGTCTTTGGGAGCATAAATTGCAGCTCTCACCCTCTTTGGGAGATGGGAAATGATTGTCATAGCGATTTTTTAAAATCTCTTTCGAGCAAGGCGTTACTGAAATAGTGCCTTGCCTTATTATGTGCAACACCTTTTCAGCACTAGGGGGAAACCGTATAAATTGTGGCTTTGAATATCTGGACTAAAATCAGGGCCATCCCAAGTTTGTTGGCTGTCCTACACAAATCCAAACGTTACTGCTTTCTCCACCCCCTGGAGTGTATGCTAAGAGGCAGAATAGCACCTGGCATAATTCAAACTTGATCAGGATTATGGTTTTTGTTTTGTTTTCATTTTTAATTTCACCAGCTTAACTATTGCGCTGCTACACTCCACATTAGTTGAAGCGGAGTAAATAGTAACTTCCCTTCTTTTCCTAGGCAATTAAAGCACTTTATTTAAGCCTGCGGCCATCCACATGTTGGGCTCCCAACTTTCGTCAGCTACAGCCAGCATGGCCAATGGCCAGGGACAATAGCAGCTGGAGCCCAGCAGCTGGAGCCCAGCCACGTCTAGTTGGCCACCCCTGCTTTAGAGGGAACCTGAATGAATATATATATATATATATATATATATATATATATATATATATATGCTTTCGTAGATTTTCACGGGTACAGGAATGCAGGTTTTGGTGTCTTCGGGTGTCTTCCCGTGTAAGAGTTGGGGTGTCTAGGCGACGTTTCGACGAGGTCTCACTCGTCATCTTCAGGCTGGTGCTTTCGGCTTCTTGTTACTGGAACAGAGCAGGATCTCAGTGTTTGAGTTCCTATAAATACTGTTGAGGGGGTGTGGTGTATAGCCTCCAACGTTCTGGGCAGAGAGGAAGTTCCCAGGTTAGTGTGCCTTTTCTTCTTTTGTTCCTTAATTACTTGAGGGATATCTTGAGTGATTTCTTGAGTGATATTCTGAGTACCACTTAGGTGGGTCATTAAGTGTGGATTAGTTGCTAAAGCTTTCGTATATATATATGGTAGGATTATAGTATTTCTCGTCTGAGGACAATGAATCCAAGAACAAGTTTTCGTTTTCCTAATGAAGGAGGTAAAAGGTAAAGGGTAAAGGGACCCCAGACCATTAGGTCCAGTCGTGACCGACTCTGGGGTTGCAGCGCTCATCTCGCTTTATTGGCTGAGGGAGCCGGCGTACAGCTTCCGGGTCATGTGGCCAGCATGACTAAGCTGCCTCTGGCGAACCAGAGCAGTGCATGGAAACGCCGTTTACCTTCCTGCCAGAGCGCTACCTATTTATCTACTTGCACTTTGACGTGCTTTCGAACTGCTAGGTTGGCAGGAGCAGGGACTGAGCAACGGGAGCTCACCCCATTGCGGGGATTCGAACCGCCGACCTTCTGATCGGCAAGTCCTAGGCTCTGTGGTTTAACCCACAGCGCCACCCGCGTCCCTAATGAAGGAGGTAGGAAGGTTAAAAGCAAGTCCTAATAATATATCAAACGAAGATTTAAGTATCATACTTTATCATATTAAAAGAGCCAGTAGGGTGTCCTTCAGCTAAAAGAGGAAGCATCAGAGACAGCCCAAATAACTGTGATGTTGGTGGCTGAAAATTCAAATGGTGCTCCATCTGATCTTCTGCCCAGTCTGGTAAAAATACAGAAGTACATCTGCCAGGTAATAGTATCCTAAGGAAGGTTGCTCACTCAGCCAACCCTGGGAAAGAGGCATACCAGAAAGGTGAGCCACGGCTTCATGACCCTTGGAGCTGGCATGTTGGTAAGAACCCTTTTCTAGGAATGTGCAGCACTTCTCTGCTCCCCAATGACTATAGTCTGCTTAACTGCTTTGTCTTTTATCTTTAGTAGAAGCAAGGGTACCTTTTCAAGGCGAGACCAGGAACTGTAGCCTTGGGGAACATCCCATAATTTTTATATACTTTGCCCACTGTTCTGAGTTAACTAATTTGCATTCAGTACTAAATAGTGACTCGTCATTGAATAATAAAGTTGTTAATGGGGACCAGTGCAGCAGTGGGTGATGAGATAAGCTGTAAATGCAGCCTTTAATGTCAGTTTTTTACTGTTTAAGTTAAAAAAAAACCCAGTAAAAAAACACACCAGTTACGGTAAAAACTAGAGAGGTCCAGGAAAGGAGGTGACAAACCTGTCTGTAAATGATGTGTGCTTCCTTCTTGTATAGTTAAGGTTATGGGGGAAGGGATTAGTACCTCTTAAAATTGTTTTAGTTAGGGGGGGGAAACGCAGGCACAGAGCTTGAACTGGATATGCAGCTCAGCACAGTAGCAGAGGAGTTCACTGCCCTGTTTGTAGGCAAGTGCCTTATGCAAACTCAGCTCAAGAGTTCTATCTAGCTCAGCAGTGTCTATAGCAATGTTTCCCAAACTTGGGTCTCCAGCTGCTTTTGGACTACAACTCCCAACATCCCTAGCTAGCAACGCCAGTGGTCAGGGATGATTGGAATTATAGTCTGAAAACAGCTGGAGACCCAAGTTCGGGAAACATTGGTCTACAGAAAGGATGGAGAACCTGTGCCCTCCCTCCTACCACATATGTTGCTGGACTCCATCTCTCACCATCAATGGTCTGGGATGATGGGGGTTCAGTTCAATGATATCTGGAGGGCCATAGGCTCTCCGTGTCTGATCTGCACTGACTGGAAGAAACTCTCCCAGGTTCACACATGAGGATTTCTCCACCCTACCTGGAGATGTCAAGATAGAATCTGGAGCCTTCTACATGCTAAGCATGTGGCCTGCTAGGCTGAACTGCAAAAAAAAAAAAAAAAAGGAGCCCAGCCTGGTTCTGATCTGTTAAAAGTCATACAGTGATGAGCATCTTACCTGTCTTGAAACACCGGTCTTGAAAGACCTACACTGGCTCCCAGTACATTTCCGAGCACAATTCAAAGTGTTGGTGCTGACCTTTAAAGCTCTAAATGGCCTCGGTCCAGTATACCTGAAAGAGTGTCTCCACCTCCATCGTTCTGCCCGGACACTGAGGTCCAGTGCTGAGGGCCTTCTTGCGGTTCCCTCGCTGCGAGAAGCCAAGTTACAGGGAACCAGGCAGAGGGCCTTCTTGGTAGTGGCGCCCGCCCTGTGGAACGCCCTCCCACCAGATGTCAAAGAGAAAAATAACTACCAAACTTTTAGAAGACATCTGAAGGCAGCCCTGTTTAGAAAAGCTTTTAATGTTTAATAGGTTATTGTATTTTAGTGTTTTGTTGGAAGCCGCCCAGAGTGGCTGGGGAAACCCAGCCAGATGGGCGGGATATAAATAATAAATAATAATAATCATCATCATCATTATCATTATCATTATCAGATGTGTAATTCACAATTGTGGGAGGAGTGCGCACGAGCAGGAAATGCATCAACAGGACTATATTCAACACAGTCATGGAATGCAAGTTCATGTGCGTTTACTTGACAGCAAGTCCCACAAGACCATGTCACTACAGAGGAGGCAGGTTTAGTCGTTGTCTGAGGACTATCCCTGCCTCCGGGTCTGATCCTGACCGGATGGATACTAGAATCAGCAAGGGATACCCACATGACCTGAAGGTGCTGCTGTGCAATGCCAGGTCAATGATTCATAAGACCACTGCCATCCATGACTTGATCATGGATGGAGGACTTGACCTGGCATGTGTAACAGAGACTTGGTTGGATGAAGCAGATGGGCCTGTCCTTGCCGCTGCTTGTCCACCAGGTTTCTCTTACGCACAGCAATCCAGGTCATGTGGGCGGGGAGGGGGGCTGCAGTGATTTTTAGGAAGTCATTAGTTTGCACCAGGCGTCCTATTGGGAAGGCCCAGTTTTCCGAGTGCATGTTCTGGAAGTTGGGCAATAGGGGCAGTACAGGATTCCTTTTGGTGTACCGACCTCCGCGCTGCACCAAGGATTCCCTGCCCGAGCTGCTTCAGGTTGTGGTGGATGTTCTCCTGGAGACACCTAGCTTGGTTGTCCTAGGGGATTTTAACATCCATGCCAACACGACCTTACAAGGGGCCGCTCGGGAGTTCGTGGAAAGCATGGCCTCCATGGGGCTGTCCCTGAATAGGTCTGGCCCAACCCATAGCCGCGGACATGCCTTGGACCTGGAGTTTACCTCTATGGATGTTGGTGATCTTGACACTAAGTAAAAGCGAAACGAAAGAAGTGCCATGGTCAGATCACTTCCTGGTGCAACTGGACTTCTCTGCAACCCATCCCCTCTGCAGGGAGGTGGGACCAATTTGGATGGCCCACCCCCGCCACTTAATGGATCCAAATGGTTTCCAGAGAGTGGTAGGGGATGCTTTATCCCATGTTGATGGCCTTTCAGCCGATTCCCTGGTGGCCCGCTGGAATGTGGAGTTAACCAGGGCTATTGACTGTTTGGCTCCGAAGCGCCCTCTCCGATTGCATGGAGCCCGGACAGCCCCGTGGTTTTCCACGGATCTGAGGGCAATGAAACAATCGTTGAGACGGCTAGAGCGCCGGTGGCGGATAACTCATTCCGAATCTGACCGGACACAGGTTAGAGCTCAACGTCGAGCCTACCAAGTGGCGATAGCGACGGCGAAGAAGACTTTCTTCGCCGCCTCTATTGCATCTGCAGAAAACAGCAGCAGGAGATTTTTTCAGGTGGTTCACAATTTAGCGGAACCACCTGAGACATCGGGGCCCAGTACAGGGCACATGATCTCCTGCAATGATTTTGCAAAGTTTTTTGCAGATAAAATCGCTCAGATTTGGGAAGAGGTAGACTCCACCGTGGGAGCAGGGCCAGGGCGGAAGAGTGCTAGAGTCCTGTCTAGTCAAGTTGCGTGGGATCAGTTCCAATCTGTTACCTCCGAGGATGTGGACAGGCTGCTTGGACGAGTGAAGCCAACCACCTGTCTCCTGGATCCTTGCCCATCCTGGCTTATAAAAGCTAGCCGGGAAGGACTGGGCGATGGGCTTCGTGGGGTGGTGAATGCTTCCCTCCGTGAGGGAGCCTTCCCAGACCCGCTGAAAGAGGCGGTTATTAAACCGCTTCTTAAAAAACCATCTTTAGATGCGGCCACGATGGCCAATTATCGCCCAGTCTCAAATCTTCCATTCTTGGGCAAGGTGATTGAACGAGTGGTTGCTGAACAACTCCAGGCACGCCTGGAAGAAGCGGACCATTTGGATCCCTTCCAATCGGGATTCAGGCCTCATCATGGGACTGAAACTGCCTTGGTCGCACTGGTTGATGATCTCCGGCGGGCTAGGGACAAAGGTGAGAGCTGTTTCCTAGTTCTGCTGGATCTCTCAGCGGCGTTTGATACCATCGACCATAACATCCTTCTGGACCGTCTTGAGGGGCTGGGAGCTGGGGGCACTGTCATACAGTGGTTCCGCTTCTTCCTCCTGGGCCGTGTTCAGAAAGTGGTGGTGGGGGATGAGTGTTCAGACCCCTGGGCTCTCACTTGTGGGGTGCCTCAGGCTTCTGTCCTCTCCCCCACGCTTTTCAACATTTACATGCAGCCACTGGGAGAGATCATCAGGAGGTTTGGGCTGAGTGTTCATCAGTATGCGGATGATACCCAGCTCTACCTCTCTTTTAAATGAGAACCAGTGTAGGCGGTGAAGGTCCTGTGTGAGTGTCTGGAGGCGGTTGGAGGATGGATGGTGGCTAACAGATTGAGGTTGAATCCTGACAAGACAGAAGTACTGTTTTTGGGGGACAGGAGGCGGGCAGGTGTGGAGGATACCCTGGTCCTGAATGGGGTAACTGTGCCCCTGAAGGACCAGGTGCGCAGCCTGGGAGTCATTTTGGACTCACAGCTGTCCATGGAGGCACAGGTCAAATCTGTATCCAGGGCAGCTGTTTACCAGCTCCACTTGGTACGCAGGCTGAGACCCTACCTGTCCGCGGACTGTCTCGCCAGAGTGGTGCATGCTCTGGTTATCTCCCGCTTGGACTACTGCAATGCGCTCTACGTGGGGCTACCTTTGAAGGTGACCCGGAAACTACAACTAATCCAGAATGCCGCAGCTAGACTGGTGACTGGGAGCGGCCACCGAGACCATATAACAACCGGTCCTGAAAGACCTACATTGGCTCCCGGTATGTTTCTGAGCACAATTCAAAGTGTTGGTGCTGACCTTTAAAGCCCTAAACGGCCTTGGTCCAGTATATCTGAAGGAGCGTCTCCACCCCCATTGTTCTGCCCGGACACTGAGGTCCAGCTCCGAGGGCCTTCTGGTGGTTCCCTCACTGCGAGAGGCCAAGTTACAGGGAACCAGGCAGAGGGCCTTCTCGGTAGTGGTGCCCGCCCTGTGGAACGCCCTCCCATCAGATGTCAAAGCAATAAACAACTACCTGAAATTCAGAAGACATCTGAAGGCAGCCCTGTTCAGGGAAGTTTTTAATATGTGACATTTTAGTGTATTTTTCATCTTTGTTGGAAGCCGCCCAGAGTGGCTGGGGAAACCCAGCCAGATGGGTGGGGTACAAATAATAAATTATTATTATTATTATTATTATTATTATTATTATTATTATTATTATTACTACTACTACTACTACTACTACCAGGTAAGCATGTTTCTAGGAAATATGTTCTTGGTCAACTAGTTGGGAAACAGATATATCAGATTAAAGGTACTGTAGCCTTGGGTACCAGAGATCTCTGAAGCATCCCAAAGCTGGAAAACATTTCATGAGCAGGCTGGTGCGCCGAAGCTGTGTTTTGTGTGGATGCAAGGAGAGTCAGGGCTTCTTTTCTGAAACACTGGTAGCATGCCAGCTCCTAACCTCAAGCCACTGTTGTAGCATATGGAGGACATCATGTATAGACAGATGGCATGCACAAAACAACTCGCTGTATATTGGCCCTGATCCAGTTCAGAATAAAAATGCAGTGAAGCCGACTGAAGTCAAGCACATTGCAGCATGCTTCCATGGGAAGGGCTGAAGCTTAGGGGCACCTACATTCAGAAGGTTCCATGTTCAATCTCTGGCATCTCCAGGGAGGGCAGTCCAAAGGCAGATCTAGGGGAGCAACAAGACATGATTCAACATGATGAACTTATGCATGCTTATGTATGCCTTCCTCTAATACAGTATATGGACATTACTTAACTGGAAAGCTGCAGTGCAACGTTTGGAGAAATGTGGATTTTGAATCATAGTTTCATTTCAATCCATGTATTATTTTGGGAAGTGTGAATTAGGTAGGTTCACATTAAAACGTGAAATGAACCATTCCCTGCCCCCCTCCATCTCAGCTCTGGAGTCAGTAAGAAATGGCCCTTAGGCATAACAGTGAATTGTGTGATTGTCAATTGACCTTGCAATAATCAATATGTGGGTTAAACCACAGAGCCTAGGACTTGCCGATCAGAAAGTCGGCGATTCGAATCCCCACGACAGGGTGAGCTCCTGTTGCTCGGTCCCAGCTCCTGCCCACCTAGCAGTTCGAAAGCACGTCAAAGTGCAAGTAGATAAATAGGTACTGCTCCGGCGGGAAGGTAAACGGCGTTTCCATGCACTGCTCTGGTTCACCAGAAGCAGCTTAGTCATGCTGGCCACATGACCCGGAAGCTGTACACTGGCTCCCTCAGCCAATAAAGCGAGATGAGCGCCGCAACCCCAGAGTCGGCCACGACTGGACCTAATGGTCAGGGGTCCCTTTACCTTTACCTTTTAGTGACCTACCCAAATTTGCTGACAGTAAGTACCGTGGGATGTGGAAGCTGGGACATGGGTGTAGAGTTTTGACTCCATCAGCATCTGCTAAACATGCCTCCAATCTGATGTATACAAAAGGGCTCTGAGGATTAGGTGACTCCCAGATGGTTTCAGGGGTGGAAAGACATGGGCTTTATCTTATCTGGCCTAATAGATAAGTGTTAATTCATCCTCTGTGGAATTGGTTCACACTCCAAACAGGAAACACTTATTTTGGGGAAGGGGAGATGACACTAAGTACATACCAGTGTAGACACTTGGATGTTTGGACAATTTGCAGCTATGCACTTTACCCTTTCACTTGTGCCATGACCTTTGATTTGTTAACTCCACCCCACCATTACCTTGGGTTTTAGGAAATTGAAGTAGTTTTAAAGGCATCCATCACAGACTCCTGACCTTTCGCTTAACCCTGCATTACTTGAGGGCCAGACTAGATATGATGGCCAAAGACAGACCCGTCTTTCCAAATGCAAATTTGCCCCAATCGTCCATAATGTGTAGGGGGTGGAGTCTCCTGCTCACCCACAAAAATATCCAAATGCCTTTAAAAATCCATGTTTTGAAAGAAAATGTTTTTAAAAATATACATTTACATATACATATACATTTAAATGCAAATTTCCATGCAGATTAGTATTTTTTTAAAAAATTACACAGATCATTGCAGAACATGACGGAATGGATGTATGAAAACAGGTACACGATATTGGATTGCTTCTAATGGGCAGAAAGTATTGTTCACATTAAATGGCTTCTCATGCCAAGTGTGTGTGTGTGTGTGTGTGTGTGTGTGTGTGTGTGTGTGTGTAATATATATATGTTTTGAGGGTGGTTTTCATGTAGAAATTAATTGTGTCTGTAGGTTTTATTAATTCTGCAGACACACAGCCCCTCCTCCGGAGTATGTTTAGCACCGAGGTCTATATCTGAAAAAAAGCTAGAAATTCCCCTATGCAGCTTTGATGTAATGAGGTGCTTTTACTTGTTGTCAAATGCTAGTTGTACACCTTTACCATCTTTGCTTCTTCTGTAGAAAACAAGCAAACAAGAGTATCAACGGCACTGCAATCCACGCACATGCATTAGCACCCGCCATTTTAAATCTGAACTTAAGGCAATGTTGAATACAATCACTGGCGGAGGAAGAGGAATGTGGGGGGAGCACACCACCCCCGGCAGCACTACCCCCAGGGTGCCATCGGGGCTGCCCCCCCCCGCCCGTGCTGGGTGCCCCATCCCCAGGACACAAGCCAGCCCCGCCTGCTCTCCGCCTCCCAGTGCTGGAGCATGAAGCTCCGCCACTGAATACAATCTGCCATTGTGTCAACAATCTGCTATTGGGAAGCTGCCCTTCACCTCTCAAAGAAGCAATGCTCTTCACTTCAGCTTCAGCCAAATTGCAGCACTGCCAATAAAACAATGTGGCACTCAACTCAGTTAATTTCCCCCCCCCCCCAAGGTTCTAGCCCTCATGGCTGCTGAGAATTTCCTGAAAATGAATTGCAAGTGAGGCTCTAAATATAACCAAGAGTGCCCAAAATTATGGTTGCGTTTGGAGGAGCTGACCTGAGTTCAGAATTCCTGTCACTCTCCAATCTATTATAGTCTTCCGCCTACAAACTGACAGCTACTGAAGCCTTGGCTACAGATTCTTTCGCGAGGGTGATTCCTTAATTCTTCTCCCCCGTTCTGCTAATGGGAAGAGCAGCAGCTGGGGAGAACATTTGCTGTGGGTCTCGCGTAGGCTGCATTAGGGATCAGCGTTTAAGCACACCATTTCAACATTGATGCAGAACCCATTTAGATTTCAGCTGTGAACATGTTTAATCTTGTTCAAAACTGAGCCTCTTAGAATCTTTCTGTAAAAGCCGAGAACTGCGAGAAATTAAGCTTGTGTGCATTACCTTTGCCGCAGAAAGGTCACTGGCAGTGCGCAAGAACAACATGTCCTTGTCTATCCATGTTGACAATATATTGTGCATTTCCCAGGGCTGGAGCTAAGTCAATGCAGACCCACCTGTTGCCATGTGTATTCAGAAACTCCTGATACGTAAAGTGGGCGATTATTCATACCAAAATATGGCAATCTTTGAGCATGCAAGAGAAAGCCATTTATCAAGTCCATACCGCAGACATTTCCTGAGAGGCCGAGCACCTGCCCACTAGGTCTAACCAATAGCAGAAGGGATTCTTTGTCAACTCAAGAGCTGAATGGTATAATCTCCATGCCAGGTTAGGATCTAAAAGGTTGCTCTGTGTAAATTGAAAGATGTCGTATGACAACCAAGTGTTTCGCCACCCAGACAAGGGCAAAGTACGGTTAAATCAACGTCACGCTTCTTTGTGTGAATGTTAGCTTTGGCAGGCTGAAGAGAGAGTTCCTTCCTGTACGTCAGTCAGGTTGACCTCGGTTTGTAAGGGGGAAGGGATTATAGGCCAGAGCAGGGCTGCAGAACCTTCTGGAACCTTCTGTTCTGATCAACCTTCTGGGGGCCACAGCGTCCCAGTGGTGGGCGGGGTCAGAGGCAAAAGTGGGAGGAGCATAAAATGCAAATTAAAAAAACAAAACCTTTTGCATACTAGGTTTGTTTCTACATACACTCATACACCCAGTGCTACTTTTTCTAGAAAAAGAGGTGCCGGAACTCCCCATGAATGCTTCCCTTGTTCTCTTATAATGGCAATTGCACCCACTTGACAGGTGCCAGAAATGAGTTCCGGAAAGTTCTAGCTGAGAAAAAGCCCTGCATACACCCCTCCATCTAGGCAAGCAAAGGGAATCAGCAAAAATCTTCGCCTTTTCTCTAAACTAAAAAGGCCCCAATTCTGCAACTTTTCTTCACAGGGGAGTTGCTCCACCCCTTGATCATTTTGGTTGCCCCTCTCTGAATGTTTTCCCAACTCTGCAATGCTCAAATTTTTGAGGTGAGGAGACTAGAATTGTATATGGTACAGTTTACAACTAGTTCCACCTGTACTCAGATTTGGAGAGTTTGGGAAGTACAGGGCATCTATGCTATTGAAGAAGATTGCGTATCTGAAAAACACATCAGCAAATGAACTAATATTCACCACTTTGATAGGTAATTTGAATTGTTCTTATCTGTCCAGTCCCAAATGTATTCAGCTGGATTGTTGACTCAGAATATATAACACTGTGTTAAATAACCTTTGTGTGTGTGCCCATTTTAATGCTATAGCATTGCTTATTTGAAATGAATGTCTGTGTGGCTGAAGGTGATAACAAAGCGAACTTGTACATTTCCCCTCCTTGCTGACCTCAGTATTGTTACCAGATCTGTGTGCATGTAGCTGCAAATGCATTGCACATTCCAGCAAGAGGACTGCATTGACAATTTAATGCACACTTAGACACCAAGCATGTGGCACAGCTTCTGCCCATTTCTGTGCTCTTTGGGTGTGATTATATCTGGGTAAGTCCCTCTCTCTCTCTCTCTCTCTCTCTCTCTCTCTCTCTGTGTGTGTGTGTGTGTGTGTGTGCATGTAGAGAAGGAGAGTTACTGGGGAGGCGGGGCGGATATGTCCAAAACTGTTGTAGCTGCTATCACAGTACAAACAATAATAAATACATTCCTAACAGACTTGTCTCGGTTCAAGTCCTTATGGATCACGTCCAGTATAATATGATTACAGCTTCTTTTTTAAAAAAATGAAACCCCAGCCATTCCATTCATGTCTCTGAAATATCTTGGTCCTTGAGGTTCTTAGGAACCATTTGGGTTTTCATGGTAGGTTGCCTAGCACATCACAATGACAAACAATTAACACGTTCTGAGGATCTTCCCTGGATGGTTCAAGTAATCCTAGGATTCAAATGTTATTAGACTTCCAAGAGCTTTGGAAAGTTCAAATTTTTCCTGCATGCATTATCCTTTCCCAGGGTATCAACAGCTGTTTTCATTCTTAATAGCTTTGTCCCAGTTGTGTCTCCATAGCCTTCTTAATGCCCTTTGCAGATTTGTCTACAGCTATAAGTCTAAGCTGCTCGTATACAGGATACACTGCGTACATTTCGAATCTTTAGGGGAGCAGTGGTTTGATTTAGATCAGTAGATTACAAAGCAAGCCTGAAACCTGGGTTCAAATTGATGCTCAGCCACCAACTCATGCCGGGTGGTCTTTAAGTAAATCATTATCTCAGACTCAGCTGCTGAACAAGAAAACATGAATGAAGGTGTGTCCAGATGGCATGTTTTGCACCATCTGCTATCGACTGCCAAAAAAGGAGGTGCAGTTTTGCCAATTTAAGACCACCCACTGTGAGTGGGCATCCAACACCTAATTAAAGAGGCACACATTTTTAACAATTGGTCTAGTTGGAAGTCCACCCATCATCCTAATTCCCCATTATTGGGTCCTTATTCCTCCTTCTTTTATTTTAGCATTTGTATGATCATAGAATAATAGAATTGTCAAGTTGGAAGGGACCACAAGGGTCATCTAGCAATGCTGGAATCTTTTTACCGAACATGGGGCTCAAACCCACAACCCTGAGATTAAGAGTCTCATGCCCTACTGACTGAGCTATCACCAGTTAGACAACCTGCTGCAATTTATCTGCTATGAACAAAGGAGGCTGATGCAGCAGGAGTTGTTTCATCCAATGGTTATTTTAGCTCTATTTTGTCTAATTCCACTGTGATGGATCTCCAAGGTAGCCCTGATACCTGATTAGCGTTACTAGTTACACCAAGTACTTTATGGATGCAAAGCATGTGCTCTATCCATTGAGCAGGTTTAAAGAGAGGCACATGGGTCAGTTGTGCACAATGTGAGGTCACATTAGTTATAAGTGAACTTCACCAGCTCACTTTGGAATCAGGCCTGGCAAATTAAGCTGTTTTCTAGAGGACTTGGAAAATAGACAATCCCTTGTCCATGCTGGCTGGGACTAACAGAAGTTGAAGTTCAACGACATCTGGATGACCACAGTTCCCCACTTCGATCTATAACATATAATATGATCCAAATAGGCTGGGGGGTTCCCTATCTTTTTAGAAGGCAATTCCATTGGATGTGTAGAGAACCGAAGGCCGCTCTGAAACCCAGAGGGAGGGAGATTAGCTCTGTAAATAATCCTGTGCATGGTGAATGCATGGCACTGAGTCACATGACAACAAACGAAAAGCTGTGGAAACACAAGAAGCTTAGCTTTCCCTGGAGTGAAGGGACGACTAATTAACAAAGTAATCTAAGCAGAGAGATTAGTTCTGGGCAGAAAGGTAGGATGGAAATAAATTATCAAATAAAATGCTAAATACTATAGTCTCTCAATTCCCCCCTTTCCCTTTTAAACCAGGATAATGCCATTATCTGTACTGTTACTTAAACTTTAAGCAATAATGCTGATAATGGCATTACATTGGTTTAACTGGAGAAAGGGTAGAACGAGAAGCCGCAGAATTGACAATTTTATTTTAAGTCTTAAAAGAGAACAGAAGCCAAGAGATAATGATGGAAACAGCAGCTCATACTCTGCAAACAAGAGATTTTCATGTGCGTGTATATTCCTTCTGCGACTTCAGATGGAGGAAAGGATGGAAACTGAGAGACAAATAGGATGCTGGTCTGTGCCCATTACAACCAAAGGAACTCCATATTCCCAGATATTCCTCCTGTGGGTGACAGACAGCTCCTGTCCTTTCAGAAGGTAACAGAGCAGTGGTGTCCAAACTTTTTTCAAAGAGGGCCAGATTTGATGAAGTGAAGGGCCGTGAAGGCTGACCAAAGGGCCAACCAAAGTTGTTTTCAAACAGGATAGGAAAATTGGCTTTCAGGTGGAAAAATCAAAATTAGAGACTGAACTGTTAGAACCCAATACTAAGAATTTATCAAGAATGTATAACTTGCTGCTGAAATGGAATACACAAGATGAAACAGTTAAATCGGCTATGATTAAGTGGGCACAGGACATTGGTCATAACATTATGTCAGCTGACTGGGAATGGTTGTGGAACACCGGTATTAAATTCACGGCATGTAATGCCTTAAAGGAAAACATTGTGAAAATGATTTACAGGTGGTACATGACCCCAGTCAAGCTAGCAAAAATTTACCATTTGCCTGATAATAAGTGTTGGAAATGTAAAGAGACTGAAGGTACTTTCTATCACCTTTGGTGGACATGCCCGAAGATTAAGGCTTTCTGGGAAATGATTTATAATGAAATGAAAAAGGTACTTAAGTGTACTTTCTCTAAAAAACCAGAGGCCTTTCTCTTGGGCATTGTCGGCCAATTGGTGTCAAAGAGGGACAGAACTTTCTTTATGTATGCTACAACAGCAGCAAGAATACTCATCGCAAAGTATTGGAAGACCCAAGATCTACCCACTCTGGAAGAGTGGCAGATGAAAGTGATGGACTATATGACATTGGCTGAGATGACTGGCAGAATCCGTGATCAGGGGAAAGAGACGGCGGAAGAAGAATGGAGAAAATTTAAAAGATACCTTAAGGACTACTATAAACTTGATGAATGTTAGAATGTCGAGATTTTCAGGAAATAAAAGGGATACAGTGACATAAGATCAGATTATAGAAAAGATTAAGATGACAGAGGTTGGAAAGGAATATTTAGAAGTTGCTAAAAAAAAAACTTTGGACATTGGGATGCAGAAAGGGGGGGTATGGGGGAGTCCCGGAAAAGAGGTTTATGAAAAATGTTATGAAACTATACGTGTGTGTATGTCTTTTTAAGTGTTTGTTTTGTCTTTAAAAAACTTTGTAAAACAAATAAAAATTTTATAAAGAAAAAAAAAAGGGCCAACCAAAGTTGTTAACTTTTTTTAGGACTGAAGTTGCCACAGGGGCTGGATTAAACCGACCAGTGGGCCAGATGAGGCCCCCCAAATGGACTTTGGACATGTCTGTAATAGGGAATGTTCTTTTAGTGAAACATCTATGCAGGGGTCACCAACCCAGAGATCATGGGCACTAGTTTGCCTGCCAGAACTGCCAATGGCAACCAGTGAAGGACGCAGTAAGTATCCCCTCAAAAATCCCCAGTGCACATGGGAGTGTTAACTCTTCCTGCTCAGTTCCTGTTTGCTCCAGCTTAGCCTCTCCTCCATTGAACATGTCCCCTGGAACATACCCACACTTCATTGGATGCCGGGATTAGATGCCTACCTTACAGAAGTACAAAGAGTTTCTCTCTGTGAGTGAGCAGAGAGGTGGTAGAAGCAACTCTGTCTCCCCCCCCGCCCCATTGAAGGGGAGGCGTGTTCCTGTTTCTTTTAAGATGCAGGAGCTAAGCTGTGTTATATCACACCTTCATAACAGACATTTTGTGACTGGTGCCGATCGCACTTTCCTCAAAATTCCAGATGTGCCCACTGGCTCCAAAATATTAGTGAAACTCCCAGCTTATGCACTACCGTAATGTGCATGATCATTGGCTTGGATAATATAATGTAATCAGGTGTGTACAGTTAGCTAGAAAGTTTCTTCAGCAACTTGTATCTGAAGTTACAGATAGGTAGCCGTGTTGGTCTGCCATAGTCAAAATAAAAAAATTCCTTCCAGTAGCACCTTAAAGACCAACTAAGTTAGTTCTTGGTATGAGCTTTCGTGTGCATGCACACTATCTGAAGAAGTGTGCATGCACACGAAAGCTCATACCAAGAACTAACTTAGTTGGTCTTTAAGGTGCTACTGGAAGGAATTTTTTTATTTTGTATCTGAAGAACTTTGTTCCTGTGGCCCTCTAGACAAGGATTATCAGCGGACTGAAACCACCTCCAATAGCCTTTTACAATTTTTGATGCTTCAGATGTAACAGGCAGCACCAACACATGGATACACCAAGGACCTTCGCACCTGTTTCCCCCCACACTTCTCAGTATCCAAATAGGAAGTCTGAGCTTGCAAATTTCCATGTGGAGCAGCAGCACTTATGTATAACATGGATTCCTCTTCAAAAACAGCAGGCTGATTTGGAACACCAATTGCCCACAGACCTGCTTGTGTGAAAGTGTCTCAAGCCAATTTGTCCAAAGCACAGTGGATGTCGGTGCCCAACAGAATTTTTGGACCAGTATTTGGAAGTGCTGGAACCACAACATTTGATTGAAAACTTGGGGTTTTCAGACTGTGACAGCGACACTCAGTGCTTCCAAACAGCAAAGGCCGACCAAGGTTTTTCAAATGTTCTCTTCCAGCAATTTAACCCTGGCTTAACTTTAACTAAATGTATCAGCAGATACTCTCCATTTCTTATATTCATTAAAGTTGCTGCTCTTTCCCCCCATCTACTTCTTCCACCCACTTGAGTCAACTGCTGGGAGCACTTTTTTTGTGCCATGTTGAACCCCAGCTCTGTTCCCACATAAGACTTGTTTGCATGTCATACTATAGCAGCCTTCCCCAACGTGCTGCTCTCCAGATGTGGTTGGCTTGCAACTGCAATCGTGCCTGAGCATTGGCCATTCTTGATGAGGATGATGAAAGCTAGGGAACGCTACCTGTAGTGTCCGTCCCTCCCTCAAACAGCTCTCAAGAGGGTGAAACCCTCATTGTACCGGGCCCTGTCATCCATCACCCTTAGAAGTTTCACAGTGATGCAACTATGGTTGGTCCAGATTAAAAACAATGTCATGCCAAATAAAGAGGGGGCAAAGGGGAATGACAATGACCTGATGCACAAAACCAATTTGGTCCATAGACCTGAGGTTCCACACCTCTGCCTTAGGCCCTCAAGTAAAGAGAAGTGTGAAAAAGAGGCCAGGACACAGAGAGCCACCAGATATAGGTTTAAAGATTTGGGCATGCCCAGTGAGATTTCACAGAACAGCACCGCCCTCACCCCCTGACCTTTAAAGCCCTAAATGGCCTCAGCCCAGCATACCTGAAGGAGCGTCTCCACACCCATTGTTCTGCCTGGACACTGAGGTCCTTCTGGCGGTTCCCTCGCTGTGAGAAGTCAAGTTACAGGGAACCAGGCAGAGGGCCTTCTCGGTAGTGGCACCCGCCCTGTGGAACGCCCTCCCACCAGATGTCAAGGAAATAAACAACCATCTGACTTTTAGAAGACATCTGAAGGCAGCCATGTTTAGGGAAGTTTTTAATGTTTTTAATATTCTGTTGGAAGCCATCCAGATTGGCAGGGGAAACCCAGCCAGATGGGAGGGGTACAAATAATATATTATTATTATTATTATTATTATTATTATTATTATTATTATTATCTGATTTTGGAAGTCCTTCATGTTTCAAAAGAGAAGCACAAGCCCTGGATGCCACCTAAAGTCTAGAGGGGACACTAATAATCTGTTTTATCCTAAAAGGCATTTGTGTGAATGAAGTTTTATTATAATACAGGCGACTCAACTTATGCGGGGATTATGTTCTGGGGACTGTGCGAAAAGTCAAAAACATGGATAGTAAAAATACCTTGGGTTCAATTGCTGGTGGGATTGCTAAACCATTTCCCCCAGAACTCTCCCCTGCTCTCTCTCTCTCTCTCTCTCTGCCAAGCGCATAAAGCTGAGTGCACACAAGTTAAATGTGTTGTAGGTTGCAAGTTACCTGTACCACATGGAAGGTCATATTATACTCTTACCATCCAAATAAAGAGGAAAGTATGTCCATCTCATGCACTAGGAACTACTAATCTACTGGAGTACCAAGTTGAAATATTTATTTTCCCCTTTATACTTGGGGTCCTTTGGGGAGAAATCATATGCTACCATCCTTTAGACTACCAGCTGATCATCAGAAACCAAGCACACAAGAGAGTCAGCAATGCGACAATGACCCCATTGAGGATTCAACACATAAAGCGCAGTTGCAAAACAATCTTTATTCTGGCTGAAGATCTAGTACAATTTTTTTAAAAAGCAACTTAAAAACAGGACACAGCTCCATCAATTTCAGAAAGCCAGCATCTTTTAAGGAGGTGCATTTACCTTTTAAAGGCAATGTACAAAGCGATCCATTTAGCTTCTTCCTCCCTTACAAAAATTAAAAACAACAAAAATTTTAATGTTTTAAAGACATTTAACAGAACAGAGCTTATTTTTTTTTCCTATGGAGGGAAAAAACCAAGAATAAAAATAGCAGCATGTTGGGCAGCTAATGCAGTCTCATAGGGACAAATGGTAATGTAACTTTTCCTAATTTTGTATCTGGCTCATTTTAAAAGCAGATCTTACAAGATCTGTGGGGTTTCTTTGTGTGTATGTTTTTTTTTTAAAAAATGGAATATTGCATTTTTAACCATGTCCCATGGGAGGCATTTTGCTTGGAACTGCCCATTCTGAAAGCGATCCTGAACAAAAGCCACCTTAGGAATCACTTTCCCAAACAAATACCATGCATAGCAAAAGCACTGTGTTAAAACTAACCAATGTTCTTCTCAATGAAAAACATCAGAATGACCCCCCTTTCCCCAAAGCATCAAAGCTCATTGTTAATTACATGACAAAGCCACTTTTTCTACATAACAGCTGACACTGAAACATAAGATTTGGCTTGACACATTAAAACAAATTCTAGAAACATGACCTTTTCCAAGCTCCCTCTGTCTTTGAACCAAGTTGCTGGAATTAGAAATCAGGTGCATCCAGATCATTCACTCTTCCCTAGTCTGAAGGGCAGGAGGGGTGGAGAAGGTTGTGTGTTCCTTTTTCAATAAAAGTTAGAGACGTTGAAATATGCTCAGTTAAGTACCATGATTGAATACAGCAGACTTCTTCAATTTCTCTTTTATAATAGGAAATAGTGATCTGGACTCAATTTTTCCTCCTTGTAAAAAAAACAAGAAGAAAGCACTCCCCCTTTATACAAACTTCCAATTAACAGCATTTCTCTATTTTATTTGCAATGCATCTTCTGCCAAATGGCACAAAGAATCTCCAGGGCAGCCAACGACACACAAAACGATAAAATCCGAACATTAAAATACACCTCAGAACACCATCCAGCCTGCTCCTTCCAGGTTGTTTGGTTGTTTGAATACATGGGAAACTTGGGAGTAAAGTTTCACTTCATGCTGAAAACTGCGGTGAGAATGTGGTCCTTACACACACACACACACACACACACACACACACACACACACACGTAACATCAGAGACAGCAAACCTAAGCCTCAAGTTAAGGAATCCATAACTTGTTTTGTCTGTAGTAGCTGTATTCATTTTAGGTGCACCGGGATATAAACAGGACAGTTCATATTCTAGAAACCCAGTTTAATTATCTTTGTAGCTCGGAAGTTTGGTTCTGTCTCTCTGCATCTTAAACCAGAGAGGGAGAGGCAATGCAAAGAGGCAGAGTTTTGCATGTGCATCCACTGCTAGCTTGGGGACCACAAACTAAAAAGGGTATTGCTATGCAGTTTCCAAGGCTGAGACACTGTATCCAGCTCCAAAAGCTGCACGTGTGGCTTCCCAGAACAAGATTGGCAACAGTGCACAGCAAATACTGTCAAACTGAGCAGTGCCGATCATTGGGGTGGCTAGTTTGGGTGGTGTGAGGACTGAATCCAGGCATCACCTTTCTTTGCCCCATAGGACCTACGCTTAGCCTTCTCTTCCCTCTAAACAGGTGATCAGAACTTGCAGCGCCACCTCTCCGTTTGACAATACGTCAGGCGCAGCCAACCTACAGATGCACAACTATCTCTGTCAAAGTGCATTCGGGTCATATGACAATAGCAAACTACTTGCTATTCAGTGACCAGTCGTAATTTGCCTTCCAAGAACTATCACTGGAGCAAAATGCATGTGTTTCCTCCCCGCTACTGTTGAGTGGAGAAGAATAAAGGAACTGATTAAAATTGGTATAGTTCTTGTTGATCAATGCTCCTTGAGATGAAATGTGACACTCAGCCTACTTCCACCTGAGTAAACTTGGGAGTAATTCCATTGACTCTCATGAGACTACTCCAGTGAAAGCGGATTTAAGCTTGCAGGGGCAGCCCAAACTCCCGCCAAAGCCTTCTTCAAGGTTGGCAAAGCCCCAGCTGGTTTTAAAGGGGGTTTGAACCGAACCCTGAAGTTTTCTGAAACACACTGCATTCCTCAGAAAAGCAAAGCCAACAAGTGATAAAAAACTCCTCACAGCCTCAAATATAAAGATACTAGAAAAAAAAGGACTGAGGGAACAAAGCTAATTTATTCATAGTGTTACCAAACAAAAAAGATAGATCTGCAAGGAGTCCGTAGTGCTTTGTTTTAAAAAGCACTGATTACCTAATGGGTTAAAACCATAAATAGTTCCACAATATCTATTTTCTTTTCGCTTATTCACTAAAACAAAATTAAAAAAAGACTTCCGGAGTTCCTTAACACTAATCTGTAAAACAGAAAACACAACTATGATTTTTAAAGTTTTGCTCAAGAAATGCAGAATTTGGTTAGATACTAGAACAATGAGGTTTTATGTTTCTTTCATTACTTTTAATCCATTGGTACCTGATTTGTTTGCCTATTCAGATGACTGTATTTGTTTTTTGTTTTACTCCATAGAGATATGAAAGTAATAAAAGATTAATTGTGGGAAATATGTGTCACAGAACCGGGGCTTCCTAAAATTATCCTAATTATACTCTGTTATTCACAAAAATATGAAATATGGAAGCCAAATGCACACATGGTTGAAAAACCACCCACCAAAAACAATTTTCCCATACGATATGGAAAATATCTTGATGAAGCGTCTAGAATTGTTGGTCAAAATTTCACATGTCAATCAACAGGATTAAATCTGATTTAACTACCCTAGTAGCCAATGTTTTCTGACTGTTTTTCTGCAGCATTCAAAACAAGATGGACATTTGTCTTCATTCAAATACAAACAGAACCAGCACAGAAATCTAAAACTCTCCCAATAAAATATATTGGGATTCCATAATCTGAAGGTATTTCTCAAACAATATTGTTGGACTCAGTGATACTTTGCAATGTTCATATATTCTTTTATTGAATAAAGCAGCTTTGAAGCTTATCAGGCACTGCCCAACAAAATATTTAGTCAAGAAGGAAATCTTGAATTTTAACCTTGAGCTAGCAGCCCAATTCTCTATACAAAGTGAGGCGGGGGGGGGGGACCCTGTTAAAATAGTTCGTAGTTTTAATTCTAAAACCACCTTTTACTGACATCCTGCACATTACTTTTTAAAAAATGGCCGAGGAAATAATGAACGAACTGAAAAATAACACCAAAATATGTATTAAGGGAACATTCTGAGATGACAAAAAGAAAAGAAAAAAGCTTATCCTCTAGTTACACTTGAACAAATACAGCCTATAGAAAATGAAGTATTGCATAGCAGTGTAAGGATTTAGCTTTCGGTGAAACAAACAGTGAACAGAATGAGTTTGGTATTGACAGTATCCATCTAAGATATTTAGTCATCCGGAACTATGTACATATTATATATACTGTATGCCATAAAAGTCCAGTTTTATTCAGTCTTAAATATCTTCTTAAAACAGGAATTTAAATGTCTAAACAAAAACACTTCCTGGCACTTATGTTACCCACGTCTGTTTTAAAGTGTCTTCTAAAGTGTCCCTTAAAACATGAAAGTGCCGCTCTGCTACATATCATTCGCCAGAAAACCAGCAATCCACAAAACTGGCAATCCGCATCCTCTGTGCGCAACCACATCACCCAAGTCGCAACGGAGAAATTCTGACGCCACTTTACACAGCCCCTGCTGCACTTTGGAGTCTTCAGAGTTCCAACATTTGAGCTCTTAAAGCTTCGACGAGGTGGTCAGCAAGCACCATGGTTAAAGGCCTCTATGTCCCTGCAGGGAGACAGGTATAGCACTTCTCTTTTGATGTGTTTTGCCTTCTGCTTAGTTTGTTTTTCCTCTAAAAAAGAAAGCACTTTAGATTAGAAATGTGTGTTCGCAGCTCTTAAAACTGCATTCTCTCCCACTGTGGTTGCGAAGAAAGCTTCAGTCCCATCTGAAGACAGATGGCTTTGACACTTTAGCTCCAACTCAAGAGCATTCTCTACCCAGAGGCCTCAAGATTGTTGAATGATCTTTGTGGGTGTTTTAATAGAAAGAGACAAACCCCAGAGTATTATTAACATCTTCATCGCCTCTGCTGTGCATATACTGGATAGGCTAGTGTGACATTGAGAGAGTCATTGTGTTGCACTAGCGATGTGTGTTGATAATGTAGCACCAGTTCTTTCAGCGAGTTGTACAAGTTATATGGCTCTGCAAATCCAAACCCAGTAGGCGTTTCGTTGATAACACAATGCTTCACTTCACCATCCACACTAAAAGAAGAGAGAAAGATTTTTTTTAGGTACATCCTTCTTATTTTAAGTTATCCTTAAAATGAGAAAATAAAAAAAATCCTTTGTTCCATTATTACTATATAACCTAAAATTACTCCCACTGCTCCACTCGCCTTTAACTAATAATATTTTTTGATTTTGTGGCTCCACATATGGATAACCTAAAGTTCCCTGTTTCTCTGAAATAATTTCAACATCTCTCAGAATATTTCTTGAACTTTGGCTGCAATCCTATACATACACCCCTGGAAGTCCCACTGAATTCAACGGAGCTTACCTCAAAGTAAACATGTATAGGATGACACTATTATTCAAAAACATTTCGTATCACTGAATAAAGTTTGAACATTTTTACTTTAATTCATGTTCAAGTCATTAATTACACATCTTTATGTCAACAACCAGCCTTCACTCAGAAGTGAAGTTAGGCCTAAAAGTGCAGAACATATTGGCTTGGCAGAGTGAGCATCTAAAAAACATGGTTACTCAAGGAAACAAGTATGGGATTGTGAGGGGAGCACGGCCAAGCAAATTACACTGGCTGTTGGGGTCTTCTCCACCAGCAGAGCAGATAAGCATATAACTAAGAGAGATTAGGCAGGGAGGAGAGCACATAGGTGCATACAAATGACCCACAAATGTTGGTAACTGATAATATTAAAATGTTAAGATTCAGGACAATATCCTCATAGAATTGGAAGGGATCATGAGGTTCAGGAACTGTTTTCCCAACAAGGGGCTCAAACCCACAACCCTGAGAGTAAGAGTCTCATGCTCTACCAACTGAGCTATCCCAGATACCTCAAACGTTATTAGTCAGAGTCAAATGCGAGTCCCGCTAGAACAGCGAGGGTTCCCCTTCTCTCCTTCCTCCTGCCCAATTGGCTCTGGAGAGGTTGGGAGATCCCCCCCCCCCGAAAGCACACAGGGGTAGGAGAGTTTGTTCCATCTGGCAAGAAGTCATTGCTTTTGCTGACAGAACAATTGTATGAGTGTGATGCTGAATTCCGCCCAATGTTGCAAGATGGATAATTTTTAATGTAATTGAGGATGTTACATGTCCCACTGCTTTAGAAGTAGGGTAAAACATTTGGATACATACACAACGGAGCATGCAGAGCAACCCGGCTTGCTACTTTCCCGAATAAGGAATGTGCCATCCCTTTTCCCACGCAGCAAATTTTCTGCTTGGCCTCTGTTGATATTTCCTACATTCCATGTTCGTTCATCATGATGAGGCAAATCCTCATCATCTTCCACCATAGAATATTGCCTATTGGGAGGAGAAGCAACATGTAATAGTTAAGAACCAGATGAAATTAACTTTTAATATATTTATTACACTTCCACCCAAATTATTTAATTCAGGACTTCAAACGTTGGCCCCGTCAGCATTCTTAAATACAGTGGTACCTCTAGTTACAGACTTGATCCATTCTGGGTTGCCGTTCGCACCCCGAACAGTCTGCAACTAGAGCGCTGCTTCTGCACATGTGTGCGGCGCGATAGAGCACTTCTACACATGGGCGAGATGCACAGAGTGCTTATGCGCATGCAGTGAAACCCAGAAGTATACACTTCTGGGTTTGGTGCGTTCGTATCCTGAAAAAATGCAACCGGAGACTGATGTAACAAGAGGTGCGACTGTACATGAGGGCATGATTCAGGCTTTGACGAGAAAAAATTAATTTCCTAATCATCATGACTGTCTTCCAAATATTGTAAGACACAAACTACAGAATTGTTTTCCTGAGTCTACAGGATGTACAAATTGCTGCCTACAACTTTTGCCATGTGGCAACAAAATGAGATCAAGAGGATTCTTGTCAGCTTCACATTATGGTAACAACCCAGTTATTATTATTTTTTAACAGGTTGGATCCAGACTGCCTTCCATGGGTGGAAAGTCTCCTTCCAACTGTCTAGATCAATGTGAGCAATGCCAAGGAGGCTGTGTGGCGGAAGGTGCAGTGAACAGGTAAGCCATCTCCCTTCCCTCACCAGTGAGAATGGAGCCTGGACCTAAGCCAACATGACTGAGAAGTTCTCAAGTACTGCCATCACTAATGGTGCTGCCCTGCTGTCAGCACAAAACAGTTCAACATGAGCCAGCTTTGGGTCCGCTAAGATGGCTCTAGTTTTCAAACAAGACTATGCACTCACCCAAAACACAGATTGCGATCCATAATCACAAATGTGTCTTATAAATAAAGCGGAACAAGCCCTAGATTAATGCAGAGTGTTCCCGCTAACAGGGAGTAAAAACAAACAAACACCCCACTGCTTCTCCCCCAATCTCACCTTGGTGTTATTTAAAAGCATTCCTCTATGAATTTAGAATTTGTCTTGTTTTGCTGGTTTACTGAAAACACCTTCTGGAATGCTCAGCAGCAGCAGCATAGCAAATACCTTTCCAAAAGAGCTAGCACCCAAAGTTTGTTGAAACCCTGTTGCCTTCACATTTACTTGCTCCAAACATCTAAGGCTTCAGCAGCTGCTGCAAAATCACTATTGTGGGTTCAATAGTAATAGTAATATAATGTGGTTGCAATTGTCATAGTAAACTATGAGCTTCTCTTTATTGAAAAGAACAGGAGGTGCCACAGACCTCTGTGCAGATAGAAAACTAGATGAAAGGTTGACTATCTCCTCTACTTTCCTAGGATTAAGATGGACAAAAGGATAACCACCTTGTGGTATCAGGGCTGTGGGAGAATGAGACGCCTTAGCCTCTTTTACAAAATATGAAATTGCTAAGGATTCAACTCTTAGCTCTCCACTAGCCCAAAAAGTAAAATTGATGCCCAAGCTAGCCTTATTGAAGAGACCAAGTATCACAGTCCCTACACTACAAGATTCATATTCCATCAATGAAAATGTATAGAGTCATAATTTAACTGGTGTAATACAAGTGCTGAAAAAGACTATGGATGCTTACTCTTCTGTATTTTCATTGCCAAGCCATTCATTCAGTTTCTTTTGCCGAACTCCCTTCTGAGTCAGCCACCTGAAAAGTAAATTTGAAGGCATAGTTAGTGATGGAAATATGCATTAAAAATGGACTCAAATTGAAGTAGTACACTTAAAAATCTGGCAACTCATAGGCACTTACATCAAGTACTGATCTCTGGTCTTTCTGAGCTGTATAAGGTCTGGTTTAATGCTGTTCATGCGTTTGTCTATCTCCCTGTATTCAGCAGCTTGCTTCTTCAAATCTTCTTCCAGTCTATGCCGACTGTCCACAATTTCACTGATTCGAGATTTCAGCTTTTCATAGTTGTGCATTATTCTGGAGGGGAAAATTAGGCAGGTTAGATTCTAGGTAGATTCTTAACGCACTGCTCAGGCTTGCAGTTTCTTTAGAGCCACTTTAAATATAAAAATCTTAAGACACTGCTACCAACCTTTGTATTTCTTTCTCATTTCCTTCCCGTTTGAACTTTTCAATATATTCTTTGCTGTATCTTTCCTGTGTTTGGCACTGCTCTTCAAATATTTTTATGGTTTCATTAAATGCTTCAATAGCAGTTCTTTTCATTTGAATTTCCTAGAGGGGAGAAAAGCTGCAAATTCAGTTTCTGCAAAACTCAGAAAGGGGCTGGATGTTCTATACCTGAAACACATTTGTGATTGGGTATTTTTTTTAATGCCAGTAAAGTAGCAAGGGTGGTTGCCTGCATGTCTTTCTTTCTGATGCCTGAAAAATCAACTTTGATTGGTGAACACAGGAAGTTGCCGTGTATTGAAATCAGGCCAGTGGTCCAGCAAGCTGTGTACTGTCTGTTCTAATTGGCAGTGGATCTCCACAATTACATAGAGGAGTCTTTTCCAGCCTTACCTGAGGATGCTAGCGAGTAAACCTAGGACCTGCTGCATGCAAAGGATGTATGTGCTCTACTAATGAGCTACCACCCTGCCTTGGCTGAGATCCAAGGAGCCAAGCAACTAGTTCTATGTGCCCAAGGGTGCAATGGGCTGGTGTGCGTTTCTGAACAGCAGCCTTGCCCCTCAACCCACTACCACCACATGCTGCAGGGGCATTCAAAAGCAGGTGTTCAAAGAGAAAAGGTCAAAACTTCTGCAGGGCACATCTAAAGCAGTTCTATCAATCCCATCATTTGTTCACTGCATTTTTGTAGGTTTACAGCAAAGGTAATAAAGACATTTATATATCTATATACTATGGGCTGGACTAGTTGTGTTTTGTTCCTAACTGTAGGTCTGCTGATTTCAATAGGAACTTAGTTCAACTTCCAGGCTGGATCCAGCCCAATATATACTCAGCATCACCACTATTTTCAATTGTAGGAACACTTTACTCTAATACTGAGTTCGTCTGAGCAATTGGTTAGCTTTCCTGGTTTTATTTTGGCTATAATAAACGCTAAAACCAATGGTTTACTAGTGACAGTACCATAAAGCATTAAGTCCAGTCTAGACACTGTTCCTGACTCCAGTGGCTAAGTTGAAGTCCTTCAAGAGTACTAACAGTACAGTGTTCATATACCTGTGCAACTATGTTATTCTGATAAGAAATAGAGCATCATTATTTAAAACATATTTCTTGCTGGGGAAGTCATTATTATCACGAATATAAGCATTAGTCCGAAACCAGGTATAGTAAAATTACAAGTGAGTTGTGTGTGCAGACATAAAACACAAAACTATAGTGTTACTATAACCCAGAAATAATATTTTTTTAAAAGGGCATATCCAAATCTTTAAGAAGTAGAAGATTCCTCCCATATCAACAGAGCGGTTTACTCACACTAGTAAAATCTAGTCTCTGTATAGATAATGTCAACTTTCCTGCTGGGCCCAGCTGTCTTATTCAAACAGCATATAGTCTTTACTGTAAAATTTATTAATTAATAGTGTGCCAGTGCCCCTGGATGTGACCAGACAAGAAGCACAGTGGCCAAGCAAACGAGGAGTGAAACAACGGCAAGCTGCTCCACTATTCAAACCATACACTTTTCGTCCTTTCAAAACATACTCAAAGGTCATCGTAGCACATTTACAAATGTCAAGAAGATTTAACCTCAGAATGCTCCTGTTATAGTTCCTACTGAAGGCCCCACTGTGGCAGAGTGCTTTATAGACTGAGTTCATGGTAGACATTCCACACTACTCACCTGAGATGTTCTTGTGTAGTCTTCATAGAGTCTGTCATACTCTCTGTTCTTCTCTTGGAACTGGATATTATATTCATGCAATTTCTTCCCAACTGCTTCAATGCTATCCTCTTTAACCACTTGATCCTGGAAAGACAAGCACATGGAGATACATGTCCAATGAAGACCAGGCTTCTTACATATTCATGTTTTGCACAATGGGTTGGGTCTAGAGACAGGCATGTATAATGCAGCAGCCCCCCCCCTCCTTCCCCAGTAATCAGCCAAGAAATTTTGACTGAATGAACGTCCATGGATTCTGCACATGACAGAATGCATTGCTTACAATGCTGCCACCGAAAACAGATGTATACCTCATGCATTTTATTGTGGAATGAGCTTATGTGTTTATTAAATGCAACGGCTCATTCTTCTCGCTTACAAGAAAAAGCTCGTGTCGTGATTAGCCTATTAGCCCAAGATGTTTCCTTTGCTTATGCCACTTGTGGAGCTCCTGAAATGTGCACCACTATTCAAATAAGCAACTTTTCGTTTTAATAGATTTATAAACCACTCACATTACAAAAATACCAAAAGCTGTGTAGAGAAAACAAAAAATAAGTAAAAATATATACAAAAACAACAGCAGATGGCAACACTGTAGCAACAGCAGTATTCTGCACCATTATTAGAACTTCTGGACCAAACTCAAGAGCAACCCACATCTAGTGCATTGCAGTACTCATTGAGGTTACTAGTACATGGACTGCTGTGGCCAGATTGTACCTGCCCAGTAACATTCACAGCTGGTAGAAGCCACGTGTAGCCATCTGAGCATCTAATGACAAGGTTGTATCACTGTGTAGCCCCAGACCATGAACTCGCTCCTTCAAAGGGTGTGTGACCCCATTCAGAACAGGCCAATGGCCATTTTCCCAGACCCGGGAATGCCCACCCACAGGGTATCTCTCCTTCCAGGATCCAGTCTCAGTCTTGGTCATTTCCAGCCTACCACTGCATCCAGATGCACACCCAAGACTTCCAGATCCACTTATAAATGAGACAGTTATTTAGATAACAGTGCACATTCCAGAAGAGGAGCCGTGTTAGTCTGTACTAGCAAAACACCCCATGGCAACTTAGACAAACAGATTTAGTGGGCATGAGCTTTTCCTTGTAGGCAAAAACCTACTCTTGAATCTGATGAGGTTAACATGGGTTAGGGTCAGTGAGCACTTAAATGTTACGTTAAACAGTAACCATGCCCCCATCCCCACCCCAATTCCTATCCTTCACAGATACACATATGTTCATTTTGTTAGAAGACAATCTTACAATATTTTTGAACTTAAGCAGAAGAGGAGATAAAAATCTTTTTTTTTTACCTGTTGATACTTGGATACTGGGTAAAGCAATTTAACATCCAGCTTTGGATTATACTGGGCTAAAGACTCGTTCCGGTAGTGGTTTATTAGCTCAACAACGGAATTGAACGTTAATGGATCCGAAAAGCCGTATTTCCCATCTCGGTGAAATATTTTGATTAATTTATTATTTCCTCCCTTCCTGTAAATAAAATTTAATGTGGAAAAGTCAGTCATCTTCATGAGGAAAATGTTTCTTAAATCCAGCCATGTAAAATGCACTTCAGTAAATAATATGATGATGCAACAATATTTACCTTAGTGTAAGCGTATAGTCCCCATGCATTTTGGTGGAGGCATCTCGTACCAAGAAGGTGCCATCAGCTGTATCACGAAGCTTCTCATTCACTTCTTCCCTGTGATGGGACCAAAGCAACATCTGGTTTAGCTTCTAAAAATACTAGCCTTTCACTACTAACGTATTTTCTCCCTTTTTCTTTTTTATTCAGCACAGTCAAAGTATGAGGAAGTTTTCATATGAAAACCTGCCAAGTTCTGTTATTCTATGAACTGACTTCCCATTTGTTCCAAGAAGTTTATAGCAAGAGAGCTCAGTAATAGACTACTTTCTCCTGTATGTACAAAAATGTGAACTGCTAGCAATTGTATTCTTATTCTTTGGTATGAATTTCAGAGAGCTTTAGATGTAAAAACAAACGTTGGTGCTCTTGATACGTTTGCAAAACAGTTATTTCCTGTTGTAAGTAACCAACAGAGAAATGTTTAACAGAATATAGCTCTGGCATGTTTTGTACTTCTGGTTTGCAAATATATACTTTTTAACTCTTTAAAAGCATTGTAAACAAAACCTGTGCTTCAATGTTTTAAACATTTCCTATCAAATAGAGAATGTGCTAAAAATGTGCATCTATAATTAGCAAGATAAAGGGTGTCCTTACCTTGAGATATCTCCCCAGTACCATTCAGCATCTTGCAGAGACATGTTGTTGTTCATACCGTTATTTGCTACAGTATTAGGCTTTGGAGGTTTGGGAGGCAGTGCTGTAAATGAAAACAATAATACATATATATTTATACTGCCTGCTGTGTACAGGTAGGTTATGTTCTAAAATGACAATCAACTTAAATCCATTGAGAAGAAGAAAATTATTTCAGCTCTGATTTATTTGTTTTTAATCAGCACTGCTTTTGAAACTTCTCCCTCTCCTGCCAAGAAACAAGCTTAATTCCTCTAGTAAGCATTTATAATTTCAACACAATCCTATGCATCTGCTTAAATGTAAGCCCCACTGCATTCAACATGGTTTCCTCTAGATAAGTGTGCATATGATTGCAGCCTTGGTTACCTAAAAGTCCTGTGCTCTCAGCCAAGGAGAGCTCCTCCCCCCACTCCCATCATAGCACAAATTGCAATTTGGACTTGGAAAGATATAAACTGAAGTTTTGCACCTCATTTCCCATCCCTTGTTTTCACATCTTTCTATCATTTGATGTATTAAAATTATGCTACACTCCACACACACACGCTTACAGACACATACTGATTTAATCATCCAAGAGGAATTACGTTGCTTTCTAGATTCGACACCACTGTGGCTAATAACAACTGGAAAATTACACAGCACTGCTATAGGGAAAGAATTGGGTTTCTCTGATCCTGCCAAAATACACTTTAAGGAGTCCATCTGTGACCCAAATATCCCTGGTTCTAATCTTAGCATTCTATAGGATAAAACGGCTCCAAACGGCAATACTGATTCTTCAAAAACCCACAGTCCTGTTTCTCAATGTCAAAGCTGCATGCAGACACCAGTGGGTGCCAGAGAAGATACTGCAGGATTTCTGGCTTACCAGCTAAAAATGGGGGTGGGGGTGGGGAATCAGGACTAAATAAAAATTAAATCAAGTTATTTACGTTAACGGAAACTCCAATCTCATTTATCTACAACAATGCATGTGGGAAAGATGCAGATCAAAATGAATGCTGTATTTTCAAAGGTTTAATGCAGCCCATTGATCTTCCTATCCTGTGCTAAATGAAAGTAGAAATGGTGACACCTAACATTCAATAACAGTGCCCAATAATTTAAAAGGCCGTCATTGTTTTGAGGAAAAAAGCAGCTTTTTACAACATTTTCTGCCTGACATCAAGACACACAAAGCAGGGCTATTTTTACTGTACAGTATAACAAACAGACCTACAGGTGAGAGGAAAAAACTAAAAACAGAAATCACATGACAATTACAGTTTCATTAAGCAAGCCAAAGAGAATTCTGAACAATAACCCTTGCTGTCTTCTTTTCCCCCCCATGCACTAAAGATAATTTAATTCAGCAACTTAACAGCAGCAGGTTAACCCCCAAATCCCAGTTCTGATCTGAGATCAGCTTTTGTGGCATCCAGAATATGCCAGCCTCCGACAATAATGCTGCAACGTTACCTGGTGGGTCCATTTCTATGTAAAACATCAAATCCGTGCCACAATTTATATCTGTCCTAGGATAGTCTATGTCCAGTTCTTCCATGTTCCAGACAGTGTTGTACATTTGTACGAGTTTCAGCGAGTAAGCTCACTTAGAAGGAAACAGCCGGGATCTCTTTGTAATGGTGTCTTGGAATTCATTTTAAAACCTATAAGGGGCTGCACTGTAACCTATTACATCATAATCCCCAGCCAATCATGTCAAAAATAATGTCACTGGACCACTCCTGTTTCATTCCTCCCCCCCCCCACTCTTATTCCTTGTTAATCTTATAACAATTGTCATTTCAGAAAGAATAGACACTTCATAGAATTGTGATCGGCACCTGATTGTATTTATAAAGACGACGGAACATGTTCTCAGTTTACACTGATTCCACCCCCACCCCACCCCCCTTTAATCTTTTCTGTCGGCTGCTTGGTACATTCCACTGCTGGCAGGTTGACAAAAGGCTGATAGCAGCAGCAGGAAGCGTTTTCCTTCAATACAGTAGATTTCTTGGTGCACAGAGAGATCACATCTCTGTCCCAGCTTTCTGTTCTCTAGCAGGGTTTACGACTGACTGCAATCCTTCCATGCACATTTTGACTCTACTACGGGTGCGCTTTTTAAATAAAAGCCTGACAAGAGGAAAGTTCGGAAGCTCCAGATCAGCGGCGTAGCGTGGGTTGTCAGCACCCGGGGCAAGGCAAGTAATTTGCGCCCCCTAACCCGGGGCAAGGCAAGTAATTTGCGCCCCTAACCCCTAACCTGCCGCCGCTGCCAGCTTCTTGCTGCTGCCTGGGCCGGGTATTCACAGTTCTACAAATCTTTGGCGCTGGCTTGCTCCATTAGTTTAACTTGGGGGGGGGGGGTGAGAGAGAGATTGCAATCGTGCTATGTGCACCGAGAGGGGGGGCACGGTTGTAACGCAGTGGGGGGGGGGGGGAGAGAAGAAGAGAAACTAGCAGGAGAACCTTGATTTCCCTCTGCAGCTCTGTGGGGAAGGAGGGCGCAGACTGGGCTCCTTCCTCGCCACAAGATCCCTCGGCTGGCCGGGGCCGCGCTCCCCTCTCCCGGCCGGCAGCGCCTGCAAAGGCTGCGGGTTCCGCTGCTCCTCCGTCTCTCTTTCCACTGGTAGCGAGAGCGGGTGGGAGGGGGCCACCCGGGAGCCGTAAATGGGTGCCAAATAAGGAGAGCGGGGGCCTGGATCCTGGCCTTGTTTGGCGCTTCCCCTCAGCCGGTCGCCCAGCCAAGCCCGCGGCGGCGGCGAGGCGATGCCCGCGCAGGGGGGCGCCCACCCCTCGGCCCCCGCCCGGCACTGCCGCCCCAGCACCTGCCCGCTCCTCCCAAGGGGCCTCCTCTCCCTCCCGCCTCTTCGCAGCAGTCCTCGCGGGGCGGACAGGCTCGACTCTCCCCTCCCTCTTGCGCCCCATCCCGCGCCCGATCCTGGCCAGGCTCCGGCTCCGGACCTCCTTGCTAGCGCCTGCTACTCCCCCTGGTCACCCAGCCCGACCCCTCCTCCCAAAGGAGCTGAGCCCCGAGGCTCTTCGGCGACTCTGGAGGTGGCGAGTGCGCCCCCCCAGATGTTGCGCCCGGTGCGGCCGGCACCCCTTGCACCCCCCACGCTACGCCACTGCTCCAGATATATTACCAAGTGCCCATTTTGCACAAGTCTGGGTACCAACTGCTTCTTTAAAACACAAGGTCCTGTACTAATAACATGCCACCTTCAAGAAATGCCCTTTTTCAGGAAAGCTGGCAAATGCAATTGTCTAATTCTTCACAAAACGTAGAAACTCAGAATCTATCTTTGCTGTTTGGAGTTCCAATCAGTCTTTTTTTTTTTAAAAAAAAAAAAAAAAGATAAACAACGGTAGAAGTTTACACTGCTATGAGCAAAACCAAACAACTTCATGTTAATTAAATCAAGCCCACCATCGTTAAATGCTTAGCAAAATACAACAGAATATATCAGTATGCCTAGTTCATACTGCTTCTTTTGACCTGCTGTCATCAGGGCATTTGCCATTTTGGCAATTCCTGAAGAGCAAAAATTCTTGGTCAGCCTTCTCTGCTTTAGACTGGATATTTTCTCAGGTCTCTTCCTCCGGGCTCTCTCACAGCTAAAGCGACCTATTATTTCTTTAAAAGGTGATTTCTTACTCAGCATCAGAAAAAAAAAAATCCTTAAAGAAGTCACCAAGCAGACAGATTCCAATATTTTACACATTTATCACCACAGAAAGCCAGACGTGGAAAATATTTAACTCATTAGTACTACTGTTGCCTTACCAATTCTTATACCGGAACTCTAGGTGATGTGCATTGCAGAACACCACGAATGAAAGCCAACTCACATCTTCTAAGCACTGCACATACAAATGAACTCTTGACCATTTTTATCCTTCAAGACAAGTACTAGCATGTAAGGACATGGCTGCAGCACCAACAGCAGCAAAAACATGCACACACTCGTTGCCCTGCAACAGCCATGCTTAAACCCATCCCACAGTAGCCTCCCCCTCCTCTACAACCCTTTAGGTGGACATGCTCCAGAGATTCCTTCCATTTGCCTCATGTAACAGGACACTTCAGACAGTCCCAGACACAAGTCCAAACATTGAACTTGAGGGTTTAGCCCACCTGCTATCCAAACAGCTCTGTTGCCAAGGTACATTTCTTAAATTAGGTTCTGAAAGACGAAAGAGCACACATAGCTAGCTCCCGTAGCCCAACGAGGCAGTCGCTGTCATTTTTATTTGTTTCCCCCCCTCAAATCGCTTTTAACAGCAAAAGTGGGAAGAATAAGTACACTCCCTCACCAAAAGTTTTACTACTGGCTAAACTCCGGAACAGCCACACTTATATGATCAGGTTACTGCTTGACCCAAACTAGTCTAGCTTGCTGTGACACGATGTGGAAAACCAGAACAGGCAAGACACTGACAGACAGGTGATTTTCCACTGTTCCAGCAGATAACTGAACAGGTGTCAAGTTTCACTCAAATCTCATTTTAACTATGAAAGCTTGCTGATTAGTCTAATGATCATATATAGTACAAGTATGCATATACAATGCATATATGCATGCATTTATATACACATACACACACATATACGATCACATGCATTTCATTTAAACACACACACACACACACACACACACACACACTCACAGAGAGAGAGAGAGAGAGAGAGAGAGAGAGAGAATGAGAATGAGAGTGAGTCACTTACTTTGTATACTGTGCATGGCACTTGGTCACCCTTGCATTTGACAACCTGAAATTGCCAGATTGTAGATGGCCTCTGCCCAGCTCCACAAAATTTACATGTACCAATATATTTCAAGAAAATAAACTATCCTTGGAACCGAAGGCAACAAGAATCAAGTGTCTCCAAAAGTGTCTTCTAGCTCCTTAATTCCAGAAGAAAAAGCAGCAACGTGCAAAATAATAATAATAAATAAATAAAAACTCCAAGTCCTCTTACGCTTTAGAAAGAATTGACTTCTTGTGGCTCTCTCAGACTATCTGCTCACCTCTATTTCATCACTGATTTTAGTAGTTTAAAAAAAAAGTCCTCTGTAGCTTGCACGTCTCTCTGAGATAAAGATCTCAGTTTCATGATTAACTTGGGCAGGTTCAAATATTTGCTGAGCAAGAGATTTCATGCGGGTGGGGGGGGGAGGGTAGGCAGAGTCAAAGTCAGAGTTGTCATCGGCTAACAAGTGGCCAATGCAAGACTAACCCAGTCTCATTTTAGCCAAGTAAATGAGAAGACCATTGTAAGTGGCCTTAAAATAGTCTCTGTAGCTGGCTGCTGCATGCAGAAGTGAAGTACATGACTGTCAAGAAAAGCATTATGAGCAGCCAAACACAGGAAGTGGCTGAGCTGGGGAGGGGGGGGGGGGAGAAACAGAATGAAAGCCTTCCTTGTAAAGTTCTGCGTCTCTGAGAGCCCACAAGCGCAGAAGAAGCTTGTTAGCATTCACTGCATCACCTTCCACACACTTTCACCGGACCACAACGACAGGTGGTGTTTGAAGACCCATAAAATGAAGCCCCACACTGCTGAGTCAAATTAAAATCAACTTGAAGTCCCCAGTCCCTCCCTGAACACCCGCTAGCTTCAACCTGGGTACATCGACAGCCACAGAGCTTTCAAGTTACATGAGTTTAAACTTGAAACTCAGCCCCTCTGTTTGCTTGCATTGCCTGCTTATATCAATCAATCACTCACTCAATCAATCAATCAAATCAGGATTTATTAGTCAACTGACCATAATAACTTATACGTATACTTTGGCAACTTTTGGCATCTCGGGTACCAATTGGTATTCTCAATCTTTGTTGGCCTGGGATCAAATTGCATTAAAAGTCCTGAATTTGGGCAGAAACATATTTTGGGAGATTTTACTTTATTATGAGCTTCACATCTCCTTGCCTTTGACTACAAAAATAAAAATGTTATACAATCACAAAGGAAATAAGCTTCTGGTTCATTTAATGGGGAACAGAAAATTAATTGGGGGGGTGGAGGGAGACACATATTTATGTTTTCCACTTTAATGTAATTTGAGTACTATAACGGCAATCTGCTTAAACTGTTCACGTTTAATTACAGAAACTGCTATTAATTACAGAAACCTGTTGACTCCATTTTATGATATTGTTTCAACGATTGTAGAAAAGTCCATTCCCATCTACTCTGACTTGGAATACAGGAATGGTATTCAGAGTCACTGTCCAACTATGGGTTTCTATAAACTTATAGGAGTATCTGATATTTAATTTGGGCTTGATTTAGTTCTTCCCCTATAGATGGCACCAAAAACACAGAACTCAGTGTGTGGAGCTAATCCGTTCATGCGTGTGCAAGGCTGCATGCAAAAAGCAAAAGAGAGGGGCAGGATTGTGCATTGTGACTGCAATTTGATTTATTCTCTTCCATAAAAACCAGAATTTTACCACATCTTGCATAATTTGGTTACTTGTTTGATGGTGCTTGAAAGACTGGATTCACAAAGAATCTAAAAGCAGAGGTTGATTACAAACCCAACTTCCAACTGCAATATTTGTCTGTGTTACTTAGTTGGCTTACACTAAGGAAATCACTGGTGTCTGTATCCCCCCCCCCACATACAAAATAAGAAGCACTGACAGAGTATGGGAATCACAATTCAGCAAGGTATTTTATTCGTTTAAAATTACGTGAGCCTTGCTTATTATTAGCTTAGAAGGGGAGCCCTCTGCTGGACAAACATCAGAATGTAGACTGGCTTAAAGTGACAGTAAGGGATGCCAAGAGCAGGGGGATAGAGTTAAAATTATGTTTTTAAAGCCAAATCACTTAGACTCAATAATTTTCCCTAAGCACAGGTGAGTTGTGATAAAGGATTATACTGAAATCTATAAATGCACAGCTTACAGTGATATCAATTGATAATGTACTTAAAATATTCCTTAATAAAAACATAGGGTGAAATACAGCACAGTGCAGGTGAATTTCCTTTCCTGAAATGAGGCTCTTCCTTCCTTTTCTTCCCCTGAAGCCATGATGCTCCCCTCTCCCCACAAAGCAACAACAAGGTTTGAGCAGGGGGAGTATGCATGGATACGATTCAGTAGGTACCATCTTGGAAGAATCCTTTGACACTTGGTGTGGTGTCTATTCCAAGATAGAACCGAGTGCCTGCAGTTTTCATAATCCAGTTTTCTAAAAAGGGTCAACCAACCATGTCAATTCAATGACCAAAGCTGCCGTCAGATTTCACATGCATTTTTTTCACAATTCCCTACAACAGCTCTCTAAAGCAGGCAACAGTTTTCATACCTGATCCAATCCAATCCAAATAACTTTACTGTGCTAGCCATTGGTCATGACAAATCTGAATCAAAAATAAATACAAGCAAAAGGGATGCTGCGCCACAAATAACAGTCGCTATTTAGATCTTTGTGTCTCCCTTACAGTTCACAGTTTTCATACCCAGTACCAATACATCCATTTGTTTCTGGGTATCCATTTTCAACCATTGCTTTTTAAAATTATGCTCGCACACCCAAATCATATCTGTTTGACTTCACATTCTGTTCCCGAGACAGCCTCTACTACACTCAGTTTTTTCAGACACATTAAATCTGCTTTAAATAAAAGTATGTGCCAAAAGTTTGCTTATTTCGTCATCAGTCACCAAAGAACACCTTACAATGTCCACAGTATACAAAATCCCCCAGCGAAAGGTTCTTTCCAACATTATGTCAGTGCAGTGCCAAGGTCTGCCCTATGGTTACAGGTCATGGTTTCAGGAGAGTGACGTTAACCTTGACCCTGAGCTTGGACAATACCCTAAGCCAAACCTTTCCTGCAGGAGCCAAAAAGGCACAGGGAGGAGCAAAATGGGTGCAGGCTCCTCACTGGGAGTCAGCACATTCATGGAGCCATGGTAAGCCATACTCTTCTGCGTTGTGATGACATAAGGCTTTAAGCAAGGAAAAATTGGTTGACAGATTACCATCCTTAGCTTACAGACAGGGGTGGGGACAGCCCAATAGATTGTGTAAATCTATCTAGGGAGTTTGTGGCAGAGGTGAGATTTGAACCCAGCTCATGGTACAACTGTGTATCTTATCTTTGGATATTTCTACACAGGAGTTTCCCTCAGTGCTTAATCAGAAAACAAGGCAAGCAGGAAGGTACAATTGCATACCAGAACAGCTCCCATGCACTGCCCTAGATTCCTCACAGCTGCCTTATGGACAGCGCGGCTTGGCAGAGTAGCCTACTTGGTTTTCAGCTGTGAACATTGCTACCTGAAGTTAACCATCAGAGAAGGCAAAACCATTTTGCCTCAGACTTCCCAATTCAACATAATAATAAAGGCAGAGGGTAAGAAAATGCCACAAGTACAGCCTTCTCCAAAATATACTTCAAAATGCCTCCAAAATCCAGATTTTCTTACCTGGTGCAGGTTGTCTTTCATTCCATTCACTTGTAATTAACACTTCCAGGATTTTTATGTGATGTTCAGGACTGTCAGAGCTGTAAAAAAATATTGGTCTTATATTAAAACAAGGAAGCATGCGCTGAACAAGTTGAATATTCTGAATAATATCAGACACGTATACAAATGATTTCACTTGCTTCTGCAACTTTAATTGGTTTTCTAACTGCATGATTAAATGGGTGGTATTCAACTAAGGTTTACTTAGTGTAGAGCCACTGGAATTAATGAAAATGACTAAGTTAGGGGCCATTAATTTCAATATATATACTTTGAGTGAAACTTTATTAAATACTATCTCATTATTAACTCACTCTAGTACCTTACGGTTGGTGGGGAGGTAAGAAATCTTATAAATAAGTAAGTTAAATAAATGCATACACCTTACCTTGCTATCTGGGTCCTGAAGAGCAGAAAGCTGAAAATTTCAGCTAGGGATCTTGCATTTAAAAGGTTTTTGGTAGAGTTCTGACAAAGTCTGGAGAAATGTTTGAGTAGATACTGGAGTGTGAGCCAATACTGTTGAGGTATATTAGGAGATCTGATGAGCCTCTTCAGCACTTGAGCATATTCCTCTGAGTTTTGCACTTCTGCAAAGAAATGAACGTTTCCTAATGAGGTTCGTGTAATTCAACAAGAAGTTTTACAGGAAGACATGAATTCTTTCTTCTCTTGAACGATGAGAACTTTAGTAAGCATGGACAGAAAAAAGGATCAACTATACAAAAGTCAAAGTGAAACAGGAGTATCATTTGGTAAAAAGCCACAAAATGTTCAGCGTGTGCTGATAGAAGTCTGTCTTCTGTTTAGCATCATACATGATTGGGTAATTCTGAGATGTAGCTGATAAGCATCGGAGGTGCTGTTGTAACTTTGAAGGTTACACTAGAAGCAATATCCTGTCCCTAGAATTTGCAAATAACTATCAAGGCTGCCACTGAGCAGGTTGAGTCCTACTGCCTGAATTCAATACTAAAAGAGATGGGCCTTATCTATGCATATTTATTGCACTGTATCCCAGAATTGCGAATGGACTTCAGAATCTTGTCTACTCTAATACATTTACCTCGCAAGTACTGATAAAAGGTTAACAATTAGCTCTTTCTGCATACAGACAAATCCTTGATTTGTTAACCAGGGTTTGTACAAATATCGTACTTGCCAAGTCACAATGAGTTCTTAACACTAAGAACCGCTTCGTACATTATGTTTTTAAGAAAATTCCATGAGATTTTGTTAACATGAAAATGAAAGGTGAGCGCATAACATGCAAACAGACAAATGTTTTCAACTAGATATGTCTGCCAGGGAAACGGGACTATGCGGCAGATCTTTGCTATGTGTACAAAGCAGATCCAAAAAGAATGTGTTTGTGTTTCTGCAGGGCTCAAAAAATGTATGCAAGTCTTGTCTAAAGGTCCAATTTTTGGTATATTAAGCCTCCCATAACCTACCCTTGGAGGAAACAAAAATTACCACTGTTAATGAATTCTGCATTTGCAAAAAAAAAAAAAAAGTTTACGTTCATACCTTGTGCTATGGAAATCATTTCATTGTAAACAGATGCTGGAATGACAGGATTTGGCAAGTCCACAAAGTACCTCTTCAAAGCATCTGATAAAACCTGCAGATCGAGGGCATCAAAATCCACTGCAGAAAAATCTGAGAGAGGGAGAGACAGGTCCCAGTCATGCTTTGCCTCTGGAGCACGTTCAGTCTGCCTGCTCCCACCCCTACCGTTTTCTTGATCATGCAAAACAGAAAGCAATGCTTGCATCTCAATTTGGTTTATAGTGAACCATTTGTAGCAAACAAGGCACCCAAAATGTGCTTTTATTTATTTATTTCAATCCATAGGTCTACCCAAGTCAGCTTACTTAAAATAACACACGACACAACATCACCGAGGCTGCTTCTACCCGGTTTCATGCAAGTCATTGCTCTGGGGTAGCATATCCCCGATTTCCTACAGGGCTATAGGTCTTATTATACTATCCAAGGGCAGATAGGGAGCTACTGTAGGCACAGGAGCTGTGCATTGGCTGAGCTGCTTAGTGATGGCAGTTGGGTGTTCTGTTGCCTGGATGTTCTGTTGCCTGGGTGTACGGTTCTTACTGCCCTCCCCCTAGGACTCCATACCTTTTACAACTATCTAAAAAAGGAACTCTTCACAAAAGTTCAATTTTATGTAGAACACATGTAAGAGACATTGCAGAAAGACAACGTACTGTAAAGGCTCCACTTCCTAATGTAAGAAGTTTGGCAATCACATCCCATGCCCCCCTCTAATGCCAAGTTTGTCTACAGAAAGTAATGGCAACAGGCCGCTAAGAGAGAGTATGGCGAATCTGCACACTGGTGAGGAATATTTTTTTTAAAAAAGCAATATATAATAAGCAAGAACCTTTACAAACATATTGAATGCCTTTGCATTATTCACCTGTAAGACCATTCAAGGAATCATGAATGAAAAGGAAAATACATTGCCACACCATACAAATAACATACAAAAGTATACTCCAGTCAAGGAGATCTGTCCAAAGTCCACCAGGAGACTTCGTTGCTTTGATATACCTCTCACTAATGGGGCAATATGAGTAGATTGTTTTAGGCCTTCTAAGAGTTCAAGGTATTTTTAACTGAGCTATGTTTTACATACTAATATTTTGTGTAAACAGTAGCACAGTAAAGCATTACAACCAATGATAAGGCCAGAGTGAAAACAAGAACATGTTTTATTGGCTGGCGCTGAAAGTTACTTTACATCTCTAAAATTTCAGATATATATGCAAATGCATATACACATATATGCATGTGCATGCAGAACAAAATTATTAAATGGATGCATGTTAAAGTTTAAAAATATGTTTTCAGGTCCAAGAGAAATCTTCCTCGGACCCAGAAGATTTGAAGAACTGTAGACTGGCTGCATCTGGAGTTTTACAGCATGTTTTCATCAATATTCTGATTACACAAGGCTCTATTTCTCATGTTTTGCTCAAGCAGTTATAGTGATGGATGTACTGGATTGGTCCCTAGGGAATTCTCTCCCCAGGGAGGCCCACTGGCACCAGCCTTGCTATTGTTCTATTGCTTGTGTTTTCCTGGGCATTTGGGAATTTCCAACACTATGATATTGTGTTCTTATATCTCTTTTAATAATATTTATATGATTTTTTCATTGCATTTCTCACTTTCTCTGTAAACTGCTCTGAGACTTCTTTTAGTGGGGAAGCCATGCATAAATCTTACCTTACCTAACCTAAGTTACAGCAGCATCCTCAGCCAATCATATTTCTTAAAAGCTATTACCGACCAAGATATTTCCAAGTAGGCCTAATCCCAGGAATTTGCGAAGTCAATGGGACCCGGGGTCAGTGAAAGCTAAGACTGTAACTGAATACCAATGGAATACACTGCTCTGCCATGTGTAAGTTTTACATGTTAAATTAATTCGTCCCATGTGAATAACCCTGAAATCTATTAATATTTGTACCTACCACACTCAGTAATTTGTCTCAATTCACCAGTACTGCTTGATCCATGTGACCTGTACAGCGTTGAACATTCCAGACCTTAAAAACAGAGCAGATTGGGTTTTTAAAACAAAGAAACAAGCACTCTCAAGCAAATCCTGTGGCTTTTTGTACATCATGTTTCACCCAAATGCCACTGCATAGCAGGAGTTTGCGCATGCTTGTGTAATTACGTTCTTAGTCTCTCACATCTAATTGCACCCCATGCAGGACATGTCTGCAAACAACCAGCTGAGAAACACTACAAAAATATACCTTATCCAAATTCTTGACTTTGAAATTTGCATCAGGGCCAAACTAAACATGAAATGGAAGATCTATGATCAAGTTCTGACTTTAAAACAAAACAAAACTTTAATACAATGGTACCTCAGTTTACATACACTTCAGGTTACATACGCTTCAGGTTACAGACTCCGCTAACCCAGAAACAGCACCTCGGGTTAAGAACTTTGCTTCAGGATGAGAACAGAAATCGTGTCCCTGCGGCGCGGCGGCAGCGGGAGACTCCATTAGCTAAAGTGGTGCTTCAGGTTAAGAACAATTTCAGGTTAAGAATGGACCTCCAGAACAAATTAAGTACTTAACCCGAGGTACCACTGTAGTTAGTTGGTGGAAGATGTTTCAGCAGCATAAGAGTTGGGCATGATCCTTTAAGAAACCCTCCCAAACTCAGTGCCTGTATATTTTGAAACAGCCGTTCTCACTACAGGTGCTACTTCCTTTCAATAAGAAGTGTTTGAAGTTGGTGACATTTAACAATGGCTGCATTTAAAGTAAACCAGTCATGAGAGCAAGAACTACACTTAAGAGATTGCAAACAAACAACCTTCAAACCGTCTGTCTTTTAACCTGCACCAATAGTCAGTCCTGTTTTAACTTCTAAACCTAAGGAATAACACTGCGGAGGTGAGGCTGACCAGTTGAAGAAGTCAGATGGAGAAAGGAACACACATACACAATAAATCCATGCTGGGATGGGAACAGTACAGTAACAGAAATGCTAGTCAAACTATAGAAGGAAAATTCATGTTTCATTATGGGAGGAAATTTCTCTCCTCTGGCAACATTCTTCAGCAAATGGGAAGGGCAAAGAAAGGTTTGTAGCAAGTTTGAATTTTGACACACACAGAAGTGAGAGTTTCCACTGAAGTTTACTAACACTGAAGCACTCTGATGGCTGTTCTTCTTTCTAAGAAACTGACACAGCCTTAGCAATTGTGCTTTTTGCCTCATGAGTTTTTTTCCTCCAAAGTGTGATGTTGGTATATTTGTTTACAAACAGGGAATACAAAATACATTATTACTCTCCAGGACTCCCCGCCATTCAAAGTAAACCCAAACACTGTGCCTTGGCTTCTCACACCTGAGGGAAGCAGGGCCCCCGTAAGGCAGCCTTTCCCAACCTAATGCTCTCCAGATGTTGTTGGGACTACAAATCCCATTATCCCTGACCATTTATTGGCTGGGTTCGCTGGGAAATGTAGCCCAAAACACCTGGAGGGCACCAGGTTGGGGAAAAGCTGGTTTAATGCTCCCAAGCAGTCCCTACCTGTGGATCAACTACTCACTTCAAGGGCAGAGTATTTGCTACCTGTTTGAAAACATTTCACATTTCTAGGGCTTTTCCAAATTTGTCTTTACATGTTCATTTCAATATAGCTCAACAGCCAGTTATGAGGTGGCAAGCTACTTTAATAAACCAAGTAGCCACAATTCAAGCAGCATGCAACTGTATTATTATTATTATTATTATTATTATTATTATTATTATTATTATTATTTATTATTATTATTATTCTGGACCTTGGGTATAATTCCAACATCACTGGAAGCAAGCACATGAGTATTGTGCAAGACTAAGCATGATCTGATATGCCTCCTGACATTTAGGCCTGCCATTTGCAATTCAAAAATGTGAAGCTCAAAAGGGGTGGTATCCGAATGACCAGGCACACAAGAAAGTTATATTCTAGCCCCAGGCCACCATATGCATACCTTTTCTTTCAATGGCTTCCACTAACTTGATAAGAAGAGGAGCCGCCTTTTCAGGTGGAGAAAACTGCTCTGAAAGATCTGGAAGTGTAAAAGCTGTAAAGGAAAGGAGAAATAAATAAAATATTTTTTAAAAAATGAAGCAGCTGAGGTACAGTTAAAGAGTTCATGAAAAGCATGAGATGTATTGCAGCTGGTTAAATTTTAAACACTGAACAAATTCCCTTTATCAGCTGGCAAAGTCTAGGCAAACAGTTTTCTCGTCAGCCCTTGCGTATTAGAACCATACATAATCACTTAGTTAAAAAGGAGAAGAAGTTTGAGTCCCAAATAATTCAGGACATATTCAGCATAGTTTCAGTAGAAATTCTGCTGGCCTGGAATGAAACTTCAGAAACACATGCTACACCCTTTGCTATTTTGAACCACTTATCACTACAATATGAATTTTCTCATGCAATAGTGAATAAATAATATGCACCCTTATATTTCTCTAACTCTTTCACTGCAAAGGGCTCAAGTCATGTTGCATCAATGGCACACTCGTTTCTGAGAAACATAAATAAAAGAAAGGTCATGAACCTTATCCAGATCTGTGTCTAGGCCATGTGTGATAGCCATGCACAAGTGTTTTAGTGGATGGGAATAGCAACCTTGTCACAGGAGTGCTTAGGGGGTCACTGTGCCACTATCAACGTCTTGCAAAAAAAAGAAGCAACCTTATATTGAATGCTATCCCTGCCAGCATGGCATATTTCCATGGCTAGCTAAAACAGAGTATAAGAGCAGTGATGGACCCTGCTGGGTGAAAGATGGTCCAGAGTTTTGCACTGGCTGCCGTGAGCAATGAAAACATGCACCCAAATATGCTGGGGGTGTAATAAATGAGATAGTTGCTGTACAGTGGTTCATGGAAAGTGCATAGTAGTTTGAAACTGGCATCCAATTTTGTGTTCATGGACACACCAAAATAGCAACTGGAGCTCTTCATTGGAGCAACCTTTTGAGAAGTCTCGACACGCCTCCCCCGGCCTTGTCTGTTTCAATTTTCAGTATAACTGATGAAGGAAGCCTGTTGGGCATGGCGATGCAGAATTCTGTACCACAGGGCACCACTGGAATGTGACCATTTATCAGTGAGGCAGTATCAGAGCCTCACCACTTCTGCCGCTGAGGGGGAGGCATTCTGGTGCGCAGCACTGCCGCTCGTCTTCCCCGCCCCAGGCGGAGAAGCAAAGCGAGTGGCAACAGTTGGAGGAGCGCTCAGGCTCCTGCAGAGTTTGGTGAGAACTGGGACATGGCAGGTGTGGTAGGTAATTCCCATTTCACCTCAGGTGGCGAAACGGGACAGGTCGCCCCTGTGCAGAATTGCACCAGTCTTCCATTCTGGGTCCGTTTGCACCTGGAAGTCCAGATGGGAGATGCAGAGGCGCCTGTGTTCATTGCTCCTCATCAAGTTCCTGAGACCTTTCTGTCCTTAAAAGACACTTGCACCTGCTTTTCCTTGCACTGCATGTACAGCATAACCAATACTCAAACTCGCTTGACCCCACCACCCACTTTTTCTGTCGCTAAAAAGGCTCTTTAAGGGCAGTATGCTTGCTTCCCCCGCAACCTGTAATCTCCCTGAAATGACACATGCAGCCGCCCCAGGGAAAATGGTTCAGAATGGGGGTGCACTTGGCTGGAGACAGGCACAGGGAAGTCTGTGTTGTCATCAAGTCCACATCATAGCACTTGCTATAAAGTTGCATACAGTGGTACCTCGGGTTACATACGCTTCAGGTTACATACGCTTCAGGTTACAGACACCTCTAACCCAGAAATAGTGCTTCAGGTTAAGAACTTTGCTTCAGGATAAGAACAGAAATCATGCTCCGGCGGCGCGGCAGCAGCAGGAGGCCCCATTAGCTAAAGTGGTGCTTCAGGTTAAGAACAGTTTCAAGTTAAGAACAGACCTCCAGAACGAATTAAGTACTTAACCGGAGGTACCACTGTATTTGATGAGCCTCCTCCTTCTCTTTTCTTCCCCTGTCCTCCACAGGCTGCACAGATGCATGATCACATATGTCTGCACACACATACATACCCTAGTGTTCCATACAAAGCATGCGCGTGTTTCCCTGTGTCAACATGTGCTCTGCACTACTGTAGAACTCTTGTGCACTTCAAAACAGAACACAGCCGAATGTGCAAAATCTATACAACCTTCTTATAACAAAATGCAATGGAACAGAAAGCTGTGGACTTGACCAGCCGGGGGAGCTACGCACCTTCTTTCTTTTTGCCCCCCTCCCTTCTGTGATTTCTACAAGAACTATACAAATACCGCCTTTTTTAAAGGATCAGAAACTTCCTCTTAACAGCAGTTCTTTGAATATGCCACAATTACTAGGAAATCCACAGTACAAGAATCTGAAGAAGATTTCCTTGAAGTGCTCTTTGTGAAATGTGTCCAGCAGAAGAACGAACTCTGTGAAAAGAACATTCACTCCCATCCTAGCATGGTGGAGCCAGCAGTAGTCAATCTCGCATTTGTCAACAAGCAATCATGTTATAAAAGTTTAGAAGAAGCTCTGCCAATTTTGGGGAAACTGATCATTGTGAAAGATATCCATGCACAAAGCACCTTGCTGTGTTTTTAAGAGTACTTGTACTTTTATACCTACATGAGTTTTCAGTCACTGTGCCTTTTCAAATGCATGCATGCATGGCCATGTATATGTCGGTTTTCTGCACAAAAATATCTGCATCGAAAACAGCTGTGCACAAAGCAGTTCTGAGGGAGGCAGAATGAAAAATTCAGCTCACTGCCTTCTCTCTCTTACTCCCTCTAGCGGTTTATGTAAGGAAAGCAAATTGCATTTTCCACCCGCCTACGACAATTCCTTTGAGCCTAGTTCTCCCATCCTAGATCAGAAGTAAATTAGGAATGCTGTATCAAGTATTTTGATGCTTTAGAAGAGAGGCTTCTCTTGTCTTATCTTTTGCAGTCAGAAAAATAGGCTGCTGCGGAGCTAGAAATGCTCTTGCAATCAATTGGGTTTGCTACATAAAATATAATTTTGAGGGCTGCAACATGCCCTATCCTATGCACATTCCCCCATGTAGACAAATCAGTTAAAACTGCCTGAAAATTAATCAGTGTTCGAAACTCCCATTGTTCTAGTCACATTTTGCGACAGGGAATTCCATGTGCGCGAGCAGTTTCTGAGACCATGTGAAAAATGAACGTAATATTTTAGCTGCAGTTCATTCATTTTCAGCTTTGTATTCTTTGTATTCTTTCAGCTTTGTTATAAAAAAGTGCACCTAGACATTGCGTTCTTGCACCCATAACCTAGGTTTAAGGTACCATTTAGCTCCTAGCTCTCATATCTCAGTTTCTAACACTGCCATTAATTGAGCAGCGTTTAAAACATATGTAAGCTGGAAATGGCCTCTAGAACAGGTATTCTCCATGCTCTCTCAGAAAAGAGAGAATGACTCTCCTAAGATAATATGAAAAAGGTGGAACAGGAAAAAGAATCTAGTATGGTATATGACTACTTCACAACTGTTTTTACATATGCAAATTTAACTGATAAATCATAGGTAAATCAACCAATATCATAAAGTTAAAAAAGATTTATTTAATTGGGTGACAGCCCTGATTCTTTGAAGCCAAATACCACCTCACTGATTCAAACAAACTGCCAATCATAACTTTAACGAAATTAGTTAAATTCTATATAAACTGATGGGGAGGGGAACCCCTTAACGTTGTAATGTGATGAAGTGATGAGTGAGCAAAGCATATCACCAACAATCCTGACACAACGACACTATCTTAATAGTAGTGGGCTTCGTAGCTCTTGTAGCTGTGAGCTGTTCTGTTCTGCGATGCTCCTGTATAAAATTCCCATACCATTATACTGCAATTGGTACTTTCGGCAGTAAACTTTCCACCTTTGGCACAAAACTGAAAATTACAGTGATTTAGGGTTTTTAAAAAAAAATAAAAAAAGACCTCAGGAAACAGTTGTCTGCCAAACTAAACACTTTACAACATTCTTAGAACTAAGTACCATTTTACAAGATTTACACAGAAGGAAGCCAGGTTTGTTCGTGGTGCTTTAATTTTTTTATATATATTTTTAAAGAAAGCTGACATGCTACAGCAACAAAACGGAATGGAAGCAAGTATTCCAGCTACCACTGCCAAAACAAGCTCTGAATATGGATTAGTGGTAATGGAGCAGAGGACTGAACATGTATCAAAAGGATTATGGCAAGAAACAAGCCCCCACCACCCCCACCCCACCCCTCTCAACACACAATTTTCAATGGACACAGAGAAATAACGAAACTTGACAAGCAGCCTGCAATCTGTACCTGACTTCAAAACTATCTTCTGCTTTGATGTGTGCTTCACAGCACAAAGGTTTGGAGAGCCAAGTCCACTCTTAAGAATCTGGGCAACTTTGCAGATCCCTTTGCTACAATCCAGTATCAGTTTTTCACTTAAAGTAATCATTTTAACGTTCACGTTCAGACCAAGTGCACCCTTTGGGTTTTTTTGTTTTTTTTTTGAAGCCCACTGCCCCCAGTGTTTAAAAGTTGCCAGGGGTTTGTCTTAAAAGAGCCTTCTTCCCTGGTCATTAGGCATTTATCCCAGGTTAAAAGGAGGCTTCTGGTGACATGCGAGAAATGCTGGATTTTCCACTCCTTCTATTTTTACCTTGCCACCGGCCATAACCAATCAGAGGAAACAGAAGCTGAGATTCCCTCCAATCCAAAAGCTCTCCCCCTCTTGTTAATAGAGACATGCCTGAACAGCATTTAGCAACAGCAACGTGTGTGAGCAGACGACACATACCTTGCAACTGAGCACTGCCAACATAGCTACGAGCTGCAAGACGAAACCAGCACACAGCTGCACTTTTTGCAGGAGTTCTCAGTAAAAAGAGATTTTCAGAGTTATTACCTGGCAAAGACCTATGGAAAGTTAAAGCTGGAAGGTTGGGCTCTGCAAGCCTCTGAGCCAAACCTTTCATTACTGCTAGAGGAAGCATGAAAGTGGATAGAACCAAAATTATAACCTAACCTGCCCTTTAAAATGTAATAAGATACACTATTGAAAAAGCTGGGGACACACACCTCATTTACTAGAAGGTATCCAGGAGACTATGGTCTAACATTACAGTTAAAATCAAATCCTGAGTAATTTTACCTTTTCTTTTCTCCTAGATTTTCTCAGCACTGGGCCCAATGAAGGCCTAATGGCTACGGCAGTTCCAGGCCGGCATAGCTCACAGCACATTTCTGCCTGCCTCCTTCAACTTCCAACACCAGCATAATGGATGGGGCTGTGGATACAATGGTGGCTGTCACCCCAGCATGGCCTGCTGCTGCTGCCTGGTCACAGTGTGAATTGCTCTGTTGGTATTTTATGAGGCGGTCCAAAGGCGGAGATTGTAGAATCACAGAGTTGTAGAGTTGGAAAGGACCACAAGGGCCGTATTTTCCAAACCCCTGCAATGCAGGAATCTTCTGTCCAACATAGGGCTCAAACTCAGGACCCCGGGATTAAGACTTTCATGCTCCACCAACTGAGCTATGTATGTAGGTGGCTGGATCCTTTTATTTGTGCTCAGTGTGAGTTTCACATGTACTCAATCAAAAGATTAATTCCTTACCATGCTTTATTTTTAGTTTTAAAAATAAAAATAAAAAAATGCACTCAAATTATACACACTTTCTGCTAAAATGTATGTTTCATATGCTTTTCACTGCACTTCTCCCTTTAATACTTACTATTGCATTTTTAATTCTCTGAAGTATGCATTTTATGAGAATATTTTGAGCAGAAATAGCACCACGAAATTCTGAGAACTGTGTAATCTGAATGACAGCTGCATTTTAATCCACATTTCACTCCTGGGGTGGAAAATTAAAACTTGGACCAATTAATTTCTCTTCCTTCCTTATCACAAGGATTAGTGTTGGTATTGTCTTATCTTTTTAAACTTTAAAACGAAGCCATAGTTTAGCGACAGAACAACGGCAGCCCAACTGCTACTGTGGGGTGCACTAGTGTAGACGTTGTGTTGTTAGCAGCACATTGTATGAAAACAAGATGGTTGCCCCCCCCATGGGGTGACCACAGAAGACCTCAAAAAACAATTAGTAAGTAATACAGTCGCCCCCACCTAGATTCCAGACCACTTCTGCCCTGTCACCCAAATGTTCAAGAACTCTCCCCCATATTTTGTCTGTTCCAAGGTCTAGTGCAGAGCTTTCCAAACTGTATGTCATGACACATTAGTGCAGGCTTCCTCAACCTCGGCCCTCCAGATATTTTTGGCCTACAACTCCCATGATCCCTAGCTAGTAGGACCAGTGGTCAGGGATGATGGGAATTGTAGTCTCAAAACATCTGGAGGGCGGAGGTTGAGGAAGCCTGCATTAGCGTGTTGGCTGTAGTGTGTAGGTGTGTTGTGCGAATGCCCCCCGCCCTGCCCTGCTCCTGCAGCTGGAAAGGGGTTAGTTTAATCTCCGGTTTGCTAGCAAAACTGAATTACTGTGTCGCAAAATGATGCATGTCTAAAAAGTGTGTCAGCAATATGAAAAGTTGGGAAAGCTCTGGTCTAGTGAGATGGGAGGGATGGGTGTGCTCAGTGGTGCAACAACTGTTCATTTGGATGGCACCTGTTCCAAAGAATTGCTTTCTAAGCAACATAATGTAAACATTTATATTTGTAAAAATGATGCATTTATATTTCGCACATTATATCATTTTAAGCTGCTTTAATAAGGTGCATATGCCATCTGTGGTATGAATATGTGTTGTGAGCACCTCCATACCCTCCAAAAGAAAATGTGGCTTTAAAACTTTAGGAAAAAGCTTGCATGGGGAAATACTGCTTACCAACAACTTACCAAAGCCTTCATCCAAAAACCTGATTATAAACTAAGTTGGACATACACTCTCACAACAGGCTAATTCAATCCCAGCCCACTACCCAGAAAGCTCTCGTTTACCAGTATTTTTAACAAAATAAAAAATGATATGCTAGAAAATGTCTTCCCCTCCCCTCTCCCTTGTTAAAGAAAAACAATCCTCAGCACGACAACGCAAGGGGTTCCTATAATACAAAACAAAAATAGATTCTGAGGGGGAAGTTAACTGGATTTAAAAACAAAACAAAACTGGCTTAGAATCACACTAACAAGATGCATCTCCCCAAATTGCTGGTTCTGAGCCAACATTTTGCAATAATAGGCCACGGTGCTTCTTTATTAAAGTTTAATTATTATAACAAGGGCTGTAAATTGTATGTCAGCGCTCAATTTAATATGTAGCAAAGCCATGCTATCTCGTGTTAAAAGGAAGCGATATTGTCTGTGTGGGAGGGAGGAGTTTGTACATTATGTTCTATCAGATTAGGCTTTGGTAACTTTATGAATTACGAGCTGTCATCCACTTTTTCATCTGCCACAGAATATACTTCTTGGAACTGGGAACTATAAATAAGACAGCAGATGTTTTTAGTTGGCTCCAACTGGAACTCTTTTAAAAAAAATGCCTGTAGTTAAATCGTCCTGTTATATTCTACTCCCCTCTATGGGCTGCTTTTGAAGCACACACTATTTTATGAAAGCCACAACACCTTTTCCAACTTGCCTTCTGTTTAGAAATGCCATGTTCAGTATAGAACTGTTAGGTTCAAGGTGCTAACAAAACTTTAGTGGCACTGGAGTAACAGTTTAGCTTGTAAGACCCTTAGAGCTGGGAACTATCTTCTTTTTGCTTGTGCTACTGTAGAAAAGCAATGGCATGCTGTGGAAGTAATAATAATAATAATAATAATAATAATACACACTTATTATTTTTCCTTGTTGAACAGCAACTATAGAAATGCATTTTCTAATTACACTAAAAACAAAGCAGGACATTGGCAAGATCCGCTACCTGTTTATCTCTCTCTCTCTCGCTCTTTTAACCTGATGGCCCTAAAAGTACCTAATGTAGACTGTCTGTTAGTCCTGCTTTACAAAGGACAGTCTTCTTTTTGAAGGAGTCCTCTGTTTTGACTTAGTCCGGTTTCAAGATAAATAACCCTAAAACAGAGGCATGGAAATTATTGCATGGACGGAAGTCTGAGCAGCCACATAGGTCACCTGGACACAGGGTTCCCCCTCCCAATGTTGAGATGTATTGGCTTTCTATTTAAATTATAGTCCTAATTTTAAAATTGGCACCAGTGCTTATAGGAAGGAACACAGGGGTCTGTGGCTCAATATAGCATCGTACACTGACTGGCAGTGGCTTTGCAGGGTTTCAGTTTGAGGACATTCTTGTCCTACCTGGAGATGGCCTGCGATTTTCTGCAAGCAAAGCACATGCTCTTGTCTTTTGTCCTCTTTTCTGGAGTGATGTGTAAGTGGTCACTGTAACATAATACATTTACTAATTTCATTTATAACTGGCATTTAGAGCTACAGTCCTACATGTTCTCTCCAAAAGTTTTATCTTCACTGAGGGGTAGCCTAAGAGATTGACTGGGGTTACTTTTGGCCAGCAAAATATGTAGTATCTTGCCAGTTTGGTACCCAAGTGAGACAGGCAAAAGATATTTTACCTGAACCCTGCAAAGGCCAATCTTGCCGTGACCTGTACAGTGGTACCTTGGGTTACAGATGCTTCATGTTACAGGCTCTGCTAACCCAGAAATAGTACCTCGGGTTAAGAACTTTGCTTCAGGATGAGAACAGAAATCGTGCTCCGGCGGCACAGCAGCGGGAAGCCCCATTAGCTAAAGTAGTGTTTCAGGTTAAGAACAGTTTCAGGTTAAGAACACACCTCCAGAACGAATTACATTCTTAACTAGAGGTACCACTGTATTGCATTGTGTTAAAAATGGAGCAAGTACCATGTAATGTTGGTAAATCTTTGCCAAAAGATGAAAGAATTTTCAGTGCCTAGAGAGCAATTAACAACAACATTAACAATAACCCACCCACCCCCACAACACTTTGCATGCAGAAGTTCCCATGTTTAACTCCAGGTATCTCATTGTATGGCTGGAAGGACTCTTGGCTGAAACCCTGAACTAGATGAGCAAATGAGTTTGACTCAGTATGAGGCATCTTTCTATGCTCCTAAGTTCATTAGAGATGGTCAGCACCAGTTACAGGGCCAAAGTTCTCAAAATGCTTAGAAGGGATACCATTAAGGGGAGGAAATGCAGAGCAGCAAAATCTACTGAAAACAATGTAATGTAAGAGTTAAGTGATCTTATAACTATGAGATTGCTTTGAAGTTACTCTCCACCTCAGGGTGTCAGTATTTTCCACAAAAACCTTATATCAGTCTCCTGCACAACAGCAGGCCATTATGCTATAAGCAGCATTATGCTGCAGAGATCTCTTTTAAGTCTCTAGTTATTCCTTAATTATAGGCTAAAACTGATGCTTCATTTTTTTTTTATTAAAAAGTAATCCATGCCTTTTTTCTAATCTGTGCAGTTCCATGAGAGCACTGCATTTATCCCTGAAGTGTTACATTATTTTGTATTTTACCTTTACCTTTTACTACATTGTTTTGTTTTAATAAACACGTTTTGACTAATCATGTAACTAGGGGGAAATAAATGGATTTTAATAGATTTATTTTATATAGTATTCTTTAACAGATTGGCTCATTACCACTTATATTGTCCAAAGTGGGCTTCTATATGAAGAGTTGAAGACTTATCACCCTCCCAAAAGGAGGCAAGATTCATAATGGTAGCTTCAGATTATCAGAAAACATTGACGAAATTTAACTGTAAACATTTATTGTCAATGTACGCATTTGTTCTTGGCTTCCTACCATGTATCCATTTTGTTTGTACTATTAAGCCATTTAGCTGCCTATTTTATTTCTCATACAAGGGAGTTGAAGCAAATACTTTTCTTCCAAATTAGCACCTCATATTTAGAAGACGAAATGATGTGTGTGTGCCTAATTTAATGGCACAATGAAGAATTTATTCTACACAGAAAATTGGGTAGGTCACCAACCATGCACATAAGCATATGCTGTATGTATCTGTGACAATGTCTGGTCTTATTTCATATTGGCACTCTGACAACAAGCTGTCACTCGTAACAGGAGTTAACACCGTGACATTTCACACTGCTCTGCAAATTCATTTGTCATCTGTTAAGATACCTATGACAAGTTTTGGCAATCATTTTATAGTGAGCTATTTTTAGTCTGGTTTCGTTTTTTAAAAGGACAGCTTTGTTTACATCGAAATGATTAAAATCACATAATCCGGGTAGAGAAACAGTGGTCCTTCAGGATGTTGCTGAACTGCAACTGCTATCATTTCTGAGCAGTGGCCACAGCTGGCTAGGACTGAGGGCAGCTGTAGTTCACCACCATTTGGAGGGTGTCTTAGGTTACCAATAGGGGACAGGGACTAATTCAAATAATTGATTTAATGCAGGTTTCTTGCTTGCAATTTTATCAAGAAAACCACCCCTTGCCCGCCTGTGAACATCTAACTATCTGGAATTTCAAAACTCTGCCAGTAGAGAAAGCTCATCTCTTTTCTAACACAAAAACTAAAGCTGCCAGTATTTAACAATCCCAAGATATCTAGTATCAAGCAAACAGTTCCTTGCATGTTCTGTTTACACAGCATCATACAACATGGCACCGTGCCAGACCCACAAGGAAGCACATGCAATACAGACAGGAGATGTGTAGGTCAGAATGCTCAATGAGGACTTTTTCATTACATAAAGCAGCCCTACTTGTACGGAGAACTTAAGATCTACGTATTTGAATTCTGGTAAACAGGAAATGGGGTGTGTGTGTGTGTGTGTGTGTGTGTGTGAGAGAGAGAGAGAGAGAGAGAGAGAGAGAGAGAGAGAGAGATTGAGAGAGCTGTGTCTAAACTAGGTCTGGTAACCTTTTCTTCTAATAGGCCAGTGCACTTATTCCTAAAATAACTGAAGGCAACACCGCCCACAGCACCTGAGCATGTACTTTGCACACGATTTTTTATTACACTGAATCCACACAGGCAGTTAGAACAAGTTGTACCCTAATTAGCCTTTCCCTTGAATCTTACAGCAATGTACAGACATATGCACCAATTAAAGCTGCTTAAAACTGCGCTGATGTGGCAATTAATTTATTGCACCTCATATTGCTTTGCTGCAGAAAGAGAAGTAACCCTCTTATTTTCTTGTCCGCCACATTTTCTTTCCTGTTCTCCGCGTGCTGTTTTGTTTTTTAAAGATACTTAACATTGCAGGCCTCTCCATTTCTACGCATAAGTAAGATCCACTGAGTTTGATGGGACTTACTCTCAGGTAAGGGCATCTAGGATTTCAGCCAGTCACTTCCCTTATACTGGATGCCTTGGTACTGCTTTCTATCTCTCTAGTATAACAGGCATACTGTGTAAATAGCTATCTTAATTATCTGTAGGAAAGGGTTTACAGTTTGTCTTGTGCAAGCAGTGCTGTCATCAGAGGCCCACACAAAATAACCTGAACACACTGAATGTGCTCTGATAATGGTGGTGGTCTCTGAGCTAGTGCTGGGAGTCACTTGCTGTGGGGCAGATGCCAACAAGGGATAGAGGCAGGATCCTCTCCCCCCCCCCTCAATGGGCTACCAGGAAAGGGCAGGTAGATTCTGCCTTAACAGGTCACTTGCAGAGAGCTTTTCAAATTAGGCAATGTGTACAGATTGCCCCCTGCTGCCATAAAGCAACAGAAAACTCACTTGTGCATTTTAGTCATCAGTTTCCCTACTACGTAGTGGCAACAAGGGTACTGCAGCATGGAATTGGGTCAAATATGGTATCAGGGCCAAACTAAACATTTGCTTAAACACATATCATCTTTGGTCCCGTATAGGTGGCATCTGAATTAGGACAAATATTATGGAGGGCTATCTGGTTTATCGTATTTTGTTTTCCAGTTACCCTGTATGCACATACAGTGCTACCTCGGGTTACATACGCTTCAGATTACATACACTTCAGGTTACAGACTCCGCTAACCCAGAAATAGTGCTTCAGGTTAAGAACTTTGCTTCAGGATGAGAACAGAAATCGTGCTCCGGCGGCGCAGCAGCACCAGCAGGAGGCCCCATTAGCTGAAGTGGTGCTTCAGGTTGAGAACAGTTTCAGGTTAAGAACGGACCTCGGAACGAATTAAGTACTTAACCCGAGGTACCACTGTATATTCAAACCTATCATAGCAGCATCCAAACACATGATAAAAGCATAGCTTGAAACCATGTGTGAAGTAGCCGTAAACTGCTTACCAAAAAGCTCACTGTTAAATTGACAATGGACTCAGTGAGCTGGTTCACATGTAAATGGTGAACTAGCTGCTCATTGTGCCAACCCCCTCCTCTGTGTGTTGCACCAGAAAGCAGGAAGGGGGACCCAGAATGTTGTGAATTGCCCTGATTATTCTGAGAACCTCCCTGAGATCTATGGGTATAGGGTAGTATACAAATTTAACAGCAACACCACCAGCAGCAGCTTAGCACTGATAACTGGATAGTGAGACCAGCAAATCTAGCTGTTCTGTTACTATCGACATTCTTTATTTTCAAAGCTGCTCAAATACTTAAGAAATATTGAGAACAAAATGCCCGCGCTTTCTAAAAGTTTGAAGAGAAAGGTATTCCAGATCTCAACATATTTGACTTAAACGTGTGTTGTTTTTTTTAAAAAAAGCCACACACACAAACACACATCATATATGCCCAAATCCTGAAGGAATATAATCTTGAGCCCAGTACAATAAATTGGAACCACATTTAATCCTACTTTCCTCCAGTAACATTATAGTTTCTTTACACTATAAACACACTCTACCTCAACATTTGGGCTCTCTGCCCTCCCCCACCCCCAGTGTGCTGTAATCTTGCCAGCAGACAAGCTTTGCTTTTAATAAGTTGATCTGCCAACTTAAACAGCAGTCTCCTAAGGCAATCAAATAATGAAACACATGCACAAGTGCTTGCATGTAATCTGTCAGAGGTTTACTCACCCCGACACAAATGGTTTCCTCAATATTAGCTGTTATATAAATGTACATTCACAACCCTTAGGTACTCAAAAAGCACACATATGTTCCATCAATCTCTCATTTACCACTCTTCCTTCTCCTCTTCGTTCCTTCCCCACTTCATTTTTTTGAAGTTTCATGATTTAGCAGAGAGAGAAAGAGATAGAAAAGTCAAAGTACAGAACCTTGTACAGAATCTGTACATAGACAGGAATCCAAAGAGAAATAAGACTTCTATCAAAAAAGGCAACAGATGACGTCAATAGGGGCTGGTAGACAGAGGGAGGCAACTGTTCCGCCATGAGCTCCCCAGCTGTTGTTCCCCTCTGTTGCCACAGGGTTCTAACTCTGGTGCAGTGGAAGATGTTACCCTTCACCAGCGCTAAAATGAGATTCAATTGACAGTCCACTTGGGTTCAGAATGTGGGCTGGGGGTGAGGAATTACTTTGTGCTTCACCTCAGGCAGCAAAATGTCTTGGGCGGTTTCTTACTGTTAAGAACTGATTTGTTGCTTTGTCTCTTCTTCCCTTAGAAACCAAAATAGTGAAATAAATAAATAAAACCTTAATTTGCTGTTTCTGTGGAAGAAATTTCCCATACTGAAGCGACAAGCTGTTCCAACTTTAGAAGAGTTCTTCCACAGTAAGTGTGCGGTGAGAAAAATATAAAACAGTCCCTCAAGTTCTTCACAGGTTAAGAGGGGATATAATCCATTCCAGCTCCTTGCTACATGTACCAGTATAATACTGTATAGGCATCTGCAAATGCACATTTGCTGTCTGTATATGTGCATTTATTTGCTGGTCTGGGCCTTTAAAGTCCTACATGTCCTAGTATTTAAAGGGCTGCTTTCACCCATAGAAACCTGCTCACTAATTTCTTGGTGCTCTTGTCTAAGCAAGTAGCTTCTGGAGAGAGGACCTCTTCCATGATAGCACCCAAATTATAGAACTCCCTCCCAAGAAATATTTGGCTTATGCTTTCTTAGGTGCTGATGCCTTCTGTGTTTGTCCAAGCCTCCAATGGCTTTTACTGATGTTTCAGACTTATTTACTGCTTTGGTCTAGCTTTCACTACTGACCTCACAGTTTTATTTCCTGGTCTAATTTTGCTGTTTAGTGTGGTAGATGTGTTCTTATGATACTGTATTGTTAAAAATGTAAGCTAACTTGCTGCTGTTTGGTAACAGGCAAAATATAAATAAAATGTTTTATGCATTTGCAAAATCAAATTCTGAAGTAATTCAAATTTTTCCTTCAACCACATGAAATCATTCAGAGGTGATTCCACGTGACATTTCTCTACTCATGGAAGCTGCCAAGCGCATAAAGCTGCTTTCACATGAGTTAAATGTGCACAAGTTGTGATCCTACTGTCAGGAGCTCATCCTACACTCGAGTAGGACCCTGGTAGAGACACATACCCAACTGGCATGTTATCTCCCTTCTGGTTGTTCATTCGGGAGCTTCAAAAGCTTTCTTCAGCCCGAACATCACAGTGACCGATGCCAACAGACTTAGGGATCCGTAGAGTCTTCACAGCTTGCGTAACAGACCTCAGCAACTCAGCATTTTGGCTAATCTACTTTATTTACATACAAACACACACACAGCACTGCAACCTGGCTCCCTCTCTCTCTAGCATCAGACAGCAAAAAAATAAATAAAAGGACAATAGTCCCACTTCATGGAACACAGTAACACAAACATCCTGTCTCCATCACTTCCCACTCTGTGGAGTCAAAACGTACACCGTCATGTGATAGACAAAAATCCCATGACTGTAATCATGGAGCAGGAATTCTAACACCTACTGCATTCTAACAGTGTTCTTAGATGGAATCTCCCAAAGGTTTGGGATAAACTTTTGTTTTAGATAAAGCAAAGTACTTCTTTGTGCACCACATAGTCAAACTCGGGAATGTGTTCTCCCGGGAAGCAGTGATGGCTGCCAGGTTGGATGGCTTTCAGCAAATTCATGGAGAAGAGCGCTTTCAATGGCTACTAGCCATGATGGCTGTGCTCTTTGTCCACTGTTGGAGGCAGCAATACTTCCAAATACTAGTTGCTAGAAATCAGGAAGGTGGAGGTGGAGGGGTGGTGTTTCTTGTGCTGATATTCTGCTCCCTGGTTTCCTACAGCTATCTGGTTGGCCACTGTGAGAACAGGTGTTGGACTGAATAGGCCATTGGCCTGATCCTGAAGGCTGTTCTTATGGCTATAGTGCAACCCCACAGTACTTTCTCAGACAAGATTCCCAGGTTAAACAGGCAATCCCGGATAATCTTCGTTGGTCTGATCCTATTTTCACTCACGTTAATGAGGGATTTGGCTGACGACCTTGGTAGGAGGAAGATGACAGCTTGCTCTTTCCTGTCTTACTCTGAACAAATATGGAATATTTGAGAACAAAAAGAAAGTTAAACACACCCTTAGCAAAAAAAATTAAAATGCCGTTTTTAAAGCATTTCAGTGGTAGTTATTTACGAAAAAGATAATTCAACCTTGCAGATTAAAAGGGGCAACATGTGCTTTTATTCTGTCGTGATACAGTCAATGAGAAATGCTGAACATCAGGCAAATAGCACAGACTTAAAAAAAAGTTAATTGGTTCCTTCTCTTACCTAAATATAAAAAAAAAACCTCTAGTTGTGAGTTTTGGAGGAAACATCTGGAGAAAACCCTAGACCAGCCTATAACTGTCTTCCCCCTCTGGTGCTTGTGGGGAGAGTTGCGCCAACGTATGTTGGCAAAAATGCTCAAACATCATAGATATTTACACTATCAAGTTGGGTCTTTTTTTTTTTTACTTCAGTCATTCAAATGGTGGGCATTTAACTTTAACAAACAGCTTATGAAGGAACCTTAATTATGGCCAAGCTCACAAAAGTTACAAACTTGTCTCCCGCTCCATAAAAAAAAAGGGGGGGAGTGCCATCTCTCCCAAATTGCAAAATCTTCCCTGCCTGGAGGCAATTCTTCATCACCAGAGGCAAATAGAAAAGTGGCTATTTACAAATCTGGGAGCTGCCAAGAGGTATCCAGGGTGGAGGCATTAAGGAGAGCATGCCAGTAACCGCTGAGAAGTGATGATGGGACCCTGAGTGTCTCAGTCAGCACTATGCAAGCATATAGTTGTCAATCACCTAGCATTCTGCAGTGATGCCAGCAATACACACTGTGGGTTCCTAGCAGTTGCACACTTACATAGTGCTGACTGAGACATCCCCTGAAGTGACCTCCACCTGATTGTTAGGCACAAGATCATGCCTTCTCTCTCAAAGTGGCCTGCAGTGCAAACACAATTCTGACCAGCAAACAGCCTTATTTGCTGAAAGCTGTCTGGAGTGGTCAAACTAGTCTGTAACCGTTTTAAACGGGTACATTCACTGCAAGGTGCTTTGAAAAATGAGTGAGGACAACTGTCAGTTTATTAACAACAAGGGGTCTTAAAAAGCCCATGGCATATGTTGCAGCTATTACCATCTCACTGGGTACAGGCCCCAAAATTATTATGCCCCATTAGAATTCATTTCTGGACCACAAATAATTAATATTAAAGATTTCTGTTAGCATCAGCACAAAAATATATCCCAGAGAGGAAACTGCAAAAATACAGAACCGGTGGCAGTTAAGGGTGGTTTTTTAAAAAGCTTGTTTTTTCCTTTCTTTTTTTACCATCACTTTGCAGCATCAGTGCACTTGAGGAGGCCCCTTCCTGGATGAACAGAGGTCCTTTAAAATCTAGATATCTGATTTAAAAACAAGTAGCTCTTGTTATGTACCATTGTATGACTGAATATGCATTCCTCGACACTTTCTCCTACTAACAAGCAAGACTCTGAAGCCCATAGAGAGGTCAAGTCTCAGAACTGGATTATGCTAGGAAAAGCCCTCAATAATGCTTTTCATAAAAATGCTTAGGCAGGCTAATTATCAGCTAAATTATTCCGGATTTGGAACAGCCGACTGGATTTGAATTGGCAAGAACTCTAAATCTGTTCTATAGTCCATGTTCAAAAGCTTAAAATCAAACAGCAACCATTTCCGAAGTTTCTCTCTCTCAAGAGAAGAAGTAATCATAATTTATAAAGCAAAGAATAGCCTCCCCCCCTTTAAAAAAAGACATGTACTCATGTTTGCTGTGGCATTCTGTGGCAATAAATTCCATAATTATTGAGAGAAGTTTAGCTTACTTTTATTTGTCCTGAATTTGTGACTGATCAATTCCACTGTACACTCTTATGTTCTAGTGTTTGGAGAGAGAGTATTTTCTCTCTCTCATAATTCTCTCCACACTCTTCATAATGATGAGTTATCTTCTTCCTTTGCCCCCTAAACTCAGCAGCTGGAACTTCTCAAGCCTTCCTTCATAGGTGATGGTCCACATACATCCCTTCATTCTTTTCTCTCTCTCACACACACACAATCGGTTTTCTTGCTATACAATCAGCAGGTGCTGTCAGTGAGCTTTTTGCTATGAACCAAGGATCTCATGAACAATTTCAACCAACTTGAACACCATCAGCATCTATGTGCAATCAGGAACTTTTGTCTCACGATGCACTACTTTGCATGTGCTTAGGCTGAAGTTGATATGAAGCTGCACAGCCATAATGTCTAGAAATATCTCTTTGCTGTCTGCTTTAGTGTTGGGTTAAAAGCATGAGCAGACCCCAGTTTAAATATTAGCTCAGCCACAAACTTGCTAAGTGGCCTTCAGTACAGTTTCTCAAGTCTTAGCATCTCTTCTCATCTGTAGTATGTGGAAGAATAATATTGGTCTGCCTTGTTGGATTTTGGTTGTTGCAAGGACTGCTAAGATTAAGTATTCAAGTGACTGTCTAAAACTGAAGATTTACAGCCTGATACACAACACTGACAGGAAGCTCTTAATCCATTCCTGGCCCTGTCTGGAATTCACATGTTGTCATTGCTCGCTCACAGTTGAGACCAGGATGCAAGCCCCACTTCTCTGAGTATCAGTTTCTCTTTCAACAAAAGACAAAAGCACATGTATGGGGATAGCTCTGAGCTGTAGTAATCAGCACCCTGCTTTCTTACACAAAGGAAGAGCAGTCATTCATTCACTTGGGGAGTCCAGTTCTATGTCTCTTGCTGCTGGTGAGTGAAGAGTCTTCTCCTTGCTCCAGCAAGCTTAATCAGACTGCTAAAACCCTCAGTACTGTTCTCACTACTAACCGTTACAGCAAGGCATGCAAGTAAAAAGAGAGAGACCAGTTTTGACTATGAATTACATGAGCCACAGATGCAAGATAATGAGTTGGGTTTTGCTGCATTTACAGTGCAGGGCAATTATGACTAAATCTCTGCTTGTAACAGAAAGCAATCGCAGTGGCGCAAACTGTGCCGTTCACCTGCTCACCATTCATCATGAGATGTCCTATGATGTTCAGTTTAGCAGGCAAGCAGCTGTGTGAGCTTCTGTACTCACTGTGGCAGTGATTACTTTTGCCTCCAGTGACTTGCACTTTGAGAAAGCAGCATTGTGGGGTTTGCAGCTGGGAGACTCAGATTCAAGAACTGTCTGAGGGTCCACTCTGGGTTTATCCTGAGAAATGCAGTTACAGCCCCATAGATAATAGCGAATGCAGTGGAGGGACTATCGGCAGAAGATCAGTAAGTTGAAGGGGTCAGTTCCCACCCACCTGCTTATTCTTCTCTGTAAACACTGCCCCCTGTATTGGGATGGTGAAGGATTCCCTGCCTTTGCATTGTGAAGGAAAGCTCACGTTCCCGTATACAGTGGTACCTCGGGTTAAGTACTTAATTCGTTCCGGCAGTCCGTTCTTAACCTGAAACTGTTCTTAACCTGAAGCACCACTTTAGCTAATGAGGCCTCCTGCTGCCTCCGCACCGCCAGAGCACAATTTCTGTTCTCATGCTGAAGCAAAGTTCTTAACCTGAAGCACTATTTCTGGGTTAGCGGAGTCTGTAACCTGAAGTGTACGTAACCTGAAGTGTATGTAACCCAAGGTACCACTGTAATGTCTACCTTGGCTCCTTAAGCCACATTATAACTTTAAGGGAGGCACAGCAAAATCACATCCCTGTGTAAAACACAGCTAAATTTTACTACAAATCTCTAAACATCTTAGGCTTATCTAAGCTTGGCTCTTCCTCTATTCCTCATTCCATTTCATTCTAATATCAGCGATGACTAGCCTCCTAATATTTGTATGTGATACATTCAGTGATGGGGGTGGAAATTTTTCCACTACTATATTTTTTCGTGGAAATTTTCCCATTTCTAAAATGCATATGCCAGAAAATTGATTAGTAACACAATGAAAGGATACTATACTATGCAATACTAGTCAAATTACACAGCTCCTGAACTGTATTGTTTCAAGTGAGTCATTCCTAAACACGCATGCATATACGGTGGTACCTTGGTTTTCGAAGTTAATCTGTTCTGGGAGTCTGTTCGACTCCTGAAACTGTTCAAAAACCAAGGTGTAGCTTCTGATTGGCTGCAGGAGCTTCCTGCACTCAAGCGGAAACAGTGTCAGATGTTCAGCTTCCTAAAAACATTCGCAAACTGGAACACTTACTTCCGGGTTTGCGGCATCCGGGAGCCGATTTGTTTGGCAACTAAGCCGTTCGAGAGCCAAAGTACCACTGTATAACAAAGCTAAACACACTGATTTCTAAGCATGCTAAAACTGGCCTAACAAGTTTTTGGTCCCTTCATTCCTTTCCTTAGCCAGTTTTTTGAGTTGTGTGTTAAAATATTTACAAGCATTCAGAGAAGAATAATTTCCCAGTAAAGCTTTGAACGAAGCATTTAGTCAACACTAAGGCTGTCATTCTATTAACATGTGCTGCTGAGCGTAAGGTCAATGGGACTTATTTCTGAGCAGACATATACTGCAGTGCAGGTGTGGTTTACTGACTTTTCAGAAATCAACTACACAGTTCAATTCAAATACTTCGGGGGGGGGGACGACTGTGATATGTATGCAGCGGATTAAATTCCAATGTTGCACTGTGCTTTTAGAGTTTTGTTTGTTAAATAAATGCAAGTCAAACAAACATGCTAACCAACTCCAATCTATTCAGGACATCAGAAAGTTTGCTGGAACCGCCATTCATTGGATCTGTTCAGACAACAAAAAGGCACAGACAGAAGAGCTCTTGGTCTCTGTCGCAGCTGTGGAGTTCCCCTCCCCTTGGGAGCAAGCCAAAAAAACTAAGCATATTTTTTAGAAGCACTGTAAGACCTTTGTCTGGGCTGGCTTCTGGGGTCAGGGTTTAGTCAACATAAGTTTTTTTAAAAAAAACAACCAAAATAAAATATGTTGTGTTTTATTTGATTTTATGCATTGTTATATAGTGCACTATCTTTGTTATAGGGTAGGATGAGAATTTAAAGAATTAGGACATGGCATTTGAATCTTTCTGTTTTGAAATAAAAATTAAAAGCTGGCTGGATTTAATAAAGCAAACCTAACCACTCCTTCAGTACTGTCAGTATAATGCCACAGACTGCATAAGCCATAACCACTGTTAAATACTTAAAGTGCAACACAAATGCCCTTTTCATTCCAGGCTATTAAAATAAGGTAATTCCTCAGATTTCAGCCTTCAGACTGATTTCATGGTAATTCATCATGGACACAAGATTTTAAGCAAGATACACATGCAGAGAGTTTTATGGCCAGCTGCGCTGCAGACATCTGCGTTCTTTCACAAGAAACTGTGTATCTGTAAATGGCATTAAGAAAAGGTTTAAGGGGGCATGGTGGTACAGAATTAATCATTTCTTGGCAAGAAATTAGCAGCTGCAAATGACCACGTTTTGCAAAAAACCAAGTCTTCCTTTATAAGCAAACCCCAAGTGAAAGACTGCTAAACCTATAGACTGTGTCAGCAATGCGCATTACTACCAGTTAAGAATATCCTTCAATTTTGTATTAGAAGTTGGGTTGGATGGGGGTTTGGGGCTGGTATACAATTGTCTATTTTAACACAAGCAAGTGGCCCTAAAAGTAGACAAGACGACAGGTTTTGGCTTTCTTTTAATTTTAGCAGAAGTTATAATCAGATACACTACTAGGCTGGAACCATTAGATACAATATTTAAATAAGATGTTTGTCTTGGTTGGGTGGGGGAAACACACACAAAGACTGGATTCCATTTTGTTACTTTCAATCCATCAATTACTTGTGTTAAATATTTTTGGGACTATGAGTATTTACCAGCAGATGGAGTCAAACAGCAGTCAGAGAAGCTCTGTGGCATTGAGGGGGGAGTGCTGTAGCCTTTTAAAAATAAATAAATCAGTTGTTCAAATGTAACACCAAAAATATGCCAAGCAAACTGATAATTTCATCCCTTTTGTGTGTATATTACTTAAGATTAATAGTTACCTAGAAGTCCTTTGATAAATCAGCTATTTAGCCCTTAAAAACCAACAACTAGTGAACAGAAACTTCCTAAACAGGTAGACATTTTAGGAGGCATGTTGAAATGTCAATCCATTTTTCAACAGTATTAAGTTGTTCAGAAGGTGTATTACCATGTCCATCTATATCAGAGTTTCCCAAACTTGGGTCTCTTATCTGTTTTTGGACTAAAACTCCCTAGCTAGCAGGACCCACCCACCCTGTGGAACAGCCCTCCCATCACATGTCAAGGAGGTGAGTAACTATAGAACCTTTAGAAGTCATCTGAAGGCAACCCTGTATAGGGAAGCCTATTAATGTGTGAAGTTTTATTGTCTTTTTATGCGTGCTAGAAGCCACCCAGAGTGGCTGGGGCAACCCAGTCAGATGGGCAGGGTATAACAACAACAACAACAACAAAAAATGGTAATAATTCCTTCCACTTTTCTTCTTCTCCTTAGGAATAAAACAGCCATATATATTTGTCTGTATGTACACATACACACACATGCATCCACACACCCCTCTTCATTGTGGAGTTCAGAATTGTTAGCATGAATACATTAGCCCTCTTTAGGGATTAACAGTGTCTAACTATACAGAGGCTGCAGGGTTCAGGAAGTCAGCCCCACGTCCCTCCATCCTGACATTCCTGCATTTATAGTGCTGAATGGGCTTATTATCCCACTTCAGATCTTCCTGCTCAATGTGGGAAGGCGCGGGGTGAAGGGGTGGAGCCAACATGTACATCTTTGTGCCTCCTACACAGGTATTTAGAACACCTGAAGAGAACTATTATCTCCGTGGGCAAACATGTAGATATAGCCCATTCTTGGATTTCCTGCACATGTGCAAGTCCATGATGTACAAGTTCATGATGGGATACCAACTTCTCAGCTACTTTGTTTGATTGCTATTTTAGAGTACAGGGATCAAGATACATATTGAAATGTGAGTTAGGGCAGGAGGTTACTTGTAAATGTCACATGTTTTAAAAGCACCTGGCTTTGCAATATATTTCATGGATATACCAACACGTTTGGGGAAACCAAGAATTCCCCACTATCCTGGCTTTAGACAACTGCCTCCCACAGAAGTATCTGTACAAATATTGAAGAGACTTCATATATTATTTCACATCTTTGTAAATAATGCAATAAACTTTTGAAACATTTTCTTTCTGGGTCTGAAAAACAGCAGTAGAGATTTTTCCAAGCTGAGATATTGTCACTTATCTTTTCAGAAGCTTTATTTCAGGAGTAAACAACCAACCCCACTTGCTTTGCTGGGGAATCAGACCAGTAGATTGCAATGCCTCTTAAAAGAAATACAAATATGCTGTAGAATAGGATGCTGTTTCACAGCGTTGAACTGTCAATTTTCAATATTTTACTATCAGTAAAGACTCCTGATATTGTTTATTTGTACAAGTAGCCTCTCTCCCTTGAGGAAGATGTCCCTAGGGATTATCTGAATTCTTCTGCAGGGTGCTCATGATTGCATTTCCCTCTCTGTGCAATTCCCAACAAAAGACAGAATATACATAAAGACCATGCTGTTCAGCTTTGTCGAATGTTGTCAATGGAGAGGTGAAACTCACAAAGATATGTCCTCCCCTTCACCGCTATGTCTCTCCCTCTCCCCCCAAGGTTATTTTGGAAACTTTTTACCTTTGAAAATATATTTCTAATATTAATTGGTAGGGCAACCACCATACCCAAAAATGATTTTGTTTATGTGTGTGTGTGTAAACACATCAAATAACCAATAAACGTCTTAAAGGTTATACAGATTATTATTTTTTTGGCAGGAGGAGTAATAGAAGTGCCCTCCATCTTGCAACCATATGATTATACCAGCACTGATACTCACACAAATGTTTGTGGAGTAGAATAAGCACGGGGGGGGGGGGGGACTGGAAAGGGAAACATACTTTGGGAGGTATCCAACAAAAATTTGCTCAGAATGGATGCATTGAAACGAACAGGATTAAGTTAGGTCCATTAATTTCAATGGGCCTCCTCTGAGCAAAACTTAAAGACCATCCATACTTCTCCAATCACTCCAATTCTCTCCCCCCCCCCCCAGTAATGACCAAGTATAAACAGCACGGTCTACAAAATTTCAAGGGGATGTTCCTAAATTTCAGCCATAAGTGATGGCTATTTGGTTACCAGAGCAGTGTGACAGCCGGTTCCTGTTGGCTAAATTCCTTATGGCTCCAATCTGAAAAGAGAAACCACACCATGTGGGCGAGTAATGTGGTTTCTTCCAAGACCAGCATCCCTGGAAGAAATGATACTGGTGTTTGACATAACCACATGATATGGTTTCCCCATATCACATAATTCCTCTTTCTAGATATGACAATAACAGAAAGAGTTCTAAACATGGGGAAGCAGTAGCACCCATCATTAAGATAATGTTAAATTGGCCCTTACTGTCAAGATGTACTTACACAAGTACACAAGGTCCCACCCTCAGATAATCACTGGAATTCCCAATAACTAATTTTTATTTTAAAAACGGGGGGTTAGAAAGAGGAATTTCATTTTTCTGCAGTAAGGCTAACCACTGTTATTATTTTTAAAAAGTGTTTTGTGGCATCTTAAAGATTAATGTATTTCTTATGTCACATGCTTTTGGTAAGCAAGGTCCACTTCATCAGATGGGTGAAATGTTATCCTAAATTGCTGAATACATGCAAAGGGAAAGGATTGTAAGCAATGAGGTCAAAGGAACATGAAAGGCAAAGTGCAGACTGATACTTATGTTAAAAGCTTAAATGTACCGGTATGTAGAACCATTCACAAAGCAAAACAGTGCTGAAGATAACAAAGATCCTGGAATGGGTAAGCCAGTTACTAATTTGTTAAGTAATTAGGGTGCTACAAAACTGTTACCGGTACTTTAACTGCAAAAGGCTGAGACAAAACTGTTGAAAATAATTATTATTTGTCTTCCACAACCCCTTAAGAGTTTCTATGTTATGTAGCCTATGTTATTTAGGCATACATTAAATTGCTTTGGTTAGCATTATATATTTTAAATCCTAGGTTAGCATAGAGAATTAAATTTGAAAAGGAAAACATTTCTGTTAGCTAATTAAAGCTCAGGCTTCCTCAAACGTAGTGCACAAATTTCAATCACATCTGTTGATTTCAAGATATGTACACTCACAAAGACAAAACACTTGTCTGATTAAGGAAAGAGAAGTGTTCCAAGTATTAAGTTACTAAGTCTGATAAACAAAAGCAGAAACCCCAAATAAAGCTTGTTTTGTTTATGGGAACACATGTTAAAAATAGTTTGGGGGAAAGGTACCATGGTGAACATATCAGTGAGAAACCACAACAGAGGTCTAATCTGTAAACCATACAACTATGTTTTCATTTTCAATTTGACTCCAAGTAGTACAGTAAGAAACATCACTCCTCATGTGCTCCCTCTCCTACTGATGGAGCAGTATGAAAAAGTTAAGCCTGGAAAATATGAACTTGACCAAATACAGTCAAGCAAGCTTTACATCAAGTCTCCTTATAGTCAAAATGCACTCTAATGTGCAGAACAATGGTTTATTATCCTGGGAAGGTTCCTGTTGGTTTGCTGCCCACATTCATCTGGACTATATAAAAGATTAACCATTTCATTATCCTGGGAACAGAATTTCCACTTTTAATAATTTACACTGTGACTCCAGAAGGGGGAAGGCACCAGTGCTGGTATTTAAGCACCCCCCACACCATAGGATCCAAAGGCATTTCTTAATATCTAATATGTAAGGGGAGATTATGTTTTCAACATAGAGCTGTAGGCAGCCATATTGTCACTACTTTGTGGAACACTCACACAGTTGTGAATTATTCCCTCTGTTGTTCTAAAAGAGCTCTATTAAACATGCAAGGTGCTTACATTTGCCATGTGTAAGAAAGACAGCAGATAATACCATGTTACATGTTTCCACTTTCTCTTCTAGTTTGTGGGTATTCTGCACAACAGAACCTCAGAGGGAAATTCATTTATGCACATCCTGCTCCCCAGGGAACGTCAAAGAAGATGGATGTACACAGATGCATGTAGCCAGAGCCACCTCTTGCAATTCAATTCCACTCCACTCTGCCACCTTCCCATCAGCAACTACTTTTCTGAATCAAGCTTTAACATTTTACCATTCTGTACTACTTTGGGATTTTGGTGGGCAGGCGGGATTCAGGGGTCCATGAAAGGCGAAGATGACAAACACTGTTACTCAACAAACAAAACGATAAAGATTCATGTTACGTGAATTCATTTAAAGTAACAAAAATGATTTCCTAGTATGTTACTTGTGTTGTCACACACACACACATGAGAGCTTGAAGAGAGAACATGAAGGACTAGAAGTCACCAAGACTAAGTGTTGCATCCAACTGGCATCTCTCTAATGATGGAAGACTCTCTGATCCATTGGAACCTTCCATCAGGAGAAGATGAGAGCGAGGCAATTTCCAGTGATTCCCATGCCCCCCTGCAAGCACCAAACCATCACCCATGCTGTTCCAGAGGGTCCTCCCAACTCTCTGGAGCAGATATGGGGGACATGGACTGTGGGGAGGTGAAATAATTAGTCAAAACCATCTCCTTCCCAACCTCCTTCTCTTACATGTATATATTTCTTACAAAAAAATGTTGATTGACCTGGTTTTCAATACCAGTATGCCTCAGAGGACAGCAAAAATACATTTAGGCCCAGTCCAAGGCATTTTGCTGTCTGAAGCAAAGGACAAAATGGTGTTTCCCTCAAGCAAAAACCAGCTGGGCCAGCAGTTGAAGCATACATTAACACTGGTGATAAGATGGCATCGTTCACTGCATCTGAGGTAGTAGGCCACATTTGGGAGGGGGGGCAGTGGAAGGACTGGAGGAGTGGCCATGGGCCACTGCAGAAGCATCTGAGACAGTTGCCTCATTCTGCATGATGGTAGGGCTGGCCCCTATTACATTTTAAAACCATGGATTTATCTGAATAAAATTAGTGTACGTTTTCTTAAACATTAAGCTGTATTAGAAGAACTGGCACATGAATACAATCCAACGGTAGCAGTGATATTTCGTTTCCATTTATAGCTGCAAGTAATAGTTTCAGTGAAATGTGTGGTTACTACTACCCAGGTGTTATTGAAAAAGTTATAATTCACGTGCGCAGATCATACATATTGCCAGACTCCCATCAGCCTCAGGCAGTGTAGCCAATAATCTTGGGTGATGGGAACTATAGTTCAGTATCTGGAGGGCACCATGTTGGTGACAGCTGCTCTAAACTGAAATGTTTATTATCTTAGAATTTCCCTGTCTTATGCGTTAGATGAGCAATAGGTTTTGGGGGGGTTGTATTTAGGACACCCCTTCCATACTTGTCTTGAAGAGAACCCCTACTGTTTGCAGAGGATTCTGTAGATTTTCAAGAGCACAGCACTGAAGAGTACTAGCCAGATCTCACCCTAGCTGACTTGACAACATGCCCTGAGACTCAAAAGGGTAAAATGTTAACAGAGGAAATTCGGTAGTACAGTGGTACCTCGGGTTACATACGCTTCAGGTTACAGACTCCGCTAATCCAGAAATAGTGCTTCAGGTTAAGAACTTTGCTTCAGGATGAGAACAGAAATCGTGCTCTGGGGGAGCGGCAGCAGCAGGAGGCCCCATTAGCTAAAGTGGTGCTTCAGGTTAAGAACAGTTTCAGGTTAAGTACAGACCTCCGGAACGAATTAAGTACTTAACCCGAGGTACCACTGTAATGGAAAATGTATCTTTAAAGAAAACTCGTTTGCCGTTACCAACATTCTTACTGAAGTACCACAGGGTTCTCTGGAACACAGTCTGAAGGCAAGTATGCTGAAGTACTTTCCAAAACCATTATGGTCTTTGCTATTTTATGGTCATGCTGCACCAGGGCAATCAAAATGCAAGGAAAACATGAACTCTTTTCTAGTCCAAATAGGAAAATGCAGTTGTTACAAAGTGAACATGGTTTAGAAAAATACGAATAATAATAATAAAAGCTACCAGTGTTCTGACCAATTTCAATGACTTACCGTTTGCAGTATCCACTTAATATTCCATAGAATAAAGGTTTGGACATTGAACCACAATGAGCAGGGGTGGGGGGGAGTCGCTACTAACCTGGTTGATCATTGTCTGTTCCTACTCTTGCTGGACTTGGTGCCACAGGAAGAGGTCGAACAGGACGAGGCTTTGGAGTTGGGGGACAAATCTTTTTTCTTCCGATATATTCTACGTAAGTTCCTGGGAAGTCCCCCCTTTCTCCAGTAGTTTCGTTATAACCATTCAGCCAACCGATTTCCTCAGGTTTCTCTTCTTCCCCGTCATTGAATCCAAGGGCCACTAAAGTACCTTTATTCACAGTTAAAATATCTCCCAGGTGCAAGTCAATGTCTTCCTCTCGTTCTTTTTTGTAATCATATAAAGCTCTGTACTGGTATCCTTCTGCACTCATTTTGGCAAAGGTCTTAACATTCAATTATTTTAGCGAAAAACAGCAACACAGTGCTACTCGGTTTTATTGTATATACAGCGAAAGAAGTTATAAACAGGGGAAGTAACGTGTCAGTTAGAAGGACTGTAACACAAACACATAAGAAGCACCAGAATCTGTGGCTGTACAGCTGAGGCCGTATGTGCGTCTTTTACATTTAATCAGTGAAATTTCAGAAGAGTGGACTTTTATCTATGTATAGACTCCCAGCTAGTTCCTTTTCAGGTCAGCTTGGCACTTATGGGCACAATTTTTCAAGGTGGGCTGAAAATTACTCCTTGCTGCACCTCCTTCTGATGTACTTGCTGAAAAATGTTCACTTTTCTTAAACTTTTTGCGGTGGAGTTCTGCACACATACTTCACCTACGGAGGAAGAAAAAAATTCAGACATGAAATTAATGTAATTACTCCCATTCTCATTGAAGGCCCTAACTATGGTAAGCTTAGGTTCTAGTGGGAAATGTTTCAGAAACAAGTGTGCTGCCACAGAACAAAAATTATAATGGAAGACTTGACAAAACGGACCTCAAACTAGAACTCCAAGGAGGTACGCCAACCCAGAAAAGAATCTACTTGGCACCAAGGGGAAGCTCTTACACATGCACCCCTCTTTTCGTAATATAGATAGGGGGTGAGCACTAACAACTTCAGTGCACATACTGAAAACTAGTTTCCAGTGCGCTACTTCTTGTAGAACTGCCTCTACATTGGAAATCAAGTCCAGTCTGGCGGGACAGAGCAAGGTGGAGCAACATTGCTTGCCTGGCTTCTCACTGAGGAGGTCACGTGAGAGGGGCACGCTGTTGTGGAAATAAGTATGATGTGGGCAGAGAGGTGGGGGCATCAGTTTGACAGCCCCCACACCATGCCACCCTCCCCACCATCTCGCCTCTCTCAGTTACCAGCAGTGACCTCTACATTGGGAAACCAGGTGAACAATGCTTCCACATTCCAGTCCAGGGGTTGCTAGAATGGATAGTTCAGTTGGTTGGAGCATGGTGCTGATAATGCCAAGGTTGCAGTTTCGATCCTCCTATGGGACAGCTGCCTATTCCTGCATTGCAGGGGGTTGGACTAGATGATCCTCAGGGTCCCTTCCAACTCTGTGATTCTATGGGAAGTCCCCCTAATAAGTGCTCATCCTTAATGGCCAAGTCACCCCTGCTCTCTGTTTGGTGCACTTCCACCACCCACCCCTCAGAAATTACTGAATCCCTATTTCATACATATTTTTTTACAGAGGAGCTTAAATATCAGTATCAAACTTTATTTCGGTCACAGACCAGTATAAAACATACGGATAAACTGAACACATAAGACTTAAAACAGGTATGGGATAATGATTAGGAAATAAAAGGTGATTATATCATACATGCTTAAAAAGACAGAAACAGGGGCGAACAGTTAAAAGTGACGATAAGGGAGAGAGCGTGAAGGAGCACAGGTCTTTCATTTTAGGCCTAGTTTGTGGGGCAAACCATCCTTCAACAAATATCCATCATGGCAGAATCTAGCGACTGAGAATGGACAGAGGAGCTTAAGTTCCAAGACAGGAGAAGGCAGGAAAGGTGCTCTAGGGTTCTTATCTTTAAAATCTGCTATAATCCTAGGGGATCAGTGTTCTTCTTCCCACTGGTCTATCTTCTCCAATGCTAAGAGCAAGCATGAGAAAGAGTGAATTAAACTAGGGTGGGTTTAACCCATAGCATCCTCCCAAGCATGCCTTCTTGCTTTGGGGTGGTTCTTTTGAGAAGAAGCACTGCTTGAACACAAATTGATTTTATGCATGAAATCACGTGCCTCCATTTTTTATTCCCTCAGAAACTATACACAGCAAGGTTACAATTTTTCTATGAAGACTTTAACTTACTCCTTTCACATTTTGATGTGATTTCCCACAGCTTTATGTAACTGTACTGAAGCTAGACCACCTAAGGAGCAGTATTTTGTCAGGCTGGGGGAAGTGGTAAATACTTAAATTAGACCTGGAGCAAAAGACGAGGCTTGAACATTTAAATCATGTTGGTGTGATTACGAAGTTAAAAAAGCAATACACTGCTGTAAAATACTATAAATATACACACTAAACACTAGCTTACAGAAATCCAGAACAGTAGGTGCCTTATAAAGTTTTTATTATTTCACCTGTTATTCATTCCACAGCTATAGAAAAAGCTAAATTCAAATCATAATCTAATTGCTGCATTGCTGTACCAACAAGTGAAAGCATTCACTTAAACAGTGAAAACCTTTTAAAGCAAAGAATAAAATGTCTTCAGGGGGCTATGTAATTCTAGCAGGTGAGACTATTTACAGGATAATATTTTTTTTATCCTGCCACTCTGCCATTTGCTGCAAAGTATAATGAATAACGGTTAAGTGAAAATTCCAACTGATGGATGAATTCTGCCAAAGCAATTCTCTGGAAAAAACCTCGCTCTATCCCAGTTGCAGTAGGATCACATAACACAGTTTTTGAAAATCTGTATTTCATGAAGTATGGCTCATGGTAGAATAGACGTGGTACCCAATCCTACATTTTCAAAGTCACAGAAACCATTTACACCTGACCTAATAATTCTAGGATCAAAACTCCTTCAGTAGAGTTAAGGTTCTTACAAAGTCATTCATGCATCAAAAAGCATGAAAATTATGAGTTAAGGAGACAGTTTTGTCTTCTGCACCAAAGGCAGTATACATGTTCCGTGCTGTGACATACTGTGCCTGGGATCAGCTGCACTAAGTGGGGCTCATTTTCGGTGCCCATCAGCTGATGGGAACTGAAACTGAGCCCTGCTTCGTCCATTTGAGCTAAGTGTGGTTCAAATTCCCACTCAGCCATGAAGCTCACTGGGTGATCTTGGGCCAGTCACCATCTCTTAGCCTAACCCATGGGTTGTTGTGAGGATGAAATGGGGAGGAGAACCGTGTACAGTCATACCCTGGGTTAGAGACACTTCGGGTTGCGCGATTTTGGGTTGCGCACCACGCCGAACCTGGAAGTACCAGAACAGGTTACTTCCGGGTTTCAGTGCTTGCGCATATGCAGAAGCGCTATATTGCGCATGCGCAGAAGTGCCGAATTGCGACCCGTGCGCAGGCGCGGTGCTGCGGGTTGCGAACGCTGCGGGTTGCAAACGTGCTTTCCACACGGATCACATTTGCAACCCGAGCATCCACTGTACACCACCTTGATATCCTCGGAAGATAAAGGTGATATATAAATATAATAAATAAATGAAAATAAAATTGGATGTTTGGATTCAAACCACAGCTGCAAATAGACATTATTTAGCTGTAGCATGCCTTTGAAGTTATCGCCTGATGTCACAATGGGACAAGTGAGCACCTCCCACACCTGGTCAAGGTGACCTGCAGAGGATGGTGGAGGTTTGGATCTGGTCCACCAGCCAGACAAGGTCCCCTGCCCCTGTCCTACATGGTCCTCAAGTTTCTGGGTGTTGGAAACCAAAGAGCTTTCTAATGTGTCTCCTGAATTTGTTCTTAGGACCTGGCCTGGCTTCACACATCATGGTAAACTATGGCTTACCATGACTGCTCATATTGCATCTACTCTGCTGCTCCCTTTGCTTAGCACAGAGAAAATAAATGTGAACCAGGCCTTAAATTTGTTTCTCTCCAAACAAGCCACAAACAGAAGCCCAGAACAAACCTTGGCTTCTGCTCATGGCTCATCTGAAGACAAGGAAAGCATGAGTGCTGGTTCACATGTAACATATAGACAGCACTCTACTTTGTTCCAGCCCAGCTCAGTAAAGGAAGGAGTGTGACGGGCATGATTTGTGGTATGCCATGGTTTGTTACTGACCATGGGTTACTGTTCTGTGAAAATAGGGCCACCATAGAAATGTGGAAAAATTAGAAACAAAATAGAATCTCACACAAACAAAATATTGAAGCTCTAGATACGGAGATCCAAAATAGTGATGGTACCACTGTTAACCTCTTTCCTCCTACATCCAGCACTTTGCTTCTCTATATACAAATAACTTCTTACAAAGATTTCAGTGAAGACAACTGTACTGCTATTATCACCAACTGCTCCATTAATAACACTGGTTGAATGATTAATGATGACAGATACCTGATGATTGTATTAGTGAGTTCACAGGAAGAAGAGGAATTATGTGAAGAAACTTGTAGCACAGATGGCTTCACAAGCAATAGCAATGACAGATTCAGCAGCATCAGAGGATAAAATATGGGGAAATATTTCTCAATATAACCGATGGTTACTAATGGATGTAAATGTTTACTAAAAGTTATCATCTTTTTCTCTATCTAGACCTGCAATGTGCAGTTATGTATGAATGAAGAAAAATGGAGCACAAAGTGCCATATCTCTGTCTACCGATGACTGGCAAATATATTGGAAGTAATGATAACAGGACCTTTGGTTCTCATGATCTTAAAAAAATGGGATTTTACACCATGTTTACTCTTCCATGAGCCATGCTTCATAATATATGGGGGGAAGTGCCTTTTGATCCCCTACATCTCCAATGCACTGAGGAAATGTTGGTGAAGACTAATCAATAAGGACAACCAATCATCATCCGTCAACAGAATTATTTTCATGCATGTTGTCATTTGGCTGTGTGACTGTAAGCCAAGTGTAAAAGAGCATTCCTGTGCATATACACAACGTCAAGAAGCAGCTCTGCACAAGTCGCCATCTATCAATGTACTTAAAAGGTGAAACTATTGGAAAGAAAGAGGAGAAACAGACCTGCTGCAAGTACAGTCCCTTCCCAAACTCCTACTTTGGTTATGTTAGTTGGGTATACTGACTGCTTAAAGAAGAATTACATTTGAGAGCCAGTAAGCTCTGTTACAAGTGCCTATCTCCCCCCGCCCCTCTTCTGTCATTCTGTTACACTCCTCACTGCAAAGCTGCCCCTTTGATTCTGAAGATGCCACAAGTTATCAACCATCCAAAGGCACCATGTAGTGTCTCTACAAAAGCTCTTCTCCCACAGTACTCCAGCTTTTCTGCTGTACTTAGGAACCCACGAATGAACATGCAGTATCACTATATGCTAAATTTCTCCACTCTCTGGTATCTGCAAAAAGAACTTGACAGGAAGGGGAAATGATGCATTGAAAGAATTGATATGCTACAAGGGTGCCAGCTCCTGGGGGCTGAGGCACTGTGCCCCCCGATCTTGCACAGCATCCTGATGTCGTGCAACATCGCATGCACGTCAACAGGATGTCGCATCAGGTCCCCTCGATCCTCCGGAGAAGGTGGCGCCTCCAAGTCGCTTGACAAATGCAAAAACATCTAACAAAGCCCACCACCAAAACTCAGGGGTAAACCTCTTAGTAAGGAAAAAATATGCATATCAGTAAATATATTTACTGATTACACTCAGTAATAGAAAAGAAAACCACTTTCTATAGATACAGCACGCAGAATTTTGCACAGCATTGCCACTGCACCTATGGGATTGTGCTATTGCCCAGGCATCAAGCTGGCCTAGAATGCTGGTCTAGTTAAACCTTTGATCTGATCCTGCAGGGCTCTTATGTACTGGTGGAAGCTAGCCAAACATCTTACATTGGATTTAGACTCTTGGAGTATAGTGATGGGGAGGTAAGGTTATGTGCCTCAACATGCCCGCACTAAGGAACTGAACACTTCGGCATTGGCTATGAAAGTCTACTAATAACTCTAGAACTTTCACACCTATGCCTAGGAACACATCTGGAACTGGAAACAAGGGGGAATGCACCGTAAGTATTAATTAAATTGTTCTACAGTGATTTCTGTGTACATTGTTTCCGTCACTAATTCTTGCAACAAACAAGCAAGTCCACTTAAACACACCTTGACTTGAGAGTCTGGAACATCGCCAACACTCAACTAAATATATACACAACCTGTGCCAGAAAATTAACACTTCTCCAAATATCTCAAATGCTTTGAAATATTTATTATCATGCTAAGAAATAGTTTCAGCTCCACAAGCGCACAAGTGTGTGAGGAGGCCTACTCACTTTGTTCTCATTGCCACAACCATTTTGGCACACTGCCAATTAAGAGTTCTTCTCTAAACACTGTAAAATGTGTCTAGTTTGACCTATTTCCCCCCTCCCCACCAGTAGAGAAAGATAGCACAGCCCCTCCACCCACTCCAACAAACTTTAAGTGAAATTTGAAAAGGGCGGGTTGCACCGTAGATGCAATACAGCAACAACCCCCTTGAACCTCAGGCTTGACAATGGGTCACATGGGAAGCAATTGCCCCAAGTTGCTTTGTTAAGTGCTGAACTTCTTTATACTCATGTACTAATGTATTTCCCAAATGCAGAAGTTTCATTTTGCCTTTTTGTTATCAGCCTGTACAAGTCTGTATTGGAAATCAGGGCCAAGCAATGGTCTTGCCCAGCAAACCTCTAGCTGTTAAGCCTATTATCCAAGACAGCAAACTGATGGATCTTACCAACACAGCTGCCGTGCTCCAGTACTTCCATAATACAGAAATACTGCAGTATTTATACCAGCAAGGTACAGATAGGGTACAGATCAGTCTCTGGTTTGCAGTTAGTTTGAGAACAGGAAAGAATCTCTCAGGATAGACTCAACTGTTTCCTTGACCAAGACATTTTAGTATGAGTTTTCTGCTTCTGAAGTTGTGCTGAAGAGCTATTTGCTCTGCCTAAGACATCTTTATGACCTTACACATTAAGCAATAACTTTTTAAAAGAACTATTTACTTGTTACATTTATTCTTTGTGCTATTAATGTGTTCCACAAGCCAATCACATTTTAAACAAAATTAAAACACTGTCTCCAGCCATTATTGTAAACAGTCCTGTACTAATTATAGGAGCTTTTAAAGAAGTTAGAATGCAATTCTCTGCACATCTATTCAGAAGTAAATTCCATGAAGTACAGTGGGGCTTACTCCCTTATAAGTGATTACAGCATTGCAGGACAATCCAAGTACTATATGCAAACATTATTATGATCTTTTAAATAAAGTGGAATTGGATTTGCCTGATCAAGAAGCAGAATGCCCATTAAATTTACGTGGTCCAGATTTTATCCTTCTGTAGCTTACAGGTTTTAATCCTGAGGAGTAATGGGATTCTTTCTTTATAGCAGTCTCTCTACCTCAGAACAGTATACAGTGGTACCTCGGGTTATGTACTTAATTCGTTCTGGAGGTCCATTCTTAACCTGAAACTGTTCTTAACCTGAAGCACCACTTTAGCTAATGGGGGTCTCCTGCCGCCGCACGATTTCTGTTCTCATCTTGAAGCAAAGTTCTTAACCTGAAGCACTATTTCTGGGTTAGCGGAGTCTGTAACCTGAAGAATATGTAACCTGAAGTGTATGTAACCCGAGGTACCACTGTACTCTAACTGTAGAAGTCATTCCCAGCTCTTCTGGCCATAATTATTTAACAAACTGGTACCTTACACTTGCAAAGCATCTGTTCTACTACACAAATTTTTAGACTTTGCATTCATTCCTCAAAAAGCTTCACATTAAGACTACAACTGTGTACTTACTGAAACAGAAGTAAGTTTCAATGAACTCAACAGAACTTGCTACCGAGTAGACAGGCACAGGATTGCACCTGTGAGTGTCATGGCCTTAAGTTATAATAGCTCCTCCTGTCGGCACCACAGAGATTTTACCAGGGTGTTGGTTTTTTATTTTGTTTTTTGTTCCCTTACACATCCAATTAATTGGTCTGTATCCAATAGGTTCTACGCACTGTAGACCTATTGAAATTAATAAATAAGTTAGTCAAGTTTATCAATTTCAATGGGTCTACTCTGAGTAGAGATTATGTTGGATAGAACCCAGTGTCTTCATTTTTCACACTATGGGTACCACACACTGGATTTTTTTCTGTTGATGAATTAATAAAAATATAACCCAGCAACACACATCATGTGAAAATGCAGTACCTTGCTTAATTCCTTTTGCACTTGAATAGCAAGAAATTTCTCTGCCTATTCAAATGGTTCTATGCATCTTATACCCTCTTTTTTCAGTGTGGGCACGTTTTAATCCAATGCTTAGAGGCAAGGATTTGGCAGCAGAAAACACAAGACTTTCCTCTCCCCTTCCTGAACTCAAATCCTTCAACCAGCCATTTGTTCCTCCAGAACCAGACACTTTCCATTTCCAGGAAAGACACAATACACTAATAAGAACTATTTTTTCTAAAATGCCACCAGTAAATCCCAAAGCAAACACAATGCAGCACTCAAGGATAGCACAAGAAGTTCGCTTAACAGCTCATTACACTTCACCAAAATGCAGCTTTGGCAGCACAAGCTTCATATAATATCAGGGCTATGAATTCAACAAATTGCATCTGTGCTTCACATTGCATCTAATTAAAACCAGTAAGTCTCCCTGTGTATTCCTGATAGGGTAGTAAGAGTTTGCTTACTTATTTATAAGAGAAATTTCAAAATTTCAAAATAGTAAAGACAATACATGTAGAAAAGAGCAAAGTTATGTTGAACAACATTATGCAAATTCGGTACTTATAATATGAATACATTATAGGAGTGCGGTGGGGAGGGGGGTTAGCCTTCCGATACATGATTAAAATTCCTATCAGGAAAATGGTGTGAAGCAATTTTCCAGATTAACTTTCGTGGATTGCTCACTTATCCAGAGAATGAGATTTTAGTGTCAATATTTAGCCAGCTTTATTTAGCATCAACCAAGTCTAGCACCTTGTGCTCCACTCTTGCCGTTGCACACTGTCTAGACCAAGAAGTGCCATGCACTCTTTTGATTCGCTTCCCCACATAAGCCAGCAGTGTGGACTTCCTCACGCAGCACAGCCGCTGTGCAAAGTCCATAAAATCACCAGGGGAGGCAGAAAAAGAAAGAAAAAGGAAACGTGTTCAGATTTTGAAATATAAAGTCAGCGAGAGGGTTATTCCTTCCGGGTTTTTCAAACGACCTGTAGCCGATTGAGAATTCGCCTAACCGCGATGCATGCAGTTCAGCGCAGCTTCAACTCTGTCGGCCGCCACCAGCACCCAAAAAAGGAGGAGACGAGGCAGGGAATACGAAATATTTAACCCGGCAATTCCTTCCTTCCTCGCACCCTTCCCAGTTCCCAGACCTTGAGAGTGGAGGGCACCTAGGCTGGTCTGGGGCTGAGGAGCGGGGCTGCTATAAAATGCAACCTCCTGCAATCCTGAGCGCCCTTTCCCAGAGAAAGCATTTTTCTCTCCTTCGCAAGAAAACCAGCTGGCGCGGGGATCGGGTCCCGCTGCTGCAAGGACGCCGCTCCGCTCCAGTTCAACTTCCTTCAGCCAAGCCAGCTGGGCAGGGGAGACGGGAAATGAATGCAATGCAAGGCTTTGCTTGCTTGCCTGCCTGCCTGCCTGCCTGCCTGTCACCGGGAGGGGAAGAAGCAGGAGCCGCGCGCAAGAGAGAGACAGCGAAGCCCCCCTTCAGGCGGCAAGAGGCCTCGCGCCGCCGAACAGGATGTCTGCAGCGCGCGGCCAAGCGGCGTCCCGGCCCCGCCGCCGCCGCCGGACTCCCCTCCGCACGCTCGCTAGGCCGGCAGCAGCGAGGCAGGGAAGGGAGGCGGGCGGCGGCGAGGGGACGGCGACGCGGGAAGGAAAGGCTCTCACCTTCGGCTGTCACGCACCCGCCCGGGCTCCAGCCGCGCGCCCTGCAGCGAAGGGAGAGAAGCCGAGCGCGCCAAGCCTCCGTCTGCGCCTGCTGCTGCTGCTGCTTCGCCGCCGCCGCCACAGCAGCCCTCGCTCGCCGCCGCGCTGCTTCCTTCGCCTCAGCCCCAGCCAGCCAGGCAGCCCGAGCCCAGCGCAGCCTGGCGTCCCTCCCAGCTCGCCTCTCGCCCCGCCTCCGCTCCCTCACCCCTGCCAACCCGCGCCAGGCCTGGGGGACCCAAGCGCCGCCTACCCGCCCAGCCAGGCTGCAGCCTCTCCAGCTTGCTCTCGCTCTAGCCGCCGCCACAGCTGCCACCGCAGTGGCCGTCCGCTTCCCCTCGGGCTGCTTGGCGGTTCCTCCTCGCGGGCCGAAAAGGTTCCTCTTGCTGCAGCCCGCCCCTCTCCGTTCGGGACGCGGGCCGGAGGAAAAGAACCGGCCATTGACCCGCTGAGATGACAGTGAACGATATGGAGGGGGGAGGAATTTTAGGGGTGTGTGGAAATCCCCAGCGCGCGCCAAGGGGATCGTAGACCAGCCAGGCGCCTCCCCCCCCCCCCCCCCGCTCAGACGTTCCTTTCCTGCAAAATGGGCGCCTGGCCACACCGGATTCTAGGCTCCACATCACACGATTTTTGCACCCTCATTGGTCTATCGAGCCCCTTGATAAGGCTGCCAGCTTTTTCTCTGGTAGGCTCCTGCGCCTTTCACAACTATCTGCCATTTGCACGCCTCTGTAAAAGGGTGAGGGGGCTCCAGGTGGCGTCCATAAGTTTCATCCAGCATCATAGGAGAGCCAATTCGTAGGGGCTGAGGTCCCTTCGGCCCACCCAATAAAATATTTGAGGGGGCCACCCCCCACAAAGTTGATGGGCATTGGCATGGAAATAGTGTGCATGTGCCACATCTTGTGATCCGTTATGCAGGACAGGGCTTACCTGCCTCACCCCCTAATATTTTATTCAAGTTGGCACCCCCTGACTAGCATGGACAATGGTCAGGGGCAGGGCCAGCCCACCCATTAGGGTCAGGCGGCAGGATCTGGGAGGGCAGCAATTCCTGCTTCCAAGGAATGCATCATTGCTGCAGCAACAAAGGCTGTGGGGTACTCCTTGGAGGTCGGATCTGCATCCTCCTCAGAAGTCCCCCCCCCCAACAAATGCCACCAGTACAGCGGCCTCTCAGCTGATAGGGGTCTTTTGGGCTCTACATCCACCTGGCATGATTCAGAGCAGACCCCTTTACCCACATGATGGCTCTTGATTCTCACTTCAACCATTGGGTAAGGTTGATTTGATTTGATATTTTGTTGTTGTTTAGCCATGTCCAACTCTTACTGACCCTATGGACCAGAGCACGTCAGGCACTCCTGTCTTCCACTGCCTCCCGCAGTTTGGTCAAACTCATGCTGGTAGCTTCAAGAACACTGCCCAACCATCTCGTCCTCTGTCGTCCCCTTCTCCTGTGCCCTCCATCTTTCCCAACATCAGGGTCTTTTCCAGGGAGTCTTCTCTTCTCATGAGGTGGCCAAAGTATTGGAGCCTCAGCTTCAGGATCTGTCCTTCCAGTGAGCACTCAGGGCTGATTTCCTTCAGAATGGAGAGGTTTGATCTTCTTGCAGTCCATGAGTCTCCTCCAGCACCATAATTCAAAAGCATCAATTCTTTGGCGATCAGCCTTCTTTATGGTCCAGCTCTCACTTCCATACATCACTACTGGGAAAACCATAGCTTTAACTATACGGGAGTGTGTGTGTGTATTCCCCTTCTTAGATCTTCACTCACTTCTTCTTACCAGGGGGATGCAATTTTGTGCTTTGCCTCAGGTGCCGAAATGAATTGGTCAGTGGTAAGCCCATGAAAAGAGCCCGGCTGAATCAGACCAAAGGTGCATATAGGCTATAGAGAACCCTGTTCTTATGCTGGACAACCACATGCCTATGGGAAGCTTGCTGGCAGGACTTGAGCAGCAACAGCACTTTCTCCAGCAATGAGTATTTAGAGCCATTGTGCCTGCGTTACTTCACCCATTGCTAGCCTTATTTGTCGTGAATTTGTCTAAACCCCAGTTTGGCACTCCTGCTGGCAATGACCTTCCCACTGCCGTGCTTTCACCTCACTGTAAGCAGCAACAACCCATCTGCTAGGCAACCAGTAGAGCTGTTCCACTGCACCCAGCAAACTACTTCTGCCTCATAGGGAAGTTGCTCCAGCCTCTTGGCCATTTTGCTTCCCCTTTTCTGAGCCTTTTCCAGCTGTACAGTATTGTTTTGGTGTGGCAACCAGAAATGAACACCGTATTCTAAGCATGGCCACATCACAGATTCATTCAGTGACAATATAATATTGGCTGTTTTATTTTAAACCCTTTCCTAATGATCCTTAACAGGGAATTCGACTTTTTCACAGCGGCTGCACACTGGGTCAATATCTTCATCTAGCTGCTCCTTGGCCAGTCGCTTCCAGTTCAGAGTCCTTGAGTTGTATATGTGGTTAGGATTATTAGCCCAACGTGCATGACACAACGCTTGCTTCCACTGAATCACATTTGCCATTTTAATGCTCATTCCCCCAGTTTGGAGATATCCTTTTGGAGCCTCCCGCAATCTGTTTTTGTTCTTACAGCTCTGTCATCATCAACAAACGCAATTACCTCACAGCTCACCCATAACTCCAAATCCTGTATGAACAATTTAAAAAGCAAATGTTCCAGTCAATCCTTGGGGGACTTCACTTCTTTTATTGGGAGAACTGTCCACATTTATTCCTACACTCTGCTTCCAGTACTTTAAACAAGTTACTGTAACCAGGATGATGGGAGTTGGAGTCCTACAACATCTGGACGGCCTCAGGTCCCACAGCCCTGATCTAAATGCTGACCCCAAGGCTTCAGAAGTCAGCCTAATTTTAAAACAGCTTGTTTAGCAGCCTCACCCTGCAACTCCCACTTTGTGCAACATCTCACCTGATGAAGAGTTCTGGAATACTTGTTATTATTATTCAAAGCTTGCACACATTTTTGCAACATTTTATCGGCTCCAATAAAGTTATTATGCAACTGGATTTTGGATTGTTTTGTTTTGTTTCTACCTTAGCCAAGTTTATTTAGAAGTAAATGCACACATTCCAGTGCTGCAGGTTGCTCTTTCATCCCTGTTCCTAAGAAAGCTTGAGCTGATAAAAACACTGGAGCCCTACTATGATTAAATAAGGACAGTCCTAGGGTTTTTAAAAAAATGTTTTGTGGACTTCAATGGCTCGATGACTAAATAAAACCACACAAGCTCAAATCAGAAAATTCTGATTTCAGAATGTCCTGTGGCTCGGAAAACTATGTAAATAGCAGAGTTCTTTGTAATGCAATGTTCCAAAACAAGAGGTAACACCATTAAAACATTTTTCTGAGTGGAAACTCTTTCTCCAAAAGTTGCTGTAGAGGAAACATTCCTAGGCCTCCTTTCCACTTTTTTCCTCATCCTTTCCAAGCACCAGAATCTCCTCCTCTTCTGGAAGTTTTTCTTAAAACAAAACAACAAGACACACACACACCAATTGAGTGGGCTGTAGATTCCACCCATGTGTACTGAAAAGAAGTTGCAGTGTCGGTGAAATTGCAGGGGGAATATACAAAATTCAAAGAAATAACTTTCCATTTGGATCAGGTCCCCTTTGAAAGAACTGGATAAATTGCTTATGTCAGAACTGTAGGTTCAGTTACACTTGCCGTGGTTGGCAAACTGGCTCAAAACACCTCCCCATCATTAGTTTAAAGGATAGCATAAGGAGAGTTCAAACAAAAACCCAATGCAAAATGAAATAATACTTGTATAGATGATATGCTTCTTCTGTGCTACAAATCTGCAAAATGCGTATCATGTCTTGAAATAATTAGATGTCTCCTTAATAAAAGGGCATTTTTTTATTATGACATGTTCATATGTCAGCTACATAAGCTGTGTTTGGGTTTCCCTTATGTGATGATGCAATGGGACAATGATGTGTCATGGTTGTGCAGTTGCTTCCTGAAAGCTGTCAGTGCAGCAAACCTCATTGAAAAGGCCTGTCCTGCAAAATCTAAAATGTGCGACAGTGCAGTCAGAGAGCTAGCCCACTAACAGATTCAAAATGAGAGATACGTGCTTGGACTTGTCAAGAGCATCCAACTGCACTATGAGCTGTTTAGGCTTGCAAAGATAAGGACAGTTAAAAATAAGTTGGAGTAGAGGGGAGGTGTTCAGGGTAGCCAGATATTAGCTCGGGCCATAGTATAAAACTGGGGCATTCAGATAACTTATCAGCATATAGTTATTGTAACAGAGGGCTGAGTGAAATACTCAGGCAGACAGGATTAAAGTTCTAAAACCAAGGCTGAGAATTTTTAATGCCTTTGTGAAAGGAAACTGGGTATCAATAGAAATGTTCAAAAGAGTGAGTTCTAATAACTATCTTGTGGGCCATCAAAGAAGATGGATTTAGCACTGAATTTTGTAGAGACTGAAGACAGCTACACCACTGTATTAAGGTCAGGGAACAAACGTTTGTAATAATCAAGCAAGAATATAAAGACATGCGGAAGAGTTTGAGGTGCGTGGACAAATGTGAAGGAATCAGCTTCTAATTGTGTCAGAAGAAATACTATTTCTAATTACTAATAGTGAGATGGAGACCAAAGTCCTCACTGCACTCAATGGGATATACTTCTGAGTAGACATGAATAGGATCGTGCTGTTCAATTGGGACCTTTTTTCCTTTAGAATTCAAGTACATTTTGGAAAGAGGAAAAAGAATAACCATTCATTTACTGGTTTTAAGAAAAATTGACCGGTATTTAAAGCTTCCTTGGAGATACCATTAAGTAACTTCCGCATTTGTTGATGTAACTGGCCATGTTACAATGATGTCATGGTGGACCTTCCTTTTCAGTAAAAATATAGTCAGTAAGGCAGAGCTTTCCAAACTGTGTGTCGCGACACATTAGTGTGTCAGCTCTGGTGTGTGGGTGTGTCGCACGAATGCTCCCCATGCTCCTCCTGGGGCTGGAAAGGGATTGGTTTAACCTCTGGCTTTCTAGTAAAGCTGAATTACTGTGTCGCAAAATGATGCATGTCTAAAAGGTGTGCCACCAACATGAAAACTTTGGAAAGCTCTGCAGTAAGGTACCTGTAATAAAGAAAATAACAAAGCAAGGTTCTCAGGAAATGTTTGTGATGTCGACCTGAGACTCAGAAATTTTAGTGAAGCTCAGTGTCTCCAAACTTCACCATTCCTTAGCATTTTCCACACTGATAATTAGATATCTGAAACTTTATTTGCAAGCACATAGTAAAATGTGCGACATTATCTGTAATTGTGACATCTGTGTTTATTTCTCAACCTTGTAAAAGTATGACAACACAGATCCTACTGTTTCTAAAATATGAGTAAGGCTTTCACCGCTAACAAAGCCACAGTAAAACATGAACCATATTATCCCATAGATAATTATTGTACTATGCGCTTCCCAGTCATGGAGACAATTGTCTACCATTTGGAGAATATCTGTGACATAAGCAGCACTTTTATAAGCATCTACAGATAATCCATTAAAGGAACCATAAAATTTATACTAACAGAACTCCCTTTAGAAGTCACAGTGCCCTTTATGTTGTGTTTATTTCTTCTATTATGGGGCAGATCAGAGGGCTAAAGTTGGTCACAGAATTACCCTGTACTGGTACCAATTTAATAGGCCTAGTTTTCACTAGGTAAAAGGTAAGGTAAAGGACCCCTGGACGGTAAAGTCCAGTCAAAGGCAATGCTAATCTCTCTTTCAGGTCAAGGGAGCCGGTGTTTGTCCACAGACAGCTCTCCAGGTCATGTGGCCAGCATGACTAAACCACTACTGGCGCATGGAGGACCGTGACGAGTGCCATAGCGCATGGAAATGCCGTTTACCTTCCTGTCTCAGCAGTACCTATTTATCTACTTGCACTGGCGTGCTTTTCGAACTGCTAGGTTGGCAGGAGCTGGGACAGAGCAACGGGAACTCACCCCATTGCAGGGATTTGAACCGCCGACCTTCTGATCAGCAAGCCCAAGAGGCTCAGTGGTTTAGACCACAGCACCATGTGACAGATGGTGCATGAACATGGTCAACTATTCTATTTTTTCTCAGGGAAATTTCCTGTGCCATTTCTATATTGAATTGCCATTTTGCTCTGTGCCGCATAATTAGGGAATGTGTAAAATTTGGCTCATCCCCCAATAGTATCCAGAGAGTTAAAACCTATATAGTAATGGTTCTGCTACAGACTAAAGTCAGAACTTATTCCATAGCTAAAGGTCAAAGGGAAGGTCCAGGTGGCGGCATGCTAAAAGTTATTTTTGTGAGTGTCCTGAAAATTATCCATGCTGATTGGAAAGGTTGATGTCCCCCTTTGCTAGCAACTACAGATAAACAAGAATGTACAATGTAGGAATTCTCTGAGGTTGATATCTGGTCTTCCTACCACTCCATGGGTTGTAATAACCTACAAGGGCTACCGTCTGTTAGAATGCATGCTAAAGTCTATCCCCAGGCATTCCACATTAGGAAGGAAGGCTTCCCCTCTTCAGGTCAGTTTGTTACATAGACTACTACTCCATAACCCTCCCGGTTACAGGGGTGGGTTTTGGTCCTTCAGATTTCAGTGGCACCCTGTGCAAGGTCAAAATCTGGCATGTGCCCCCACACCTCTTGCCTTTTATTCTGCTTGGCACCCACTGCAACAGAACCTTAAACCCACCTCTGCCAGTTAATGACCTCCAGGGCATTTTCTAAGACTCTTATGTGGTTCTGCTTATCACAGCTCAAGTGCTTGGATTTGTAAATGGCATGTATGCCTTGGAAAAACTGTGACACTAATCTTCTCAGTGACCCAGAGCTAGCTGACATCTGCATTGTGGTCATGTGTCCTGTGTTACAGAAGACAGTCCTCTATTTGAAGGTGTCCTCTCTCTGAAGGGTTTCCTGGTTCAAGTCCAACTGGTTCAAGTCCATCTTCAAGAGAAGAATGACATGAAGGTTAGCATAGGAGCCTTCAAATGGCCTATCAACAGTAGCACCTAGACAGCAAACTGAGTGGGCACACAATTCACCAGGTCACAGCCTTCTGCACTATAGTAAATATGCATTGTGTTTCTATTTAAATCTTAGTAATTATTTATAAATGTGCATCTACACATACAAAGCAATGCAACTTGCAAACTTTATGCAAATTTGTAGCATCATCTTTTTAAAAAATGATGACAACCACCTTAATCATCTGGCTGGCTGCCATTTCGTTCACTGGCTTTCTTTTCCCAAAAAGAAAATCAAGCTACAGTCTGGTTATCAGTTCTGTTGCCCTCTTCCCAATCTGTTGGGCTGCTGGTTTGGGGAGTAACATTAGAATCGAGTGCATTGACCATGCCTGGGCATCACTAATGTATTAGTGGCATTGATTAAGCGTCAAAAAAGTTCCCAGCAAAACACCTGTATGATGGTACCATCTCACTTGACGAATGAAAAAGCGACAAAACAATGTTTTCTATTTTTGCTTCGACTAATTTTAAAATGGAAGAATCGCCTTCAAATGTAAATCACCAGAGTGCTCATTTGGCACAGATACAATCTGCAGACAGGAAACACGTGTATGTGGGCAGCAAATGTTTGAGGGAAAATATATTGCAATGAAATATGAGGAAATAACTGTCATGATAACTGCCAGACATTAATACAGTGGCAATAGTAGAAGGATGGGAGCTATTTCATAAATACCGATTGATTTAGTAGATGTCAGATTAACAAGATTACTGTATCATTTGTATATCCGTCATTTTCTAGATATCGTTTTTCTATTTAAAAATCTTTTAAAGTTTATTTTGGTGCACAGCTTGCCTTATCTGTAAAGTTTGGGGCAAGCAACACAATCTTTTTGACAATCAGCGATAAAACTGTATGTCACTCTCTCTAAAGACGAACAACCCAAGCCATTTGATGCTAATGTTTAACAGAATTTGAAAACTGAAAAGGGAATATTTTAACTCATACAGTGTGGTATTACAGCACTTCTACGGGTCTCCTCTCACCTGGAGGCTACCTACGGAAGAAAGATACCAAGCCACACCGTTACAATACTCTGTGTAGTCTTTTTATTCTGAACCAGTGGGATTAACAGAGTGTCTCTACAGATGAGGGGAAATTCAAACGACACCGTACAACACTTCTGATGAGGGAGCTGCCGCTGGCAGGTCACCCGACCAACTTCAGCAAGTTCTGCAGAGCCAGAAAAAGCATTAAACTCATTCTTCTGCTTGCATTGGGTTGGCAAACTACATCTTAGAAAGCTTTCTGCATACAATGTGTTAAGTTGTGGGCGAACATATCAGACGACACAGCGATTCTTCCAAAGCAGCTCTTTATTTGTAAGCTGGAACAGAACTGAGGAGCTCAGTCAGCCTGCTTATATAGAGCTCCAGAACAATTGCAACTGTTGCAACTTTCTAAAACTATCCAATCACAGAACGTCACTTTTTGATCCTTCATTTGCATACAAACTATCCAATCACTGAACGTCACTTTCGATCCTTCATTTGCATAACTATCTACAGTATCCCCCTGCTGGCCCAGGGTGAGAACATCAGTACATAACACAATGCTTCATAACTTTGTATCTAGAAGGCCCAGAGACTTACTTTTTAAAATGAAAGCTGAAGAGTTTGGGGTCTCTGCTGGCATGGGCCCTGGTGCAAGTATTCCATCTGCACCATTATAAATCCAAGCCTGTTAGGACCTCAGGGATTCCTATTGCCTGGAATCGAAACAACTCACTTATCAATTACAGCTCTGACTTCACCCATTGGTTAAAATTGGTTAAAACAGGTGGGAGCAGCCAGGCCGGCTCATTTAACAGAAACTGATTAGAAATAGCACATTATGCTTTATAGCTTTCTTTCTAGAAGGGCCAGAAACTTTCATTTTGGCGAAGAGAATTGCACTGCAAAATTGGAAGAAGTGTGAATCTTGGAGGTTGGCTATGTTACCCATGTTGTTTCGGAAAGCACAAGTTATGTAGGTTTGCTTTCAAATGTGAACAGAATCAAAGTCCTCCCCAGTCCCTGCTTCAGAGAAAATATGGATAGGATTCACCTGCATTTTCCTAGTATATTTGGGCATTTTCTTCCACTCTAAACAGAATCTTTGAAAATGTCAATTATTATATAAGCAGTGTGCGGGGGAATTGTTGAATATGCTGTGTAATGAAGCATGATGGAGAAATCTTTTATGAAAACAATACACTGAGAGCAACAAGAAAGCACAAATAATTTGTCATTTAACGATAAAACTGTCTTCACAATTCAGTTGCCATTTGCATAATATCAGTAATGCCCAGAGCAACCAATTGATTCGGGGTTTTTTATTAAAAAAAACTTGCAAGCAACTGGTACAACTCCCTACCAGTCACTTTTTATCTTTCAAACCACAAAAAACTGCAATAAAGTAATAAGGAAAAGTATGGACCTTCAAAGATAAGGCAGAAATTCAGCCCTTTACCTTTGATACCATGCTTTGCTACTGACACAGAAACTGAACTCCGAATGCTTGTCAGCAAAAGTTCACTAGTCTGGAATAAAGAATTTTCCCACTTCATTATTTTTGTATTATTATTATTTAAATTTCTTATTCACCTTTCTCCATAAGGTCCCAGGGTGGTTTCTAACAATAGAAAAATACCCTATTAAAATCAGACTGAACAACCTGCAATTAAAAGAAGGAGGTGGGTCCTAAAAATACACCTCACACATGTCTAAGGCCAGGTAAAAAGGTGCTTCTTCAGCATATGGCAAAACATTGCTACCAAACTAGGACTTAAAGGCTAAATCTGTGTTGCTTATTTCCATTTTTTAAAGCAGGAATGGGGAACCTGATGTTGTTGGGCTACAACTCTCAGTTGGCAGAGCACAAGACTCTTAATCTCAGGGTTGTGGGTCTGAGCACCATGTTGGGCAAAAGATTCCTGCATGCAGGGGGTTGGATTAGATCCTTGTGGTACCTTCTATCTTTCTGTTCTAACTCACATAACCCTTGACCATCAGCCATGCTTGGCTGGTACTGAGGGGAGTCAATCAACATCTGTAGGACCAAAGAATAGCTACCTCTTCTAAAGCACTGCTTTATACAACAAGGGAGAAGAAAAGTGTCGGACAATAAGAGAAATGGCATATATGGAAACATATATGATCTGAGATACAGTGTGGTATTGTGGTTAGAATATTGGACCAGGTTTGAGGAAATCAGGCATAGAAGTTCTCTCCTGATGCTTTACATGATGAACAAGTTAATGGTCCGCAGGCTTAGAACTGAATTAGATCTCATGGCACAAACACAACTCCCCCATCTCCATGTTTATCTAATAAGTCAAATATGGGAGTTGGGGTTGCATTTAAGACCACAGATCCTTCTATTCCAATCCTTCCTTCTCCCCCTCCATTTTCACTTACTCTCCCTCAGCCTACCAGCCAGCTGGACTGTGAATCGAGCAGTAAATCCAATGGTGTTGTTTTTTGTGGTGAGAGGCAGAAGAATGGAGGAAGTAAACACACCAGGGAAAACATGCTGCATATGGGGAGCGTTTTGTTCATCCTCCTACCTGTTGATTTGGTCATACGATGAGTCCCCACCCCCATATTTACATCACAACAGCAAATGCGGGTTTTGCTCATAGGAGCTGCTAAGCAAAACTAAGTAACACAATGCTAAATAAATAAGGCTCCAGCAATATGGAATATAGGTTCACAGAGCTGGAAGTCAAAATGTGGACACATGCCTACAGTTCACCTCCTGAAAAATTACGACATGAACTTTCTCTCAAGCACTGGATACTGTGAGATGTTTTCTTTTTCACAATGATGGTTTTTATTTTTCCATCTCCTTCACCCACTTAGGCGGCAGAAGTGGAATTATTTGAAAACGAAGCTCCAGGGAAAGCCATCTGGCCCAATTCCCATGTGAAAATTCCCATTGTGTTTCTTCTCAGAGAAGCACTCAGCATCCACAGCTTCTACAAAAATGTCTGATCCATTTGTCTGTGGTGCGACTTCTGCCAAGAATGAAGCTGAAAATTGTTCAGTTGGCAAAGAATGTTATTAACTTCTAGTTCAGAAGAATCCTATCCCATTGGCTTTCTCTATAAGCATCCAAGTCAAGTTCACAGTTGTTTATACCACATCAGAAAATGGCCATTTCAAGAGAGTCTGTGAACAAACAACACGAACAGACACACAGACACAGATACACACTTAGACACAAACTCTTCCCTCCTCTAAATGAGATGTTATAATAATGAGTGCTGTTACAAAATAGTGTAATATCGTTTTGATAGTTCCACTATTAATGTCCTAATGTGTTGAGGAGGTAACAGACCATGCTTGCTGTACCTACAAGATATATCCCTCCAACACTGACACACTCACTGGCTACATTTGTCCCTGTGTCCTGCATTCAATGTTTGTGTGAGAAGGAGCCTATGCACATACAGATGTCCCAACTCATGTGATGGTGTCCTCCATGTGTACACAGGCTCCTTTTTCACATTGTCGCCAGATATGCTGTTGTGGTGGTTGCCCAAGGCATTTGTTGGTGAGGGTTTATTTCTGAACAGGCCTAATACTGTTTAGCATTGATTGGCTGATCTGTGGGGTGGGGTGTAAGCAACAGCATCACAGTTTCTCTGGTTGCCATAGGCTTGACTGTTCTGATGTCATAGAAGGCTTTGTCAACTTTGGTTACCAGGCCCAGCTGCAGTGATTGGCCAGGCCAGGCATTGACTCAGAGCCCAGGAACTTCATAAAGCCCTTTCCCAGCTTGATCCAGTCATGCTGCCAATCCCCACAGCTTCCCCCATGGATACCTTTCAGCAGTAGGTGGTGCTGCCAATTTTCAACGGGAGTCAAACTCAGCTCCTATCTGCAGTGACTGCCTGCCATTTTAAGTCACCCAAAATGTAATCCCTCCAGCCCATAAATCTATTAAATATGATGCTTTCATAAATTGATAGTCTGGGTAGTTCTTGGCTCCTATTCGCAATCAATGCAACCTGCCCACTGCTGAAGTATGCCCAGCAGACAGCAATGAATGGTACTGCTGCCAAGGCCTCACATGTGGTCAGCTGCAGTCACCATAAGCAAGGCTGGGCCCTTCCCTGGTTGGGGGTGGTGTGGGGAGGGGGTCAACACCACACTCAAGGCCCCCCAAATCTGGCCCTGGCCCTGGTCAAGGCTGACAACTGGTTTAGCTTTCTTAACGTTCATCTTTGCTGGAACCAAACATGGTCCACTAATTTGATCTTCCTGTTTGATCTTCCTCATTAAATCGTTCATTTGATGAGGTTAATTTAACAGCCTGATAATATCTTCTAATATTGGGATGCTTTACCCTTCCTTTCTTGTTATACACAGTCATTGCTGAACTATTTGGTGGTATATTTTGCTAAGCAAATCAAATTATGCATTTCTGCCATTTATCCAGAATCAATGTACTGATTTGTAGATGTCGATTGCTAACAGTATTTTAGATAACACATTTGTCTTGATGGCTGCAGCTTTCCTCAGCCATGCTGGGTTGCCATGCTGTTCAACAATTGATGACTTTTTCAATATCTGCGAATAGTTATTGGTAATGTGTAAGGAAGCATTCAGCTGTTTAATACACCTCAATTCCTAGTTTGTCATGAGAAACTTCTTCCCCATTTTTGATGACTGAAATTCACTTTTGGCACAAATGCACCAGAAGATATTTGAGCCCAAGTGAGGCTCATAGTTTAGCAATTACCGAAAACACTTGCATTTGTATGATGGAGTATGAGAACAGTTAATAATTTATGTTGTTCTGATTCCAAAGTACAAGAGTGTGAAAAGGAATGACTAATTTGTGATTATTGATAAAGAACGGAATGTTAATCTTTTATGAGAACATATTGGCCACAGGCATGTTTTATCTCAGAAAGACTCAGACATTCTGAAGTGGTCAACAGATGATTATTGAGCAAGTCCTCAGCCTGTGAGCCCTACGATAAGAATAACTGAGGAAGAGAGATGTTACTTCTGCAGAGTTGGGTCTTCTTCCCAAGAAGTGGCTTTCTATAACAGAGATGGGCCATTTCAGAAAAGTGATGTTTCAGCTCTGCAAATTCATCTCAATTCACAGATTTCCATGTGTCCTCTGTTCCTACCTGCAGTTGATAACTGGAAGGGCGCTAAGCTCCCTGCACTAATAAGCCAAATTAGTGGGGTAGGAGAGCTGGGGGGAAAACATCTGGCAACCAATTCATCCCTTTGGTTTCAGGTAGTACATGAGTAGTCTGAAAAGCCTAGGACACAAATTTTCATGGCTCTCTAGCAGCTTATGGTAGCTTACAGTGGTACCTCTGGTTACGTACTTCATTCGTTCCAGAGGTCTGTTCTTAACCTGAAACTGTTCTTAACCTGAAGCACCACTTTAGCTAATGAGGCCTGCTGCTGCTGCTGCGCTGCCGCTGCCCGATTTCTGTTCTCATCCTGAAGCAAAGTTCTTAACCCGAAGTATTATTTCTGGGTAAGTGGATTCTGTAACCTGAAGCGTACGTAACCTGAAGCGTATGTAACCCGAGGTACCACTGTATTTACAAGAAGTAATGTATTCACTGTTAACTCTGGAAGTGCATCCTTAAATTAAGCCTCCCAGAGCAAAATATGCACCAGGAGGCTTCTACTCAAGATATATGTTCTAGGAAATATCCCTAAGGGATAGATAAAGCTATGAATTGTAGTTTGGATGTAGCTAAGTTCACCAAAATCGCTTTCAAAAATTGCAGCAGCTATAGCTGTATGTCACTGAGCATTCACAGACTGCCTCCTATCCTTTGATCCCATCAGAGTTCCTTCCCTCCTGTTTTTCCTGGCTCTTGAAAGCATTTCCCCTTTCTTTCTGCCTTGTTTCAGAGCAACTGGAAGAGGCAGCATTTTATTGGATTAAAATAATTTTATTTTATTGATTTGTATTTATGAGATGCCCCATAAAATCACTTCTCCAGGCATCACACAAAGGAGAATAAAATAATACTATGATAAAATCATGCTAAACTTAAGAGAGCACATAAAAACTCAGAACCAGCACAGTTAAATAATATGTAGAGCACAAAAGTGAAACAGTCACCAGATGCATACATTGAAACACTGGCTGTGGCTTAAGACTCTTCCCCTGAGCTTTTCCAGATCTGGTCCTTGTGAAAATTTACCAGCATTTTAATGTGAATTTCTTCTACCATTTTCCCCACCTCAAAATGTTTTCATTATATAATCACAGACACATTAACTCCTAATACAGTATATACATTTTAATATGCAGCTTTGACTAATATGCATATTTTTGCAAGCATTTTTCCATAAATGTATGTCATTTTAAATAATGTATGCATTTTTGGGCACACGTTCCCTAATACGTGCATTTCTGTGTGCAATGTTTGGTTGGGGGAAAGTGTGAATTTTGAAGGATGCTTCTATTTCGGTTCTCATATTGGGTTCAGATATGAGAATTACGTTGTTTCTCATTAAAATGCACACACACACAAAAAGATCCCCCATTCCTTGGGTAGTTTGGGTCTTCTTCGTCAACATTTGCTGCCACCAGTCAGGTTTATTCTCCCACCCTTCCAAAGTAGGCATGAAACCACGTCGGAAGCCCAGGCATTGTTGCAGCAACAAGAACCTAAGGCTGTGTTTGTGTTATTGCCTTTCTGTTTTATTGAACATTGCCCTTTCTAGTGGATTGAGTTGTTTTTAAATGTCATGAGTCCTGTGCCATAGGCACTAGAAAGGCGGGCTGTAAATTTTCATATATAATAAAAGTGAGAAGATCTAACTTCAGATCCATAAAACACATCTTCCTCAGAAATAAAAAGCCCCAACTCCCCCATTCACAGATTTTGTCATCCTTGTGTTAGCTTCACAGAAAGGTTTGAACTTTTATGTCCTGCATTCTCTTTCTGTTCTCATGTCATGTTTTGGCCAAACGAGACAGGTGCATGAGAAAGAGAAAGCTATGATGAGACTAGGCAGGTGTCCAATATCAATTACCATATTAAATACGAGCAAGACAACCTAGGTAAAGTGAAACCCTTTATTATATGAGGGCGAGATGATGAGAGTAAGCACGTTTAGCGTTTCGTAGATCTCTTCTTTAAGCAGAAATCAAACTGAAAACCAACACACGTTTACATTTTAAAACACACACACAACACAAAATATTTATTTATCTATTTCCCTGGAAATATGCTCCACAATTCCTCAGAGTGGGAGCTCAGAGCAACTAACAACACAATGCAAAATATCACAATTATAAACAGCAATCAAATATCTTTAAAACGTCACATCAAATACAGATCCAGAAATGAAACAACCAGCAAAATTATCAGAAAAGCCCGGACCAATCTAAAAGTTTTCCCCTAAATGCGGCCAGGGTAGAGTGCAACCAAATATCATTTGGGTGCCCCATGGATGAATTGGGTTCCCCTTATATGCTGTATTGCATTTGAACAAGTGTTATATCTATTCTAGTTACAGTGGTACCACGGATTTTGAACGTAATCCGTTCCTGAAGACCGTTTGAGTTTGAAACGTTCGAAAACCGAAAACTCAATATGGAAGCCTCAATACGGAAAACTCAGTATGGAAGCTGCATGACATGTTTGACTTCCGAGGCTTGTTCGAAAACCGAAGCATTTACTTCCAGGTTTACGGCATTCGGAAACCGAAATGTTCAAAAATGGAGACGTTCGAAAACCGAGGTACCGCTATACAGTGGTACCTCAGGTTAAGTACTTAATTCGTTCCGGAGGTCTGTACTTAATCTGAAACTGTTCTTAACCTGAAGCACCACTTTAGCTAATGGGGCCTCCTGCTGCTGCCATGCCGCCGGAGCATGATTTCTGTTCTCATCCTGAAGCAAAGTTCTTAACCTGAAGCACTATTTCTGGGTTAGCAGAGTCTGTAACCTGAAGCGTATGTAACCTGAAGTACCACTGTACTAAGTTTTTATACCAAAGCCGATGGGTGAGTAATAAGTTTGTATAACATCTTCTTTATTTAAAGAGTCCTGCCCCTATCTGAGGTCACCATTATTTATATATATATTTAAGTTAGATTATGAATGTTTGGCCACTGTGAAAAGCCATTTCCTGCTGAAATGTGTCTGGTCTGGCCAATTCATGCGCCTGCTTGCTTTTAATAGGCATTTCGCCTGTAGGGAGAATGTAAGAGTGCATCATTCATATCTATCTAACGGGGTGGGGAAAATTTAAAATATTTTTTATGTTTGTATAATCTACAAATAAGTGTTTACCTTAAACTTTGTCTTTTTGAAGTTATCTCATGTTAAAGAGAGCGGAACTTCTTTTTCTGCTTCTTTCTCTTATAAGCAATCCTGTGTCAGGATGGCTACAGCAATGGAACTTCAAACCAGAAAGACAATCGTCACTAAATCTCTCATTCTCGTTACAGAAAACAAAAAGCAAAACCAAATTCAAAACTTCTGTAATACCCTATTCCAGCCTTTATCCAGGCCAGGTTATTCACTGCACCCCTACTGAGAAAGGAAAGGAGACGATGGCAGAAAAGGATATGTACAGTTCAGTCCTGATGCCAGTGTGTTCCCTGGAGAAAGGGGGAAAACACTATTTAAAATCTAAGTCTTCTCTTGCCCCTCCGGTGCAAAATGGTTCCTGGGTAGCCCTGAGGAGGCAGCTGAGGGCAGGAGCACCAGGGGCTAGACAGCAGGCAGCTCACCAAACTGTTCTGTCTTCTTTCTCTTGCCTCACGGCAAAGCCTTCAGTAGGTTCCTGCCTTCAATAGCCACCGCAGGGCTACTCAAGAATCATCTTGCCCTGAGGGGAAAAAACACTTGGCTTTTTGAAACTTTTTTTCTCATTGAAGCTTGCTCCCCACCCCTTCTGCTTTATTATATAATGTTCATTTTCATCTAAACTGCTTTGAGAGGGTTGCATGAAAAGCACTGTATAAAAACTTTTCATACATAGTTCGTTCAAAATCTTGAGTTAGAAAAACACTTTAATTTATTTCATAGCTCCTGGGGAAGAAGATGTTGTCAGTCAAACCCTGAAATGCCCCCTTCATAATGTATCATTTCATCTGGACATCATATCTATTCAGTAAACTCAGATATTAAGTGTAGGTTATTTAAGGCACCCAACACTAACCCATTAAACCAATACATGAATACTTGGAATTTTTCAACAGTTCTTTCCCTGTCCTTAGATGTGCAGAAAATAATATATTTTGTTTAAGAGAGAAGGAGAGAAAATGGCATTCTGCACATGTGCTGTGGCACACTTCCCTAAATAAGCGCTGTTGTCCAATTGTCGTGAAAATGGCAAGGTTAAATATTGCAGCCCCCCCTCCCCAGTACTGTGAGATAGCACTGGTTGCATTAAATATCTCACTGCTTAAGAAACAGAGCATTTAAAGCATTCCATATACTTCATGTTGGATATTTTAATTTAGTGTGTTTCATCTTTCTAAGATTCAGCAAAGATGGAAGTTGTGGCTCACAGAATCTGGAAGGCAACATGTTGTCTACTCCCAGAATAGGTAGAGAAGATTCCACAGCAGCACATTAACTGCAAAATCATACCAAATCCAATGTATCTTAGTTTTGTTTGTACAGAGATTATGGAGCTAGCCCAAATTCAAAAACCTTGGTCCACAATATGAGGATATTAAAAAGGTAAAGGTAAAGTTACCCCTGTCTGTACGGGCCAGTCTTGACAGACTCTAGGGTTGTGTGCTCATCTCACTCTAGAGGCCGGGAGCCAGCGCTGTCCGCAGACACTTCCGGGTCACGTGGCCAGCGTGACGAAGCTGCTCCGGCGAACCGGCACCAGAGCAGCACACGGAAACGCCGTTTACCTTCCCGCTATAAAGCAGTACCTATTTATCTACTTGCACTTAAGAGTGCTTTCCAACTGCTAGGTGGGCAGGAGCTGGGACCGAACGACAGAAGCTCACCCTGCCGCGGGGATTCGAACCGCCGACCATGCGATCGGCAAGTCCTAGGCGCTGAGGTTTTACCCACAGCACCACCCGCATCCCGCTATGAGGATATTATAAGAACATAAAGTTACAGTGTAGAATCTAGAATCTAACTGCTTGGCTGCTCTCTTCTTGAGCCATTTCAAACCTATGAGGCAACTGCCTGTTTTCTTCCATTGGCATCTTCCACAAACAAAATCACTTGGATAAAAATTGGTGCAAACTAAAGTTTTCACAAGTACAAAGTAGAATTGAACTACCCATCTCTGCTATGATGGCTACTTTGCAGTTGTGGGTCATAAAATTCAAAAAGCTGCTGGACGTAAAATTGGCCACGCAGATAGGTTAAAGAAATTGGTCCTTCACCACATCTGACTGGGTTACTCAAGACAGACACCTCTGACTTCATATTTATAAATAGTTTGGGCTCTGGGACGGTAAATCCAGGGCACCTAAATCACACTGTTTCTTCCAATCTGAGTTGCCAGAGACCAGTGCCATATGGAATAAGCTTTAGTCATCTCCCGAGGAAGTCTCTCGACAAAAGTATTTCACACAGGTGGCCGTGGCAATAAAGCGAACATTAAAATGTTTGCCTAGCTCAGAAGGGTCTGTCTTTCATTCTTGACTTCAGGGGGAATCTGACCCAACTCTCTACTCTATCTTGACAAAATCAAAGCATCTTCCAGTGTTGTCAGCTTATTTGTAAGAAAGAGAGTTTTGAAAACGAACCCTCTCAGAATATGGGCCAATTGGTCAGCTGCAAACTTGGCACAGGCACGAAGCATGTTTGCTGGGCTGCTTTGCGGGAACACGATGTTCTTTTTCACTTCTAAGTGCTGAGGAGAATGAAATCAGGGCTCAGCCCAGGACATAACTGGATCAATGCTGGAAAAAAAAGTCACTAAGCGTAAAATGAAAGCAGGAACGAAAAACTGAAGTGTGTGTGTGTGTGTGTGTGTGTGTGTGTGTGTGTGTGTGGCGGGGAATCTCAGAGAAAGACACACGGAGAAAGTAAATAAAAACATTTTATTTCATTTTAGAACCCAGTTGTTTGGGGTTATTGTGCGAGCTGGATCAAACAAGGAGAACGCTCTGGCCAAGGCTGACGGAATCTGATATTTCTCTTTCCCCAGAAGGGATAGCATGCATAATTCCAGGGGTGGGGTGTGGGGGGACCTTAACTTGACATTCTTAACTGTAAAATCAATTTCAAAAGGTGGAAAGATCCCATGAAACCCAACGTATTGAAAGCCTCCTCTAAACAAATTTGAGATGTGATTGTTTTAACGGGAATAACTCAGCATTCTTGTGCTCGAAGAAATGCCAGCAAACATCCTGTTGCCAAAAAGCACTATTCTCCTTCCATTTTGTGAGTCCTCTCACAAATGCCTTGGCTCAGAAGGCTACATTTTGGTTGGAAATGTCAGCTAGTCTGGAAAGGATCTAACAAACTAGGGTGAAACGTACCCTAATTTGCAACAAAACCCTCTATTGAAATGGATACGTCCACAACCTCTGTTTCAGCCTTTCCAACCTGCTGCTTTAATAATAATAATAATAATAATAATAATAATAATAATAATAATAATAAATTTCTACCCTGCCCATCTGGCTGGGTTTCCCCAGCCACTCTGGGCGGCTTCCAACAAAAGATTAAAAATACATTAAAATATCAGTCATTAAAAACTTCCCCAAACAGGGCTGCCTTCAGATGTCTTCTAAATGTCATATAGTTGTTTATTTCTTTGACATCTGATGGGAGGGTGTTCCACAGGGTGGGCACCACCACCGAGAAGGTCCTCTGCCTGGTTCCCTGTAACTTTGCTTCTCGCAGTGAGGGATCTGCCAGAAGGGCCTCAGCGCTGGACCTCAGTGTCTGGGTTGAACGATGGGGGTGGAGATGCTCCTTCAGATTGGATTCCATCTCCCATCAGGCCAAAGGTCAGGCGGAGATGGTACCCATCATCCAATATTTATCTATATCCTGTATTCAGAGAGAGCAAGGGAGAAGGAAATGTATAATTCTCTCTCTCTTTCTTACTAGCTTTCCAATTTCCCCCTGCAATTTCCTATTCATCTTTTCTGATGTGTGTTCTGGGAGGACTTATTCCCCAAACAAGGAGAAGTATGCTAACAACCCAGACTTCCAAATCCCCAACGTGACAGATAATGGCACAACTGCACAAGGAGCTGTGGGATCTAGAACAAAACCCTACAGTAGCAAAACAATTGCAAATGTGGCGTGCCGGCACAGTTATTTATATGCATGCACAATGTATGGATGAAGTCATTCCACGAGACGAGTGATTCTGGAAATAATAGCCTTTTGACCTGAAGCATGCTTGCCATGCCAGGATAGTTATCTTTATATTCAAGAAGGCTCTTATACAGCCACAAATGGCTACAATGCATTGTATAGTGTTACAGGAAGTGCCTGCCAGCTGGAATGGTGGCTGATTTGTGCATCCAGCTGGCAATTTTGTGTGTGTGTGATAGCCAAAGGAAACTCGCACGGGAGATGAGCCCAAGCTTCAGATGCATAGGAAGATGCAGAGCCTGCCAAAGACATTATGCTGCCTGAAAGAAATCCTAAATCCAGGGTCGAGGAATGTGTGGCTCTCCAGATGTGGTTGGACCCCAATTCCCACGAGCCCCAGTGAAGCCAGTGACCAGGAACAATGGGAGCTGGAGTTCAGCAACGTCTAGAGGGCTACATGTTCCACACCCCTGTCCTAAACTGGGAGCTCCCCCATCCCCGCTAAGGCGAACAGTTTCCAAAGACCACACAGACATGCCTCTCCCTTATGAGGCATGGCAGAACCGGCATTTTTAATCTATACGAAAATTCAGAAAATTCCACACATAAGATTCAAGGCAGGATGTGCAATGAGGCCCCTGCATTTTATTCCACAAAGCATTTCTGTTGCAAAGCCAGACTGTGACCTGAAGCGAATACTCTAGAATTATAGCACAAAGCTTAACGTTAACTGTCGGAGTTATATCTATAGAACATAATAGATGGGCTGGAGTGAGTAAATAATGCATTGCAAAATGTATGGCTGTAACCGTGCATATCCATGTCTCCTGCCACCCAAGAAGCTCAAACCTCAACATAAATGCGCTTTTGTTAAGGAGACTGCTATTTGAACTAATTTGATAAATTCCTCCTTAAACATAGATATAATAAAGCTGGATGCTAGGGCTTTGAAACAAAGGCATTCTTAGGCCATCATGGGGGGGGGAGTGCTTTAAAATGCATATTTTATTCTTGTTTAAAAGATCATATAAATTGCCAGCCTTGCAAGACTCAGCTGCTCCCTGTAAACCTGCATTTATAGCTTTCAGATAAAAATCTAAAAGTGAGAGTTCTCATTCTCAGCTGCTAGTATCCTGCTGGCTCTCTGTGACTTTTCTGACCTTGATCCCATGGAAACTGAGCTGGGTTAGGTTAAAAAAAAACCACACACTAAGGGATTAGTAAGATTGTTTTAAACATTTATTTTAACTAATCCAATGTCTTCTTTTTTTAAAAAAAGTGGTGTAAATTAATCCGAGGCAACTAAAATTCTCACATGGGTACGATTTGCTGAATCGCACATTGGTTTCCTTGGCAATGTCTGTACTGATGCGAAAGAGCTGTAAATTAAAAAATGTTATCTTATATCTTCCACCTCATATACTCTCCCTTGCTGATAGCTGTCAGCCAGTAGATAAATTCACTATTGTAGATTTCAAAGTGGAAGTTGAGAGCTGTGAGCAAAGTACACAAATCTAAAAGGGTGAAAACTTTGCAGGAATTGAACATCCATCTATCCATCTATCCATATTCTGCATGTGAAGATAGCAATGTATCTGAGAATGTTCGACAGAACCTTCAGTGTTGCTATCAGCCATTTTCTTTGCCAGTGATTTGTCAACTAAAAACATCATTATTCTCATTTAGGTTTGTGTTTCACTTAAATATAGGACCGCCTCTTTCCATATGAACCTACCCGGACCCTGAGATCATCTTCTGAGGCCCTCCTTCATGTGCCTCCTCCTCGAGAGGTCCAGAGGGTGGCAACACGAGAACAGGTCTTCTCTGCAGTGGCTCCCCATCTGTGGAATGCTCTCCGCAGGGAAGTTTGCCTGGCGCCTTCATTATATACCTTCAGGAGCCAGGCAAAAACATTCCATTTTAACCAGGCCTTTGGTTGACCTGATTGACATCCTATACCCTTTTAAAATGCTGCTCTTTTGGGGGGAGGGGGTGTTACTGGTTTATTGCTCTTATTTTGATTTTATATATTGTGATCTTTTCTGGGAACTGCCCTGAGGCCTCCTTCTCACAGACTGACATAGCTGACATACTGAATGAATGGGGTGGAAGGAAAGAGAGCGACTTGCTACATAGGGTTAGGCATGCCCAGTAAGAATAGGGCAGAGTGCAGAAGGAACTGAGCTTTACTGTGGCTTTCATTGCTTGTTGTTCTGGAAATGTCCACAGCATTAAGAAAATCCCTTCTGATATCTTTGAGATGACCTCATGGGCCACATGAGATGGGCCATAGGCCACTGCTATAAAATCTCTGAACTGGACTTTACTGCAGAGCTTACCTCCTTCAGAGAAGGAGCAGCTACAAATGTGTTAATGGATCATAACTCCAATGACATTTCCCAGAGTCATCCCGTTGATGCTATGTTAAATAAGGTTACAGAAGGAGTAATGTTTCAGCCTTATTTAATCCAAGGAAGAGCAGTTCTTGGAAGACTCCTTCTGGGATGACTAACATCAGATGAAGAAATTCCCTTTTGCCTAATTGACTCTGCTTTGTGTTTATATTTACGTTTTTAAAATGCCATGTCAGTAATGAGCACTCTTTGTGTCCCAGCACCTTGCAGATTGAATGTTTTCTGTCTGCAGTGCTTACATCTTATGTGTGGAATGCTTCATTTTTTCAACCAAAGAGCATCACTTGATTATAACAAAGAATTATAGAGCATAGTGACAAGCTTGCTAAAGCCCTGGTGATGAGACATTATAAGCAAATCTTAGGGTAAAACAGAAAAATATTGCCCAGGCAAGATCATTGCAAGAGAATTACTGGTAGGTAGCACAGAGCCCGGGACTTGCTGATCAGAAGGTCGGCGGTTCGAATCCCCGTGACGGGGTGAGCTCCCGTTGCTCGGTCCCAGCTCCTGCCAACCTAGCAGTTCAAAAGCACATCAAAGTGCAAGTAGATAAATAGGTACCGTTCCAGCGGGAAGGTAAATGGCGTTTCCGTGCGTTGCTCTGGTTCGCCAGAAGCAGCTTAGTCATGCTGGCCACATGACCCAGAAGCTGTACGCCAGCTCCCTTGGCCAGTAAAGCAAGATGAGCGCCACAACCGCAGACTCGGCCATGACTGGACCTAACTGTTATGTACTGATGTTCTCACCCTGGGCCAGCAGGGGGATACTGTAGATAGTTATGCAAATGAAAGATCGAAAGTGACGTTCAGTGATTGGATAGTTTGTATGCAAATGAAGGATCGAAAAGTGACATTCTGTGATTGTATCGTTTTAGAAAGATGCAACAGTTACAATTGTTCTGGAGCTCTATATAAGCAGGCTGACTGAGCTCCTCAGTTAGTTCTGTTCCAGCTTACAAATAAAGAGCTGCTTTGGAAGAATCGCTGTGTCATCTGATATGTTCACCCACAACTTAACACTGGCGACGAGGATGGGATCGATGGACATCAGAGCACAGCCAGATGTAACCATCCTCTGAACTGAGCTGAATCACTGAGCTGAATCACTGAGCGAAATCACTGGACAGAACCAATTCAGAGCTGACTGTTCTGGCTAGAGCACGGTGTTCTATCCATCGCCCTTCACACCGGCATTGGAATCATGACTTCACTTGTGCCTCTACCGCCGTTTGCACCAGCCTCTGAATCATGGGACTCCTACCTCGCTCGGTTCAACTGCTACCTCCAAGCCAACGAGCTGACAGCCGTATCAAAGGAACAGAAGCGGGGCCTATTCCTCAGTCTATGTGGGCCTGAGGTGTTTGAGACGGCCCGAGCATTGGTTGCGCCTGAAGCAGTCCAGGCAACACCATGGGACATGATCCAAGAGAAGCTCCGCAACCACTACGCGCCAAAGCCGTCCAAGATTGCTGCCCGCCATGCGTTTTATTTACCACTGGAACCAGGCAGAGGGGGAGTCAATCAACAACTACACCACCGCCCTCTGACAGGCTGCAATGCACTGCGAGTTCCGAGACTTAGACGATGCCCTGATGGATCGAATCGTCTGCGGGGTCTGGGACATCCATCTGCAACGGCGTCTCCTCGCCAAGCCAGACCTCACACTGCAGAAAGCCATTGAGGAAGCTGTGGCCTCGGAAGCTGCTGAATGCTCCGCCCAGGAGATCTGCAAGGCCAGCAGCTTGCGTCTTGCTAGGAAGCCAGTTCCAGTGCATCACGAAGAGGCCAGCAGTGATGAGGCATCCTCCAGTGAAGACGATGACGTGCACCAGACAAAGCAGGAGCGCAGGAAGTTCCAAAAGAAGTCCAAGGGCCAATCGGAATGTGCCGGCTGCGGAGGCAACCATTCCCGTGCCAAGTGTCGATTCAGAGACGCCATCTGTCGGACGTGTTCCAGAAGGGGCCACATCGCTAAGGTCTGCCGATTGGCTCCGTCTGACACCCCCCTTCACCGACTCGCAAGTCCAAGTCTTCACTCCAGTCTGCCAAGGAAAGCTGTTTCGCTCTCACCAACTGCCGCTGCCCGTCTGGAACCACGATTGGCCAAACCGACTCGCCTACGCGATGCAAGCTGAACATCACGGTGCTCATTGAAGGAGCTCCATGTGACATGGAGATCAACACCGGGTCTGCCCTGTCCATCTTGTCTTGGAGCACCATCAAAAGACTGGTACCCAGAGTGTCCAAATGGCAACTCGACTCTCAGCGCGTACACCTGAGAGACTACCAGGGAAACGACATTCCCGTGGTAGGCATTGGCTGGTTCCGGATCGCCTTCAAGGATTTTTCGGGCCTGCTCCGACTGGTGGTGGTTGAAGGTCAGCGGCCAAGCCTCCTAGGGCTAGACTGGTTTGATGCCCTCGGCCTGGAAGTCACCGGTATCAACAGCATCTCTAACGCAGAGACTGGGGGTCTGGTCAAAGACTTTGCCAAGGTTTTTGACGGCACTTTGGGGCAATATACAGATACGCCCATCTCTTTTAGCCTTGATCCACAAGTTGCCCCCATCAAGCTAAAGCCACGCCGGGTTCCCTTTGCTCTCAAGGCTAAGGTGGACGAACAACTGCACAAGCTGATCGCCCAAGGAGTTTTGGAGCCAGTTGACCACGCCAAGTGGGAAACCCCCATCATCATGCCTGTCAAGCCAGATCGGTCGGTGAGAATCTGTGCTGACTACAAGTGCACAATCAACAAGGCACTTCAGCAGCACGCTTACCCGTTCCTGTTGTTCAACACCTGCTGCATTCCTTGGGTGAGGGTAAAGTCTTTGCTAAGCTGGACCTTGCCCAAGCCTATCAACAACTGCCCGTCGATGATGCCACTGCTGAAACCCAGACGATCGTCACCCATCGAGGGGCATTCCGTTGCTGCCGTTTGCAGTTCGGGGTGAGTGTGGCTCCTGGCATCTTCTAAAGCCTTATGGAGCGTCTCCTGCAAGGGCTTCTGGGCTTGGTACCGTATTTTGATGATGTCTTGGTGTCCGCAGACTCAAACCAGCAGCTGTTCGAGCGCCTCCGTGCCATGCTGACCAGGTTCCAAGAGGCTGGGCTCAAGCTAAAGAGGGAGAAGTGCCAGATTGCCGTTCCACAGGTGGAGTTCCTGGGCTATCTTATCGACGCCTCCGGCCTTCACCCAACCACGTCCAAGATCCACCTTATCCAGCAGGCCCCCACCCCAAAGAACAAGACGGAGTTGCAGGCATTCCTGGGACTGCTGAACTTTTATAACATGTTCCTGCTCCACAAAGCCACGGTGGCTGAGCCTCTTCACCGACTCCTCAGCACAAAGACACCTTGGTCCTGGGGTCATTGGGAGACAGCTGCCTTCAATGCGGTCAAGGCTCTCCTTTCATCGGACAGTGTGCTGGTACAGTACAGTGAAGCCAGGCCGCTGGTCCTTGCCTGCGACACCTTACCTTTTGGCATCGGCACTGTCCTTAGTCACCGTTTTCCAGATGGAAGAGAAGCACCGCTCGCCTACTTTTCCAGGATGCTATCTCCAATGGAACGGAATTACAGCCAGCTCGACAAGGAGGCACTGGCACTTGTGGCTGGAGTGAAGAGGTTCCATGAGTACCTCTATGGCAGGACTTTCGACCTCATCACCGACCACAAGCCGCTCCTGGGCCTCCTCGCTGGTGATCGACCAACTCCACCGATCCTCTCGCCGCGCATGCTGCGATGGACTGTTTTCCTGGCTGCCTACCACTACCGGCTCGTTCATCGCCCGGGAAAATCGATGGGCCACGCCGACGCCCTCAGCCGTTGCCCTCTTCCAGCGTTTGTGGAAGACCCGGCTCCAGCTTCATCGCTCCTCCTGATTGAGGATCTTCCGGCAGCGCCTGTATCGGCTGCCACTGTGGCCTCTGCATCTGCCTAGGATCACACCATCAGCCGTGTGCTCAACTGGGTGTGGAGGGGGTGGCCACAAGGGCCTTTTGCATCGGAGTTCCAGCCCTTCGCAACCAGACAACATGAACTCTCGGCTCATCGCGGCTGTCTGCTGTGGGGAGACCGCGTTGTGATTCCCCAAAGACTCCGTCAACGTGTCCTGGAGGCTCTGCATGTTGGCCATCCGGGAATCGTCAAAATGAAGGCGTTGGCTCGGTGTTACGTCTGGTGGCCTAACATGGACGATGCCATCACTGCCTGGGTTTCCGCCTGTCAAGCGTGCCAAGAATCAAGGCCTGCGCCGCTGGCAGCTAAGGGACACACCTGGGAGACGCCCAAGACACCCTGGTCGAGGGTGCACATCGATCTGGCCGGCCCCTTTCACGGCCGGACCTTTATGGTAGTGGTGGACGCCTATTCCAAATGGCTGGAGGTGGCCCTGATGCCCTCCACCACTACCGAGGCTGTCATCCGGGTGCTGCGAGGCCTCTTTGCGACGCATGGGTGTCCTGGTGTCCTTGTCTCCAATCACGGACCACAGTTCATGTCAGGCACTTTTGAGCGGTATCTTTTGGGACTGGGCATCCGCCATGCCCTAACGGCACCATTTCATCCATCCAGCAACGGGCATGCAGAGAGAATGGTGTGCTCGGCAAAAGAGGCACTGGAGCACCTGGACCAGGGAGACTGGCACGAGCGGGTCACGAAATACTTGTTCGTACAACACATCACCCCTCATGCGGCCACAGGGCGGAGTCCTGCTGAACTGCTTATGGGCCGCCACCTCAGGTCCCCGCTTGACCGGCTGCACCCAGACTTTGCCGTGGCCGAACCCCCAGGCTGTGTCAACGTGCCACGGTCATTTGTTCCAGGAAACCAGGTCTTTGCCCGGAACTTTGTGGGGGACATTCCTTGGGTACCAGCCACAGTAGTGGGAGTCACTGGACCTCGCTCGTACCAGGTGGCACTCGAAGATGGATGCTTGTGGCGCCGGCACATAGACCAGTTTAGGTGCAGGGTTGGGGACTTGGACACTACCGTGGTGCCCCCAACTGTGCTCGTGGCTCCGAAACAGACACTTACAGATGGTGAGGCTCCACATACACCTCTCTCGCAAACTGCTGGCGTAGAGCCGAACCAAGCTGGTTCAGAGGGACTGCCAGATTTACCACAGACTCAGACGACTGCCGTGCCTGACATTCCACCAACTCCACTTGCGGAGGTTCCACCCACAGCAGCGGATCCAGGGGACTTGGTTTCAACGCCACCTAGGGTTGCACCACAGCCTCAGCAGGAATTGTGTGGCCCCCCGGACTTGGCTACCAGTCCCCGGCAGTCTGGCAGAGTTTCCAAGCACCCAACTTATTTAAAGGACTATGTTGTTGGACATGTATCACTGTTGGTCTAAGTATGTGAAATGTAACCGATATGCTTTTGTGCCTAACTGAACCATTACGTGTAGTGCTGTATATAAGGAAACCATTATGACTGTAACTAATGCCTTATCTCGGTGGGGAGGGGTGTTATGTACTGATGTTCTCACCCTGGGCCAGCAGGGGGATACTGTAGATAGTTATGCAAATGAAGGATCGAAAGTGACGTTCAGTGATTGGATAGTTTTAGAAAGTTGCAACAGTTACAGTTGTTCTGGAGTTCTATATAAGCAGGCTGACTGAGCTCCTCAGTTAGTTCTGTTCCAGCTTACAAATAAAGAACTGCTTTGGAAGAATCGCTGTGTCATCTGATATGTTCACCCACAACTTAACACTAACAGTCAGGGGTCCCTTTACCTTTACCTTTACCTTTAGCACTGAGCTGAAGAGATTGAGAAGGCTTCAATGAAAGCTTTAGAACCTGAGAGGAGCTTGCCCTTTCAGTTATAATTGAGGGCGAGGGAGGGGTTTGAACAGCACAAAAATGTTCACCGTTCAAAGTGAATGCACAAAATATTGCTCCCACAGTGACTGGTTGTTCCGTCAGTGCAAGAACTTTTGCCTGTGCAATGGAACTTCCCTTTCTTCTCCTCTCCCTGTGCACTCCCTCTAAATCTGCTATGGAAGTTTCCAGGGAAGATTTGGGGAGGGTGTGGGGCAAGTTCCTTTGCACAAATGGAAATATTTGTGCAAACAGAACAAGTGCATTGGATACCACCCTATGCCTTAAAACTAAAGAGCTGCCACTTTTCAGGTTGGAACATTATAGATAATTATGTGTCTCTATTTTGGTATGACAAAAAGAGTAGGATATTGAATTGGCAATACAATGAACACTAACCTGGGAGTAAAAGCTGAAATGGTGACTCACCCCCTGCGGCGACAATTCCAGGGTCGCCCCTCTTAAAGGGGTCATATATATGGGTGTCACTGGCCACACACTGAAAGGTGGTCAGTGAACTACCCTGCGTGTGGGGATATGGGCTGGGCTGCCTGCTACACTTATGTCTCGCAGAGCACCCCCATATCCCATTTACCCTGATAAGCCCCAGTTGGGAGGCTGGGGGGCTGGGAGGGATACACGCCCAAGGCCTAAGCCAAGGTCTTCCTACATTCGGAAGTTTAATAAAGTTGTGGCCTAATTTTAATTCCATATAACGTTGTCAGAGTCTTTATTCCTTCCTTATAATCCCTGGGGGCTGGGGCTGTTGCTGCCTGGTCATGCAATGGTATTTTTCTGCTTATTATGGTAGAAACTATGAACAGTCCATTTATATATGAACCAGTGGGTATCCTACTTAAAAAATCAGGCCTTTTTTTTTACCACAATGCTTCTTACTTTCAGTAATGTTTGGAAACAGTAGCTGGCTATCTTCTCTGGAGATGCTTTTGCCTAAACATGGTCCTGTTTGTTTCAACATCCATTGTCTTTTCCAGCAGTATCATTTGCCTAGATTTCTCATCGCTTACTTGCTACTTGACACTGGCCCTGATAACAGGGATCAGGATGAAATCATATTCCATAAAGTATTAATTTTAAAATAGTAAGACATATTCATGGAAAGAGCTCATGGAATTTACCGTATTTTTCGCTCTATAAGACGCACCAGACCACAAGACGCACCTAGTTTTTGGAGGAGGAAAACAAGAAAAAAAAATTATGAATCTCAGAACCCAGAACAGCAAGAGGGATTGCTGTGCAGTGAAAGCAGCAATTCCTCTTGCTGTTCTGGCTTCTGGGATAGCTGCGCAGCCTGCATTCGCTCCATAAGATGCACAAACACATTTCCCCTTACTTTTTTTTGAGGGGGTGAGTCTTATAGAGCAAAAAATACGGTACACTTTATTAGAAGCATAACAGGAAATATCCCACCATGATAAGCAGTCCTAATGAGCACCGTTAATAAGCAAGAGCCAGCCTCTTTTTTTTTGTAAAAATAATAATAATTTGAGGGGAGGGCTTGGTACAGTAGATTCAACCCTCAGATGATATCATTCAAAACTCTTAGATGAGAGCAGTTAAAACATTTGCAGGAACGAAGTAGGGTCAATACTCTGCATAATGATGGCAACAGAAGACTTTATTATTTAAAATTCCCCCCATTCACCTGTAAATAGTAGAAGGTATCTCTTTTGGTCAACCTTTAACAACTGAGAGCATTATGAAAAACACCCGGTGGTCATCTTCGATGTTCTGTTGTTGGGTTCCTTTTTTGTTCATTAAAGATAGTAAGTTAAGCTTGTGCTAATATGGGAGCAAATTGCTTCACTTTTATGAATTCATTTTTTAAAAAAATAAAAATTACCAAATTCAGCATCTGTGCTGGGTCAGTGGTGGAAAAAGAGAAAAGCAATTTGAGCATTTATCATCTGTAGTCCACTGTATTGGCTTCAGGGAGTTTAATCACCTGCAATGCATTTGCACACAACTTGCGCTCTCTTTGTGTCTGTGAACAATTTTTACAAAGGTGTGCTGCTTGCCATTCATGATTTACTTCCCCATTTCCATTCCGTCTTACTTCCTGATTAAAAGAAACAGAGGAATAACTGGATTTATTGTTACTAGCCATTAAAGGGTATTATTTATTTGATAGTACTTTCATTTTACACAGGCTGGAGCAAGTGACAATTTGCAAAATAGGAAAAAGACAGCGAAGGAAGGAGAAGCATGTTTTTTGTCTCCCTGTGGGTCATTTTAAAAAAAAGCAAAATATTGATCTAAAGCGTGTGGAAGTATTTATGCTTTATGGATGCAGTCCACATCCTGCAGAAGTCAGTGGTGAGACTCACATTCAATTTAAAGGAGTGGGTTATGTGGTGAATACCAAAATGGTCAAAGGCCTGGAAACGATGCCTTATGAGGAACGGCTAAGGGAGCTGGGCATGTTTAGCCTGGAGAAGAGGAGGTTAAGGGGTGATACGATAGCCATGTTCAAATATATAAAAGGATGTCACATAGAGGAGGGAGAAAGGTTGTTTTCTGCTGCTCCAGAGAAGCGGACACGGAGCAATGGATCCAAACTACAAGAAAGAAGATTCCACCTAAACATTAGGAAGAACTTCCTGACAGTAAGAGCTGTTCGACAGTGGAATTTGCTGCCCAGGAGTGTGGTGGAGTCTCCTACTTTGGAGGTCTTTAAGCAGAGGCTTGACAACCATATGTCAGGAGTGCTCTGATGGTGTTTCCTGCTTGGCAGGGGGTTGGACTCGATGGTCCTTGTGGTCTCTTCCAACTCTATGATTCTATGATTCTATGATTCTATGAATATATTGAAATATGCTGGTGGTGCTTGATTTACAGCTCATTAGCCAAAGTGTCTTTGTCTTGACTGTAAACCTTCCCTGTGATGAGCCATTTGCTTTCAGGTTAAGAGATGGGCAAATGCCAAACCAAGCTCTTCTTTCATATTGACGTCTTTATTATTTGAGTTCTACATCCATTGTATTAAGGCAGAGAAAAAATGCCCCCCTCCCAATGAGCCACCCTGTTTTCAAACTGTGAATGGTGGTGGTGGGTTACATTTCACAAATTCTTTGGGGGGGTGAATTCTTTGAAAGGCTTGGAGGAAGCTTACCAGTCAGCAGCAGTGGGCTGGTGCATTTGGGTAAATGGGTCACTGTCAGGAGCCCAGGCTGCCATCTTGATAACACAGCATGCAAGTCGTAATTAGCTTGAAGATTTCTTGCAAAACAAACAATTAACCTCTGACGCTCTAGCTGAGTGTCCGTGTTTTACGATTCAGTTGATCCTTCTGAAGAATGCTTCCAGCTTCTGCAGAATATCCTGAACCTATGTTTCTGGTTTTGTTTTCTGTCTAATTCCTTTCCCATCATAGCTGTCAACTTTTCCCTTTACTTGCGAGGAATCCTATTCGGAATAAGGGAATTTCCCTTTAAAAAAGGGAAACGTTGACAGCTATGTTTCCCATTTGTCTGCTCCTGGGGTTCATGGGGCTAACTGCCTCCTCTTCTGGTGAGGAAAAGTTTCCCTCCTGCCTTCTGAGGCTGCCTGTGCTTCTTGAGAGAGTTGGCTTCTCTCCAGCCCGCCCCCTGCTAACGGCTTATCTACCTTCCTTTCAGTGTCAAGAAGGGGGGTGGGGCGTTGACAGCCAACTGCTTCCAGTTGTCTGAGAGAAATGCAAGCCTAAACCTCTCTGTTGCTGGCTGCCTTCTAACTCATGCTGGACTTCTCTACTTTGGGCAGACGTGCACATGACAGTCACTGCCCATCAACTTCAGCCCTTCCTCAGCTAGTGCTCACCAGCTTTTCTTCTTTCTTACAGTCAGATCAAGGGGTGGCACTGGCTGTCGTCCTCCTCCTCCTCTGTATTGCCCTTGTAGAAATCAACAAGGAGCAGGAGGGGAACAAAACTACAGTGAGTGGACTCTGCCTGTCATGCGCTCTGGCTCCACCTACTGCTCATCTCCCTGCCTTCTGCCCTATCAAGTCCCATAGGCACCAGTCACCATTGGTTAGCAGTGGCAGTCTTTTCTACCTCCCTTCCTGCCTTTGTTTTTACCACTGCTTCTTGGGCCGTTCTCCAACTACAGTGGTACCTCAGGTTACAGATGCTTCAGGTTACAGACTCCACTAACCCAGAAATAGTACCTCGGGTTAAGAACTTTGCTTCAGGATGAGAACAGAAATTGCGCGGCAGTGGCATGGTGGCAGCGGGAGGCCCCATTAGCTAAAATGGTACCTCAGGTTAAGAACAGTTTCAGGTTAAGAACGGACCTCCAGAACAAATTAAGTTCTTAACTCGAGAACTTAATACTATGCAGCCTATCCAAAGCCCTGTGTAGGAATCCACACACACACACACACACACACACACACACCACACCACACCTTTATTTGTCTGATATATTAATTTGATGTATATTACAAGGACACTTTTACTTTAAGGATCCCCAGCCTCCTTGTTCTTAGAAGACGGAGAACAAATTGGCTTGTTCCATGGCACTCTCCCAACAAAGGCAACTTCTAGGAACGTTGAGACCTCACTGGCCTTGAGACATGCGCAGGCGTTTGACATATAGCCGAGCATTAAGTTCACAAATGGAACAGCCTGAAATGTTATCCACCACCATACCCAAATTCTTTGAAATACAAATGCATCCAAATGGGCTAGGGTTGAGAAGGAATCATATTCATCTGAAATTCATTTAGCAGCTAACAGTATCAGGGTACATAATATAAACCAATAGTCTCTTCTTTTCAGACAGTGGTTATAATGCTGGCCAATAACTTCATGGCACGCTAGAAGAGAGACTGCTTCCTGCCCCCAGCTCCTTTGAGCATATGGAGGCAGATAAGTGCTCTCAATTATGTGCAGCAATAAAAGACCATCCAGTTTAAGGAAAAGTGGAATTTAAAATCTTTTGTGATAAATTAGTAGGCAGCAGCATGCAATGCCACTAAAAGCAATTTTGAAGAAAGAAAATGGAAATGGGAAGATGTAGAGAAAGCCAGGAAGGGAAAAAGAGAAAGCTAAATGTGTGAAAATGTATTTCTTTTACTGTTCTGAAGAGTGTTGCAGACAGGAATTTCCCCTGCTGTCCCCTGTAAGGTCCTCTTGTGCCTGCAGTACACATCTGCCACCAGATCAGGTCTATTCCCGTGGAGCACATATACATAAATACATCACAAACTGTCAGGTGTTCCATTCAGGCTCCATGAGGTCTGAATAGATGCTATAAATACTTTCTAAAAGTATTAATAACTCCTATTATAACTCATGGAGAAATGGGCACACACTACTGAAGAATGGAAATAATCTACAATTTGAATTCCAAAGTGAAGTGGACTTAAGTGAACTACATTCTAGGACAAAACAAGCATACTGTGACCTTTTCAGTTAACAGATATACATTTTAAAGAGAAATACACTCATCGGCCACCAACCCGAAGCTGTCTTTTATGAGCTATCAATTATTATTCAGCAGAGTTGGATGGGTCCATTGTGTAAGCACAATCTCTGGGTGCCAGGAATATAGCTACCTTTTTGAGTGTTATATTTTGGTGGCCGATACAACTTGTACAGGACTTTTTAAAGAGCTTCCTATTTTTACACAAGTCCCTACATCTCCCAGATGTAGATGACAGCGCCAGTTAAGAGGGACCATCTAGCTATGCCGCAAGAAGCACTCTCTTTTTGCTTTATGGAGTGAGCAACAGAGCAGTGACTCAAAGCAAATTAGAAACTGCGCAGAGACATTTACAAGCTTGCTCATTTACCATGATATATGAGCATGACTGAAACATATCAGAACACAATCCCTCTTCCGCTCCCTTCCAATATGAAACTTGCCTTATGAGTGCAAGAGCTGGAACCAAGTCACCCAGTCAACGAATGCTTTGGAATCCAATGTTTTAATATCCAAAGTGAAATGGATTCTTACATTATTTTTTAAAACACACAAGCAAGGCATCATGTCCTTTTGTAGTGCAGGTGGGTTTAATTGCAATTCCCCCTCTTCTGAATTGTAGTTCTCTTTGGTGGGTGGTGGGTAGCAATCTCTAAATTCTCAGCATCCTCATTACAACCACTGCAGTGTAAGTGCTTCTAGTGTACCTAATGTCCACAGCACAGCAAAGCAGCCTGTAAGGCACTGTAAAGAGAACCATTTCTGATTTTAGAGTTTCCAGGCAAAAATGACTGAACATCCAACTGCCTAGATAACTCATACCCTATTGGACTGGAGTGCTTGTACAGTGGTGCTTCGGTTCTCAAATGCCTTGGTTCTCAAACGCCGAACACCTGGAAGGAAGTGTTCCAGTTTTGAATGATTTTCGGAAGCCAAACGTCCAATGCGGTTGTTGGCTATTGTTTCCAGAGCACCTGCACCAATCAGAAGCTGTGTCTTGGCTTTCGAACATTTCAGAAGTCAAACAGACTTCTGGAACAAATTAAATTTGGTGCTTTTGTTTTTGCTATTTATTTTGCGTTTTTGTTTTTGATGATTTTTTGGTTAATTTGTTTTTGTGTGCAACCCAGTTCAGTTACTGATTGATTGATTGATTGATTGACTGCAGAAATGGATAAAAGCCCCCCATCCAAACAGTTACTATCATCAGGGGAGGTAAGAAAAAATAATAATTTAAATTTTTATCTTCTACAATACTGTCTTGTTTATTTTATAGTACAGTACATTATTATTGCTTTCATTGGATCAATGGTCTCGTTTTTCATTTTTCATTATTTTCTATGGGAAAGCATGCCTTGGTTTTGAAATGCTTTGGTTTTGGAACGGACTTCTGGAACAGATTGAGAACCAAGGTACCACTGTAATTCATGGGTTTACTCATGTGCATTATTGCATGCAATCTTTCACAACACAGGAGTGAGCAACAGAAGTCAGCATGTGGCTTTAAAATCACAATAAGGAAGGGTTCCAAATTCTTGATGATACAGCTTAATGATACATAAAACTTGTTTTGAAATCAGGTTGAGTTGTGTGGACATTTTGTGCATGACTTATAGCGGACTTCCCAGCGTTCCTCATCTCATTATTAACTACTCAGAAAATGATGCACAAATTTAATAAATGGGCTCATGTGGGTTCAATGTGACTTGAAATCAAGTCCAAAAGTAGGTCAGATGTATCAGCCCGCATTTATTCTGTAAGCGACCGTGAACATTGTGACTACAGGATTTTGCAGTTCGTGTGTGAGAGAAAAATAATGGAGTATGTCCATTGGGAAATACTGAATTTTGATTGTTGTGCAACTGTAGTAGTAAATAGTGAGACGAGTAACATCTAAAATTGTAAGGGTTGCTCTAGTGCTGCCTTCTCTCAACCAGTCCCGTCTTGCTGTACCATGAAAACACAACAATACTCATTTGTTACTTCTTTCTGTTTTAATAAACTTATGGGCACAGAAACCATTTGGGAGGCAAGATGTACAATGTGTCTGGGATTACAAACAAAGGTTTGGAAATTGTGGAGCTGTTTGGATGCAAGACCAAGTGGGGGAGGGTTGGTGACAGACTGACTGAACCAAAATGCAGATATCCCTTGAATTCACACTTTGCTGAATTTTGTGATTCAGTTTTCCGACCAAAATTAATGTGAACAACATTGTGTATATTGAGGAAGTAGGCATAAAATGTATACAACATACAAAATATAGTATATTAGGGAACACACTTTACAAAAATGTGCATATTAGGGAAAATGTCCCCTAAAATACAACAACAACAACAATTTTTAAAAATGCAAACTGATGGAAAAATGATGTGAACTGAACTTAAAATGCAAAAAAGAGATACTACATTGACTGATTTATCCATCCTTACCAATTACACTTGATGTTTAATGAAAAGAAAGAAAAAACACTCACGATGTAATTACATGGTTGCTAATCATTTCATTAATGTCACATGTAGTTAGGCCCTTAGACAAGTGAAACCACACTAATTAGATGGATGCAGTTAGGAACGTCACCTTTAAGCAGCCACAGCAACATAAAGTAGATCTTCAGCTACAGAGCAGAGGCTGATCTCTTAGGGCAACTGCTTTCTGCTACCCACTCCCATGTCTTCTATTTGAATAGCTGCAACCGATTGTGTCAAACTCCCATTCACTGGCCAGTCAGCTATTTCTCCTGTACTCTTCCTCTTCTTCTTTTTTTGCTAACATTGCACTGTGGCCTACTTTGCATGCTTGTTGTGGGGGGGAAAACCCTGTCCAATATTTTGGTAAATTTAAATTGCTATCATAAAAAGGAGGAAGCTGCATGGGATAGTTCAGATGAGAATGTGGCGTACAGAGTCTATACATTGTACAGGAGTACAGATGAAACTCTGACTGCACAACTCACCCAGGCAAGCCTGTCCCTACAGATATTGTATTTGCCTGCATGAAAATTATAATGTGCATAGACCAGTTTATCTTGGTGGTGTCCCAGATTCCAAAGCTAGCCTCCTTTCCCCACTTCAGAATCAGGGGCAGACAGTCCGGATATCTTGTTCGTTTACACCCAGAACCATGCTTTTCTCAAGGGGTTAAAGTTGGTTTTCCATTTCCCTATATTGTCCCCTATGAGGTGGCTTAGGTTGAGAGCCTGGCCAAGGTCTCATAGCAAGCTTCATGGCCAAACACTGATTTTCTCTCAGAACCTAGTCCAATTGATATCCCACCACTTTATTCCATATTTTAGGAAGGAGGCCTAGAAGAAGCTGAAAGAGGAGAGTAGCCCTTCCCCATAGGCTTGGATATTTATGGAGTCCCTTCGTTAACTGCTCTCTTGGGTACTTTATAACCGTCCACTGGCTCCACTTAGGTGACCTGCTAGATGGCCAAGTTGCCCTACCTGGCCCACAAAGCCTCCAACATTTCCATCCCCAAAATTGGGACATCAGGAGGGGCGTGCCTTCCAGCCTGGCTCTCTGGTGCTCTTCAACTGGGTGATGCCAGAGCCCTGGACCTTCAGTGTGAACTTGCTGACAAGCGCCGGAGGGCTGGAATGGAAGGTGTTCGGATGCTCTCAGCAGGGTCGCGCCAGAGCTCTGGCGCGACCCTGCTGACTCATGCCAGAGTGAGTGTCTTTGGTCTGGTGATCTGGTGCACTAGACCCCAAAAACAGGACATTCTTGGATGCAAACAGAATTCTGGGATGTCCCACTTAAAACAGGACGGTTGCAGGGAGGGGTACGGGCCCTGGGTCCACCAGCTGCTGACACTGCAGACTGCAATACATTTGGGGATGCAATCTCCTACACTGCTCCTTGGTTTCCTCCCTTCTATGTCAATGAGATTTATGCAGGATTCCAATATAGAACCCCCTCCCCCCGTATGTTAGAAAGAGACAGTCCTGTCACTTTAACAAGATGCACTGTTTATTCTGTTTGGCAGCCAAGCCTCCAGCTCCTCCAAAGGCCTTGTCAAGAATTGTGACAGTACCGTGCTTATGTCTATACACCCACAAATTGTCCTAGAGCTACAATAGGCTGCAGTAGCAATTAATTAGATAAATAGGAGAAGTCACCTTCCTTTTCTCATAAGGACAAAGTTTTGTAATGACCCAAGAAATCAGGCGTCCGAGTTGTATTACCCTGGGAAGACTTGTAGCCATTTGTATGATATAATCTTGTGCTGGCCAATGCACTGTAGCTGCTAACTGTTTAATAACTTAGTTATTGCCTACTTGAAGCATCTAAAAATATTCCCACTATTATCAAGCAAATTTGCTCTTCCATTCAAAGAGTGAAGTTGCTTAACAATAACAGGGAGATTTAAAATATTATTAAATATCATTAAAGCCGTACAATTCTACCAATTCGCTGGAGAGAGAGTTTGATGTTAATGTCAAACCTTCTTGTAATCAAGGAAAATTTCTCCGCAGAGCCACTAGACTTATTCTGTTTCTCTTTTCTGAATTATAATCAACAGAATCCAATCTGAAGTGTAACAGATATATCTAAACCATACTTTCTGTTGATTTCTCAGGCAACAGAGCAATTCTGTCTTTGAGTTACACCTCCTGGGTGGGAGATTGCTCCTAAACCCCTTTGTGGCTGTGGTGCACCACATGATACCAGTTAAAAAAAGTACACCACTGTAGAGATACCCTTGTGCCATCTGTTTCATCTTTATGCCACACAAATTTGCCAATGGGAAGGGGAACAACGGGAAGGGCTAGGGGCATGTAGGAAAAGGAGCTGGGCTGACTTGGAATCTAGTATTTGATTAGGGATCAGTCTTTCCCCTTGATGAAGGAGTAAATGCCTGCAAAAGTAGTGATAGACAATCAAACACTCCAGTTTAAGCCAATGGAGAACCACTGAGTGATGGCCCCACATCTCAACAGAGAATTCCAACTCACTCTGCAACAAACCATGGCACACCAGATTGCCTGGTCTATTTCCATTCAGGAAGCTTATTCTTAGAAGCCCTTCCCATTTGGATAAACGATGCATCTTTAAAGCATCTTGTTATCTTGGCAAGTAAGTTGGGTAGTACTTGGTATGTTTGTTTTTCTTTGTTTTTATTTATACCCTATCTTTCCTCACGTAACTCATGGTGCTGTTCCCAGGTGGTCTACCACCCAGGCACTGACTAGAGTCAGAGGTGTTTAGTATTGTCATAGGTTTGAAGGGTCGGTCTGGAAGATACCCATGGGTTCCCCCCCAAAACCTGTGTAGGTAGAGGCTTTCCTATAAGAAGAAACCAGCCCAACCAGTTCCTTTGTTGAGGCAATGACCTTAGCCAGCCAGATTAGTACACTATTTACATTAGAAAGAAGTTGCCTTGCTGCCTTGAAGACAAATGGGGGTGCCCCCTGTAAGGTTGAACAATCACTAGGGTTTTGTGTGTGAGTTTCAGTTGATGTTGGAAGCTGAAGAGACAAAGGCATGACTTGCTCTGGGCTGGACTCCAAACTTTGACTTGAGGCTTCCCTTGAAACCTAATGGGGAAGCAAGATCTGTTGGAGAGTTGATGCTGTGAGCCCCTTCATCCTTTCCTCAGGTTGTAAAATAAAGCCATATATCCTAAAGGCACCACAGTCTCCATTGACCTTCATTCCAAGTAAGCTGAACAACTCAGAGATTGGAGTGCATGCAAGGGCATCAACAAGATTGTGGCACCCACTGCCTTTAGTCAGAAGACCATGCTCTGTTTTTGGGCTCGTTCCGATTTATTGCTCTTTCTCATACCAGAGCAAGGCGTATTAAGCAGAGCATATTAAAAGGAAAGCTGTCTGCTGTCCACCACCCACTTATCCTCTGAGAATTAGCTTGGCCACTGATCCTGTTGCAGCACCTGTCTCTCGTTCTGCTTTACTGCTCTGGGCTGGGATTGTTGGAGACTAATAAGTCTCAGCTGACTCTAAGCTCTGTCAATTAACCTTTGTCTCTGCAGCACCGTATCCACCAGCTTCCTCCTTGAGTCAACACTATTGGAAAGCCTTTCTTAACATTGCTGAGAGATAAGACTCCCACACAAAAGTCACCATCAAATGACAGCAAGCCAGTGCATTATTCTTTAACACCTGATGTTCCACGGTATGTCAAGAGATGACCAAAACATTTAAATATCCCATTCCAAGCTCCTCACAGTTTTCCTGGGATGATCAAATGAAAGGTTTCAGTTCTAAGGATCTCTTAACTTGGATGTTAGCAGCACACAGGATTTCTGTAGCTCCCAAATGAAAAGCTTTGCAGCACTTGCAGCTCTCCCTTTGATACAAAGGACCCTAGCAATTGCTGGGGAAAAACAAAAAAAACCTATTAACTGTGTGTTTCCAAAGGTTTGGGAGAACCTGAAAAATTGTATGCTATTTGATAGACTTTTGTTGTTGTTGTTGTTCAGTCGTTTAGTCGTGTCCGACTCTTCGTGACCCCATGGACCAGAGCACGCCAGGCACTCCTGTCTTCCACTGCCTCCCACAGTTTGGTCAAACTCATGTTGGTAGCTTTGAGAACGCTGTCCAACCATCTCATCCTCTGTCGTCCCCTTCTCCTTGTGCCCTCCATCTTTCCCAACATCAGGGTCTTTTCCAGGGAGTCTTCTCTTCTCACGAGGTGGCCAAAGTATTGGAGTCTCAGCTTCAGGATCTGTCCTTCCAGTGAGCACTCAGGGCTGATTTCCTTCAGAATTGATAGGTTTGATCTTCTTGCAGTCCATGGGACTCTCAAGAGTCTCCTCCAGCACCATAATTCAAAAGCATCAATTCTTCGGCAATCAGCCTTCTTTACTGTCCAGCTCTCACTTCCATACATCACTACTGGGAAAACCATAGCTTTAACTATACAGACCTTTGTTGGCAAGGTGATGTCTCTGCTTTTTAAGATGCTGTCCAGGTTTGTCATTGCTTTTATCCCAAGAAGCAGGCGTCTTTTAATTTCGTGACTGCTGTCACCATCTGCAGTGATCATGGAGCCCAAGAAAGTAAAATCTCTCACTGCCTCCATTTATGATAGGACTTTAGCACATCCAAAACTAATCTGGTTACACAGGGCTCCCTCTCTAGGATATAACATGCAATTTGGCTATCTCGATAGCTTCAATTATTTAGCTTAATGCTCTTCAAAAGCAGCATAATGCTTCTTTCTGTATTTTTATTGTTTGTCATTTTGTTTGTTATATTTGATTTGTGCCAATTTTTTAAAAAAACACAATCAAAACAAAACACATGACATACAAGTGTACATATGGTTGTATGCCTATGTTGTGGCTGTTGCCCGAGTTATTAATTCATTTAGCAGATCAAAGTACACTAAGCAGTTTGTAATCAGCACCCCACAGGATTTGACATGCCACACAGAAACAAAAATGAGCCTTGTCACAGAAACAAACAACTCAACAGGTTGCTGCAGATATTTGTGACTTCTTGATTATTATTCCTGCATGGTACATGGGGCTGCTACTTGTAGGCAGCTGCTTACCATATCAATGCTCTTAGATGGACCCATAATAATAATAATAATAATAATAATAATAATAATAATAATAATAATAAATTTATACCCCGCACATCTGGCTGGGTTTCCCCAGCCACTCTGGGCGGCTTCCAACAAAATATTAAAATACAATAGTCCTTCAGATTCCTTCAGATATTAAAAGCTTCCCTAAACAGGGCTGCCTTCAGATGCCTCCTAAAAGTCTGGTAGTTGTTTTTTCCTTTGACATCTGGTAGGAGGGTGTTCCACAGGACGGGTGCCCCTACCAAGAAGGCCCTTTGCCTGGTTCCCTGTAACTTTGCTTCTCGTAGTGAGGGAACCGCCAGAAGGCCTTCGGCGCTGGGCATTAGTGTCCGGGCAGAACGATGGGGGTGGAGATGCTCCTTCAGGTTTACTGTTATGTAATAGGCGCTTTACCCTATACTGCAAGGATGGGGAACCTAAGGGTCCAGGGGCTGGATATGGCCTTCTAAGTAGAGACCTGTCTGGCCCTCAAAACTCTGCCAGGCCACACAGGTCACTGGCCATGCTTTGCACCTCAAATATTTTTGTGTGGCTGCATTGTGGCCTCTCCAGAGTTTAAAACAGGGGACCCCTGCCACCCCTATCTAGAGATGCCAAGGGTTGAACTTGGAACCTTCTGGATGCAAAGCAGATGGTCTACCACTGAGCCTTTCCACTATGGAAGATAAGGCTGTCAATAGGTATTTTCTACGATGACCTAATTCACCTCCAAGGTGTGTCTCAGGAAGAGGAGGAAAAGGGCGCTCCAGTCTTCTTGTCCTGCTGTAGGCTCCTCAGAAATACCTGACTAGCCACTATTAAAAATGGGACACTGGACTTGAGGGGTCTTGGGTCCACAGCTCTTCATAATATAAATTCATAAGAGTTTCCCAGTATCTCCTCCACTTTCTTGTATGTAGTAGATATGATATGTGGTGAAGCAACTGTCTATTTTTGGCCTCCCCTTTTCCAGACAGTGACCCATAGTGACAGGGAAATGAATTAATTATTACAGAAATGCAGCCTTGGTTATTGTTAGAGGCAGACTAGGGATTACCTTTCTTTTTAAAAAATAATAATAGGATGTTAGCCTATATGTAGCATAGGTTTTCAGTGCATTCCAAAGGCATGAGCAATTGGAGCGCAGATGGGATTAGCAGCCAGCTAATCTCTTGCAGTGTTGGTTAGCTTTATACAGCACAAGTTGAGAAAATTATACTTAGAAGATAAAAAGGTCCTTCTTTTATTTAGAACTAGTAGCACCACAAGGAAGTCCAGCAACACCACTGTCTCAAGTTTCTACCTCTGCAGCATATTTTCATATCATTGCTATTATTCCATGTACATTTTTGTTTTTGTTCTAAACCTAATTGCTGCAGGATGTTAAGCACAGGTTGTTGCCTAGGGAACTTGGTCTCTGAGGTGATGGACAAATGGCAATAAGAAAGAAAGAGGAGTCAGACAAGTATCTGATTAATGAGCTACCTTTTGGTGTCATGGATCAGTCAAAGCTAAGCATTTCATTGAGAAAATTCAGCATTTCCTCCTTGTAAACAGGAAGCTTAAAATTCTGGTTAGAGCTTGACAAATGTCCTCACGTACTGGCTCATATAATGTGTGCAGGCAGGGTAGGTAGGACTTCTGAAAAAGAGGTCTCATGCATCTTTAACTGAAAATTTCAGCAGGTGCAGCTTGCCTTCTGTAGTACAATGAAAAAATGCAGGAGGCCTGTTCTTCATTCCATCTTGCCACCTTGCACCATGGTTATGAAGCTGCTGCCACCTATACCCATAATTGTTCATTCACATATTACGCACATCTGAGGGCACACCTGATGATGGTTGACATTAGGGATGGCATACCTATGACCCTCTAGATGTTTGCTGGACTTCAACTATCATCAGCGCCGGCCAGAATGGCTAATAGTCAAGGATTATGGAAAATGTAATCAGACAACAACTAGAAGGCCACAACTTACCCATCCCTGGTTTACATCAAGGGTGAAGAACCTGGCCCTCCAGATTGTTCAACTCCAACATAGGAACATAAGAATAGTCTGCCAGATCTGGTCAATGGCCTGTCTAGTCCAGCATCCTGTTCTTACAGTGGCCAACTACAATAGAAGCCTGTGGGAAATTCACAAGAGTGCAATAGCCCTCTCCCCACATGTGAATCCCAGCATCTGGCTCCAACTGTGGAGGCAGAACATAGCCATCATGGCTAGTAGCCACTGATAACTATATACTCCATAAATTTGTCTCATTCTCTTTCAAAACCATTCAAGTTGGTGATCATCACTACTTCCTATAGAAACCAGTTTCATAGTTTAACTATGTACTGTGTGAAGAAGCACTTTCTGTTGTCTGTCCTGCCCAGTGCTGTGGCCCAAGCATATCTGGAGGGCTACAGATTCCCCACCTGTGATTTACATGGAGAAAGCTACTGGATCTTTACAGCACAATCCTTTGCATATCTACTAAGAAGTCCTTTTGAGTTTAATGAACCTTACCCCCAGGTTAATATATATTGGCTTTTTGGATTGCATCTTTACGGTACAAACCGAACCATGTCTACTCAGAAGCAAGCTAGGTGAGTGGGTGTGGCAAGTCCCACTTAATCTAATACTCTACTTCCTTTAGAGTAGACATAGATAGGCTTGCCTTGCTAGTCTCTTTTGAAAAGAGGAAGAAAGCTGGAAAATACACAGTGACTTCCCCTATATAAAACTCACCGTGAAATATTTACTAACTTAATGCTGACAAAAGCAAATTGATTGCTAGCAAGTGCTTAGGGAGAGATCTGTCCTATTTAACTTACCCCTGTGACTATGTAAAAGCATCCATCACATCTACAAGTATTGTGCGACTCAAGGTATGCCTACACCAACATAAAACACAGCAGAAAAAACAACAATGGAGAAAAGGCATACTTCACAAGACTGGGGAAATTAACACATCTTTTACCTAGCACTGAAAAAGCAACAATGTGTTGGTGATTTGTGACTGTGCAAGTCATTATCGACATGAAGCGTTTTTCTTAAAACTTCCTTGTCCAGTTGTGCTTGGAGAATATATTTACCCAACACAGCCAGAAAATAGGACATTTAGTAGCAATTCAGGCCAATTTCTTTAATTTTAGGCTAATAATTAAGAACACACACACACACTCACTCAAGGATATGAAGGAGTGAATGCTCCTTCATGAAGAGGAACGTGGTAGACCAGTTTCTTTAATTTGCAGGTTTCTCATATGCAGGATCCATTATGTGCTTGGACCAAGGCTGGTATTGCTTGCAGTGACATACCCAGCCATGCTCTGGACTGTGACAGAGCTCTCAGTGTTTGTCATGAACAATTAACAATGTGTGCTGGAAATAGCAGATCATTGTGCATTTTGTTAGGCTGGAGTATAGTCTGCGGGTTAAAAAAAATAAATCAACATTCTGTTCAATGTAACCTCAATAATGCTCCAAAAAAAGGTTGTCTTTTTCAACTTGTAAGTTATGTACTTCAAGCCATTTGCATATATTTTCTTGTTTTGCATAATTAATTTTGCTTCCAATGGTCATGGGAAGCGATGCAGACACTGAATCCACATCCCAAACCTTATTGCTTCCCCTTCTCATGGGTCTGAAGATTTCACTGAGCATAAAGACAAGGAGCTTGTTTGTTTTTTAAAACTGACACCTGGGATTCTCAGAATGCTGAATTCTCTGCCCAGACATCCCACCCAAATCACAGAATGCAGACAGAGCCTCTTTCAGCAGCTGATCAAATGTGTCATCCATATTGATTAAACAAGCACTGTAGATCTGTGCAATATTTTAGTTCTGAAAACGCAGTACTGCAGGAAACAAACACAGCCATGTATTTATGTTTCTTCGAAATCACTCTGTTACACAAACACCTGTGTTCTGATTTTGAAGAAAAAAATAAGTGCAAATGCTCTTTTAACTTTGCAACCTGATCCTGAGTGTTTACAGTACTCAGAAATAAATCCCACTAAAGTTCTGTGGGACTTGTATCTAGATAAATATGCTTTGGATTGCGACATTGCTTTCCAAAAAAGAAAATCTTTTGTCATTGTACAGAGATTAAATCTGGCTGGTGTGTAGATAAATGTTTCAGTTCTTCCATCTGTTTTTGGCTACTGAGCAATTGTATAGGACTGTTCAAATATAGACTCTGCCTCCTCTTAATGGCTCTTGCGGCATGAGTGTAGGGTTCCTCATCATTTTAGTGCCCCACACAATAAACGTCGAGGATATAAATTTTGATATGCTTCCCAGCTGAATGGATGCCTAGAGTGGAGACAGACTGGCTGGAGCTAGAAGCTGTTAGCTTTGATTTACCTCCCTTCCATTATTCAATCCTATTGAGAATTTTGAGTAGCGATCACAAAGCATGTTGATTGGCTGCAGTTTATAGATTGAGTGATATTTAACTCCAGTCAATACTCGGCAACCTCCTAACGATATTAGCGGCGATGAAGTAATGGTTGTTTGGTAAGAGGCAGACAATGAAGTAAGGTGTTTGCAAATAAATCCATTGACTGACGAGTTGTCCTCATTAACCACGAAGCACATGTGTTCCTCCAAATCCCTGACAGGATTCCTGCCAAGAGGGAAGTACTTGTGAAAAGTTCTCCATGTCATTTCCTTGATGCAATATTTACGCTTTGCCTGGTTTGTAATGTTTGGCTCACAGGCTGGAGACCTACGTATGCTATGGGACGTGCTTCTGCTATGTCTAGAGCTCAGAATTTTTATGTGACCCAGAAGCACTCTTTCTCCATATGCTGTATCTGTTGCAGATGGGAACGTAAAGACAAGCAAAACAGAGGATATTGGGAGAGGGGAGGTATCAGAGAACCCCAGAAGATTCTACAATGCAAAGTGTAAACAGATGAAACACAGAAGTGGAGAACCAGCCGCCTATTGTGCAGTGAGTGTTGCAGGATTCCATGTCCTGAGTTCAATTGCCCACCTAGCTGCAGAAGCTCACTGGACAATCTTGGGCCAGCCGTTCTCTCTCAGCCTCATCTACTTTGCAGGGCTCTTGTGAGGAGGGAATAAGAGACTGATGATGTGCTCAGAGCTCCTGAAAGGAAGGGTGAAGCAAAGATGTAACAGAATATCATATAATAAGCAAGGTAAGTGAGCTGTAACCTGGCTGCCACTTCCTGATGCTATTGTTGCACTCCATGTGCAAAAATATGCAAAAGATAAGAGTTCATGACCCCAGCGTGCTCTGATGAATCATGAGGTTGGAGAAAGTAAAGTTCTGCTGCTCAGGATTTTCACGAGGGTGGCTGTTATGAGTTGCAAATACAGCCTAAACAATTATAGAGTGTGTCATCGCCATTTTTCTAGTCCTGGGGCAAGGTGCGGCAAGCTCTACTAAGTTTGTTCCTCCTTGCACTAATGCATTTCTGCGTTATCCTTTGGGGTGCACACATTCAAAGAGCAGCACATGAATCACAGTACAAGGTGCGAGAAGAGCAGGGCAGGGAATAATCAAGCAGCAAACCATTGCAGCCTCCAAAGCCCTGCAACTTGGTGTGGTGGTGTAGACCTTTTTTTGCTATGTCAGCTCCAGGCACCAAGGATCAGGCCCCTCAGGAGACGCATTGAAGTCTTCAGATCCAAAACATCCAGGCCTCTTTCCTCTGCCTTCGGATGTGGGACGTTATTGCAGCCAAGCCAACAATTCATGTTTTGCTACGTAGGTATATGAAGCAGCTAAAGCTCACAGAGCTCTCCTGTAAAATTTGCTAGAAAGAACTATATGAGATAGTTATTTGACTACTACCTTGGCAAGAAGCTGTAATACTTCCTTCATTCCTGGGCATCTGTCTCTTTCTACATCAGCTCAGAGAGCATTTCTGAACTTACATTTTGTACATTTGTAACTTACATAGCGGTTATCAACCTGCCTTTATTTTGCCATTGTAATTGTTCCCTTAAGACCTAAATTACGTAAGTAAATACTAATTTTAGTTCTTCATAAAACAGTGTGTGATTATTATTTTTAAGGGGGGGGGGGAATACCAAGGAAAATCCAGTTTGCCTGAAAGCATCCTGGATTGTTGTGCTAGAAGTTTAAATCAACATTGTCTTCGCTTCCCAGTTGAAGTTGCAAAGGATGGTCCTATGCTGATCTCACTAATGTGAGCAAGGAAGGATAATAACTAAGCAATATATCATGAGGATGCAGTGAGCAGCATACTGGAGTGTCAGCCTGCTACTCCCTGGGCTTTTCCAATGGTGGCTAGGGGAGATCTGGTACATGCACTGTGCACAGAGCTTACTTGAGTCTATGTCCTTTCTGTCTTAGAGCTCTTAAGATGTCTAGCTGTCAAATCAGAACATGAATTTAATTGAAAGGCTTGAAACCAAACAGGCGACTCAAGTTTCACACTGGGAGAGCAGAGTGCAGCATTTCAGCAAGAAGAGTGGTAGAAGATAAAGCGAAAAGCCTACTCTTGATGCTGCTTTCCCATGACAGTGTCGGTATAGTGAAGCATCAGGGAAATATTGTATCTATTCACCACATTTAAATCCTACCTTTCTTCCAAGGAGCCTAAGGCAGAGTGCATAGTCTGCCTCTGCTTTTTATCCTTGCCATCTGTGTGGTAGGTTAAGATCAGATATATGTAATAACTCGCCCAAGGTCACACGGTGAATTTTATAACTGAGAGGGCATTTGACTCTGAGTCTCCCCAGTCCTAGCCTGATCCTCCAATTCATTCATTTAATTCATTTATTTGATTTCTATCCTACCTTTCTTCCCAAAGGTTTCCATGGCAGTGCCACACTGCTATGCCACACTGACTGCACCACATCACACCATGCCGGCTCTCACATTGCAGCAGGTCTGGCAAGTTTCTATCAAGAACTCAAGTGTGTAGGGATGGGGGGAATTCATCTGATTTGGCACACCTACTGAACTTCTACTTTCTGAAACAACTTGTGAACTGACAAACAGCCACCCTTCAGAATTCACACAAGCACCCCTGCACCCCTCCGCACCATCCCGATACATATCTCTGCAACTACACAACCTCCCCCCTGCAAACACACCCTGTATTCTCCTGTACACAGAATGCAACCACACCACGTGCTCTTGCAGCCACAAATGTCATGGAACCACATAAGCAAAATGTTTTAGGTGCTTCATAAAGCAATACTCCAGGCTCTCCATATGGATATGGGTCTGAAAGACCAAGGGAAAGTGTGGGTACATGGAGGGTAGGTTATTGGCAAGCACAATTTGTGACATTCCACAACATCATTGCTGATCATCTGGTACATCTGTTTAAGCTTCCAATTTTCCAGCTCTTGGGAGCCTGAGCGAACATGAAATAGCCTTAACTCTGATCTTAAACTGGCAGGGTTTTTGAAATCACTGGTTTTTATTTATTAACTTAATCCAAACACATCAGCAAAACTCCATTGAATTCTTCCTGGCCTTACAAGGAAGTATTTAGGACTGCCGCCTTATAGTCAGTAAATATTTCCTACTCATTAAAGCAGGGAAAGAAAGAGGATCTCAGATTTCCTTAACATCTGAGAGCAACATGTGGCATTTGAATGCTGGGTAGCTTGAGGGATTGATTAATGTGCTGTTAATAAAATTTATTATACTTTAAGCTGCAAGTGATTTAAAGGTTGTTACTATAGGCACTTCCTAAATAGATAATAACAATGAATATATTTATGGATGGGAGCAGGGAGGCTGGTGTGTGACAGCTCAGAGCAAAATCAGTCATCCTTGCTAATAGCCAAACTTTCCACTGGTTCATCATCAGAATGCTAGTTATGGGCAAGCTTTGAAGACGCGATTATGGACTGAGTTTGCCAGATAACTCATCATCATAAGATCCAGCAGTTCAGTATTTCATAAAAAATGGGTTCATTTAAATTAGAAGATAACTCACTAAGGAAACAAGACAAATCTATATCACTGACAAAGGAAATATCCCACTTTGAAATCCATGTATTTCCTGAAGAAGCATACATGCTACCTGGTTGCTATAGCAATTGGTTTGCAACTAAATCGAGCTGTCTTGCAACCCAGGAGTACAATCCAAAGCTTTGAGCTTTGCAGCCAATATGCCTTTCACATCACAGAACTCCATCTACATAGAAACAAGAGACTTATTTCTCTTGCCTCTCTTTGGACAACCGCTTGGCCTAGGGCTGCCATACATCCGGAATTTTCCGGACATAGTCTGTATTCAGCCCCCTTAAGCAGCATCCGGAGGCAGAAATCACCAAAACATCTGGGAAAATCTGGACATATGGATTCGAACTGCCAACCTTCTGATTGGCAAGCCCAAGGCTCAGTGGTTTAGACCACAGTGCCACCCGCTTGATAGGTGATAGGTGAAGCCAATTGTAAGTATGACACTGCTACAATACTATTTATGTAGGCATTTTGTGTGAATTGGTTTAAATAATTTTGTGTTTGGCTTTGCTTTGTTGTACTCCACCCTGCGATTGTTGCAGAGAAGGGCACTATAAAATCAAGGGTGGGTTTGCAAATGTTCACTTGCACATATGTAGACTCACGGGCACCAGCTCCAATCAGGCATGGGCTTCAGCCAGCCAATCAGCCACCCTGTTGCTTGCCTGGTGCAGAGAGAGGAGCCCCTGCCTTAACATAGCCTCCTGCCTAATCTTGATAAGGAGGGACATCCCACTCCCTGATAATTGCTCTCTCTCTCTCTCTTGTCTTCAGTGATGACCAGCAGGAGTTCCTGCTCAAGAACCACTTCGCTGGCCACTTCTGGCATCTCCTGGATCCTCACATCTTGGACAACTTGGCCAAGGTCTAGCGTAGTGATTCCCAAACATTTTTGGGGCCACTGCCCCCTTTGTTCCATAAACTCACCCCCCAGTGCCTCCTACTTTACCCTATCAAAAGCATTATTCAGAACGGCAGTTTCCATTATTCACTAAGGAAGATAATAACGCAATAAAATGCAAATCAATAACAATTAATTGCAGATTTATTCAAAATCCAATTGAAACTATTTAGTTTAGTTGATTCACCAAAACTGCTCCACTTGATCCACTGAGGTCTGCTTTGCAAAGCCTCAGTCATTTACACTTCCAGGGCCCCCTTGCCATATTCTTGCCTCTCAGTGCCCCCACCCCCCCGAATCCCACTTCACCCCAAGGGGAAATATTCCCCACTTTGGGAAAAACTGCCCTAGAAGAAGTTCAATAATAAACACACGGGCCATTATAACAGAAATTATTAAAAAAAATTAAAAATTGATGGGTTAAAAAAAAATACCCTGTGCCCATTTAGCTCCAATATTTTTTGTTCTTTTAATGTTGTTGGGTGGCACAGGCTAGGACTGAGATATTTATAAACTTCCTATTACCTCATGACACGAGCCATCAGCAAAGTTAAACTGAGCACATACTTGACCTTTGCAATGAATGCGTACATTGGTAGGAAGTTTTATGTGTACATTTCGGCATAAATAATACAGAAGCTCTGGGAGCCTCATTGCGCGGAGTGAGCTGAGACAGGCACCTGGGCCTTGCAAACAGATGGCCAGACCTTGAAATGGAGCACCCTCTTTTGGCTTTTTTGTTGCTCCCTGATTCTAGTTTCGCTACCTTCTAGGTTTGTCTTCCTGGATGGGAATGAGATCACCACATAACTGTCTGATGATGACACACAGCAACAGGTTCTCCAGTTTGCCGGTCCTGCTGCTTTGGAATGTGATGACGATGTTGACAATTTACATGGCATTGTGGAACACTTTTGAAAGGGCCTTTTTATTTTTCGGGGGAGGAAAGGTGAGTATGGCAGGAGACACGGATAGTGGAGTATAACATTCCGCAAGGCATGGAAAAAGGAGACCGGCCTTTCTCAGTATTCTAGAATCCAGGGGTCAGCCAATGAAGATGGGAAGATTCACTACAGACAAAAGGAAGTGCCTAGTCACACAGCACATAGTTTAAACTGTGGAATTCATTTACCACAAGATGCAGTAATGGCCACTGGAAAGACTTTAAAATAGGTTTGGACAAATTCATGGAGGATAAGCTCAGGGGCTGCTTGAGGCATTTCAGCAACCGAGACTAAACACCCCACTGCTGCCTCTGAATTGGGGAGGGCAAGCTCTGTATGGGTGGTGCTGCCCCGGCTGGCTGGCTGGGTGAGATACTCCCAGCTGCCCAACGACAAGGAGCCCCCCCCCCATTGCCTGGCCAGGGATGGAGATCCTTTCTGGTTGGTTGTGAATCGGAAGAAATTAAAAATACCAGCGAATAGGTCGGGATTATAGATGTCTCAGTGCTTTACCTGGAGAAGGTCCCTGCTGTATTCCTTGCAACCTTGTGGTTGTTTTATCTATATTATAATAGGGTTTTCCACAGTATTACAATGGAACAATACAGTCCTTTATTCCGCCTCCTCTATTCCAGCTTCCTTACTTCTCTCCAAGCTCATGCCCTCTTTTTAACTACGGTATTTTCATCTCTGTTGTACAGTTGTTAAGCATGCTGCAGGCTCAGATAATGAGTGTTAGGGTTATGCTGGAGTCCCAGTTTAACATCCATTTAGTTGGGGAAGTTTTCATCCCTACATTCTGCCTCCTTCCACTTCTAGAGGAACTGCTAAGGAGGCATAAAGTGGGTATCACTTGGCGAAGAGTTCCAAAAATGCATCCCCAAACTCTTTGAAACTTGACTGATTATGTTGTTCATAGGGTAGAATTTTCTCATGGTTGCAGGAGGTAATGTAACTGGTTTTCTGTGCTTGTAGTGCTCTAGGCTTTCCAGTATTTAAGGATTATTCACAGAGGTGGATTTAGAGGAGAGCAACCACTTCAGTAACACTGGGCATGGAGCCTAGGGGGCACTGCAAGGGACACCACAACTATTGTGGAGAATAGATTGCGAGAGGCAGGGGGCACCACCAAATTTTGGCATTGCACAAGGCGCTGCTGAAATGTAAGACCCCAAGGTCTGCCCCTGATTATTCATTTTGCTGCCAGTGTGGTTCATTGGAACCATCCTTCCTGTCCTTTTGATAACCATCACCTGACAGTTGTGCAACTATCTGCAGATAAAAAGGGATTGGGTAGCAGATGATGCAAAAGATCTCTGCCTGACACCTTGGAGAGAGCCAAAGTCACTCAAGGAAGACAATACTACACAGACAAATAGTCTGACTAGTATAAGGCAGCTTTTTATATTTCTATCCCGTTGTGTGAAAAAGTGTAGATTGACATTAAGGAAGTCATTTGATTAAGCATCTTCTTGCAGTCCCCCATGCTGGAGCCGCTGTCAAGCATTTGAAGTGTGTATACATGCAGACACATGACTGTACCTAGGCGTTCTTTTTCAAAAATCAAGCAGGTGAACAAATGCCACTGAATAGCCAACGTCAGTGGCTGAGTAAAACACAGACCAGCCCTTTCATCTATAATAATAATAATTATTATTATAATAATAATAATTTATTATTTATACCCTGCCCATCTGGCTGAGTTTCCCCAGCCACTCTGGGTGGCTCCCAATCAAGTGTTAAAAACAATACAGCATTAAATATTTAAAACTTCCCTAAACAGGGCTGCCTTCAGATGTCTTTTAAAGATAAGATATTTCCTTCACATCTGAAGGGAGGGCGTTCCTCAGGGCGGGCGCCACTACCGAGAAGGCCCTCTGTCTGGTTCCCTGTAACCTCACTTCTCGCAATGAGGGAACTGCCAGAAGGCCCTTGGCGCTGGATCTCAGGGCTGAACGATGGAGACACTCCTTCAGGTATACAGGACCGAGGCCGTTTAGGGCTTTAAAGGTCAGCACCAACACTTTGAATTGTGCTTGGAAACAAGGCCCACACCTGTAAAAAGGCCCACACCCACCCCACAACATAAAATTAGATTAGGCCTCATTCCCACTGACGTGAGCATTGCCTTGCTTCTGTGGATGTCATTCCATAGAAATGGTCTAATATAAACAAGGTGAAAGTTGACAGTCACAAAGTCCGTCCATTTTTAAAATGGCTCTATATATTTCCATTGCTGGAAATGGAAACTTACGATTGGCTCCTATAGTTACATTCGCATGCAGCACTGTTACGTTGCAGCGAATTGTCTGAATTCCACTTTCACCTGCTTTTAAGCTGGCCCGTTTAAATGCAAGCTCAGGAAAAGAGATAAAAACTTGCTGAATAAAGCAAGGATATCCTTGTGGAGTGCCAAGGAAAACATGCTTTGTTAAATGCGACTGGTTCAGCTGCACCTGTAATTGACATACAATTTGGACCTGCTTCACCGATGGAGCTACCCACATGCATGGACGGTATAGGTATAGCTTTCCATGATCAGCTGCTCAGTTTGGTGGATCTTAATCTTGCCAGGGGTTTGCCCTGATGCAAGTAGTTGCCTGCATGAAGTGAGAACTGGATTATAATTCCGCCTAACAAAAAAACACTAGCTCTAGTATTCTTGGAGCCTCAGTTCAGTGGCAGTTGCATGCCACATATATTAAATAAGTGGCTGAGGATTACATCACAGGGTTTCTTTGTATTTATAGCTGTCAGAAGCATCACAGTAACCCAGGCTGTAAACTGATACTGAAGTATATGAAGATCCTGCTGGATCAGACCAACAGCCCAACTAGTCCAGCATCCTGTTCTCACAAAGTAATGTGGGAACTATCTGTTTAGCTCCATAGAGCAAATTATGACATATACCCAGTTCAAACCAAGAAAGAGGTGAGACACAATCCTTTGTGAATTGCTTTCCAAATTCTGTTTGATTACCCTGCAAGTGAAGGCCCCTTTGCGAGGAGTCAGACATACGTCTGAGCAAACATGCATAGGATTGCAATGTTAGAAATTTAAACAGAGTTTTAAAACAAAAGTAAAAGATTGTCCCAAGGACAAAACTGAACGAAGCTGCTCCAGAGGGCATTGCTGATGGCAAACATCTACTTCATCCAGTTCAACTTGATTTTCCACTCTTGGTTTAGAAAGCAGACATCTATTTCAGCAGGCTTGACCAAAAGAAAGGTGGAAACTTCCACGACAGGGTTGGAATGATAATTTCTTTAAGCCCAACTGCAGTGTTGGAGAAATAGTTCCCAAGAGATTAGTAGGAAATGTTTTAGATCATTTTAGCAGTTGTCTGATAAATCAGGGATCAGTCTGTGAGCCACATCCTCTCTTGGGCAGCCTTCCAAGACTTGAGAAGGGCATGAGGCAAGGCTGGTGTGGTAAGGAGAGTCCCGAGGGCTACCTAGAGGGGTGTGGACAGCTGTATTTCACACATGTGGCAAGTGACCCATCAGGTACATGAAGCATTTGTATGAGCCACTAGAAGGTGAAACTAAGGGGAGCCTCAATACATAAAGTCTATCATATAGGCAGAATGGGCAGGCAGTCCCATGGGGCAGCATGATTCAAGGAGTCTCCTTGACGCTGGAGGACATGAACAAATCCAGGCTCTCGTGTTGGCTCTGACTCTGACACAGAGGATTCAAAAGCATGCTCTGTTTATGCATTGGCCTACTAGTTACATCCTGCCAAGAGCAGCAGTACATTTCCTTGAGAAATTCAACATAGGTGATGATGCTGTCTTTAATATAAGGACGGATGTCTCTCCTCATTGTCCTTGCTCAGGCTGCCTGCTAGCTGTGGAGAGGAGGCTAAAGGCTACTTGTGCCAACTTCTAGTCTGTATCTTGAAGGTGGGAATTAGAGGATCCTGGGAAGCAAGCCAAGTCACACTTCAGTTGCATGGTTGCAGGTCAAAAAGTTGGGATAGTAGATAATCTCAGGAGCAGGGTGGCTGTCTGCCAGTGTGTGGCCTGATTAGACTATCAGTAATGTCCCACGGTTTATCTGCTGTAGGACAGATGGACCCCATTGGAGGATACTTTTCAGCTAGCCTTATTGGAAGATTCAATGCACAAGTGGCACTGCTGTAAACAAAGCCCACATCTTTAGATTAAAGAGAGAGAGAGAGAGGAGAAGAGGTGGCTGTTTTCATATTCATTGATCATGCGTATTGCTAGAATCACCATAGGAAACAACCAGAGAGACTTCCCCCTCTGCTCCTTCTTTATGTTGCTGCCAAGTTAAGATATGCCAATGCTTATACATGTGCAAACTCCATAGTGGGAAGCAGAGGTGCCAGCTTGCAAGGATGATTGGGGTGGGGGCAATGATGTTGCTGGTGGTCCTGCTTCCTGCTCCTCCTCCTGATGATGCCACTGGTGGGAGGCTGCTTCAACCCTCCTTCCCCTCCACGGCAGTAGGAGAAGGAGCAGGCCACTGGACCTACACTATGGCCGATTCCATGCTTTGGCTCCATGCTATTCTAGGCTGCATCAGCAGAAGTATAGTGTCCAAAGTAAGGCAAGTCATAGTACTATTCTATTCTGCCTTGGTCAAGGGTCTGGAAACCAAGTCTAATGCCAGAGAGCCAGTGTGGTGTAGTGGTTAAGAGCGGTAGTCTCGTAATCTGGTGAACCGGGTTCGTGTCTCCACTCCTCCACATGCAGCTTCTGGGTAACCTTGGGCTAGTCACACTTCTTTGAAGTCTCTCAGCCCCACTCACCTCACAGAGTGTTTGTTGTGGGGAAGGAAGGGAAAGGATATTTCCTTTGAGACTCCTTAAGGGGAGTGAAAGGTGGGATATCAAGTCCAAACTACTACTCCTCCTCCTCCTCCTCCTCCTCTTCTTCTTCTTCTTCTTCTTCTTCTTCTTCTTCTTCTTCTTCTTCTGAGGAATGGCTGAGGGAGTTGGGTATGTTTAGCCTGGATAAGAGGAGACTGAGAGGAGATAGGGTAACCATCTTCAAATATCTAAAAGGCTGCCACCTTCCAGGTGTTTTGGACTACAATTCCCATCAGCCCCAATGCTGCAAAGGCTGTAAAAGCGAGCTTCTTCCGAATAGTCTATTATTGGAGGGATTTGTATTCCATCAACAGGGCTCTGCAGAAACCTGATTATAAAGGCCAGCAGAGGAAACACACACACACACACACACACACACACACACACACACACACACACACCATTTGTACTCTACTCTGTATTAATATTGACAGAGTAAAAAAGCATTACTCTTTGGAAACCTAATAATTCTTGATGTGCATGAGAAATGTTTGTTTAGTCTCTCAGGTACAGCTTGATTCTGAATCTTGGCCCTTGCCAGGATTGATTCCGTCGTGCTGAGCCTGCTCATTCCTTTCTTCATTGAATCTGTCCTCCTGAGCCTGTTCATTCCTTTGTTCATTCTTTTAATGTTTTAATGGGCTCCTTCATTCTTGCGCTGCTCTCCTACAGCACCAAGTTCCCTCTTCCCTTCTGCTCTTCCAGGGTTCACCCACCAGGCCAGCTGCACCATTGTGCTGAGTCGGCATTCTGGCACACTCCTGTGCTTCCTCTCGCTGACTCTCAGGAAGTCTTGCACGGAGCACAAAGTGAGCTCATAGCTGTGCAACAGGAGGGCACAGAGAGCAGCACCCAAAAGGAGCAGCGCAGCCTGCAACACAATTGCCTCAATCAGAAGCCGGGTCTAAAGGGCTGGGTGTTGGCGAGAGTGTGGGCACTAAGAAGAACAAATGGCTCCTTTTTGTGGCCTTTTGGTTCCCAGAGAACAGGATGCATTGCTGAAATGTGCTTGTGTAGGCATCTGGGTATGCATGGCCATTCTTTCAGCAGCATAGCCATCGTCTGTGTATATGGCAAAGAGTCCTCTGACAATGGAAAATTTGCATTTAGGGATGTTGGGGAATTCTGATGAAAATGGAAAGTGGAACAGAAATTGCCAATATTCATTTTTTCCTTCCATGTCTGGAACAGAAATCAATCAAGTGAATAGGATTGGCATTGACTGTTGCTGTTGCTCTCAGTCTGCACTCAGTGCGCAATTGATTAGACTCACCTCGCTCCATTTGCATTGTGCTTCCTTTGCATTGAAACAAATGGGGTGGAATAATGTAATGACAACGTAACTTACGTTGTATGCAGTTAATGACGTAAACAACGTAATTTTGCCTCAATGGACACCGAGTTGAATGACATAGTTTTGGGCAGAAGAGGAACTGCAAGAAAATGGAAACAGTGCTGCATGTGATTAATACAAAATGGAAAAGGGTGCCTTCTTACATCCCTGCTTGCATTCTCTTTTGTCCACAGTTATTATTCCAGTTATACACTGCGGTTTCCAGTATGAACTGGCTGCTTGGGATCGTAGCAATGCAAACTACAGAAATCAAGGGTGACAATCTTTCAAAGTAAAATGAAATATACTGGTAGAGTCTGTTCTGAGTAATGGGGTTGGTGATGATGATGATGATGATAATAATAATAATAATAATAATAATAATAATAATAATGATGATGATGATGCCCCAGTCACTCTGGGCAGCTTTAAGCATATATTAGAACATAGTAAAACAGGTTGTGATCACTATGCTGTCATCTCTTCCAGAATATTGGGGTAGAATTAAATGCTGCACTAACATGATGGTTCCATTAGTACCAGCATTTCTGCCTTCCAGAGATCATTCTTCTCCCCCCCCATGCTGTTCTGGGGGTTCTCCCTCCGTCCACAGTGGATTTGGGGAAGGCATATGAGGCATGGGGGGGGGCGGGAGGAGAAGGGAAAGCCCCACTGCATAATTGGAGTCCTTGCACCGGCTTCCATTAATGCACTGGGTTAATTGAACCTGGGCCTTAGCCCCTTAAAGACTGGTGGCAGCTACAAACCCAGCCAACCCACCATGGAATCATCTTCCGTGCAGTTTTTTAAAGTAAAGGCTAGAGAAACATTTTATGGGGAACCTACAGCAGTGGGTATCCTAAACCAATGTTCTTCAAACTTGAGTCTCCAAGTGTTGTTAAATTACAGCTCCCATAATCCCCAGACAGTTGAGCCCAATGGTCACAGATGATGGGAGTTCTGGTCCATCAACATCTGAAGGCCCATGGTCGAAGAACACTAAATTGAGTTTGGCTTTCTCCCAACTTTTTTCAGTCGCAGTCTCTTTGCTCCCTTTGCACAACTGAAGGACTTGTGTTTAAGGGAAACAATGAAAGACAATGAAGGAAGGAGAAATCAAAGATGCCACCATGTTGTTTTTCAGATGACATAGACACAAACTAATGAAAATGCAGCTCATTGCTGTTTCTCTTCTGGAATAAATTTGCTACCAGGTGTGGCAACACGGTGGTCTGAAATGGAATTCCAGCACAATCAAGTTAATTTATAAGTAACAGTGTCAGAATGACACTTGATCAGCGCCAGCATCAAGTGTAGGCATCACTGGGCACCTGCTAAGGTCCACACCAATGTGGAGGTGGGGACAAATGTCAACTCCCAGAGCCTCCTCGCCCTGCTGCTCCTACTCCCTAGCACTGCCTAGGGAAGGGCTTTGCTTGACTTGCACTCTTCCTCTGGGTGTTTGTACAGATTGGGCCTAGAGGAAGGGAATGGGCATCAAGAAGTGAGGAGGAGGGTGAGGGCCCACTGCCAATCTCTTAGCCCGGGGTTCTCCACTACCTGGATCAGACATTGCCCTTGACAAACGAGGAACAATGCCATTTGCAAAATCTGTCCAGGCACACTGTAATGAGGTATGAACTTTCCCAGGACAAAATCCAGAAGTGGATGAGGCAAGAGAAAAGGGGGCCATGTATCCTTGGCTGCGCTCAGTAGAGCAAGGTGAGGTCTGTCAGAGCCCATTAAGCATGGCATCGAAAAGAGTTCGCTTCAGCCCAGTGCCTTGGCCAGTTCAACAAGAGTCTGCTTCTACTACCAGCAATTTCCCTGGTCCCACCATCAGGGCCTGAAGACTGTTTGTTGTGCCAGGAGCATGCATGACCTTGACACTGCAAGGGCATCATCCCAGCACTGCAGGACAGGTCTACCTATGCAAACATTGAGAAATGTAGAGCTATTTCTGGCAGCACAATAGTCATTCCACATGGGGCAAAGCACCTATTATTCATTGAATGTAACTTGAAAACGATGAAGTGATTATTCCATGCTTGGCAGCAGCAGCTGATGCATTGTGGGAGAATGAAGGAAGCTTTGTCTAACATGCTGTGTCAAAGGCTGTACTCTTTTTTCAAAAAAGTGCTTTATTTTCTAGCGCATTGGGAAGAAATGCTTGGCTTTGCATCCTACAGATTTGGGATTATTGCCATGTTTTCTACTCAAGAGCAGAACCTTAGTTCTACTTGCCTCTTTGTCCCGTCCCGTCCCCCCACCCACCAATGTCTCATAATTGTTTGAAATACATTCAAGACTGGCATGGTTATTCAGTTTAAGATTAACCCTCAGAGCACCATCAGGAATACTCTTGATCAGGGAAGACAGGCAGTAAGTAACCTCCTGACTCACCTCCCTTTGTAGCTCTGTGGTGGAACACAACTTTGCATATCAGGAGTCCCAAGTTTAATCAATGGCATCTCCTAGTGGGACTGGAAAGAAGTCTTTCCTGAAACCCTAGGGAACCTGAGCCACTGCCAGTCAGCTTAGGTAGTACTGGGCAACAGTTTCTTACTGCATACAATGGGGAGGCATTTGAGAACCAGACTGCCTATCTCAGCACCACTGTTACAACCTCAGCAAAACGAAGTGTAAGGTACAACTGAAATTGAGATAACAGGAATGGACACAAGGCAAAGGCGCAAAAGCCTGCCTCTCTCTTGCCCATGCGAGATTTGGTTAACATCTGTCAAAGTGAAGTGCGGAAACCCACAAAAGTGATTGAGCAACGCATGACCCCATGATCATATTTTGTTCAGACGGATTATGCAGCTGTCTACAGGAGAAGCAGACAATATCTCCAGAGTACTAAATGTCCCGAGCCAATGATGGATGAAGCAACTGAGCGAATGCAGGTGTGCCAACATCAGATACAGGCAAGCCAGAGGGTTAAGACAGAACAAATGAAACTGTTGTAGCGCAACATTGGCTATGTGCCTTCCAAAATGGTTTTTGATGCTGAGATATCTAACTAGAAGCAGTAGCAGCAGGGTGATAAGCAAAGCTATCAGATACCGAATGTTATATTTTCGTTAAAAGGAGAGCCTGAGACATAATGATGGTAGGAACCATCAAAGGAAACAACTCTGGGAAGTACCAGCCATTTTGATATCAATTGCTGCAAGAGTTGCACATTGCTAAATCAAATGTGGTGGTTCCCAGTTACACTTGGGATGTTTATGAATGCATCAGATTCAGTGTCTGTGCAACAGGCCCGTTAGTATGATATTGGCATATGCAGCAAATCTATTACTTTACTAGGAGAAGGGGGAGATGGGAGGAAAATTGAAATTAGCGCTTGCATTTACTTAGCAAAAGCGCTGTCTCGGCAGGAAGAAGTCTTGATTTAAAGCTTGTTGTTGACTTTCATGATTTTTTTTTTTAACAACCCATAAAGAAAGACTTACCAAATTAGACCAGCAGTCCATATCCTCTTTACAACAGCAGTCGATTCTGATTAAGTAAGTGCATCAGAGGGCAGGACACTAATGAAGCAATCCAATCCCTATTGAATCACTTCCATTTTACACCCAGACAGTCCCTGAAGGCAGCACCAGGGCCTTGCCCGTCTTCATTGAGACCAATTGATCATCCAAGCATTTGTGAGTTCAATTAGACCTTTAATTAATTATCTTTTTAAGCCTGCCTCATCTTCATACAAATTAAAGAAGGATTCTGCTGCTTGATATTCCCCATCAGGTGATGCTGCTCTTACCTGGCACTTGCACTCGGTAGGGATGGGGCAACCTGTCCATTTGCTTTCTCTCTAATTCTTCCAGTCTTACGTTCAGCTCTCCACATTTCCATATCGGTTTGAATTTCTCTCTCTCTTGATCTTTATCTTCATATCTCTTGATATGCAATTTTGCCAAATGCACACATTTTTTGCAAAGCTTATTTTCCCACAAAATGGAAGGCATTTTGGCATGATACATTCACTGATATGTGCATCTCATGTGCACTTTAGTATGTTCACATTGCATGGTTGGAGAACTGCACTGTAGCATTTGAAAAAGTGCAAATTCTGAAGGATGTCTCAGTTCCACACGTTCTTCTGGGAAGTGCAGATCGGGTAGATCCAACTTTAAATGCGAACTTCATCCAATTTCTCCCTCATCCTGAAGTGGGGGGTGGGGGGGTGGAAAGGGATTTGCTGCCTCTGATCAGCCTCAGCTGCTACATAAAGAATTCAGATTTCAATAAGGGCAAAGAATAGCCGTAGTTCCTTAGATGCTAACCAATGACTTTCATAGAAACTACTGGTAGTTCAAGCTGGTGAAAAACTGCTAAGCCAGGCAATCAGCAAGGTAACTTTAAAAGAAAGACCACAAGAAAAGGGCTTTTCAAATGAGACAAGTAGTCCATATCCTTGAGCCAGCTCCATTTCTATGCAGCAGTGAAGTGAATTCAAAGAGACCCCCTCTCCACCCAGCATTCCTATTTTAAGGTTAAAGCAAGAGCATTTTTGACAACCCCACAGAGCTTGAATGCATGCTGGCTCTGATCTTTCACAAACTGTCTCCCCGCTTGCCCACCCTCTTCCCTGAGAGACTAAATTGGCTGCTCGTTCTCCGGGCTGTGTGAAATCCAAAGCAACAACAGGAATACGATGTCTTGAAAGCTGCTCTACTTTTCGTGTTCCAAAAGAATATATGAAATGGCTGGTGTGCTTTGAAGCGGAATCTTAGCTGCTAAATATTTCAGCACAACTTTCTGAACATGAGAAACGGAAAATGTCATAATCACAGGATGTAGCTCCACACAGTAGTGTGCCATTTAAGACAAGAGTGTCTATAAGTTCACATACTTTTGCTAGAGAAAGAGTTTAAGAGATACATGTCCTCTCCACACATGGCGCTGTGGTCTAAACCACCAAGCTTCTTGGGCTTGCTGATCAGAAGGTCGGCGGTTCAAATCCGTGCGACGGGGTGAGCTCCTGTTGCTCTGTCCCAGCTCTCACCAACCTAGCAGTTTGAAAGCATGAGTAGATAAATAGGTACTGCTAAACTTATCAAGTTCCTTCAAATTTTCCCATAGGTTTTTTTTTCTATATCTCTATCTTTGTTGCCCTTCTCTGTGGTGGTGGTTAGAGCCTGATTCACCATAATTTAGCAGTATTTCCAAACAAGGTCACACACACAAACTACTTTTCCTTACAGATAGGTAGCCGTGTTGGTCTGCCATAGTCAAAATAAAAAAATTCCTTCCAGTAGCACCTTAAAGACAACTAAGTTAGTTCTTGGTATGAGCTTTCGTGTGCATGCACACTTCTTCAGATACACTGAAACAGAAGTTGCCAGATCCTTCTATATAGTGAGAAGGTGGGGAGGGGTATTACTCAGAAGGGTGGTGGGAATGGGAGATTGGCAGATAGCTGAGATGAGCCTGTTGACGACTCTTAACGACTGCAATAGGTCTTACAGGAAAAGGCAAGGGGTGAGAAGGTGAAAAATGGCTTAGTCATGTATAATGAGATAAGAATCCAATGTCTTTGTTCATACCAGGTCTCTCCATGGTTTTGAGTTTGGTAATGAGTTGCAATTCAGCAGCTTCTCTTTTCAGTCTATTTCTGAAATTCCTTTGTAGTAAAACAGCTACTTTGAGAATCACAAAACAGAGAAACCAGTAGGAGAACACTTCAATCTCCCAGGACATTCTATACAAGATCTCAAAGTAGCTGTTTTACTACAAAGGAATTTCAGAAATAGACTGGAAAGAGAAGCTGCTGAATTGCAACTCATTACCAAACTCAAAACCATGGAGAGACCTGGTATGAACAAAGACATTGGATTCTTATCTCATTATACATGACTAAGCCATTTTTCACCTTCTCACCCCTTGCCTTTTCCTGTAAGACCTATTGCAGTCGTTAAGAGTCGTCAACAGGCTCATCTCAGCTATCTGCCAATCTCCCATTCCCACCACCCTTCTGAGTAATACCCCTCCCCACCTTCTCACTATATAGAAGGATCTGGCAACTTCTGTTTCAGTGTATCTGAAGAAGTGTGCATGCACACGAAAGCTCATACCAAGAACTAACTTAGTTGGTCTTTAAGGTGCTACTGGAAGGAATTTTTTTACTTTTCCTTAAACTAAATTCTGTGATCAAGTTTATATCAGTTACTATATTTTCTCCCATTGCACATTATCATAAAAGGGAAAACAATTAAAACAACAACAACCTGAAACCCAAACATTTTCTCAATTAGCATGGTGCAGTTGGAATGATTGGCTTGTGAGCTCTCGTATAGGATGTCTTAATTCCACAAGGATGTATCCATATCGCATGGCTCGCTCCGTTCAGTTTTCATTAGGCTCACATTCAATGAGACAACGACATTCATTAAGCCAGAGAAAATAAATAGAGGCAGAACAAGGCATCCTTGCTCCACAGAGTAGGAGTGAAATTCATGGGATTGTTTCTGTAAAGCTCAGGCCAAACCTACTCAATGACATTTTGAAAAACCTGCTTTTCAGAGGCTCTTCCGCCCTCTTCATTTCATTCGCCAGTGTGACAGCTATTGTCAAGAGAAAGGGGTCCCTCTCTTCCCATCTCTTGCATCATGGTACATAGGGGCACCATTTCAGATTTTAGTGGGAGAGAGGGAACAGTTCATTAGATCCAAAGGTACAATGGGATGTCTACATTCCAGGTCAGCCTCAGGTGGGAACAAGGGCAGAGAAGCAACGTATTCACAACATTTCAGAGCATCTTATTTTATACATCACAGAAATTATAGCAATGTCTTCAACACAGAACAAACACATGTTATTGAAGCAATGAGATTTGTTTTATCCCTCTTTATGTGTATCTGTTACCTGGTGTAGAAATGAGTGCACATGGATTTGGCTTGGTGGTGCCATGATGGCAGGTGCTGTCCAAATCTACCTGCCTGAAATTAACCTACATGTTTAAGCACCTCACCACTGGGGATGAATGAATCTGTTGATTTTGAATTCTCTCTGTTTCTCACCCCCCCTCCCAATCTTAAGGGCGGTTGGCCCCATTTCGACATATCTTCTTATTATTAATAACAGTAATAAAAATCCATAGAAAAAATTGTATTACATACATAATTAGTGTGCACGTTTGCCTAGTGCAAGCCTTTTTGCAAGCAATTCTCCCCAAATAAAACACACTTGTATACATTATTTTCACCAATATACACATTATTAGCGTCGAGAATGGCATTGCAAATTCAAAAAAGTGCAAATTCCCCAGGAGAGCTGTGTTTCAGTTTGCATATCACTTCAGGAACTGAATTTGGATGGTCACATTAAAATATGAAACATATTTCTCTGTCTCCCTACCCTCCATGAAATGGGGAAGCCGGCAGACAAATGGCTTCCTTACTGAGTGGGGAGGTTTCCAGCTGTTTGCAAGTATCCACAAGGAACCTCTTTTCAGAAATGAATGTGTTAAAATGAATATGTGCAGGTTGGGAACGGAGCCTGTTCTTCTTCTTTGCTGCCCTTACCATTCCAGGTTCAGTAGTGTAGTTGGGTAATTTTAGACTCAGGACTGAATAGTCTCATGGGGTTTCCCCTCTTTAGAAGGCAGCATGCATTACTTCAAAATGTGGCGTCAGCCCTGCTATGTTCTGCTGAGCAGAGAGAGCCCTAGACTTCTGCTACAAAGTCCTGATTTGGAGATACCACTGACCACATGGTTTTCAGCATGTATGATTACTTAGGAATAGAGATGCCAATGAAACTGATTCACCCAGAGCTCAGAAGTGGGTTTTGGAAGCTTGCAATATGGTGGCCCTTGGGAAAACTATAGCAAGAGAGGGAGCCACTTCCCTCCTCCTCCTCCTCCTTTTCTTGGGCAGATTGTTGCTGTCAGTAGGGTCTAAGGGAGTCAGAGAGAGGGTTAATAGAATCAGGGGTTTGGATTTGGAGTGTCATGAAGGATTTGAGATATCCTGATGTCATATTCAGTGCTGGCATGAAGCTAAGTTGAACTATTCCATTTGGGGGGGGTCAATCTATTTCTGAGCCCAAGCTGACATGATCCATGGGGATACTAACCACCACTATTCAGGGGGGAGGAGAACAATCTGCCACTGTGAGGTCTCTGCATTCAGCCTTTAGTCTAATTTAATGTGAATGGGAAGGAGGGATGAAACAGGGGAAAGGGAGGGGGATGTGGCAGAAAGAGAGGAAAGGGTGTGGTCCAAGCCACCTTTGGGGCTCTAGTCCCACCCATTTTTTTACTCCAGGTGCCACTCCCACTAATATGCGGCCTCCAACTGATTACTCTCAAGGGAATGTGGCCCTCAACAAGAGTGTTGCTCACTCATGAATTAGGATATGGAACCATTTCATTGTTATTCCCCCAGTTTTTGAGTACAGAAACTGTACTCAAAGTGGCTAGCCAAAGCTGAAGATACATGAGATTACCATCTTGAAGAAGCTTAGCAGGTCTGGATGGAAGACTTTCTGGGAACCCTGTGCAGGCCACCTTGGCTTCCATGATGGGAGAACAGTGTATAGAAATGTAAAGAGGGGGAAAATGCAAATAAAGCCAACAGCAAATGATTAAAATATATAACTGGGTATTGAAATAATCAAAAATATTGTGAAAGGATGCAGTATTTAATTAAAAGCACATTGGATTTTGTATGTGGAACCAGATCAGAGATATAGGTGCTCATGATGAAGAATAATGCCATGGGGTATAGAATGGCGGAGCAAGGGGTGACAATCTTAGATGGCCTTAAAATTATATAAATTCTCATTGTGATGACCATGTTGCTGCTGGAGGGGCATGGCTAGCGAGCGGGCAGCCTCCTGCTCCCCCTCTTGCATTCAAAAAACACACGGGGAGGGAGGTTTTTGTCCCTCCCTCCTTGTATCCTGCCCCCCTCACTCATTTCTCTGTGTGAAAAGTCTCAAACATTTTTGTGGAGCACATCATGGAAATTTCTATATTCCGGCTTGCTCCTACTTGTAGGGCACAGTTGACTGTCTTTGTGCTTTAATGCAGTTCTCAAGTAGGTTCTGATTTCCCACAGGGGGGAAAAGTGCAGAACATTCCCATTAGCGTGCAAACAAAAATAGTAGTTTGATGAACAAGCTTTCATATCCTCAAAGTACTCATTTAGCCAAGTAGTTATGCTTTTACCCCCACAGCAGAATGGCCATGGACCAGGGCGGAGGGAGAGAATGAATACAGTGCAATGCTAATAAAATGCATGGTACAGTCTCTGGCAAACTGGTCATTAAGTGTTCTGGATTCCATATAGGTATTGCTGAACTGGGATGCTGATTCCCTTCCCAGGAAAACATACCCCATCTGTCTGTATGAATGGCAGAATAGTGAGCTCTGCTGACTAAGGCAAAGAAAAATGGCAAATATATTATTTTTCAATAACACCGATACTACAGTAATGACAGACCTCACAGAGAACTTTAAAAATGACAGCAATAAAGGCAAGACTCAGGTAAGGAACTGTTAGCCTATGTAGTCCATACAGCTAGGGCAATATCAGTCCCAATACTTCCCAAGGTAAAAGCTGAACTAGAGAGGATGATTTGATGTCAGGTTCTGTGCCCCACTGCTATGTGCCCCACTGCTGACACCATGTTGAAAGAAAGCCAGAGTCTGCAGGAGATCAACAATAACTCTCTTAATTAGAGCTGTTGAACAGTCACTCTTAGTTAATAAAGCCACTCTGTAACAGACCTAACAAACTCACAAATGCAGACCTCACTTATAAGGGCCGGTCCAAGACATATTGGTACCTGAGGCGAACCACAAAACACACTCCTCCCTGCCATGCAACCCAGCAAGGACATTTTCCACATTTGTACAGCACCAGCTATACACTCACCAGCAATGATGCTGAAGATGAAGAAGAAGAAATCTTTGAATTTCTACAGCACCTGGTAGCAATGAGTATAAATAGAGAGGAATATTCCCATATTTACACAGCACCAAGCACTCACCAGTCCCCAGCCATCAAGACCAATGGTCAGGGATGACATGACACTGAAGAGTGTGGTGTAGTGGTTGGAGTGATGGACCAGGGGCTAGGAGACCAGAGTTCAAATCTTCATCCACTTTTTTTACTCCAGGTACTCATTTAGGATACCCAGTGCCCCTTCTAGAGCAACTGAAACACAAAAGCAGTTGAGTAACAACCACATGTTGATGACAAATGTCCAGGCCAATTTTAAGAGCAGCAGCCCCACATGAGAGGCCTGCTCATGTCCAGCTATGTAAGCAGGTAGATTAAGTAACTGGGCATCCTCCCAGGTGGCTCATTTCCACAGCAGTGCATAATGGAAACCCTTCCCACAAAAATGATAATAAGATTGACCTCTGGAAAGACATGACTCAGTAAACCTCAGCATTTGCTTGAAGGTGTCTGAGAGAAACCAGAAGTCCATGCAATATATAAGTCAAACAAACCACAATTATAGATCAAGAGGCACATCCAGGTGTGTTGTTTTTCTATGGTTAAAACAAAACAAAACAAAAACACACCTATTGGCACCGGCTTACTACAGAGGGACTGCTAGGCAGCACATTATCTCTAAACAAGAGATGATGCAATTGCATGGTCAGTTGCAGTGATTGCTAGACTCAGCTCCTGTGTAGTTGAGGTGAAAGCAATCTGTAATCAGAGGAGAGCCTCCTAGTTCATCACATTAGTCAGCAGTCCCGATCTGGGAGCTTCTGTGGAACTGGTAGAGTAGTATTATTTTGCCCAGGTTACCTTGGCTGGTCTCCTTGCAGTTCTATTATCTGGTCTGAGAAAAACTGGTGACGCACAGAATCTCTGCCTGCAATCCTTGGCCACCAGCTCAAGACCTCCTATCAACTTGGGTCCTTCCACTAATGACAGCCCCAAAGGTAGCATAAAACTTAGGCACTCCCTGACACCTTATTCTCCACTTCAAAGTTGCCACAGTGATCAATGAGGTGTTCCTGAGCATGTATGTGAGAAGCTCTTCATAGACAGATACTCCAGGAAAGCAGGGAAAGGTAACAGTGGAGAAAGCAAAGCCCTTTGCAGACTTGGTGACCAATTTAGCCTGGCATCTGGTGTGCAAATGTGGTCTGGGTCCCGCTTGATCTCCTTAATGCAGCATAATCCTCAATTATCTCTCTTGACACCTAACAAGCACACACACATCCTTCCAAAGCATCTATGCAGTCTTGCCCTCTTAATCCCCTTATTCCAGGCTGTTTGCTGAGCTTCTGTGAATGACTCACAGATGTGGCGTCTCTCAGTACCGCTATCTTCGTCATGTAATCATAACAATCACTCTCCCGTTGTGAGTAAGGCCTGGAAATAGCATAATCCCCACCCATTTGACTTTCAATAAAATCCACACATGCTTTTAATCTGTGCTATTATTTGTCATCAGGAAATTAAATGCTGTATTAATTCTAATCTCCAGTGCAATTGAAAAAGACCATCACAGACAGTCTTAATGTGTTCTGTGGCTTCAACTGAGGGCAGAAGTGTGGCATTTGGTCCCTGGAGAAAGTGGATGGATCCTGGCCTGTTGGAGGGTGTGTGTGTGCTTTATATTTCAGTGCTAAAAACTACATGAATATGCCACATCACATGAGGTGACAGGACACACTCAGGTTTCAATGTAAACAGTGTTGCTTTCTCCTCTATTCTTCCAGTATTTATTTATCGGCCTGTCAATTCTGCTTGCTAACAAGCTATGTGAGACAGGAAATTTTGCCCAGCAACAGAAGCTTGTTTAATATTCAGGTTCCCAATGTTGTACCTGTTGTCACCATGGCACCCTCAGCCACCTTCTTTGGTGCCTGCAAGGACCTCCTGGCCCGCTCTATATATTTTTTAAGAGGTGGGGTTGCTGTTGTTTGTTGTTGTTTGGTTGTGAGAAGTGTTGCCTCCTTTTTTGTCTATGCTTTGTCTATAGTTTGGTGTATGTGTAGATATTTTGCCTATTGTTTTGGGGTGGTCCTCAGCATCACTGCTTTGTTTTTCTTTTGTGAAATGAATATTTCCTGGTGGTTTCTGGAAGTTTCTTAGATTTTCAAATGTGCCCCCTCTGGCCCAAAAGGATTGAGGACCTCTGGTGGAACCCAATATATCAACTTATACTCATGAAGCTAAACAATACCAAAAACCCTATTTATGCTACACCTGCATGAAGCAAGGGCAGAACTGTTTTGCCTGGTATATAGTAAGCTTGCAGGATGTAAGAATGTGCTACATGTATGTTATGAGCATAATATTTGGCATTTATATGGTGCTTTTGTAGTGCTCAAAGTGTTTTCATATGCAGTGAGATATATGCTTGGGTCTGTGGTGTTTAAACCAACAGAACCTGACAAAACCAGGATTTAAACAATGGTTTGAAGCCAGTTTGCAAATTTCAAAAGGAAATAGAACAATAAACGGTTTGCCTGTACCTCTGAAACACAAACCATGCTGTGGACGTATTATTAGCACAAACTGCACTACCTCAGTATCTGTGACTGTAATCCTTACACATGCCTATATGAAAGATCAATTAGAACTCTCCTCCATCTGGTGTTTGGGGATAATGAGGCTGAGTGCTAGAGGTTTGGCATCCGTCTGTCTCAGGAGACAATTGAAGAGTGCAGTTTCAGGGGTGAAGTCAAAATTTTGGAGAGTTACAGCACCTGCTGTGACTGTAGAGACTGATACGTGAAATACATGTTGCAGGTGGGGCAGATGAAGGGATACAGTTTTGCTGCTACAGGTGCACCTTGGCATTTTCTCTCTCTGCACTCCTCCCGGCGGTCATTCCTCCTCTGGTCACTTCTGTGGATACACAACCTGCAAGGGATTTCCATATAATGGGGTTAATGTTGCCAGCCATCATGTCACACTTGCAGAGGTGGTCTGCCCAAAGGCCTGGTGCCTGAAGCCAGCTTCCTATAGAGCACGTCCTTGAGGATCCTGCCATCTTCTATTCTGTGTACATGACCAAGCCAGAGTAGACATCGCTGAGACATCACATGCGAACATGCTGGGAATATGGGCTTGGAAGAGTACATTTTCATTTGAGACTCTGTCCTGCCATGTGATACCCAAAGTTTTTCTGATGCGGCTCACGTGGAAGGCATTGAGGCACCATTCCTGGCAGGTGTAAATTGTCCACAACTCACTTCTGTAAAGCAGCGTGCTCAACATGTAAGCCTGTTAGACCTTGGGTTTGGTTGTTAGCATCACATTCTCCTAAACCCTTTCGGTATCTGAATAAGTGTGCACGCACACGAAAGCTCATACCAATAACAAACTTAGTTGGTCTCTAAGGTGCTACTGGAAGGATGTTTATTATTATTATTTTATTCCTTTCAGAGAGGAGAACCATTTCCATAGCTATCTTGCCAATATAATGGTACCTTGGTTTACAAGCTTAATCCATTCCAGAAGTCTGTTCTTAAAACAAAGCGTTCTTAAACCAAGGCGTGGTTTCAAATAGCAGTGGGGGACTCAATTTACAAATGGAACACACTCAACAGGAAGCAAAACATGTTCTGCTTCCAAGGCAAAGTTCACAAACCAGAATACCTACTTCTGGGTTTTCAGCGTTCTTAATCCAAGTTGTTCATAAACTAAGCTGTTCTTAAACCAAGGTACCACTATATGCTTATCCAGCTCAGCATCAATGGAACGGTTACTGGTTATGGTGGAGCCCAGATAGACAAAATTGTCTACCACCTCAAGCATGTGTTCACCAATACTGATACACAGAGTGCTGATGATGCCCTGACCCAAGATGTTGATCTTTGTCAGGCTGATGGTGAGGCAGAACTTCATGCAGGCTTGGGTGGGCAAAATGGTTGATGAGTCTCCGTAGAGCTTCCTCAAAGTGTCAAGGCTGCATCATCTGCAAAAAATATTAATTGGATAAGGACCTACCACACTTCTGAATTGGCATGGAGATGTTGAACAGACTTCCTTCGCTCCTTGAATGGAAGTACAAACTACCTTCAGTTGAACTGGAGGCATAGGAGAGCAACAGACATGTTGCAATTATAGAGTTGTTATAATTTAGATTACACCAAAAGTCTGGAATGTATTGCTGATTCTCTGACCCCATCCCCCTTTTGGTTCTGCTTTGATAGCTCATACTTGTATTCTGTGATGATTTTGTTTATGCTTGATTTTGCATTAAAATAAATAAAAGAAAAGAAAAGAAATGAAGGGAAAGAAACAAAATGCCTAGCAGTTCTTTAGAAAGAAGGACATTTTACTGAGATGCAGAGGCTTAATCCCAGAGATTTTTTTGGGTTTACCCAAGGGTTTCCGCTCATCTTGAAATAAAAATTTAATTGAGGCAATTATGCATTGTGCAAAAAGTATTTCCTTTTGCTGCTTATGAACTTGCTGCTATTTACTTCTAAGGAAAAGAGACATGTCTCTGCTTATATTCCACTAACTGGAGAAGCCACAGCTTCCCACTGCAAGGACCTTATTTTCCTTAATCAGAATCACATGCTATATGTTGCAATTTTGTATTTGCTGTATAGCTTTCTTACTCAACACTTCATTTTGCTGCATAAGCATTCAGCTGCTTGCTGAAATGACAGCTAGTGAATGAAAAAGGATGGTTTAAGCAGGATTCTGTCAAAGGCAGAGCCATAACAGAAAGGAAAAATGGCAAGCGGAAGTCAGGATCGAAATTTCAGGAAAAAAACAAGATTCACCACAGTCAGGGAAGGGTAATGCATGCCGAAACCTTAGCATGTATGCAGTTTGTGTCTACGGTATATGGAACTATTGTACTTTGCTCTTGGCCTCTGACCAATAAATAAAGTCTATTTATTTCATATACGTCAGTGAGACTGCTTCATAACTGAATTGACAACACTGAAGTTAACATGGCTTGCATTCATGTTAGCATATATAGGGTTACAGTAGCATTCTGCAAATGCTTAAATTTAAACACTCATAAATGAGGTGTTATACCTACAAATATACCCTAAAGTGAACAGGAGTAAAGGTTGTTTTCAGAAGGAAAAGAAAGTTGCATGTGAAGAATTTGTGAATATGATGAATGCAATACTCAGTGAGGGAAACAGCAATTCAAATAATAGTATCCAGAAATGTGGGGGCTAGAAATTCATTATTTTCCAGATATGTTTTTCTTTTCTAGTGACAGTTATGGTACTCAGTCATACTTTAGGGACTTAGGAAGCTGACTCAGAGTAATGATCCATCAAACGGAATATTGTCTACACAAACGGGAGGAGGCTTTTCAGCATTTCAGATCGGCGTCTTTCCTAATGGGTATAGAACATAGGACCTTTTTGCAAAGCATGGGCTCTAGCCCTGACCTATGGCCCTTCCACATGTAGTTTCTTATTATTTGTTACGCATCACCATTTTCTTAGCATGGACAAGTCAGTACCATGGGACATGCCGGAGCTAAATGGTGGGCATGCTATTTAGGATCAGAGGAACATAGAACACTGCTTTATGCAGAGTCAGACCATGGGACCACTGACTGGCAGAAGCCATTCAGGATTTCAGATCGGAGTTTTGCCCAGATCTGTGGCACTGTGGGTTAAACCGCAGAGCCTAGGACTTGCTGATCAGAAGGTCGGCAGTTCGAATCCCCATAACGGGGTGAGCTCCCATTGCTCGGTCCCTGCTCCTGCCAACCTAGCAGTTCGAAAGCACATCAAAGTGCAAGTAGATAAATAGGTACCGCTCCAGTGGGAAGGTAAACGGTGTTTCTGTGCGCTGCTCTGGTTCGCCAGAAGCAGCTTAGTCATGCTGGCCACATGACCCAGAAGCTGTATACCGGCTCCCTCAGCCAAGAAAGCAAGATGAGCGCCGCAACCCCAGAGTCGGCCATGACTGGACCTAATGGTCAGGGGTCCCTTTACCTTTACCTGGAGATCTTCTGCATGCAAAGCAGATGTTCAAGCTGTAGTTGAGTGAGCATCTTGTAAAGGTCTTGGGCTAGTATGCAGAGTGCTAATAACTTCTCATGGAATGGCTCCTGGGGAACAGTATCAAGTCCTCCACTCATTTAAAATGAGATCAAGGTTTAGTAGTCCAAGCGAACGATGAGGACTGGCAGTTCAGCTCCTTGGAGCTACAATATAAAATTGTCTTGGCTTGGGGCACAGCTGTAGAACTTTGGGGAGACCTGGCCTGCTGCCACTCTGGTGAGGTTATTGCAATGTGAACGTGCATGAGATTTCTTATGAGCAGTGGTGTTGCCTAATTGGAGAAAGATGTCCACATAGTTTGTCTCAAATCAACCATATCACTATAAAGTCACTTTAAAAATAGAATTCAGATTTTGTACAGCCTGAAGAAATGCTTTCTTGGCGCGCATAGCTGTAATTTTCATCTGGTGCCTCATTTCTTTGGAGCCTTTCCGTGGGGCGTTGCTATTGTTTCTTGGTTGGTTTCAGGGGAAATAAGTAAAGCTCCTTCTGATTGGTATGGCTTTGGATTTGTACTGGATCAGCGAGCTGTTTCAGTCCAGCTGGCGAGAATGATGACTGAACGATACCGGCTAGTTATAAAGTTACTTTCTACGTGAAAGGTCCCAGCTCACCCCAAGTATACAAGTATCCGAGAAATCAGGATTCCAGGAATAATGTCCCAATCCATCTCAGCTTGCTCCAGATACTCATCTACATATTTGAAAGGAGCCAAACGAGGTCCATGAATTTCACTTCTGAGGACTCTCTCGTCCAAAATTAATTTGCTTTGGCTCGTAAAACCAAGGCTGATGTAATATTTACTCAGATTTAAAACAACTTTAAACAATCTGCAGTGAGCTAGTTATAAGAGAGATAAGATGTGCAGAGTTTGTAAACATGAGCTATGCATTTTCACATCATGTTTGCACTCAAAAATCTCCTGTTCACTTATCAAGAGAAGAAATCAGAATTGTTTGGTCATGTATACTAAGCTATGAAAACAATAGCAGTGTTATAAGATAACATACTTGCTCCAAGTCTTTCATGGTATCTCTATGTCTGCATGTTTTATATTAAACCAGATCAAGCAGAGCTTTCAGGAAATGTCTGTACCAGTTAGCCTACCAACTCTGTGCTTCAGACAATTTGCCCAGTAGTTAGGAATTTGCATTCCTAAAACACTAGGAGTAGAAACAACCTCAAAATTCCCCTGGGTTTATATCTGGGTGCACCGCTGGACAAACTTTAGTTCATCACAATGGCCAGGAATGCCTTTTAAATCGGCTCCATACAATCCATAAAATGCCTCATTAGATTAGAGAATTGGCCATATTGTCCCTTCATTCATATCTTCTCAGGTTGACTCCTATATCAGCTCTATGTGAGGCTTCTTTTAAAGATAGTCCAGAAGGCAGAAATGGCACAGAATGCCACTGCAGGTGATACAGGAGGCCTCAGGACAGTATGGGAAAGAGACTTTGGGATCATCATTGCAATTAATAAATGGCAATCAATTTGGCACAAACTGTCCCTACGAACAATCTGCTCGTTTGCATGAGGCTTCTCTTAAAATTATATTTTGCTGGCACTGGGCTCCATCATGTCTAGCTAAAATAAACACTACCATCTCTCTCCTATGCTGGAAAAGCTGCAGAGAGATAGGCACATATCTTCATGCATGGTGGAGTTGCATGTTGGTATACTCCTTTTGGGAAAAGGTCTTCCGCATTATTTCCAAAACTATGCAGCAATCCCTTCCCCTCAATTCAGCTCTTGCCTGGTTATCGTTAGACTCAAATTTAAACAATAACCTTAAATGCAGAGACTTAGTATTTTTTCTGTTATCAGCAGCCTGATTAACAATACTGGAAATAAGCTATAGAAATCCCCATTGAAATCTGGGTAAATAATATTTGGAATGTGGCTCTATTGGAACGCCTTACTCGCCACAGTAGGGCAATTAAAGGCACTTCAAAGATAGACACCTTTGGCAAGACTTGGCTTCCATTCTTTTCCTTTACATAGGAGACAGAAGATACCGTATTTTTTGCTCTATAAGATGCACCATACCACAAGACGCACCTAGCTTTTGGAGGAGGAAAACAAGAAAAAAAATATTCTGAATCTCAGAAGCCAGAACAGCAAGAGGGATCGCTGTGCAGCGAAAGCAGCAATCCCTCTTGCTGTTCTGGCTTCTGGGATAGCTGCGCAGCCTGCATTCGCTCCATAAGATGCACACACATTTCCCCTTACTTTTTAGGAGGGAAAATGTGAGTCTTATAGAGCAAAAAATACTGTACTTTTATTCCATCCACAACACAAAAATCTCTGTGGAGAGGATACTTGAATGGCTAATCCATAAATAAACATATTGCTTGTGTACTGTGTACTGCATATGAAACTTAATAAGAATGTGCCACTGGACAAGTTACTGTAGTTATATGTTGTTTTTGTGTTAACATGAAAACCAATAAAAATTATTTGGATTTAAAAAAAAAATACAACTGCTTGAACAAGCAGGTTAATGTGCCCCTGGGAGTAACGCTAGACAAGTGTGAATAATTTCCTGTTCTCCTCACAAAAATGTTCTGTCCTCCTTTGCTTTGGAAATTCTAGCCAATGGCAATTTGACGACCCCACAACTGGGATGTTCACAAGCATCACATGAGTACTGCTTCACTCCTGCTCCTGCCTGGCCTTGTATAGTCACACATCAGCATGCTACACTGCTAAGAAAATGGATTTGGGGCCCTTGGCGAGAACGGGCCACTGTCACACCAGCCTCAGTCTGCTCTCATCAGGCCCCCAGTTGCCTATCTCCTTACTTACGGCCACTCCAGGGATGACACTGCCTGTCATCTTCCTCCTCATCAGTGACATTATCGCCCATGTAGAACTTAGCAGGGAGGAGGGTGTGGACAAAACTAGGATTAGTTGGCTTCATTTATCATTGGGCTCCCTGCTTTTCACCTCTCCAGTCCCAATGTGAACCAGCCAACACTACACATAGGTTTTCATGCATGCAGCCCACTGGCAGTTGCTTGGGTGCAGGCTGTTTTTTTGCAGGTAGACACACTAATGCGTTGATGTCTAGATGCTGCACCAAGGAATCATGTCAGAGCTCAGAGTCAGGGCCAGGAGCATGGTCCCATTCTCCAGGACCTGCCCCCTGACTTAACGTAAGCAATGCACAAAGGAGACTCTAGCCACAATTGCGCTCAGACGTCACATTTCACGGCTTGCTTGCTGTGCAAAATTTAACCCAAGTGCACATGCTCAGAGACTGAAATTCCTCTTCTTGGATCTACTGCCAGGAAAGAGGAAGCTGGGTTAAAATAAAAAAACTAAACTAAAATAAGCTAAGCTAAATAGCTGTTCCTTTTACTGATTCATCATATATTAATTTGGTTACTTTATCGTCACGCCATTTTCAAAGGAATTTAAAGTCCCTTCCCTCATCTACATCAGCAGGAATACTTTTCTGATCTTCCATTAAAATATTTCACACAACATGAAAAAGCACTTTGAGAGGCCCCAGGAGCAGACAAGACTCCAGCCTTACACCATCAGCTGCAATGGAAGTACATGAAAGCAGTAGACTGACCTCAGAATAAAAATACGTGCTCATTAGACTCTCACTTTTTCAGCCACCTTTTGGAACTGCTGACCCTGTAACTAAGAAACTCTTACCCAGCGAAAGCCCTAGAAAATAAGAATGGACATAACAAAATCTTTAACATGACTTCTGAATATAATGAATGTTGTTACTGAGAGGCTCACAGCACAGATCTATAAATAATCAAAAGAGGCAATAAATGCTTTCGCTTGTCCTGAAGCTGAGGTGGTTTTTTTTCTGTTTAAGAGAAGAGGGATTTTTGGCAGGTCATTTGCCTCTTGTGATTTCATAGGGGGAAAGTGGTGCTTTAAGAAGCCCTCGAATGTGCTGGCAGTGGCTGTATATAACTAGTTATAGGGTCCTAGCTAACTGTGGTAAACATGCATTTTGAACTCTACGTAAGAACAGGGCAGGGAAGCTGCATGGGGGTGATTTCGAATAGCGAAATGTCACGTAGAGACAGGGTTTTCCTGTGCTTCTTCTCATCTCAAAACTTCATATTCCCAGGGCTCTGTTACAAACTTGTGATTAGTGTGTAGTAGTTGCCCCATGATGTATGGAAGTGAGAGCTGGACCATAAAGAAGGCTGATCGCCAAAGAATTGATGCTTTTGAATTATGGTGCTGGAGGAGACTCTTGAGAGTCCCATGGACTGCAAGAAGATCAAACGTATTCATTCTTAAGGAAATCAGCCCTAAGTGCTCACTGGAAGGACAGATCTTGAAGCTGAGGCTCCAATACTTTGGCCACCTCATGAGAAGAGAAGACTCCCTGGAAAAGGCCCTGATGTTGGGGAAGATGGAGGGCACAAGGAGAAGGGGATGACAGAGGACGAGATGGTTGGACAGTGTTCTTGAAGCGACAAACATGAGTCTGACCAAACTGCGGGAGGCAGTGGAAGACAGGAGTGCCTGGCGTGCTCTGGTCCATGGGGTCATGAAGAGTCGGACATGACTAAACGACTAAACAACAAGTTGCCCCATAGTTTTATTGCCACAAACCCCATCTTATGATACGGCAGATTGAGTTAAAACAAAGTTTTGTAGAAATGTCTAACTGGATTCTGGTAATACCCTAAGACATTTGCCATTGTTAATTATAGACGTTTAACATGTTCCAAGTCTCTCCTGCATTTCCTGTACACCGTGATCATTCAGCCCTTTTCCACCTTTATTGCTTTTCTTTGTTCTGGGGCCATTAAAGTGAGAAGTCTATGAAGGCTAGGGTGTAAGCAGCCAAGACAAATAGAGCTTTTATACTGAAAAAAATAGCAGGAGGAACTGCAAGTGTAAATCAGGCTCCAGTACTTTAATGGACTTGTTGTAGCTTGTCCTCATATATTAATCAAAGAGATCTGTCAGGGCTTGAGGAACAAAAAACAAACAAAAAAAAGTGTAGGAAACCCAAAACAAGTCCAAAAGTAACTTACCCATCTTCAATTTATAATTTTGCCTCTGGAAATTATCTGTTTGGGATCATGATTTGTCATACAAATAGAGAGTTGATTGAAGAATTATGGCTTGATGATTAGGAAATTATGTATTTATGTTAAAATGATCTCCCTTGCTCTTGCACTCTGAGTCCTGAGCCAATGTTTTGGTGATCAGGGGATAAATGGGTTATGAAACTATCAACTTACATCCATGTACTAGGATTTCAGGGTCCAAAACTTTGAAACCTCTAGAACCATCCTCTAGGAAGGCAAGGAAAGCCTATGAGTCTATGGCAAAATTAAGAAGCTATTGCATGCCAGGTTTTGTTAATACAAAATGTACCTCACACTTGTGCACTATCCCTTCCCCTATGCAATTCCTTCATGCTTGTGAGAGGACGATGGAAACTGTAATTTGTGGTTTGTAACAAACCACTGTCTCCTGTGCTTCCAAATATAGAGAACTATGGTTTGTGCTAACCAGTCTGCTAACAAACCACAATTAGATATTTCCTTTTTGTTGGTTCTGAATATACTGCCGGCAGCATATTTGGCACATAGGAAAAGGAGAGGGGAATCCCTCTCACCATACTAATATGAATTTTATAAAACTTCCTCTTTTAGTCAAGTGTGTGTCTTTTTTAAAAAACAAAGCTATAAAGCAAGAGATTGTGCTTATTTCATAGTCATTTATCACATGGTTGACACAACCATGGAAGCTGAATGGTGGAAGTTTCAGGACACACAAAAGAAAGCATTTCTCCACACAGCACATGGTTAGGCTATGGGATTTGGACCCACAAGGGACAGTGATGTGCATCAACTTGGATGGCTTTAAAAGAGGATTAGACAAATTGCTGCAGGATATGACTATTGACGTGGGACGCGGGTGGCGCTGTGGGTTAAACCACAGAGCCTAGGACTTGCCGATCAGAAGGTCGGCGGTTCGAATCCCCCCGATGGGGTGAGCTCCCATTGCTCGGTCCCAGCTCCTGCCAACCTAGCAGTTCGAAAGCACGTCAAAGTGCAAGTAGATAAATAGCTACCGCTTCGGTGGGAAGGTAAACAGTGTTTTCATGCGCTGCTCTGGTTCGCCAGAAGCGGCTTAGTCATGCTGGCCACATGACCCGGAAGCTGTACACCAGCTCCCTCAGCCAATAAAGCGAGATGAGCGCCGCAACCCCAGAGGTGGCCACGACTGGACCTAATGGTCAAGGGTCCCTTTACCTTTACCTTTATGACTATCGACAGCTACTAGTCATGATGGCTATACCTTCCCTCCATAGTTGGACGCAGTATGCTTCGGAATACCAGTTGCTCAGGTCCTGCTTGCAGGTTTCCAATGGGCATCTGGTTCACCACTGGAAGAACAAGATGCTGGACTAGATTGCCAGTCCAGCAGGGTTTCTCTTATGTTTGTTTTTGTACATTTTCGGCTGAAGAACTGCACTGCAAAATTCAGAGAAGTGTGAATTTTGAAGGGTGGCTGTGTTTCGGGTTGCTTATTATTTTGGAAAGTGCAGATCAGGTGAGTTTGCCTTTAAAATGTGAACGGACTCAAATTTCTCCCTGATCCCTAAAAACGACCTGCGCAAACTGCTTTCTAACAAGCGCTAAAGAATGTGCTTGCGCTTGCATTTTTTGCATTGCTATTTCATAATGAATAATAATAGTTGGAGGTGATAAAAACAGCACCTTTTGATCAAACGAAACAGACCAGTCATGTTTGTAGACATGATTCAAAATGAGAGGAGGCGTTAGTAAAGCAGAGAGGGAGGCAGAAAGGTTGTTCCAGATGGCAGCAGCAGCAGCAGGAGAAGGCTGTCCCTCTGACAGTGAGAAGATTGTGTTGTTAAAGAGGATGGTACTGAAATGAACAGAAGGAATGCAGGAATGGGGGTGCAGAGAGAATGGGACCATGTGATACAGACTGGAAGAGAGCCAGAGAAGCAGAGAGAGAGAGAGAGAGAGAGAGAGAGAGAGAGAGAGAGAGAGAGAGAGAGAGAGAGAATGAATGCCCTGGCTGTTTTCATGGGATGCAGATAGTGTGTGTGTGTGTGTGTGTGTGTGTGTGTGTGTGTGTGTGGTAGGAGAGTCACAAAGATGCTAATTCAGAGTGAAAAGCAACCTTTAAAAGTGAATCCGGACAGTTCTCAAAGAAGCATTAACTCCCAGGTCTAACAGAGAGCCACTGTAGGAAATTGAGTCAACGTGAACTGGAGCAGGTTTTTTATAAACAGCAAAGGAGAAGTGTGTCAAATTACACATGGCATGTGTTTCAGATCAGTGGAGAAAGGGAACAGTTATGGGACAAGACATTGACATCAGCGGGGGGAAAGGGGGAGGTGTTCTACACGGAAGAACTTTTAGAGTCCCTTTGACACCTGTTTCCTTGACCAGCTGCCTGGAAAAACATATTTTAGGTCACACACAGAAACACACACACTCAGCCTCCACTAAGATGAGGAAGGAAGTCTATATACTTTCCCAAGGGAAATCACTAACTGGCAAAGTATCTGTCAATAGCATAGTTTAGCACTGTGTTAGAGTAGAAAAATGCCAGCATTGTGTACTCACAAGGAAAGCTTTTTTTTTTTAAGGTATAAAAGATTATCCTCTCACCCAAATGGAATTACCAGTGAACATTTTCCAGTGGCAATGAAGTGAGCTTCTGAGAAATGAAAGAGTATATTGAAAGTGTAATCTTTTATTTCCTCTTATATACATCTGCTGCTCGTTTGTTTGTTTATTCCTTAGCGGTCCAAGGGAAAGGCTTCTGTTTCATGTAATGTAAAAAGTAGCGGGAAGCAGTAAGAGTACTGGGGGTTTTGATGTATTGGTTTTGAATTCCTAAACAAAATTTCTGTTGGAGTAATTCCTGCCTAATTTAGTCATTAGCATATGCAGGTTCATGAATCAGGCAGTCGCCAAACAGCCTTGTTCTGGGACAAAGAATGGGAGATGTAAAATACAGCTAACCCGGCCTTGGGTGCAGTACACATAATGAACTCTTTCATCACCAAAATGTACATATTCATGGCAGTGCTATAATTTCCTTTATATGTAGCTGGGGGCACTTCCACACAGTAATGCATTATAGGCTCAGTTATGCCCCTGCATAGCCCGACTACTCAGTGGCGTAGCGTGGGGGGTGCAGGGGGGGCCGGCCGCACCGGGCGCAACATCTGGGGGTTAGGGTTAGGGGGCGCAAATCCACGGGTTAGGGGGCACAAATTACTTGCCTTGCCCCGGGTGCTGACAACCCACGCTACGCCACTGCGACTACTGTTATTCATGTGCTGATAACCTTCAGGTTGGATTACTGCAGTGCAGTGGGACTACCCTTGAGGCTGGTCTGGAAGCTGCAACTGGTGAAAAATGTGGCAGCTTGGCCATCAGAGGATGCAGCCTCCATTTTATGCCACTGCCGAAAGAATTGCATTGAATGCCAGTTAGCTATTCGACTAAGTTCATGGCTCCGGTCCTGGTATATAAAGTCCTATATATTTGGGACTGAAAAATTATCTATCCTCTTATAGACTACGTAGTCAATCACTGGAGGTGGGAGCCTTCTGCAGATATTATCTTTGCAGCCGATCCATTCTGTAAATTGGTACCGCTGTGGCAGGAAGGTAAACGGTGTTTCTGAGCGCTCTGGGTTCCATCATGGTGTTCCGTTGCACCAGAAGTGGTTTAGTCATGCTAGACTTCCGGTCGGCGCCAGCGCTAATGGCGGTCCTTTTTCCGAGCTCCGGAGAAGGACTGCCCTGCGAGTTTGGGTCTGCCCCGCTACGGCAAGCGGGGGACCCCTAAAATCACAGGCGCGGAAGCCTGTGAACGAGGAGATTCGGTGGGCACCAAAAGCGCCCCCCCTTTACCGCAGAAAGAGCCTTTTTAAAGGCTCTGGAACGACATCGGGGGAGCGCGGTGCTGAGAATCGCTACCCAGCCCGCAGGGTGAAGCCGCGTCGCTATTAGTGGAGAGCGCCGATTCCTTCCTGCAAATTACGGACAGAAAAAACCCGTGAGTAAAACGGAACTTTTATTTGGAACTAAAATGTGGAGATTTGGCTGAAAGCGGGGAGGTCAAAATCAAGGAAGTCTGCCTCCCCCCGACTGCATGAAAGTGAAAGCAACGGAACTGTAAAGCTGCATCCGTTAAAGATTTTACTTGTATTTAATCAAACCTGACATTTGGACTTTAGATCTCCCTTCTAGCTAGCAGGGCAGAGGGGAGACAAGAGAGACTTTGGCAACTGCATAATCTATTTAAAAGAAAACCCTCTGCTGTCTCAGTTATTTAAGAGCATGAAACGGTCTGCCTTTGAGGACAATAGGACACCGATCTGACTTTTTCCTGTGAAAGTTACACTGTGATACAAAGTTTCTGTATTGCTTGGATACAGTACATCAGAGCAAACTGAGACAGTATCTATCGGGAAATTGTGGCAATTTGCAGCTACAAGCCTCTAGCTATATTTGCCTTATTCTTTTTCTCTTTTCCTTTCCTACGTACTTGGATATCTTCTTTGCTGTTGTACTGGGACATTTTACATCTGGCCATTTTGATTTGCTCCCCCTAGAGGGTAAAGTAAAGTTTGGCACCGTCTAAGACAGCGGAATTTTCCAGTGGGGAACAGCTCCTGTGGGAAACGACCTTGAAATGAGTGGCTCACAAGAAGAGATAGTCACAAGAGCCAAGACCAAACAACAACAACAGCACCAGCTGCAGCAACAACAACTAAAGAAAAGAGGCTCAATTACAGGCGTAACTGCCGGACTCCCAGGAACAACAGGACAAGAAAAAGTGACAGCTGTCTCTATGGAAGCCGTGACAGAAGCCCTGCTCAAGATAAATCAATCCCTGGAGTCTCTGACAAAACAGACTTCAGAAAATACACAAAAATTAACAGAAATATCAACAAGACTAGACCAGAATACAGAATCTATAAATAAATTGGTTGAGGAAAATTCTACTACACGTAAAATTGCTGAAGAAGCGAGAGCCATTGCTGGAGAGACACAAGAGAATCTAGAACCGATTGCCAAGAAGGTCCATGAGCACGATGCAACTTTGGCTCTGTGGGAACTACAGAGAAAAGAGAGAAATTTGAAATTAAGATTGATTCCAGAGAACGAAAGTGACAATCTTGCGGAGTTCTTAACACAGGGGTTCGCTGACTGCTGGGATCTGGAGGAAGACGAAATTAAAATTACAACTGCCTTCAGACTGGGCAAAAAGCAGGACAGAAAGACCCCGAGAGACTGCTTGATTACACTTAGATCAAAGGAAGAAAGAGACAAAATACTAGGACTACACTTTGAAAAGGCCTTGCAAATTGGAAATTCAGCTGTACAGATCTTTAAGGACATTCCAAAATATATCCTGGATTTGAGAAGCTTTTATAAGGACTTGACTCTTTTGTTAAAGAAAAATTCCATCCGCTTTAGGTGGGAATTCCCACAGGGACTGTCTTTCGAGTACAACGGAAAGAAGGTGAAAATAAAGACTATTCAAGACAAAGACAAGTTTTTGGGAAGAAATCAAGAGGACTTGCAGAAGGGGACTGTGGACCCAACTGCAGAACAGAGGAGAGTGTTAGACATCTTGAATCTCTCGTTTGGACATAAACCACCACCATCAGAGGAAGAGCAACAACTTGGAGCTGTTGGAGGAGTGTCAAAGAAATAACAAAATGGCTCTGCAATTCCTTAGTTGGAATTGTAATGGGCTCAATGGGCCTTTGAAGAGAAGACAAGTGTTTCACATTTTGAACAGAGAACAATTGGATTTGATATGTCTACAAGAAACCCATATAACCAGAGCTCACAGGAGATTACTTACAAACAAAAGATTAGGACAAGAATTTATTTCATCAGACAAAGTTAAAAAAAGAGGAGTTGTGATATATGTAAAAGAGAAATGGGCCCCAAAAATGATGTTTAAAGATGAGCAAGGGAGATATTTGGCAGTGGAGATACAAGTACAAGGAGAAAAGTTTTTGGTTGTTGGAATCTACGCACCAAATGAAGGCAAATCTGACTTCTTCAAGAGACTTCATGAAACTCTGATGGACTATTTGGATTACAATATGATAATTATGGGAGATATGAACGGTGTGGTCTCCACTAACATGGACAAGGCACAAAGACTAACAGTTAATAAGGAAGGGAGACTTCCTAAGACCTTTTTTGAAATGACGGAAAATATGGACTTGATAGATATATGGAGAACAAGGAACCCTCTGGAGAGAGAGGGAACCTTCTTCTCCCAAGCAATGATGACCTGGACCAGAATTGATCAAATTTGGATTACTAGTGGTATGGCTCCAAAGATTAAGAAGGTAGAAATCTGCCCAAAAACTTGCTCCGACCATAACGCTGTGAAGATGGAAATGAAACTTACAACAACTGGTCAATTTAGATGGAGAATGAATGATACCCTCTTTCGAGATAAGGAGATTCTTATGAAGGCCCAAAAAACTTTAAAAGACTATTTCGAAATTAATTTGAGGGCTGATGTCGAGAAAAGAGTGATCTGGGACGCAAGTAAAGCTGTGATGCGAGGTTTCCTGATTCAACAAAACTCAATAAAGAGGAAAAAACAAAAGGAGAAAAAAGAAAAGATTTTGGAAAAGATAAAGGAAGGAGAGAAAAAATTAAGAGCAAAACCAAAGTCCCAGGAGATTTTAAGAGAGATTAAGTTATATCAAACACAATATATGGAATTGATGAACCAAGAGATTGAATGGAAGATAAAGCAAATGAAACAAAAGACATTTGAATCAGCAAACAAATGTGGCAAACTTCTGGCATGGCAACTGAAGAAAAGACAGAAACTAAATACAGTTACAAGCCTAGAAGTGGATGGAAAGAATGTATCTAAACCTAATGAAATTAGAAATTGCTTTTTGAGTTACTTTAAGAAACTTTATACCCAAGGCCCGCAAAATGAAGAAGATATAGATAAATTCCTTGATAAATATGGATTACAAAAAATCTCTCATCAAAGTAAGATGGATCTGAATCAGAGAATAACAGAACAAGAGATAGAGGCTGCCATTCAGAATATGCAATTGGGCAAGTCTCCAGGACCAGATGGACTGACTTCTAGATATTACAGATCGCTGAAGGAATGGTTGACTCAACCACTAAAAGAAGTCTGTAATGAGATTCTTGAGGGAAGAAGGGCACCCGAATCGTGGAAAGAAGCATATATTTCGCTCATACCAAAGACAGAGACGGAAAAGACTCAACTGAAGAACTACCGCCCAATATCATTACTTAATGTGGATTACAAAATTTTTGCAGACATTTTGGCAAAAAGATTTAAAAAAGTGCTGATGGAAAAGATTCACAAGAACCAAGCAGGCTTTCTCCCAAAAAGGCACCTAGCAGACAATGTAAGGAATATAATAGATATTTTGGAAAAGCTAGAGGTGAATATAAATACTAAAGCAGTACTGATTTTTGTGGACGCGGAGAAAGCCTTTGACAATATTTCTTGGAGTCTTATGATAAAGAATCTTCATGGGATGGGGGTAGGCCAAGGTTTTGAGAATGGTATGGCTGCAATATATTCTGAGCAAAAAGCTAAATTGATTGTAAATAATGTAATAACTGAGGAACTTAAGATAGAAAAAGGAACACGACAGGGGTGCCCAATTTCCCCATTACTTTTTATCTCAGTTCTGGAGGTGTTGCTGAATATGATTAGGAATGACCAGCAGGTTAAAGGAGTTCAGGTCGGAGCTAAACATTACAAGTTAAGAGCGTTTGCAGATGACCTAGTATTGACTTTGCAAGAGCCAAACACTAGTACTAAAAAGGTTTTAGAAATAATACAACAGTTTGGCCAGGTAGCTGGATTTAAGTTGAATAAACAAAAAACCAAAGTTTTAGGGAAAAATTTAACAGATATGGAAAAGGAGAAATTCCAAGAGGAGACAGGGTTGATGGTGGTTAAGAAGGTGAAATATCTAGGGGTTTACTTGACATCTAAAAATGTGAATTTGTATAAGGACAATTATGAAAAATGTTGGTCAGAAATTAAAAAAGATCTAGAAATATGGTCAAATTTGAAATTGTCAATGTTAGGCCGAATTGCTGTGATTAAAATGAATGTATTGCCTAGAATGTTATTTTTGTTTCAGACCTTGCAGATTCTCGACAAGATGGAATGTTTCAAGAGGTGGCAGAAAGATATTTTGAAATTTGTCTGGCAGGGCAAAAAGCCCAGAATTAAACTTAAAATATTGACAGACGCTAAAGAAAGAGGGGGTTTTGCCCTGCCGGACTTAAAATTGTACTATGAGGCAGCAGCTTTTTGCTGGCTGAAAGAATGGATGCTCCTCGAGAATACAGACATTTTAGACCTGGAAGGTTTTAACAATGCTTTCGGTTGGCATGCATACCTATGGTATGACAAAGTCAATAGTGCCTTTAAAAATCACATTGTTAGAAAAGCACTGTTTAATGTTTGGATAAGATATAAAGATCTGTTGGAAAACAAAACCCCTAGATGGGTGTCACCAGTGGAGGCTAAAGCAGTGAAGAAACTCAATATGGAGGTCGGATGGCCGAAGTATTGGGAAATTCTGGAACAGGATGGAGATAAGTTGAAATTACAAAGTTATGAGAAATTGAAACATAAAGTACAAAATTGGTTTCAATATCATCAAATAATGGAATTTTTCAAACAGGACAGGAAAATTGGTTTCCAGGTGGAAAAATCAAAACTAGAGACTGAATTGTTAGAACCCAATACTAAGAATTTATCAAGAATGTATAATTTGTTGCTGAAATGGAATACACAGGACGAAACAGTCAAATCGGCTATGATCAAATGGGCACAGGATGTGGGTCATAACATTATGTCAGCTGACTGGGAATGGTTATGGAACACCGGTATTAAATTTACGGCATGTAATGCCTTAAAGGAAAACATTATGAAAATGGTTTATAGGTGGTACATGACCCCAGTCAAGCTGGCAAAAATTTATCACTTGCCCGATAATAAATGTTGGAAATGTAAGGAGACTGAAGGTACCTTCTATCACCTTTGGTGGACATGCCCAAAGATTAAGGCTTTCTGGGAAATGATCTATAATGAAATGAAAAAGGTACTCAAAAGTACTTTCCTCAAAAAACCAGAGGCCTTTCTCTTGGGCATTGTCGGCCAATTGGTGTCAAAGAAGGATAGAACTTTCTTTATGTATGCCACAACAGCAGCAAGAATACTCATCGCAAAGTATTGGAAGACACAAGATCTACCCACTCTGGAAGAATGGCAGATGAAAGTGATGGACTATATGACACTGGCCGAGATGACAGGCAGAATCCGTGACCAAGGAAAAGAGACGGTGGAAAAAGAATGGAGAAAATTCAAAAGTTATCTTAAGGACTATTATAAACTTAATGAATGTTAGAGTGTTGTGGTTTTCAGGAACAAAAGGATACAGTGATATAAGGTCAGATTATAGAGATAACTAAGATGACAGAGGTTGGAAAGGTATACTTAGAAGTTGCTAAAAAATACTTTGGACATTGGGATGCAGAAAGGGGGGGTATGGGGGAGTCCCGGAAAAGAAGTTTATGAAAAAATGTTATGAAATTATACGTGTTTGTTTGTTTTTATGTGTTTGTTTATGTTTAAAAAATCTGTAAAACCAATAAAATTTTAAAAAAGAAAAAAAGAAAAAAAAGAAGTGGTTTAGTCATGCTGGCCACATGACCCGGAAAGCTGTCTGTGGACAAACACCGGCTCCCTCAGCAATCTTGGTTGCATTTTCAGCACTTACTGGAGACCTTCCTCTTCCAACAAGCCTTCTCAGTAGAGATCTTTTGCTTCCCCAGTCTGCATTTGTGTTGGAATTGCTCTTGGGAGGTTTGAGATGATTTTGATTGTTTTATCACTCGTGTGTTTGCTGCCCTGGGCTACTTTGGGAGGAAGGATGGGATAGAAATGTAACAATCAATCAATCAATCAATCAATCAATCCAAGCTTTGTGCCATATACACATGATGTTGTCATCATCAAAACGTTGTCCCATATTATTTCCCCTTTTGATCCAGATTTTCCATTTACATGAACAACTCTGTAAGTCAAAAACTCCACAATCCATGCAAGAGCTGGCACGCTGATTTCAAGTTCAGTCAAGTCTATGGAGAGGTCAAGGAGAAGGTTGAGAAGCCCCTTGCAACTTGTTCCACATATAAAACAAACAAACAAACAAACAAACAAACAAACAAAACCACTCTCCTTCCAGTGTTCCCCCAGTACTCAATACAGCACTGCCACAGGCCAGTATTTATTGTCATTTTAACGCATGATGAACCCAATTAATGAACTGTGAGAAGGGCAGAAAGCCACATGACAGTGTATGATAGACATCTCTGGGCTTCAGACTTTACAAGATCAGACAGGCTTCATTTTTCTTACTTTTGAAAATTTTCTGCTAAATTGATTTTTCAAGTGTTGTTCTGAATGCACATGTCTCCCATTATATCTCTAGCTGGCTGTGGCAGGCACCGTCACTGCAATCCCAATTAACAATGATGGAAATATTGTTAGTGTGACAACACAAATTAAAGCTTGCTCCCTCAGTCTAAGACCAACAAGTGTCAGATGTAATATGTGCTGAGGAACAAAGTTATTTTTATAATTACAAAGGCTGGAGTAGAAGCATTACAAAGAAAGATAAATACTAAGCATTGACTAGGGTGTGTGGCTTCCACATGATGCCCTTGAGGGAGTGAGGCTATCACTCCATATTCCCAATGTGTCTGATATCCAGAGGCATTGAACGCCTATAATATAATAGAAAGTTGCTCTTCATTTACTTAGCCTAGCCAAAATCACCAGCATATGTCTCATGCAGATGGTCCTAGATGTAATCCCAGACATCCCTTCCCTGCCAGGGAAGAAGGGGTGAGGGAAGATCTACATCAAGAACAAGGAGGGAGGGAAGATCGACATGGGGTTCTGCTGTTCCAGTGAATCATGCCGCCTGAGGCAGTTGCTTCACCTTGCCTCATGGGTGGGCCAGCCCTGAATAGGTTTCTGTGTTCACCAGTGAAAAGTGCAAGAACATTAAGGTCCAATACTGCAGATGTTCATCACTTTCAAATACTGATTTAGGAAGCCAATTTGAGATTCACTTGAGACTTACTTATTATCACAGTACCCAATTTTTTGTGATATTTCAGTGCCTTTTTGCAAACCAATAGCACTCTTGCCACAATCTAACTCTTTCAAAGAAAACCACCTGGATTCTCATACTTTAATCCCTTAGTACCAATTAGTCTTAATTCTTGTGATAGTTAGCACTTTGTGCCAAACTCAAGCAAGTTAACAGCCTATGCATGTCTAGGCAGAAGCAAATACCCATGAGTTCTTTGAAACATGGTCACAGATAAATGTGTGTAATATTGTGGCCTCTTTATACAGCCTTAAGATAAGACTACAAGACTCATGGTGCAATGTATCTGTGAGCAAAATGCAAATGTGCCAGAAACATGCTTTTTTCAAAGTTGAAAAACTGAAGGTCCATGACCTGACATGCTACTGAAATTTAATTGATGGATGTTCCGCGAAAGTATTTTTTCTGATTTCCCACATAAGGAAAGAAAATCTCACAATCAAAATTATATTTAATTTAAATTCCTGCTTTTTGTCACACAGACTCTGCTACAGATACATAGTGCTCGCAAAGAAAGAATTACTTCCATTCTACTCACCCAAAGAAAGTAATGCTATTCCTGCTCAATTTACAGTTCAATTCACGATTTGTTCAGGTGCTCCTCTGCATTTTGTTTTTTAGCCTGCAGACTTTTACAAGCTGCTGTCCTAAAGCATAAAATATACACAAGAAGACTAAGAAAGCATAAAAAACACACAGTGTAATGTGAAGAATTGTTTTATTTCTTTCCCCAACAATTATGATCTTCAGGGTTAAACAGCAGCATCTCTTTTCAGATAGGTAAAAATGGCAAATGTGATGGCCATAATCAAAGACAGAGTTAAATTTAATGAAATGTATATAAATTATTGAATTAAAATTAAAGTTGGTTTGAATTACAATTCTTCCAGAGTTCCATCACAAAAGTAACTTAATTCCTGTTCAATTCACCTTGAAATTATATGAACTATTTCCAGGTGTAATTCAGAGATTTTTGAATTAATTCAGTTCGCCTGAATTAGTTCATTTCAAGCACTATACACAGATATATATAGATAACAATATTTTGTTAAGGTCTGGCTGTTTTCTTTCTTTTTAAACTAAACCTCGACTCCCAAATTTCAATGCCTAAAAAATTACAGAGCCAATATTTTGTTTACTGAAAAATAAAATCAGGGACAGGAAAGCCATTGTGATCCAATGACTAGCTGTCTCAAAATTTTCATCATTCATATATTCAGTAATAACAACCTTTCAAATAACACTTGAAATAGTAATGTACCTGACTAACACAGCAGCTTGCAGGACTTTTCCAGCTGTGTTACGTACAATTGCTTTTCCATTAATAATATTGTACACCTGATGCCCTCATATGAGTGGAATCATGTTTGTTATTTTCTCTGTTGTGTACAGTGAAAACATTCCTATTCTCTTTTCCTCCCCTTTAAGGGACTGGCCTCTGTCCACCCTTTCTAATGTCTTCAAAGTATTTATGCATACCTTCCAACGTGATGTGGCCAAAAATTGGGATGCCATCTTCTGAGGTGGCGCTCCCACACATGTCATGTGACCTGTGCAAAATTATGGCCCTGAAAAAGTGCTTGGGGGGGGCACAGCGCCCTAAAATGAGAATTGTGGAGTGCTTTGCGAAATTGCTGCCCAGAAAAAGATTGTTTTCAGGGTGAAATCGTGGCCCCAAATTGCGTTGAGATCGTGGCACCCAAAATTGCCACCATGCTCTCGCACAAGAAAATGAGATGTCCCAGGACAGTTGAGGGGTATGCATACGTCAGTAGTGGGTGAGGCTAGAGACAAAAGTGGGTCAAGCAACAAATGTAAATTTTATCTCTGTACAGTCGGCTAGTTTCCTCACACACCCCTCTCTCTATCCTCCATTTAAACAAGCAGGAGACACCATTGTCCAAGGGCAGATTCTATCCTGGCAAAAGCCCATGGGGTGTGAAGCAGGCCCAGTCAGGGCAAGGATAGGGTGAAGGCCACATTCACTCCCCAGGCGTGATGGTCCAACACCATTGCTGTTGGCCTTCCCTGTCCCTCATTGGACTAATGCCCTGTAAGTAGGCAGCTTGGTGGCCTTCATTGTAAACATCTCCAGCATCTGTCTCCCTCAGGGTGTCTCCAAGTGGCAGAGTCAACCTAGCAGAAGAAGTGAAGATTATGGGTCATTCCACATGCTGTTCATGCAGGCCCCATAGAATTGTCCCTGCAGTGAAAAGCCAAAGACTCTTCACCTAAGAAGTGGAGGTTTGGAGCTCTTCCTAGGATGGCTCAGACCTTGCCTTTGTGGGCTGTTATTCTGCTTTCCCATTCCCACTTAAAAAGGCACAAGAATGGGATAGATTTGATCACATGAATGAAGAGTGTTTGGTTTCTTCTGCACTTTGAAGAGCTCACGTTTTCTTCCTCTCTCTTCCCTCAGCCACAACACAAGGACTCTCCCCTACCCTCTACAATGCACTGGAATTAAATAAAAGATCATCTCATGTGAAACAAGGCCCCATGAAATGAAACTTCAAAAAGATAAGAAAATCATTCAGGATTCAATAAAAAAAGCCCGGCAAGATATCAGAGTTTGTTTTATTGCACATAAATCAGCAGCAATAATTTAAATTGTGATTAATGCTCTGTATCATTTCTTTCATGTACATCCCTAGATCTCTGCGCTATTATGCAGCTCCTGTCTCTTTAAATTCATGGAGTTTGAGAAAAGTGCCCTCAGTGTCATCCTGATGATAAACAAGATTTATAACTGGCTGTGAGTCAGAGGAAAAGGAGAGCTGATGAAGAAAAAAGAGGATTTCTTTCTTTCCGCATTGGAGCAATGCAATTAAAACGAATAGGAAGGGAGGCTGAGATTAGCAGCACAGTCATTCTGCATTGTGTCTTCTATTGCTTACGTCTCTGCTGGGCTGGACTAAATCAACTAGGGTGAATAGTTCTCCCGACCAAACTTCCTTCTTACCCACCCAGCCAGGGTGGAATCTACACACATATAAAAGCTGTTCTGAAAATGCTTTTTTAAAAAAAGTATTTTTTAAAATACATTGAATTTTCCATAAGGCTCATCATCACCATCTAGTGTCACATTGTATATTGCACTTAAAACACACTTAAAACGTTTTATTTGCAGCTGTATAGCTGAGTCTCAGGGTAATCCTTTAAGCCAGAGTTTTCCATACTGTGTGTCACAACATGTTAGTGTGTCGGCTGCAGTGCGAACGCTCCCCACGAAAGGGGTCAGTTTAACCTCTGGTTTGCTAGTAAAACAGAATCACTGTGTCATGAAATGGTGCATGTCTAACAAGTGTGTCACCAACATGAAAAGTTTGGCAAGATATTTGTGTGTGTTTTTTTTTAAAAAAACCAAGCATAGTTTAGACCAACTTCAAATGGGGATCGTACACTCCAGCTACCTTCAGATGGTCGCTGTTTTGTGGAAGCAATTCGTCGCGGGGGGGGCACAGGGGTGGTTGCCCAGGGTGCAAAAATGTTAGGGGTTCAAAATTTCAACACCCAGTGCTGCCTCAATACAGCTGCTTCCGTCACTGGGCTCCATTGAAAATGGCTTCTCCATACAAACCAGGAAGTGAGCTCTCCAAACAATGGAATGACTCTTTTCTTATTTCTGTAGCTATGATCTCCTGGGTGATGTGGATGCTGTTAGGCAATGTGCATGTGCATGTATACTCTGTCCATTTCCCTCCCTCCCACCCACCTCACCCAACTCCATCTGACCCCAGGCACTGGCAACTTACACTATACTACTGGCTGTATAAAGGTAAAGGTACCCCTGCCCGTTCGGGCCAGTCTTGCCAGACTCTAGGGTTGTGCGCTCATCTCACTCTATAGGCCGGGAGCCAGCGCTGTCCGCAGACACTTCCGGGTCACGTGGCCAGCGTGACAAGCTGCATCTGGCGAGCCAGCGCAGCACACGGAACGCCGTTTACCTTCCCGCTGGTAAGCGGTCCCTATTTATCTACTTGCACCTGGAGGTGCTTTTGAACTGCTAGGTTGGCAGGCGCTGGGACTGAACGACGGGAGCGCACCCCGCCGCGGGGATTCGAACCGCTGACCTTTCGATCGGCAAGTCCTAGGCGCTGAGGCTTTAACCCACAGTGCCACCCGTGACCCTTACTGGCTGTATAACCACCTCACAAATCAGGATGAATGCTCAATAAACTATACTTCGTGCACTGGTTTGAGAGCCAGTGTGATGTAGTGGTTAAGAGCGGTAGATTCGTAATCTGGGGAACGGAGTTCGCGTCTCCACTCCTCCACATGCAGTTGCTGGGTGACCTTGGGCCAGTCACACTTCTTTCAAGTCTCTCAGCCCCACTCACCTCACAGAGTGTTTGTTGTGGGGGAGGAAGGGAAAGGAGAATGTTAGCCGCTTTGAGACTCCTTCGGGCAGTGATAAAGCGGGATATCAAATCCAAACTTCTCTTCTCTTCTGGTAACCTCAAGGCTGGATTACTGTATGTGGGGCTGCCCTTGGGTCTGATTCGTAATCTCCAGCTGGTGTAGAATGAGGCAGCCAGACTGCTGATGGGGGTGTCTGGTGGAGGACACATGACACCATTATTAAAACAACTGTATGGACTGCCCATCTCCTGCTGGGCCATGTTCAAGGTTCTTGCCTTAATTTACAAAGTCCTGAATGACTTAGGTCCAGCTTACCTCAGGGATCGCCTGAACCCTTTTGTCCCAGCTCGATCACTGAGATCATCTGCAGGAGCGTCGTTCCCTGAGTTGGTGAGGCTTATTTGACAACAACAAAAAACTGAGCCTTTCGTGTCATTGTCCCAGTCCTGTGGAATACTCTGACAATAGATTTTCAGCCGGCACCTTCTGTGCCAACTTTTAAATGCCTGCTGAAAGCTTTTCTATTCTGCCAGGCCAATGGAGGCAATTAAGAATGCATTTTCCCACAATGGTTAATTGATGTCTGTATTAAAAATTATAACATGGCTTGTTTTGTATTTTTTTTAATCATTGTAAACTGCTTTGATTTTGTATTTATTTTTTTTTACACGTGGTAAATAAGCATTTTTATAAATGCATAAACAGATAACCTGGAGGGATCTTCTTTTTCGGACACGTTAGCAGGGCAAACAGAGCTGAAAGTTTTCTGAGTGTACCTCTTTGGAAAGGAAATGCCTTCAAAAAGAAGTGGAGAAATGCTACATACAGTAGCTAGCAGCAAGCGGCAGAAACCAGAACCACATGAAAGCAGGTTTCCAGCTCTGGAATTGGAAGATTGCGATGGCAGCTAGCAAAGATGTACATCCTTAACCCAGCGTATCGCCACCTTAATGGAAAATGCTTGTTTGCTCTTTGAATATCACCTTGCTTCCATAAACATGTCAGCACCGTCAACTTAAACAACAACAACACATTTCCAGTTAGGTGATATGTATTGCTGCAGCTAGCAGCTTTGCAACATTTTTAGAACCGAGGGAAACCGAGATGACCATGGTAAACACGGTTCAGAACATTTACGGTAATGTTGGACTTTGAGTCCCAAAGCTGGGAAGCTAGAGACTGACTTCAGTATTTATATCTTCCTGGTGCTGCAAGAGGAGACACAGACATGCACATTCCTAGCTATAAAAGATGAGCTGTGCTGTTATTGGCATAAACATGTTCCAACGAACAGAGAGAAAGGAACAAAAGCGGGGGCAATCGACTCTTAGGGCAACGGAGGGCCGGAAAAGAAGACGAAGAAATAGAGCAAAGCTCTTCTAGGTCACGCTTGGGTCTTGCAACTAGCAGCCTTTGGGATAAGTCCACCCCCTGGGGAGGGCCATCTGCCTCCCCCTCCTTCCTAGGCTTATGGTAACTTCTTGTAAGAGACAGGAGGCATATAAGGAACAGGAGCCAGAATTAGATTTAGGAGGGTTTTTATTTATTTTTGTATTGTGGCATTCTATACCCTGCCTTTCTATGACAAAATCAAACTTGAGGTGGTTTACAAATTAAAAAAAATACGAGTGACACGCTATTGAAAGCTGTCCTAACAATGAAATTAAAAAAGCAGACACACACACACACACACACCAGCAACAGCAACAGCTCCCTCCATTCCCTGCACTTACTCAAAAGCAAACTGCTGACCAAGTTGCTGATTTTCTTCCAGCTTAGTGAAGCAGTAGGCATGGAATCATATAATTGTAAATTCCTATAAAGTTAGATGCAGCTTGCTGGGTGGTGCAGAGGCATTGCATTGGCTTCCTTGCGCAGGAGTTGCTGTTGCTGAGCGGCAGGAGAGGGACAAGGTGGCAGGGAGGTTGACATGCCTGTCAGTGCATTTGCACCACACTGACCTCCCATCGGGCCAGATCATTATCTCTGCCACCCCTCAACCTCACAGACCCCGTTCGACAGGAGGGCAGGACTGCCACCTTACCAATCACCAGGTATCATGATATCAGGTGACCCTTTTTTGACCACATGGTTTGAAAGGAATCTGTGCAGGCAAAGGCACAGCCCACCAAACACTGGTGATCATTGGCACTTACAGAGCACTATACATAGAGCTTTGCAAATTCCAGCTATCAGCCATGCGCTGAGCTTCACAAGGCCTGGCAATCAGCAAAGTCCAGAGAGCAGCACTTTACTGCTTGTCATGTCTTGTGAAGGCCAGGCCGCCTCAAGATCCAGCCACTGGCTGATCACGAGAGCTTGTGAAACCCTGTGCCGTGTCTTCACCTGTCATCTTGCATGACACCCGGTGTAGAGCTGGTTGGAACAGCTTGACTAAAATGGCCTTGCTGGCCAAATGGGGAGTTCTGATGAACTTAATTAGGCCTGCGGACTGGAGGTTCCCCACTGATAATATACAGGTTGCACAGAGAATGATATATCCCTCTAAGTCAGGCCTGGGGAACCTGTGGCCCAACAAATCCTCATTGACCCCAACTCCCATCATCCCTGACCAATGACCAGGCTAGCTGGGGCTGATGGGAGTCAAGTCCTGTGGGTGGCCACAAGTTTCTCACCTGTTGCTCTAAAAATGAAAACCAAAAAAGAAGAAATTGGTGTTAAGAGTCACCCCCCTCCATGTTTACATTAAGTGTACACGATGTTCTTATGTAGAGCATTGTTTTCAGACCTCTTTGATCTTTCTTCCTTTTCAATCCACCTTGGTTTTCTTTCATTTTATGACTGCTTTCCCTGCTTAGTTCACTCTTGTGCAGACTTGAGAAGCGAGGGCTCTTCCAGCGATGGAATGGATGGTTGACTGTTTCGGTTCCTCCCCTGCTCCCACAGATGAAGCTTATCTCTTGTTTCAGTGAGAGGAGGCTTCCAAGAACATGATGCCAGGCAGTAAAAGAAATCACATTTTTGGCAGAGCGAGAACAAAATAAACATCCGTATTCTGCACGATTAGCTCCTTTGCATGTTTTACTGCCTACACCCTTCCAATGGGGGTGGGGGAAGTCAGATAAGTGTTTCAGAGCAAAATCATTGCTAGAAAATTGCTGGTGTGGAATGACAGCACTTTGAAAAAATACTTGGGGGGCAAATAAAGAGTAAAATACTTTCAGAGGGGAAAACTTTTTCTCATATATATATATATATATATATATATATATATATATATATATGGTACTAGGAAACTGGGCTTTTTAGTTGGATGGGGTAAATACCTTTTTCTCCCAAAGGGGAACCTTGACCTGTCTACCCAATCTCTTCCTTCCTTTTCCCTCAGTATTTCTGACATGCATGAGTTTAAGGGTCTACATACACATCTCTCATGCATTGACTTTGTAGATGCAAAAATAAAGAATGAAATGTGTTGATAGGGATGGATGAGCATGTCAGTTTTGGTGTCCCCCAGTTGCTCATATTTCCAACCGTAAATTCAATTCACCACATTTCTGCAAAATTTTGCAGTTGTTGTTTTCTTTCTAAATCCTCATAAAAATTCTTCGGCATTTCAGTCTTGAATATACACATTTTCGCATGCATTTTTTCAGAATGTAATTAATTTTTGTTATTTTCAATACGATATGTGCATTTTTACACATGCTATGCCCAAATGCATGCATTTTCGTTGTTGTTGGAGAACTGCACCACAAATTTCAGAGAAGTGCAAATTTTGAAGGATTGCTGTGTTTTGTTTCAGGAAGTACAGCTTAGCTCAGTTGGTTACAGCATGGTACTGATAGCGCCATGATTGCAGGTTTGATCCCCATGTGGGGCTTCTGCATATTTCTGCATTGCAGGGGGTTAGACTAGATGATCGTCAGGATCCCTTCCAACTCTTCAATTCTATGATCCTTATGAACATGTGTATAAGCATGAATGCAAACGAAACTGAATTCTTATCCCCTCCCTTGGTGCAGATCATTCATATGGAGCCAGATGCATATAGGGTAGATGTCCTGGTGGGGTAGAAAAGCAGACATGATCCCAGCCTCTGCCCTCCCCATGTATAAACTGCCAATCTGCATAGGGCATGGAGTACAGTGAAGACACTATTGAGGGACATCTTAAAATTCACTATAGAATGAGAAGAGGAGCCGGTATCTCAATATATTGATGTTTTCAGAAAGCTATCTGAACCCTCCTTGTTTGTCAGTGTCCTGGAGGATCTGCTGAGAGATAGATTTGTTTGTCGACCGAACGATGAGAACAATCAAAGCCTGTTAATGGCAGAAGTAAACTTGGTCTGGGTCAAAACTCTGGAATTGGCAACAGCCATGGAAGCAGCACTGAGGAACTTAGAGGATCTACACCTGAAGCCTCGTTAGACCCAGAGAGATTTCATAAGCAAATTCCAAACAAAAGTCCAGGCCACAGAAAGGTGCTTCTGTTCATTCAACCTTAGCCTGCAGTCATAAAATGTCCCAGTACCACAGAGGCATCAAAACAAGAGACTCTACCAGAAAACATAGAAAAAGCACATGATATAGAGAATGCACTACTATGTCATGAAAATAACAACAACAACAACAACAACAACAACAACAACAACAACATAAAAAAACAGAAGACTTGCTGTCTTGATAAAGAGGAAGGAGAAGAGAAGGTGATTCATCTGGGACATAATGCCAAGTCAAACCAAGGCTTAGCATGAATGTGGGGTCCTAGAGAAGATATCACGGCTGTGATCTTTTTAGCTTGGTGTAGACCAGCAGCTAAGCCAAGGTTTGCTTTATTGTGTTGCCCAAACCTGGGCTTGTGGTTAAGTTAACTGCTCCTTAACCACATACTCTAGCCAAGGTTTGGTTAAGGAGGAGAGGGCATGACACAAGCCTGGGTGCAGATGATATGCTAAGACAAACCTTAGCATAGCTGCCATGCAGAGCTAAAAGGACTAGAGAGAACCAAGCCCCCATCCCAGTACGCCATGGTTTGATATACTACTGTATTCAGAATGGGCAACAACCATACTAGCAGTAGCCAAGACAGTTTATACCAGCCACATTTATGGCAGCTCCAGTGTCACAGTAGACTACAGTAAGTGTCCAAGTAAGACAATTACCTCATTTGCAGAGGAGAAGCTGAACAATTCAAGTTGGATATTTTGTATAGACTGCTTTGTAGGCTAAAGAGGCCCCAAAGCGACACATAAGAAAAGAAGATACAAATGGAAAAACAACAATAATATAACATTAATCAGCAAAACAAGAAATCAAACGCACACAATCAGTATCCAGATGTGCCCTAGTTTATTAGTGGATGAAATCAGAGGAGGACTTCGATAAATTTATTGTCAAAAGCACCAAAAAGGGTTTATATACTAGTACATTACACCACTTTTAGCATCCAGGATCTTCTGGCAAGGCAGCTCCAGGGGGTCGTGAGACATAATTGGAAAGCCCCTATTAATTTCCCCAGCTTACAGTTACAGTATATTAAGGTTCTATAGCATTGATTAAATTCTTGTTCCTCTAATATTGGCTTTTGTCACCCTGCTTTTCCTCACTCTTGCCTTCCTGACATCCACAGGAAAATTGTGCAAGAGATTCTTAGAAAATGTTGACAGACCAGACCATTGCTTTGTTCACAAATGCACTTAAAACTTTCATAGGCAGAATCTGCAAGCCCCACACCACTTCCCCAGTCATGTTCACCACCTAGGAATTGTGGGTTAGCTCCTTCAAATAAATTGCAGGAGCAACGCTGATGTAATTACATGTGTGAAAAGGAAGAGCAAGAATACTTTCCAAGCAATTAAAAACACCACTGAAAACCTTTGCTGACAACATCTTCATAATGTTAAAATTACAAGTTCTTTCCTGATGAACTGATCTTTTGATTAAAATGGCAACATATAAGTTGCAAGAGAGGGGGGGAGGAGAGAGAGAGATAATACTGCTGATAACAAGGTGGATCAGACTCTGAGGTTTGTGCAATTTAATATCTCAGAGGTTATCATATTCTCAGGCCATCTGAACATTTCTACATTTCCTTCTAAGAAAACAAAGAGGAACTTAGATCTGAGAGTGTTTCCTCCCGGGCTTCCAGTTCTGCTCTGCCTTAATGGAGGCAGACCCCATGAGAGCAGGTGATCGTTGGTGAAGGAAAAACAAGGACGATTGAGGGTAATTATCCTTGCAAATTCCCCACAGGGACAGGAAGGAATGGGCTTCACTTGCAGTTTGTCTGGGTACCTGATTCTCACTCCGAAATGGAATGTGGGGGGCAGGGAGGCACTGAGTGCGAAAGCACTTCACCTGCCGAAAACCCTCCAATGCTGCCATTACGAAGCAGAGGCTCTCCTGTTAATTAGAGCTTAATTTGACTAAAGTACAGGTGTGTGCTAGAAGAGATGAGATCACAATCTGCGGGACAAATTAAATGCAAGGACGTAAAGGTTAGAACTTGAGATAAGACTTCACTCAGTTCAAAAGACGGTGGAGGGAGGGGAGCCTGCAATTTCATTATTTAAAGTTTTCTTCTCTACATATATGATTCAGCAACCCTCTTCTGAATGTTAGTTCAAATTATATTTGTACAAGCGAGGATGGAAGAAATTGATTATAAATATGAAATATAATATCAAATGGAACTGTGTGTGTAAAAAAAAGGGAAAAGGGAGAGAAGCTCTATTTTGCAAAAGGTTTATGATGGAAACTTAGAGCTGACTCTTCTGCATCCTTTATTATTAATGAAGTGAACTGAATAATGCTAAGAGGACTTGGTATTTAATTTAATTGGATATATAATTGCTCATATATCTTCTGTTGGAAGGAAGGATGAAAGGAGTCTGTGAACTGCCAAGGAACCGATAAGGTTCTTTACTGAGTCATCTGCAGTTCGACAGACTGCTCTTCTTCCCAGGCTGAGAGAAAAATGTTGACAACAGGTAACATTTCCTGGGACAGAGTGACTTTTGCAGCTGTTGTTAAAGTTAAAAAACATCAAAGCACAGGATGGAACGATGGAGAAATTTCTGGAACAACAATGGGATATCAGCTCTGCCCAAGGCATGATGGATAACAGCAACAACCGGGGGAAAGAAAGACATAACATCTTACAAGGACAGGAAGAAACACCACAGACAGAATAATTGCCACACACAGGAAGAACAAGGATATAGTTTGAGTTCCTCACTTGTACTTTTATAAATCATTTAATGTGTCAACACAAATATAAGTTATTAATATTGCTGTTGTTGTATGAGCGCTTATTATTATGATGGGAATGTAATTGAAATTAATAAGATTTTGGAATGCAAAAATAAAGAAAATCAACAAATCTAGCACACGGGGGCACTTTAACTAAATTACATAATTTGGTATTTGAATGATTGGTATTAATAATTGTAGTATAAATTGGTATTGTTATAATGAGGCTATAATTGAACTGTAATTGAAAACTCATACAAATATTATTTTAAATATATATTATTTTAAAAAGAGAGTGTTTCCTCTCTCAAATAATTCTTAGCTAATTATACATGTGTCAGTGACATGCTGGATTTTTATTTAGGTAAACTTCCTTCCAACTTTTAGAGCAATCTGTGCATTAGGAGGGGGGGAATAGTCATTCTGGGTGTCTGGCAGTTTTGACTTTGAAGGAAGCTTACAGCTTGAGGCTGAGACCTCATGAATTATAATGGGAACGCACAATGGGGTGGCTCACTCTTGATATCTCTTACACATTCCCTGCCAAGTTCAAAAATTATGAAGGTAATAATCAACTATGTTTCACTCATTGATATTCATGAACATAACAAAGTTTGGTCCATTAATTCAAAAGACAGTGGCCTAGTGGGCTACCAGCTACTGTGGGTGCTTCAGAGTCCTCCTCGGGCATAGAAAGGAATGGAGATATGCAAGAAATCACTCTGGCATTTCTTTTCAAAGCTGGTACAATGAATTCTATCAACAATAGCATTGAAGCAACTTTAGCTGCTGTGACTGGATGGTAGGTGGAGGCCTGCAGGCAAGTCTTCTATGATTCTCTGAACATAGCTAGATATGGGCAGAATGAGTCTCTTTAAAACTCACCTGCTTGTTCATGTGTCTAGTCTACGCAGCCAGATCTTACAAACATTTCACTCAGTAAGTCCATCTGTCTTCAGTTTTCAAGCCTGCAGCCCCAAGCTGGAGAGTTTTGCTGAAGCCTGTTTAATATGCTTAACTGCTATCTGTCTTTTTGCATCTTTGCTAATTTTACGGAGCTTTCTTTTCTTCATAAGGACTATGCTTGTTTTCTCTAATGATGCCCTCAATTGCCCCTGCATGGAGGGCAGGATGTACTGGCACAGTTTATGCAGATTTCCTCCAACAACCGTTTGGTTTTCTTTGCCTGTGCTTGCCTCCGGATCTTCACTTGCACTCTTAGTCTCTGCATGTTTTAATACCTTTTAACCTTCACTTTTGGAGATCTATCAACTTTTTCCTGTACGATCTTGAGCTCTTTTTAAAAGTCTGTTCTATTTTCAGTCTAATAACCACTTGAAGCCTTGACTGGGATTTAGTGCAGCGGCTTCCAGTTTCCTTATCCTGGTTCGAAAAACACACACAAAGAATTATTGTTTCTTTGTTTCTGTTTAAAAAAAATAAAGGAAAAAATTGCAATCCTTTCCAAAAAGAGTGGGGAGTGGGCAAGGGCAGAATGTTCCTCTATGTGTTGTGTATATCTCATAATACCTTTTTCTTCTTCAGTTTTCTAAAACTAGTGTTGGGTGCTGAAAGGATTCATTCTGCATTGCCAAAAATTGCAGAGTGGATTGAAGAGGTTCAAGCCTCTTTGTGCAAGGCCAGGGGATTCTATTATTAAATTTGTATGTCACCCTTTTAGCATTCCCTATGCTATGCTATTTTACTTTCTTGGGTTCCATGATCACTGCAGATGGTGACAGCAGCCATGAAATTAAAAGACACCTGCTTCTTGGGAGAAAAGCAATGACAAACCTAGACAGCATCTTAAAAAGTAGAGACATCACCTTGCCGACAAAGGTCCGTGTAGGTCCGCTATGGTTTTCCCAGTAGTGATGTATGGAAGTGAGAGCTGGACCATAAAGAAGGCTGATCGCCAAAGAATTGATGCTTTTGAATTATGATGCTGGAGTAGACTCTTGAGAGTCCCGTGGACTGCAAGAAGATCAAACCGATCCATTCTTAAGGAAATCAGCCCTGAGTGCTCACTGGAAGGACAGATCCTGAAGCTGAGGCTCCAATACTTTGGCCACCTCATGAGAAGAGAAGACTCCCTGGAAAAGACCCTGATGTTGGGAAAGATGGAGGGCACAAGGAGAAGGGGACGACAGAGGATGAGATGGTTGGACAGTGTTCTCGAAGCTACCAGCATGAGTTTGACCAAACTGCGGGAGGCGGTGGAAGACAGGAGTGCCTGGTGTGCTCTGGTCCAGGGTCAGACACGACTAAACGACTTAACAACAACAACAATGCTATGCTAGGCCCCTGCCTCACCTATTTTAAGACCTCTGATGTGATGAGTTGGCAATGGCTTCTCCAGGCTGCACAAAAGCCTCACTGGAGACACATTTCACTAGTGGCATTGCTACCCCAGAGTACTGTTTGCTCTCCCACCTGCCCTGGTTGCTCACTGTGTCCACGGCCTCACTTAACAGGTAGTGCTAAGGGAAAGAAGAGGCCTCTTTTTGTTTGGGAGGATAAAACAATATGGACCTGTTTGTTTGTGACTTGGACAGTAAGGAGGGAAGAGAGCTTCATTTTTCTTCTTTATTCTTCCCCACCAATATAAAGAAAGAGGAAGGGACCCATTCTCTCTCCCTTTTTACCAGGCAGTGGTGCAAACTCCTTATCCAAGTTAAACTAATTCCATAAGGGAGACTGTTATAGAGAATCAGGTCTGTTATACAAAATCAGAAGACTTTGTAGTTTTCTGAAGCATTTCCTAGATGTCTTCTTGGTCTCCCTGCAAGTTCAGCCATCCCAGTGGATCCATGTGCAGGAATGCATTTTGGTTCTCAGGGGAAGAATTGTAGAAGACTAAGGTGGAATCTACACACATATAAAAAAAAAGTTCTGAAAATGCTTTTTCGAAAACCGTTTTTAAAAATACTTTGAATTTTCCATAAGGCTCACTATCGCCATCTAGTGTCACATTGCATATTGCACTTAAAATACACTTAAAACATTTTATTTGCAGCTGTATAGCTGAGTCCTAAGAGCAGCAGTGCCTGAGATTCTCTCTCCTAATATATTTATTTTCACAAAGCAATTTCCCCTACTTTAGATGCATTTCTGTATGTTGTTTTCACTTATATGCATTATGCATACAATGCGTTAGTATATGCATTTTTGTACATATTACTTGGTTGGAGAACTTCATTGAGAAATTCAGAGAGGTGCACCTTTTGCATGGTGAGTTCCAGTTTGTTCATTGTTTAAGAAACTGCAAATTAGGCAAATTCACTTTGCAATGTGAACTGAATCAAATTCCTCCTCCATCTCTTCCCATGACATATCAGGGGAGTTTGGGGGCAGGCTCAACCAGGAAAGGTGTGTGGAGAGAGAGAGAGAGAGAGAGAGACTTGCCTTCAGATGGAGTCAGTCCCCTGCTTCCCAAGTAGCCTTTTCCACTCAGTCTCTGACTTTTCTGCTCTCTGAGGCTAGTATAGAGTTTCACTGGCACCTCTAGACTTATTGGGACCCAAAGACCTACCAATTCTCCCTCCCTTCCCATCATTCCCCATCGTTTCCATACCAATTTACATATACAGTGGTACCTCGGGTTACATATGCTTCAGGTTACAGACTCTGCTAACGGAGAAAAGTGCTTCAGGTTAAGAACTTTGCTTCAGGATGAGAACAGAAATCATGCTCCAGCGGCGTGGCGGCAGCAGGAGGCCCCATTAGCTAAAGTGGTACCTCAGGTTAAGAACACTTTCAGGTTAAGAACGGACCTCTGGAACGAATTAAGTACTTAACCCGAGGTCCCACTGTACACCTTTTTCATATGTAGCTGTGTGGCGACTGTAGCATCACCAATAGCCTTGGTTTTGTGTCCCTCATGGAAGTTGCCATCTGATGCTGCGGTAACTGAATGCACAAATGAATAGACATGCGAGGTCAGCATTTGGGCAACAGTATCACGAAGGTTGGTCATTTTTGCTACTGTTCCTAAGTTAATTAAAGAAACAGAGCTTTAAAGGCAACTGTGAAATTTGTTGCACAATAAATGCACAGCCTTTCCCCTTTCTAAATCCAGTTTCACTTCTTTCCTTTCCCAACTGATCCAGGGCCCTACTCTCTCTGCCGCCGCCTCTCTCCATGTTGCATGCTTCATTTCCATGGGGGGGGAGGGATGTCTTATGGAGGGCATTTTCCCCTCTGCTTATCTTTTTACTGAGCCATCTGGTAGGTTTAGTTCTTAACCAATAAGAGCAGAGGGTGCAATATCTTTATATGTATCTCGTTAGTCACCCAGCAGATCAGGGCTGAAACCTGATGTAAGAAAACATGACTTACCTCCCCAACTCCCCAAATAGAAGACCTCTCAAATGAACATACTGTCAGTCTATGCCTAAGGGTGGGGGTTTTTTACTCCCCCCCCAAAAAAATCTCATTTAAAAGATCACATGAGGAATGACAGGGTGGGATTGTGGTGAGATAATGTAACAAATTAAGACTCTGTTCTATCGAATATCCCCATAAAGACTTGAGTGGGGGAAATGTTACCCTGGAGGGCTGTTATGCCTAGGGCAGAGCCGGATTTACTGAAGGTAATGGGGCCCTTTATATGTCCAGCTGTCCTTTGTCAACAACAAATTGTCACTGTTTTTGTGTGTTGAATACCGTGTTTTTCGCTCTATAAGACGCACCAGACCATAAGATGCACCTAGTTTTTGGAGGAGTAAAACAAGGAAAAAAAATATTCTGAATCCCAGAAGCCAGAACAATAAGAGGGATTGCTATGCAGTGAAAGCAGCAATCCCTCTTGCTGTTCTGGCTTCTGGGATAGCTGCACAGCCTGCATTCGCTCCATAAGACGCACACACATTTCCCCTTACTTTTTAGGAGGGAAAAAGTGAGTCTTATAGAGCAAAAAATACGGGTATGTGATATATGGTAATTTATGGACCTAACAGGTCCATACACAACACAAAACACTGTTGCTGTATGTAGGTTTTATTTTATTTGTTTTTATCTTATATTTTGGAAATGTAGATCCAGTTTTTTTCCCTAAAATTTTTGGGGGGGGCCCCCAAGACAGTGGGGCCCTAAGCTATAGCTTGTTTAGCTTATACGTAAATCCAGCACTGCCCTAGGGTCATTGTGAAGGCTTCTACTTCCTCCAAGGATATTGCATTGTGGAAGGCATTGATCCGCCTGAAACATAAACAGATTTTAATTAATTTTCCCAAATCACTGGGGAAATAATTCCCTGTGATTGAAAACTGGCACTGTCTGTCATCACGAAAGGTCTGCCTGCCTCTCTGCTCCTTCCACTCTTGAGCTTTTGGTGTTTTTCCAGTCAGCTTGTTTTGTCTGTGAGAAGAGGAAAGGTTTTTTGACAGGCACAGACGCAAAGCTAGTTGGAAGGTTAGGGAGTCCCTGATCCACTTGAGATGCCTTGTTAATAACATGGTCAGACTTGGAAATAGGAGAGCCTTCCCCAAATCACCCTGATTCAACTCTTAATTTGGGGGGCACACAGAGTTGAGGCACTCCTCTGCCTTTGAGTATCAGTTATGACATCTGTGCTCATTCTGCTTGTCTTTCCTTATTCTCCTTTTTAGTGTTGTTCTTTTGTAGATCATTTATCCTGTCTTACTGTGAATTCTTCATAGCTGTGTACAGATTTTTTTGAAGCTAAACCTGTCAAAGTCAAAATTTGTTTAAGCATTCCTCCAGACGCTTCTTCCTTTTCCAATTCTTTCTGTTACTTTGTCAGTTGGTGATGTTCCCGCTTATCTTTCTCCTCAAGCTGGTGAGGCTGGTGCTATGCCTTCCCTTCATTTTTTCTCAGAGGCCATAACTGGCTAAGTCTTGTTATTTTCAGCTGTCAAATATTGTTCAAATTGGGTACTTTCTTTAATTCCATTCTTACTTTGATTTGTTGTTTCATTTTTCTCTTGATTGACTAATTTATAATAAGATCTTAGTCATTCCTCTTTATTGCCTCCTATTTCCAATCTTCTCGTTCTGTTTTGCATTCCTCTCACTACCATATTTCTTTCAGCATGCACTTTTATATAAAGGTTTTTATTAAGTTTTTCAATTTTACATCTTAAAATAAACATTTTACGTACTGTCAAATCTCCAACGATTTTATCTTTCATTCCTGCATATTTTGCTATAACCATTTTAGTTCTCAACTTTTACATCACTCAAACATTAATTACACTGTTGATTTTATCTTAATGCTGCCAGCGTTTTCAGCTGTGTACAATCATTTTCCGTATACTCAATAAATATTTTTCACTCTTCTTTGAATATATGTTCTTCTCACTCTCTTATTCTGTATGTTAAACCTGCAAGCTCTGCATATTCTAACATCTTAATTTGCCAGTCCTCTTTGTCTGGGACCTCCCTCACTTTCCATTTTTGGGCTAACAAAACTCAGTCCACTGTTGTTGCATACATAAATAAATTTTGCTGACATTTAGACACCTCAGTCTGAATTATTCCCAACAAAAAGGACTCTGGTCTTTTTGGGAAAGTTATTTTAAACATTTTTTTCAACTCAGTATAGATCATTTCCCAATATTCTTTTACCTTTTTACATGTCCACCACATGTGAAAAAACGTTCCCTCCATTTTCTGCTTTATACATCTTGGCCAACCTCCTCAGAGTTAAATACCATCTGTGAATCATTTTCATATAATTCTCTTTCAGTGAATAACATGCAGCACATTTCAAATCGTTCTTCCAAAGTTTCTCTCAGAGGCTTAAATCTATGTTGTGTCCTATACCTATTGCCCAGTGTGTCATTAAAGCTTTGACTAGCTCATCTTTTGTTTCCCATTCTAATAAAAAGTTCTACATTTTGTACAATAGCTTGTCCTTATTTTGTAATTATTGTATTTCAAATTGTGAGCTTTGGTCCAGGAATCCATTTTTTTTATACTGTAACTTAAACAGCATATCATGTAGCTGATGATGCTGTAACCAGTCAGTAACTCGGCTCCTTACGTCTTCCACTGGTTTCAGTCTGGGTTCCCTCCCTGTAAGGTCCAACAGATCCCTATAGGTCACCCTTTCTTTCTGCATGCACTTTTGATCTTTTCATCATTGCTTTCTTTTTCTGTTTCACATTTAGTTTAAGATTCTATTACTTACTGTCTAATGTGGGGTAGTTAACAAGGTGCCCTCCAGATATGCTGGGGCTCCACCTCCCTTCCCCCCCCCCTGACCCTAGCCATGCTGGCTGGGGCTGATGGGAGCTGTAAACATTTAGAAGGCACCCTGTTCAATTATCCATTGTCTGTCTTCTGCTTATCTTTCCACTTCCTCACCAGTCTCCACTTATGGAGAGGTCTCCTGTATCCTAAGGCTTCTGGGACACCCAGGGACCATGGAGTTATCCATATGATTCATTTATTTTGGCTTGCCTATCTCTAATTGCTCTGATTTTTAGTTTCATTGTTAGTCCCATTCATTTCATATGTTTTATTTAGGACCTAGTTTTTTATAATATTCTCAGCTTATAAATATATTATGTGCCATGTGTCTGCATCAATTCTAAAAATCTGTTGTGAGTCTATACTGTGCACAAGGACAACTTTCAGGAAATGGGCAGAGAAGGAATGCCATCAAAGACCTCAGAAATTCAATAGACAGCATTTTTAAAAAAATTCTTTTGGCAGAGATAAAGCCTTGCTGGGGCTGTACATAAAATTCTTCAATATAATAAAGTAATTAAAGTGTCATTTCAGATAAACTCTGTTTGTTACTTTTGTTTTAAATGTGGTGGTTGTGCAATAAATTGTCTGAAGCAAGTGTTTGAATCTGGGCTTTTACGACTGCGTGGCTTCCTTTTCACTTATTATCTACCAGCCTTTTCCAAGAAGTAAGTAGCCTGTATGGCACAAACTAAATGTAGCAAAGGATGAGTTGATGATTGCAAGCAGAAGTCACTGGCACTCATACCTGCAAGATGGATTCTTGATGTGGAATATTTTCTCTCTTTAGGTGCATGTTGGAATCTCATGCTTCAGTTGTACTAGATGAACTGTCTTGTTCCCTGCGGTCCCATTACCCATTAGTTTTCACATTAGGGCCAACTTGCTTGGTAAGGTGTTTCTATAACCATTGTACCTGAGGCAGTTAGATCTAGAGATACACAATGAGGTGTGGTATTAAGTGAATCTCTCCCTCTCTCTTGTTCTGAGAGAGAGAGAGAACAATGTGTTCCCATCAATGTATTATTCACCTACCAAATTTTCACCTGGTTGTTTTGAAGTCTCAGTTGCTCTCAGCTTTCAGCACTCAGGTCACATTTATTTTCAGGAAGACTCAAAAGGTTACAATTACAACTGCAGGTTATTCACGTGTCAGGGGTTGACCCACATATTCTCTCCCTTCTCTCACATACTTGTTAATTTCCATTTAGCTTTCTAGACCGCTGTCCCCAGTGATTGTTTCTGGTTTATGAGAGAAAATTTAAACATAATAAAACATAAAGAGTTTTATTTAAAATATATTCATTCTCAAACCAGCCACACTGAATAACTGAAAAGACAGGATGATCAGATCAGCCTGGTAGCATATCGATTGCTGTTCCCTGTATCCATGAAAGCCCACCCTGTTTCTCATCATTCCTTTCTCTCCCCAGGGAGAGGAGACCCCGCTCCTCACAGTCACAGTTGACAGACAGGAGGAGTTTGAAGTACAACAGATCCTGAGCTCTCAATGTCATCTCAGTAGGCTTCAATACCTGATCCACTGGAAGGGTTGGAGTCCAGAAGATTATCTGTGTAAGAACACAGACAATATTCATGCCTCTCACTTAGCTGGGATCGTTATCCAGAGAAACCCAATCCCAATGACCAGGGTGTGTGGCAGCACTTGGGAGAGGGGATGATGTCAAGAGTCACATGGAGGTGTGACGGAGGGCATGGTCAGATCCTGATAAGTGAGAGGAGCTTGGGAAGATAGATCTGGAGGACTCTGGGGAAGGTCCCCGGGGCATGAGGGTAGTGGATTTTGAACTCCAAAAGATGTCTGATTCCGATGAGATTCCCCAGAGGTTAGGGACTGGAGAGCCGCCCTCTGAAGGAAGATCTATCAAACTCTCAGAAGTTTGTGTCATTACTTCAGGCCCGGAGGTGCCTGCCTTGCGTGATGGAAGCCCAAGATACAGTGTCCACCTTGCCTTCGCCACCCAGCCTGCAACTTCCACCACCAGCAGAGAAGCCTACACAACACAGATAAGAGAAGATGGGCAATGGTGGTGGTGTTGCAGTGGGATGTGTGTGTGGCATGTTCCTGTTTTGCCTCAACTGGAGTAATGTGATGTGCTGCCCCTTCATAACCTCCTTTCCAGACACGCACCTCTCAGCTTCTCCAGCCAAGGAGCTGGCTCTGGAACCTTCCTCTGTGACACAGGAGCCTCTCCATTCAGGGAAGGCAGCTGAGAGTAGCAGCAGCAGCAGCAGTAGTAGTAAGCAATAGTAATAGCAATAATAATTTATTATTTATACCACACACATCTGGCTGGGTTTCCCCAGCCACTCTGGGCGGCTTCCAACAATATATTAAAAACACAATAAAACTTCAAACATTAAAATCTTCCCTAAACAGGGCTGCCTTCAGATGTCTTATAAAAATCAGATAGTTGTTTATTTCCTTGACATCTGATGGGAGGGCATTCTATAGGGCAGGCGCCACTACTGAGAAGGCCCTCTGCCTGGTTCCCCCTAACTTCGCTTCTCACAGTGAGGGAGCCACCAGAAGGCCCATCAGTAAACCTGATGCCAAGCCAACATCCACTCTGCCTCCATCACCTAGGACACAGAGACACCAATGCCAGCATCCATGACCCTCCCCTAGCCAGCCCACTAGAAGGAGTGCCCATTTACTTGCCCAGTCCCTGGCCACTTGCCATGCTAAATTTTGGGCCTGCCCCATCCTCCCAAAGGAAAGTGCAGGGAGCATGTTGCTTATTGGTTCATTGGCTTAGCTTGTGCTAGCCATGCTTTTGACATCTTGTACAACTTGCCTTATGTACTGTTCCGATCTGAAAATAAAAGTCTTTGGCAAAAGCCAGAGTCATAAGTCCCTGTTCATCATCAAATGAGGAAAGCCAGGACAAATCCTTGCAACCCCAAGATTGGCACACTGTGTGGGGAAGAATTTTAATGTATTTATCTTATTACATGTATATCTTACCCTTCTAGCCTGATGGAACTCAGTGCGGTGTACATTAAGTTCCCAGGCTGTTTCCCTCCAGGCACTGATCAGACCCAGACCTGTTTAGCTTCAGCACGGCTCTGTATCATGTGTCCCCAGGTCATCTCCTTGGACATGAAATGCCTTCTATCTGGCATCAGCATCTAACCACTGCACTCTCAAGCATTTCTCACTACTGCTTTAACATAGCAAGTCCTCCCTCCCTCCCATCGCACACCCATTATAGATCTGGCAGCTTATGGGCCACACATTCCACTGTATTTTATTACTAACAACTCAGGCTGCGAGGTGAAAGAGACTGGCTTCCATCGCTAGGTTGTAGCATACTTTGTGAACTTGGCAAGGCGTGCGTAAGAGATGTCTTTCCAACAGAATTACTGGTGGTGCGTGTGTGTGTGTGTGTGAGAGAGAGAGAGAGAGAGAGAGAGAGAGAGAGAGAAGGGAGGAATGAAAAGGAAGTAAGTGTGGAGGTTGGTTTGCTTATCTGAGCAATCAGATTGCTCTGCCTCTAAATGTGCATTTGATTTATTATGTTTACCTATTAGATAGTGAGCTGAAACTATTTAAATTATCTGGCCAAGAAAAACCCAAGCGTACTTGCCCCTCCCCCCCCAGCAACCTCTGAGTGCGTGTACAAACATGAACAAACACCAGCACTCTAAGCTCTACTTCTGATAATCTTTCTCTGTCTGCTTTTTATTATTTATTTTTTAAGAGTCTGAAATGAACAAATGGCCTGCTTTAAATTATATCCTGTACCGGAGACCTGGGCATGCAACTTACTTCACTAGCTCCCATGCACCTTTAAATTATGTGGCCATCGCTTGTGTAGCAGGATTGTGGTACAGGCCTCACAGGCAGACACTGGCAAGGCTACACAGATCACATTATTGCACGGATAAACTGTCCTTGAACATGTTCTCTACTGATTTAGAAAAGCAAAGGGCCATTCCCCACATCCAAATCTGATTTACAGTATTGGTTCCCACCTTTGGCCTTAGTTTCTGAAGGGATAAATTCTGGAAGTGATTTCCCATGATTCACAGTGTTTTGGCAGTAGCTCGTGATGCTATTCCATTCTTTTAATGTCTGAGGAATTTAATAATGTATAGATTTTTTTCTGAATGACCATCCTGCTGTTGGTGTCTATCCAGCTTATGTTCCTTACTGTTACTAGCAAAAAACTAAGACGCTGCCACTTGTTTCTGACAATCATTATGAGAAGGATGGGCAGCCTGCTTCTGAAGGGATCTCCCATCAACAGTGCTCAAATTAGCGGGGAAGGGAAAGAAAGGAAGAGGGCCCTTAACTGAACCCACAAGCCCCACTCCAGGGACTGGGCAGAGGAGGAATGGTGGAGACCGCCTCCCCAGCCTGACTCTTCCAGAGAAGAAGTCAGTTCAGAATTACAACAGGGTTTGAGGGAGGTCACAGCTCAGAGGAAGATGAGGGGGAAGAGTTGGGAAATAATGGGAGAGGAGGAGGAGGCAGAGCTGGAGCATCAGGCTGACATGTTATCACTAGAAAGCATTCCAGACCCTCCATCTCCCAGAACCTGGTGAGCCTTAAAAGTAGGAGAGCAAAGAGCTCAAAGACAAATGGCCCTGAGTGACAATTGTCTTCTTTGATGAATGAGGAAGTCGGAGAAAAGGGGGAGGGGTGGAGATTTACTTGTGGGAGACTGTTTAGGATTTCCAGTGGGCTAGGATTGGAATTGTCTGTAATCCTGCCACTTAAGTCACATTGAGTTTGCGCAGTTTGCGTAATTGATGCACAATACAGAACCAAGAGAACTGGTTTTTATTGACGTAGAGCACGTTCCATCCTTCTGTCTTTTCATGCAATGTACTCCGACTGTAAGCCATGGTTTTTGCCAGTTTTTGATGCCAGAGCATCATGAATCCATCAGTTTTGGAGGTTCACCTTTTCCTGTTGCTTCAGATTGTGGTCTTGACATCCTAAGCCTGGATATTTTGGAACAATAGCAGTGGTAGTATGCATATCCCAGTCATGGTCAACGTCTCCTCTCCTCATCTTATGAAATGCCCATATGCTAGTGGTGGATTGCAAGCTATCTTGTCACTGTCCTGGGCCAGCCTGTTGGTGAGTGCAATCCAGGGCTTTTGTGCCTCTTCCGTATGCAAGAATCTCTAGTGTTTGGCTTCTTTACAGAGGCCCAGGTGGCACATTTGCATTAACTTGCATAGAACTACTACCTAAACAATTCCTCGGTTTAGTTAACACCTTGATATAAACAACTTAACAGTGCACCTCTGTTTCCCCATTTTTATCAGTCCATCTGGGACTTTGTTCACTAATCTATGCTTTGTGAAGGGATTTGGCCTAGGCTCAGGGTAGCTGTAGTTTGTTCCTACACTTGCATTCCTGATCCCACAAAAATCTGAAACGTTTTTAAATGTGCAAAAAAAGAAATAGAAAAGAAGAGGTGGTGGTGTCTGGTATGTGGATGGTTTTATACTATTGTACATTGTATTTAAATTCTAACATTTATTTCTAAATTTGTACCTATACCTTTGCATCAACACATGCAAGTATTATCGAAGCCTCTTAAGTCCTTCTTTTCAGCAATGCATCTCCTCATTTGGGGCAATGCGTTAAGTGGCCACTCTAGTCTCAGGCAGAGAGTGCTTCCCATCACTGGGTACCTTGAACTGACAATACCAGGGGTTGAATCCGACACCCTCTGTGTCAGGGAATGGTCGGAACAGGAAGACTGGGAAGTGTGCACTCAGTCTGATCAGCTTCTGTCCGAAGATGATGAGGAGGGGGAAGTTTTGCCCTCCCCTTGCCTACAACAGTTTCAGGAGGAGAGGGAGAGAGAGAGATGCCATACCATCCCAGGAGGAATTATCTAGTTACAAGGTAATGGAAGAAGAAGGGGAGGTGAGAGTGCAGCCTGCAGAGACCTCCCTGGAGAGTATGGGGGATCCTCCATCTCCACAGGCCCGTCGGTCCTTCTGCATCCTAGAACAGAGGAGGCAGAGGGGTGGGACTACTGGGAGTACCCGTTGGCACTCAGGATGTTGCTGGGGACGAAAGAGGCAGGGCTCAGAGTAGCCAACGTCTCTCTTTGTGTGGAGACATGGATTCCTGGCATGCATGCAACCGGATAATTGAATAAAAAGGATTATGAGATATGAACTGTTTGTTATTCTTGCCTTTGATGCTTCTGGAGGAGGAGAGGACTCTCTATGCCTGGCACTCTGTAGGCCAAGCAGGGCCACTCACCTATGGCCCCACTCCCATACTGTGGACAAGCAAAGAGCTATGAAGAGTACAGGAACACCTCAGCAGAATGGGTATTATGTGGCTCCTGTAGTATGCCACAGCACTGTCTGTCTGTCTGTCTGTCTGTCTCTCATGCACACACACTGCTGCACAGAAGGAATTCATTTCATTTCATAGTGCAAAAGATGTATCAGCAACAATACTCCGACTTTCCCCTTAGGACATCCAAACTTCTATGAGTGCTACAAACTAATACGCTGAGAAGGATTATGAAAATCCTCTCATAACATGCCAAATCACTGTATGAATCTTTTAAAATATTATTCAGCAAGTTGAGCTGAACTCTGGGACAGCTTGGCCCACGTTGTCACTGTGTTATATAAAAGTGCCATCAATTACCTTAAAAAAAATACCACCTACCCCCCACCAAACCCCAGTCTGCCGCCACCTCACTCTTTCAGGAGCTTGCTAGGCCATAAAAGAGCACAGCTAACAAGAAGCTAAGCAGCTGTTGTTCTTGGCAAGGGCAGTTAGATTTTCCCTCTGCGTGTGGCAAATTCAGCTGTAGGGAAACAAGAACATCCCATTATTCAAGTGGGAGAGGGTTGCGTTTATTGTGAGCCTTTGAACCATCTCCTTCCCTGACCTTAGACTTCTCCTTAGACTTCTGAAAGTCTAAGAATTTATCTTTAGAGCTGGGGGAGGAAAAGGTGGAAGCAGCCCTTGTGGAAGATTGTTCCCCAAAGGAATGGGGCTACAATGCAAGTACCAGCCCCAGACTCCCCTGTGGGAAAATTATATAATTTGAGGCATTTCTACTGTGGATAAGACCTTTGGCAGCGATGCATGCTCCTAAGGCTTTGCTGGGGAAAGATGCTCTGCTGGGACCCTGTCAGTGGCCATTGGCACCAGGGATGGGGGAGATATTCATTTTGTGTAGGGCAGGAAAGGATGGGCATTGCCCTTTTCAACTGCAAAATGGTGAGGCCCTTGTTATGTTTTTGTAATTCGCACTTCCAGAAACAATATGCAAGCCAAAACTCAGCTGTCCTTAAAAAGCGGCACTTTTCCAAATTTTGTGATACTGTTCTCCAGCATTCTCCCCTTCCCCACAAAAGTGTATAGCAGTGGAAAATATGCCCAGAAATAATAGCGAAAATAACAAACAAAAAGGAATTCTATTGGGGGAAACAGCTTGCAAAAACAGTTATAGTATGAGAACTGTGCACTGAAATGCAGTCAAATCTTCATGAGGGCTTCAAAGCAATATTCGCAAGCAGATGCAAAGATGCAGTGAACTGAATTTAAGATTGGGAAAATGAGAGACACCGAGAGAAACCGAAGTGGGCAGATCCACCCTGCTTCCTAAATTTGCTACTGCTTCTGCTCACCTTTGTTTGCCCACAGGTATGAGGCCTTTTAACATGGGTAGAAAAAGTGATACCAATGGCAGATCAAGGTAAGGAGGAGCCTCCTCATATCCTTCCTGTGGAGAGTTCAGCACTAAAGGAATTAAGAAGCATTTGAGGGAAGAGTCCTAGCCCAGTGGCAAGCTGCTTTGCATGAAGAGGTCCCCCGACGTCTCCCAGTGTGGCTAGGAGAAACGTCCTGCCTGAAATCCTGGACAGCTCCTGTCCATCGGTGCAGACAATGGTGAGCTAGATGGACCAGTGGTCTGACAGGATATAAGACAACTGCCCATCTCCCTTGCTCCTCATGCCCTCTTCAAATGCTTGCAGCATTCCAAGTATAATGCTAAGGTATAAAAGCATAAAACTGGATTGGGGGAGCAGGAGAGGGAAGCAACAGAAACAAAGCTGTACAGTGGTACCTCAGGTTACATATGCTTCAGGTTACAGACTCCATTAACCCAGAAATAGTGCTTCAGGTTAAGAACTTTGCTTCAGGATGAGAACAGAAATTGTGCTCCAGCGGCACGGCAGCAGCAGGAGGCCCCATTAGCTAAAGTGGTGCTTCAGGTTAAGAACAGTTTCAGGTTAAGAACAGACCTCCAGAACGAATTAAGTACTTAACCCGAGGTACCACTGTATACTTTAAAGCCCTAAACGGCCTCGGCCCAGTAGACCTGAAGGAGTGTTTCCACCCTCATCATCCAGCCTGAGGTCCAGCTCTGAGGGCCTTCTGGAGGTTCCCTCACTGTGGGAACTGAGGTTATATGGATCCTAGTGGGAAAGCACATTTCTGCCTTTGAATTATTCTGTTTTTGTGTGTGTGCAGAAGGAAGACTCCCCCGTTTCTGCCAGCCCAGCTCTTTCCCCTGCCCCACACATTCCACAATCTCACAGGCTTCAATTGCTGAATTGCAATTTATCAGGGTTGTTTTTTTTACAAAACCACAACCATTTGTAGGGTAGAAAAGAGGGCAAAATTACACTGTCTAAAGTTTGGGGGCAATTCCACCCCCACCCCCCCACTAGACATCCCCAGACATTTGCTGTTTTGATTATAGCTTATCTCCAGCAGCGAGCTTCTCTTAAATAAGACAGTAATTGCTTGTTTCGAAGACATGTCATTATAATACAAACACGAGAGACGCACGTCATTTCGATGAAGAAAAGAGGAGCTGCGGAAAATGACTTCAAAGTCTTATTCGAGCTCTCTCCCTTCTCCGAGAAGCCCACTGAAAATAAATCACTCACCCAAATTAAGTATGATGTTCCAAACTCGTCTGATGTGATTGTCACGGAATCATAATGCAACATTTGCTATTCAAGCCGCAGCCACCAAAATGCTCCTGATATTGAATTGATTGCACCTCCTTTTACCAGCACAAATTTAGATTAAAAACACTTCCCTCCCCTTCCCTCTCAAGGTCCTTTCATTACCATCAGTCAAGACAGCCATTTGCATCATTTAACCTTTGTACCGTAATCATGATACTTAGCATTTGTATCATGCTTTCAAGTGTTCAGGGTACTTTACACGTATTATTATCTCGTTACAAACCCATATTATTATCCTCCACATTGCGGCAAGTAGAGGGGCAGGAAGACCAAGTCGAAGAGAGTGATTTGCTCAAGGGCAACTGATGAGTTCATGGCACAGGTGAGCTTTGATCCAGGAACTTCCTGTTTTGCAGCTCAGTCTCTTAGCCACATGATCTCATGCAAGCCTCCTTTCAACGACAATGGATTAGGGTATTGTGACACTTCTGATTCCTTTACCACCCTTCAAAGTGCAGGAGAGCATCGCAGACTCATGGACCTTCTCCCCAATCTGCCTCCCCTCACTGAAGTAAATATCTTGTCCCCTCATTTCCCATCTTTAACCATGGTTTACTATTCCATAGGAACACACACTGCCGTGGGTTGACATTAACTATAACCAAGGCTTGGAAGCAGGTCCCCAAGTCCATGCTGTCCAATGTGAACATTTGATCCTGCAATAACGTTTATGTAATATGAACAGCATGCACCAATCAGAACCCAGAAGTCATCCAGGGATTTGGAGTGCGATGTCGCCACCACTCTACTGATGTCACTCAGCTCTATCTCTCCATTCAGTCTGAATCAGAAGATGCTGTAGGTGTGCTGGACTAGTGCCTGGAGGCAACGAGGACCGATAAACTATGACTGAATCCTGACAAGATGGAGGTGCTGTGGATAGGCAGCTCTCATGTCTGGGAATTGGGGAAATAGCCTATTATGGTCAAGGGAGCACATCCCTTCAAAGAGCAGCTACAAAGAACTTGGGAGCAGTCTTTTACTCAATGCTATCACAGTGGAGTACGTATTTCCAGCAATGGCTAGTTTGGCCTCTATGACCATTCCTGGTCCAGAATAGTCTGACATAAGTAATTTATGCCTGGGTGACCTTGTGTTTGAATAATGAGGGACTGCCCTTAAAGATGGCCTGGAAGTGGTAGCGATTGCAGAATGCCGCTGCCCAGTTAGCAGCTAGGGCAGACAAGATGGAAACATGTGATGCTGATCCCAAAAACACTGGGCTGGTTGCTTGTGTGCTACTAGGCCTGGTTGAAGGCACTGGCATCTAAAATCCTCAACAGCTCAGAACCAAAATATCTGCAGAAGAGTGCCTCTTCCAATAGCAGCCAGTACTGAACCTTGTGATCAGTGGAGGGACTCAGCTTGCTGTTCCCCCCTTTCGATTCAGGGTACAAGGACATGCAACAGGGCCTTCTCCACGGTGGCACCTCATCTTCACCTCATGTGTAGGCAGTTTTCTTTACTCAGGTCTTTGGACTGATCCAGCAGGCCTCTTCTTATGCTTTTATAGCTCAGCCCTGACTGTTTAGAAGTGTATCAGAGAGCATGTCAGTAGTTATGGGCACCTAATAATTGGACATGGAAGATATAGATCTCAAGATATAAATCTTGAGCTCTGAAAGTGGCAAACATACTTCTAGGACCTCCTATGGTTCAGAGATGGGAGAAGTGTCTCTTCCAACATTTCCCCCCATCCACACATAATGGTACCTCACTGCAGGCATTTAAAGATGTGGCTGTTCACTCATAAACCAGCATAAAGGGGGAAAAAACATGTTCAGAGTTGCATAGGAATCTGCCTTATACTGAATCAGGCCACTGGTCCATTTAGCTCAGTATTGCGTACAGTGGCTGACAGTGACTTCCCAGTTCCACCCAGCTCTGCATGCATCACTGAGCTAAGGCAGCCCTTCTGAGCTACCATGGAGCTGCAGCAAAGACCCTACCGCTGACCCCATGCATCAGAAGATGGAAAGTGAAACCCCCCCAAATGTACAAAAAAACAGTGGAGCATTGCTATGGGGCATTAACCTCACTGTTCACCGTCTCTGCTGCTTGTTCTTTGTGTCTGGTATATGCAGCTACCTTCTTTCACAGGGTACTCCTCTGATGTTCCTGGAAGATAATTTGTGTAATTAATTGTGCCAACCTTTCATGTGGGAGCTGGAGGGAAAGAACAGAGAAAGGGAAAGTGCCATGGCCTTTAGCATTCTCTTATGAGAACATATTTTCGGTAATCATGGCATCAAGTTGCTTGGCTATGGTTTTCGCTCTACCCTGCAGAGCCAGAAATTTTTGCTGCGACATAATCTTCTCCATTGAATTCCCTTAAAATGTACCTTTGAGCAGCAGTGAAACAAAATCTATGCTCTTTCTGCGTTTGTGGTTCTATCGCTTTTACTTTCACATTTTTTGGTACTGTTTTCAAGATGTGGTCACTGGGAGCATTATAAAATCTGGAGTGACTGTTTTTTAACAAAACCAAACCCTGAATATGAGTCAGTTGCCCACGTTTTCCTTTAGTACCGAAACAGAAAGGTACTAAACTTAATACATAGCAGCCTTCAAAATAATTAGAAGAAACACTCCTTCTTTACAACAGGACAGACTGAATAAATATGATGATTCCACAGTTGAGGACAAGAATCACTCTAGCCAGCACTCTCAGGATGGCAAGCAAGCAGGTGGTTGCTCAATGGCAGAGCAAATGGTTTACACAAAGAAGGTTCTTGGTTCAATCTCCAGCACCCCAAGGTAGTGCTGGGAGAGACCCCCACCTGAAACACTGCAGAACTGCAGCCAATCAGCATGGACAGGACTGAGTTAGATGGACCAATCATCTGACACAGTTCTAGGTATGTTCCTGGGTCCCTATATACATACCCTCCAACATTTCCCTGATGAAAATAGAGACGTCCTGTTCCATGATGATAATGCTACTATTTATACTCCACACATCTTATTGGGTTGCCCCAGCCACTCTGAGCAGCTTACAGCATACAGTGGTACCTCAGGTTAAGTACTTAATTTGTTCCAGAGGTCCGTTCTTAACCTGAAGCACCACTTTAGCTAATGGGGCCTCCTGCTGCCACTGCACCACAGCTGCACGATTTCTGTTCTCACCCTGAAGCAAAGTTCTTAACCTGAGGTAATATTTCTGGGTTAGCGGAGTCTGTAACCTGAAGCATATGTAACCCGAGGTACCACTGTATATAAAAACATAATAAAACATTAAACATTTTTTTAAAAACCTTCCCTATACAGGATTGTTTTCAGACGGCTCGAGGCTTGGATAACTCCATACCCTCCAATATTTCTCCAGTGAAAATAGGGACATCCTAAGGAAAAACAGGACATTCCAGGCTCAAATAAGAGACTGGGATGGCTTCTCTAAATCACGGATGTCCCTGGAAAAGAGGGACACTTGGAGAGTCTGTATATATTCAAACTTCTGCCAATTACAACTAACAAAAGTGGGTTTCAGCCTTCCCGGCTACTTTTATGTCATCTCCAGGTCTTTATGCTGCTCCAGGTCTGAGAAGGCCCTTTTGCAAACTGCCTTTGGTGGGTGAAAATCACATAGCTGTTTGACATCTGCTAGGATGGCATTCCACAGGGTCTGTGTGTCTACCTAAAAGGCCCCAGGCTGGTTCCCTGTAACCTCACCTGTCGCAATGAGGGAACTGCCAGAAGGCCCTCAGAGCTGGATCTCAGTGTCCAGGCTGAACAACGGGGGTATAGATGCTCCTTCAGGTATACAGGGACAAGGCTGTTTAAAGGTCAACACCAACACTTGGAAGTGTGATCAGAAACGTACTGTGAGCCAATGTAGTTCTTTTAGGACCTGTGTTATGCGTTCCCAGTCACCAGTCTAGCTGTTGCATTCTGGATTAGTTGTAGTTTCCAAGTCACCTTCAAAGTTAGCCCCACATAGAGTGCATTTCAGTAGTCCAAGTGGGAGATAACCAGGGCATGTACCGCCCTGGCGAGACAATGTGCAGAATGGGCACACTGAGCTGTCCTAAGTGTTCACAGTCATAGCAGGGTCCCTGTGTGATAGCACTATAATGGTTACTCCAGCCCTGGAAAATCTGAGCAGATGTGGTTCCTAGAAATTAATTATTCCTTTGCTGTAGGAGAATAGCTGGCTGTATGCAAGATGCATGGAGACAAGGGGGAATGAAATGATTTTGTCCAAGCTGTCTGTATACTCTCACGTATCCAGTTTAAAAATTCAGCTGTAATTGTGACCCATTTCAGTAATGAAACATTCATGCCAGACTGTGGAAATGTAAAATACACACCCTGCAGAAAAATGTGGTTAGTATCCAGGACCGATAAGGCAGATGGCTGTGAAAGTTGATGATGAATTATCTTCACAAAAAGGGGAAGGCAGCCAACTGTTCAGGTGGTTGATTTATTTAATGTTATCACAGCCTTTGCTAAGGAACTCAGTTTGCCATGTTTGACTTGTCTACACATCTCCCATTTTATTTTATTTTTAAATGTGTAAGATAAGGCATGAGTCACAAAGGCTGAGGCTATAGCAATGGATATTATAGGGATTACCCTATCAGGTGGGAGGAAATCACTATGTGGTTGATGAAAGGGGTTAAGTCCCCTTCCCTTAACCACTGGTCAGTTTCCATAATGAAGTTTTCATTGATATTGTAATAGAAGATCTGGCGTCCTCTTTCATCATCCCTAGCCAAGGAGAAGAAGGTGCTGGCTAGTTAATAAAGTGAAAAAGCAGGTCAACAAGAATAATTTTTGTGCAGGACACAAGAATAATTTACTACATGACAAATTTAGAAGAGAAAGTGACAAAACGCCAGCTCATCATTCACCTGCTCATCCTCCAATGCAATACATAAAACAAAGAAGTTAGTCTCTGCACAAAGGAATAAGCAGACACAAATCTGGCATGTGACTAAAGTTGGAGCAAGCAGAGCCATGTCTGCATCCATCACTGGTCAAATGAAGAGAGAGAGGGAGGGAGAAGCAGGAAATACTACATGTTCCTTCCTCTCTGCCTATCAGCAATACAGCTCTGTGGTGTTAGCCCCTTCTCATGCTAACTAGCAAGAATATGCATTGGTTATGTTTGGCTGCTAATCTCCCACAACATTAACCACGGAATCATAGATGGAAACAGATCACATAGTCCAGCAGGGGTGGGGAACCTCCCGTTGTTGTTGTTGTTGTTGTTAAATGTGACCTTCCAGAACTCTTCCCAAACCATACCTAAAGCTGGTTATACTCTAAATATAAGTACCGGTATTTTGCCTGCATAGTTTTTTCTGCTGCTATTGCTGTGAACCAGTGAATGATTCTAAGTAAATCTTATTTTTGATCTTATTTCTCAGATTGTTGCCTGATGCTTTGCTAAGCAGGATAAGAAGGAAGAAGCCAGCTTACTTGCTGTGGTCTAAACTACTGAGCCTATTGGTCTTGCCGACCGGAAGGTCAGTGGTTCAAATCTGCACAAAAGGGTGAACTTCCATTGCTCCCAGCTTCTGCCAACCTAGCAGTTCGAAAGCACACTAGTGCAAGTAGATAAATAGATACCGCTGTGGCGGGAAGGTAAATGGCACTTCCATGCACTCTGGCCTCCGTCATGGTGTTCTGTTGCACAACAGACAGCTTTCTGGGTCATGTGGCCAGAAAGCGGTCTGTTGACAAACACTGGCTCCCTCAGCCTGAAAGCGAGATGAGCTCCAGAACCCATAGTCGCCTTTGACTGGACTTAACCGTCCAGGGGTCCTTTACCTTTACCTTTACCTTTACCTTACTTCATAGCTGGACTTAGTCAACACAAGGTTTTGCAGCCTAATCCCTATGCTTTTAATTTTGTTGCCAGGGATGGGATTTTGAAACTCTGTTCCATCCACCCACATGGGCACCTATAGCAATAAATGGCAATTAATATATCCTTTCCTACCAATTAAAACCCATCCCACAAATGTCAAGGTGCTTAATATGCGAACAGGTGAGCTTGGTTAGATGACTGGGGAACCTGGACACTTTTGAAGGGGGGATAAGGACTTCTACGACTATTGCTCTTCATCAGTCTATATGGTACCATCTGGGAATTAAGCAGATGATGCTATGCTCACCTGACTCTTCTTTCATGTTATCCACTCCTAGCACTGACCTGGCTTCCCTAAGGCCAGCTTTCTGCATTGTCCTCACCCCTTCCCAGATAAGAGCAGGTCTTCCTTCTCAATGAGAAGTGAGCAGTGCAACAGTGTACTTGTGACATTTAGAAGTTAGAGAACTTTAGCGGGAAATCAAAATCCATGGCCAGCAAGAACTGAGAAACTCTCACCTAACTGTTGCATACAAGAACTCTGAAAAATGCCACTGAGTAATGAGAAAAGAAAATGCACCATGTCCTCTTCGTGCTTAATGATATGCTCTACTTGACATTATTAAAGCACTTAGAGGAACCCTTGTGCCTCATTCTCTGCCTGCATTTTATTTAAACAACTGCAGACAGCAATGGGCTTTAGTGCTCGCTCGCAGAGGATTTGTTTTTAGCAAATTGCGTCCTGAAGAGAGTACTAATCATGCTGACATGTTCTCCAGAGATGGAACCCATTTAGAAGCGTGCGTAGGAATGCCTGGTGACTCTGCTGGTTTAATTTTGCATTAGTGGGCTGAGATCACCAGGCATTACACTGATTGGAGGAGATTCGCTGCCTGCGCTGCTCCCAGGTTTTGCTGAGTGGCTTGATGGGCAGGGAGATTTACAGCGAGGATTTAGAGGAGGCAGTAATATGCTGCCTTCCGGTCTTGAGCCTACAGAGGAGAAGGTAAAACTGAAAGGGAGGGGAAGGAGATGTGAGAGTCAATAGGATGATGGTCCCAGGGAAGGTATTTTTGGTAACAGAGTGTTCCATCTCAAGTACATGAATTATGGAAGGATTTTTAAAAGCATGAATGGAGACACTGGAGTATTAAAAATGAGCACAAACCTTCTAACTTTTCACGAATGAAAATGTGGTTGCAATCCTATATCCACTTACTTGTCTCTTTAAGCATAAACTCAATTTAATAGGCATATACAGAGATGATTGTACTGCAGTTCTTATACCATGCACTGCTGTTCTTTATAACATATCACTGAAGACCCTTTTCTACTTGCTGTGTGTGTTTTCTCTGGAATTAACTTGCTCTTTGCTGAAGATGTGGAATTCCTTTTCCAGTATACCTGGTAAATCACACTGGTCCTCCTACAACACCTCCTGCAGTCAGCACTTCTAATAGACATTGGTCATGTTGCCATGGGCAACATGTGGCCCTCTAGATGTTCTTGGAATCTACGGTAAGTCCCATGATGCCTGGTCAGGAACAGGGATCATGGGACTTGTAGTCCAGCAACATCTGGAAGACCACAGGTGCTCCATCCCTGGCGTACATGAATGTGCAGCAGAGGCAGCATGCATCTACCCTTCAACCCCACCTCTAGGTGAGATGTGTAATTTCTACATATCTGGCAGTGGGGCTGAAACCTAAGAAGGCGAGTTCGAGTAAACTAACTCTTAACAATCCCAAAAAGAATTCCAGCTGTGCAAAATGAAAAACAAGTAATGTGATTTTCCAGGGACATGTCCTGAGAAATTGGGACTGGTAAATAGAGGCATTTAGAGCTTATGGATCCAATCACCGTCTGAATGATGTTAATGGCAAAGCTCAGCATACCTTCAGTTTTTCTCTAGTTACTGGAGAGGGGTGAGTGTGAGAAAGAAGTGAGTTTTAATTTGGAGGAATTCAAAATACATTTTACAGAAAAAAACTCATTACATTTTTGGCTAGACCTTGACCCTTTTGAATTTGGGTCTGGCCTCAAATGAATTTTGACCCCATCCATGCTGATAGTCTCCCTGCCAGTTCCCTTTGTCTCATTCCAATATAAACAAACTTGCCTTTGAGAAGCTGTGGATGAACCAGGAAGTGCTCACTTGAGAAACAAAGTGTCTTTTCCAACTTCTCTTTAACCTTTACAAGACAATCTAGGGGTGAATTCTCTCCCACTAAAAGCAATGGAACAACAACAACTTCTTCTCCTTCTCCTTCTCCTTCTCCTTCTCCTTCTCCTTCTCCTTCTCCTTCTCCTTCTCCTTACCTTACCTTAGTGTAATCATAACCAATACTGGTTGCTAAAACACATAGAACAGCTTTGCTCAACCAAATGTCCTCAGTATGTTTCATACTACAAATCCCATCAGCCCCCCAACTAGCAGGGTTAATTGGAGCTGAAGGCCAAGGTATTTGGAGCAGAGGCAGCAATGGACACACTTGGGTTTTTATTATTTCTTTAGTTATTTCTCTCCCAGCTCCCATGGATCAGCTACCCCCACAGAGCAACAGAAAGATAGAAAGCGTGCATAATTTGCTTGCCGAATGCAGTAGAATTAATCTGAGACTTAAAGAGCACATCAACCTGAAAGAGGAACTGGGGGAACACTGAAAGAGAAAATGGCAAACACCCTCCCCAGCTCATGAATGAGGGTAAAGCAAGGAGGAGGCCTCAGAGGCTTCTTGGGCACTGGCAAGGGCATGATTGTGCCCACCAGCGCCACTTTGGCGATCCCTGATCTGGAGTGATACAAAAGCTAATTTAGAACTATCTTGTAAAAATGCCTCTTTGGAAGGAAAAAAAGTTCCATCACCATGGTTGGAAACAATATTTGTGATGGCACTAAGCATCTAAACAAAGCGCTTGGTAATTCAAACCAACTGCTGATTTTAAGGTTCTTTCCCCCCTCTTTCCATTCATTTTTGGCACTACATCCCACTGCAGTCTTGACTAGTTTCTTTTAGCTCTGGAAAGAAAAAAAAAAGGTTTGGAAAAAAAATTGAAAGGGGAAGACAGGAATGAGGGAATTCTTACATTGCATGAGTGTGGTTTAATAGTGTGTGCTATTTGTACACATCACTAACTGGGGAAGTTAAATCATTTTTGGATACAAATTGCTTCCAGAATGCTGTTGAACTCAAGTCTTTAAAGTGAAAAATCTTCACTGCCTGTTATTACAAGGACTCTTGCCAGCTAAAACCAGTTTCTCTCAGGATTTTTATTTTTATTGCTATTTGTGCCATGCTGTCTAAGAACCTCATGTTTATGAAGCTTCCATTTTCTTTATTAAACGCATAGAATGTCTTCCATGGGTGATTTTACTAAAGGCAGGTTTGCAAGAGCAGCTCTTTCAGTGTAACCCTTCCTTCATAAGCTTCGGCTCCTGTTTTGTTCTTATAGGATGCTTTCTTCCATGCGTCAACATCACATCACAACCACTCCTGCATTATTATCATCATCAACCTTTATTACGATCCAGAGACCCAACAAATCGTTACAAAGCGATACACAATTCATACAGCCTACCTCCAGGTTAAACAAGCATTATTATTATTTCATTTATTTAATTTATGGAATGCTTCTCATGAAGCATCCTCATGAAAACAGAACGTGTGTGTGTGTGTGTGTGTGTGTGTGTGTGTGTGTGTGTGTGTAACAACAATATTTAAAATCAATTCAGATCCAGTACATATACCAACTGGGAACTGTTTTTTAAAGAGCAAATATTCAGACAACACAGTATCTGAACAACAGCAAAAAAAAAATACTTATTAGGAATGTATAAAAATCGCCTCTGATGATTTGCTAACCTCGTATGAACTTCTTTTAAAAAATTGTTCTCAGTATTCCTCTAAAAAATATGCCCAAGCAAGAACTTCCAACTTCTGCATGAAGTTTCCCCAAACTAACTCCAAATACTTCACTACATGCAGAATCTAGTGGCAACTCCATGTGGCAGTTATACTGTGCTTGTAGCTGGTGAAAATCCTCATAAAACTTAGATTCCAAACCCCTAAATGAACTTTTTTCTCTTGATATTTGGCTGATTTTGGCTCTGGGGAGGTTTCATGAAAGCCACCCCTTTTCTTTCAACAAACAAACAACCTTTCCACTGCCTGCTGGTAATCCTGGCATCAGTGATCATGATCCTCACTGCATTGTCCTCTTGATTCGTCTTCAGAAATCATTGCATCACGAAATTTCATGGCTATGGGACGTTATCACAAAGCCAACTCAGAGTGAGGGCAATGCTTCCTGGTGTCATATAGTGGGGAGTGGAATCACTCTTGCCAATAAGTGCAACAGAGCCTTCTGAAAACTTGCCCAGTTAGTAGGAGACATTGTCTGCAGCCTGTAAAGAGGGTGGCAAAATTTGGCCATTCCATCTCAGCTCTATGACTGAGGGATCTGTCATTAGCTGAATCTGCAACTGCCTAAGTTGGGGCCACTTTATTTCCTGCATTGCAAGAAGTTGGATTAGATGAGCCTTGGGGTCCCTTCCAACTTTACACTTCTATGATTCTATGATTTTTCTTTACAGTGGAGTAGGTACCCCTGCTTCCATACTGTTGACTCATATGAATATAGGGTCCCCATTAGTTAAATCAGTAATGATATACTGGGCAAGAGACTTTGGCTATAATATGCAGTTTGCATCATGGGGGAAGTTATGGAAAGAGGATTTGAAGTTTATAGCCTGCTGTTTGTTAAAAGAAAATAATATGAAAATGATGTACCGTTGGTATCTGACACCCAGCAAAATTGCAAAAATGTATAGAACCAGTTCGAATGTGTGCTGGAAATGTAAAGAGAAAAAGGGTACTTTTTATCATATGTGGTGGTCATGCTTTCTGGGAAATGATATATAACGAGTTGAAGAAAATGTTTAAGATAACTTTTGTTAAAAAACCAGAGATGGGGGTTTTTTTTTGCTAGGCATCATGGGTGAGGAACTACCAAAATAAAATAAAAGACTGTTTATGTATGCGGCGATGGCAATGAGGATGCTTTTGGCCCAGAGATGGAAAGAAGGAGAAGAACCGACCAGAGAAGCGTGGCAGACCAAGTTAATGGAATATGCGGAAATGGCAAGACTGATGGGAAAGATCAGAAGCCAGGAACACCAAGTATTTTTAAAAGACTGGAATAATTTTTAAAATATATTTGAAAGACCGCTGTAAACAGTTGAAATCACTGGCAGGAATACAATGACACTTGCAAAGTAACATGAACTTAGGTTACCATGATTATATAAAAGATGGAGCACAGTAAAAGATGCAGGAATAAAATTTGGAAATGGAACCTATAGAGGGAGGGAAGGAGGTCTAAAGGTTCGAAAGAACCTCTTTTTATTTTTGGAATGGTTATATTTGTTGTGTACGACTTTATGTAAAACTAATAAAAACTTTTTTTTAAAAAAAGAAGACTATAGGGTCTCCATCAGCCCTTATGTGGATGCCACATTTAACAGCTGTGCATATTCCTGCCTGCATACTGGCTCTTGGAAGCCTTCCCAGTTTCCTGGCACATATAATTTTCCAGTGCTTGCCTCCAACAGCGTACGTTTTAACAAAGAGCTCATTTTTGTGTGTAATGCAGCAAACCTTCCTACAATGGATCCATATGTGTTGAACTCTTCACAAATTGGCTCACTCCACCCACAACCAAGTTTGGCTACTGAGTGGGTAAGGAAGTGCTGTGCTGGTGAACCCCTACAGCCCAAATCACAGCGCTGCCACTTAAGCCTTCAGTATCACTTATGAACTTAGGAGACATGTATTTACAGATGATAGGAGGACAGATAGGTTAACCCCAGCATGATGCTCAGAAACTGTATGGAAGAGATTTGAATAGAGTATCCAATCTTGGTGTGTTTGACCCTTTTGGATATACTTTAAGCCCTTGTTGTTGGGTATCTAAGCAGCCACTTACCTGGGTTACCTGTCAGCTGAAACATTTATCAAAGGATCTGCATCCAGTGTCCTAATATTTGGAAGTTAGGCAGGTAGTAATAGAGAGAGGACCTACAGTAAGTGTAGAAAAAGTGTTGTTGTTGGACTACAATCCAATGATCCGAGGTACTGCTGGCTGGGGCTGTTTAGAGTTGTTGTCCAACAACAAATGGAGGACACCATACTGTCTACCCTAGAAACCTGGTGTTTGCCAGATGTCATTGAACTACAACTCCCATCTGCCCCAGCCAGCATGGCCAGTGGTCAGAGATGATGGGAGCTGTAGTCTAACAGCATCTGGAAGGCACCATATTGGGAAAGGCACCAACTATGGAATCCTCCTAAGACATGTTCACCAAGTCCCATCATTACTATCAGGCTAGGTATGTCCTGTTTATCTGAGCTTTCAAAGGTGTGTAAGATGTCTGAGTGGGATTAACTAAGTTGTGGTGTGAGTGGAATGAGGTCCACTCACATAACTGGGACTTCCTGTCTCTCTTCCCCACATATGCCCCTAAATTTGCTCTGGTGGGTTTGGGGAAACCACCACAACAGGTTTAGTGGGTACATGTGGTGGGAGAAGAGGAGGGGAAGTCCTGTTGCACAAGGGGACCTTGTTCCTCACACAAATACTCCACTTAGCACTATGCTGAATTCTGCCCTCTGCTGTAACTGCATTCATTACATTTCTTTCAATATTTTATACTGCTTTTTATTGGTGCCTTGAGGGCTTTTAAAATGGAAAGGTGGCAGAGCAGAAATGTCTTAAATAAATAAGCATGTAGCTATGGGTTTGTGTTTTTGGGGTGGGGGTGTTCGCTTTGGTAGTAGAGTCATCTGGAAGCGGGAACCTTTCTAGCTTTTCACCACTAGACAAATTTGAGGCAGCTTTCTCAAATCAATGATAGCTCCAGCTGGTGGATCAGTCCAAGAAATATTCGAGATTTATCAGGAGATCCTATTCTCTCTCCCACATGGCAGTGCCATCATCAGTAAGCCTCTTGCCTCGAATGAAATATCCAGGCAAATAATGTTCTCCCTATCACCAAACAAGGAGAGAGCACAACCCCTACTTCCTTTGCATCCCATTGCCCAGCTGTAACTTCCCCGTGGATGCATGTGATTAACCTACTAAGCATTATTGGAAACCAAATACATTGTTAACAAACCTAGCCTTTTTATCTCCACTTAGCACACAGTTTTGTGAGTGGTAATGAGCTATTCTGCTAAAAGGGCCTGAGGCAAAGATTGGGAGATTGCGCATGTTATGTAAACACATTTATTTTGGGAACTGGAGGGCTATTTCGTGCTGCACTTAGACCACATTTGTTCTGGCTCCATAATGACCATTTGATTCCATCTGATAATGAGGGAGCGACAATGCAGCCTCCACTGTCAGTGAGTTTGTTTCTGTAGGAATGAGATGGAACAATGTAAGCTTTTAACAGCGAATATTCAGGCTCTGTTAGGAGTAAATAAAAATTGATTCTCTCCCCTCCCCCTCCCCCAAAAGTTGCATGTTCTCAATTAGACTCAATGCACAAACATCTTGATTTACTTTTTAATCAAAAGGTCAAAACTGTTTGGCACCAGAGTCCTAAAGTTGTTGCAAAAAGAAAAAGAAAAAATGGATGCCATAGAACTGGAAAGGGAAATCAATGTGATCAAAGGGTTGGAGCACCTCCCTTACAAGGCAAGGCTAAAGTGTTTGAGGCTTTTTAGTTGAAAAGAAGGATGACTAAGTGGGAACATGATCAAGGTTTACAGAATTATGACTCTTGTTTTTATCCCTCTGTACTAAAACTCAGATCATCCAGTGAAGATGACGGGGAGAGGGTTGAGAATGCATTTCTTTCCACAATGTGGAACTGACTTGAAGAATTCAGGACCCCAAGATGTGCTGATAGTTAGGGGGGAAATTGGGGTTATTCAAAAAATGGAGCCACCCATCTAGCTGACATTGGATCTGGAAGTCAGCACTTTCAGCTACTGATACCACTTGGACCTCCAGTGACAGAACTGGACCCAAGAGTACTTCCAGATTGTGTGCTTCCACTCAACCCTTTGTCCCACATATCACCTTGTCCTGTAAGCCCTCAGCTCACAGGGGGCATCTCAAGTACATGCCTGTAGTTTTGTCATAAAATTGAAGCCATTCCCCAGGTTGTGGGCAAGAAGCATGGCTGTTTCTCTTAAAATCCTTGGTGAAGGATATGGCTTCCTTATGCCACTCCTTGGCTTTCCCACCTCCAGATCCTTCTGACACCAGTCCATTAGCAACATGATGTCCTGTGCAAAAAACAAGCATTCTGAAGCGCTTGAGAAATAAAGCACCACAAGGGTCAATAAGCCATCAGAGATTCTGGAATGGCTCCACTTCAGTAAGACGTTGGATCGTGTGGATCATCAACTTTGTATTTTTTTGGGGGGGGCGCCATTGTCTATGAAACAAAACCCATGTACAAGTGAGGGATAAAGACTTGAGAGAGCCCTGACATTTGTGTAAGTACAAAAAATGAGAGAGAGGGAACCCTAAGGCAATGAGGGGTGGGGGAAACCCAAAACAGACCAACAAAGGCTTCAGTGGCCACTGAAAAAATGGGAAAGTGGGACTGAGTGGGGAGGACAAGAAAATGGAATAGAGAGACCGGATATTCCAATATTATGGTGCAGGTCCCACTGAGAGTAACCCATAACCCCACTTTCCTCAAGCCCAGCCTCAAATGTAAGCAGATAACAGATCAGATCAGGGCCAAGAAAGACTGATTTTAAATGAGTGGTTCTTTAAATAACATGGCAGCTGCCTTCTCCAAGGTTAACAAGATAAATGATCCAATTTACTTTGCCCGTGGATTTAAATTATAATATAAGTTCATTTTTTCAAATGTCTTGGGGCACATCAAAAAAATATTTGGATAAATGAAAGGTCAGATACAGGGAAGTGCTGTTACATATAATCACGCTGACAGCTAGCTCCTAGGAGAAGGATTTCAATAGCCAGCAAAATATGTGTGAATATTTTCTTTCCTTGCTGTGAACATTGGGATATGTTAGAGCATGATTGGCCAGCTCAAGGCTGCATTCCATGTAGTTTGTTCCAGTTTCCTGACGTTTCCAAAACTCTTAATTTCTGCGCATTATCACTAAGCTTTTGCATGAAGTAAAAGCCACTTCCAGAAATATAGCAGAATATAGCACTCATTTCTGTGTTATATGCAAATGGATTTTCCCCCGGAAGCAAATAACATGGCAATGAGTGCTAAGCTTGCACTGTATTCTCCTATATTTCTGGAAGTGGCTTTTACTGCTTGTGAAAGCTCAATGATAAGGCAGAAATTAACACAGGGAAATGGTGGAATTAGCTTCAGTAGGACAGGCAGAGTCTCTAAGAAGTATTTAAGGAGATCCAATCCCCAACATTTATTATTAAAGAAGGGCGCCATGGCTTTATACTGCTGCTCCCAATTCCTGTGTTGTTGTTCTGTAATGTTATCAATTGATTTTGAGAGTAACAGAAATAAAATACAGATACCTTCTCCAATGAAATGGATAAGAGGGCAATATGGTCTAGAGTTTGACTTACAGATTTAATACAAACCACATTTAGTGTGGTTGTATGTATATAAGTATGTGGGGGGGGGAGCAAGTTTTGTGGTTGTGTGAGTATAATTTCTGAGATTTCAAATTCATATTTCCACATAGATTTTTTCCACAGCAAACTTAGATTTTTATTATTACTTTTGACAAATGCCCTCCGGCATGCTCCTAGAAACTATGTTTAAAATGTCTTATTAACACCTTTAGTTTATCAGCGGGGGAAATAAAGTTCTTCAAACTCCTCACCGCTCAATATTTGTGGCCCCAGGATTGGAGGTTGCTTGAGCAAAATCTATTTTGCTAGTTAATAACCATTAAAAGACCATAATTACTATACTTGAGACACATTTATTGCAATTTCAGTGTTGACCTTGTGACTTCCTTCCTTTTCTAGCTCAGGTTCAGTTTAACATAAATATTTAACTTTAAGGAAACTCTGGATTCCTCAAAGTCTGGAGGCAGCCCAGTAAACAGATGAAACAGCAACGGACGTGCAGAACTGAGTGAGTGCACGGAAATGAACAAGTGACCTGAGGGAGTAGATTTGTGTGTGCGCGCGTGAATATGATTTCTTACCTGACCTTCACCACTGAGTCCGATTTCAACAATGTACAATTCTAAAACAAGTTAAGCTGTTCCAAATGGAACAGCACAGTAGAAACTCAGAGCAAGAGGTGCTTTCCACAAAACAAAATACCTTAACTGGCAAAGGCCAGGGTCAAGACGTATGCATCCTCAGCATATGACAAAAACTGTACAATGAAGGTGCAGCAGGTACTATCTCTGTGGGGAGGGAGTTCCACAATTTAGAGCTGCCACGGACGAAGCCCTCTCCTGGGCTGCTCACTGAGGATGGTGGAATAACCAAGAGAGCCCCCTCTGCACAACTCCTGATAAGGGCAGCAGGCACAGAGATATTTGGGGCCGAGACCACTTAGGGCTTAAATCATTAAAGTGAACAACTTTGGTTGGGCCCAGAGATGAACTGGCCACCAGTGCAGTTGCACCTGCTACTATGCACCGTGGCGTTGGTGCTTGCATGCGTATTTTCTGCTCCACCACAGGAAGCAAAACGTCATGGGCCAGCCTGGCCTCAGAGTTGTGCTGCCAGCCAGAGTAGGTGATACTGAACTAGCTAGGCCAATGATCTCACTTGGTAAGAGGATGCATTAGCAGAAAACATTCTCAGGGTTTTTGCTTTTTTAAAAATAAAACCACCACTAGTATGCTATGGGAAGTTCTGGGTGGGATTAAACTAATGAGTCCTGTCAGCAGGTACCCTGGACAAGGACATTCACTTGAGAAATGGTGATTTCACCTCTCCTCTCTCCTCTCCTCTCCTGCCCCACATGCTCCCAAAATTGGTCCTGGAAGGGGGTGTCTGGAGAAACCACCCTGTCCCTGTACACTGCATGGGAGGGAATCGTTCTATCAGACAAGCCCAATGCTGATGGAACAATCGCCATAGCACAATGTTGAATTCCTCCCACTGTACTCATCAAATATAAGAGAAGCAGTCTGTTCATGTATTAAAGAACATTGGGGGGTATTCCGCAAAACATTAGATAAATGAAGATGTACGTAGAAATGCCCACACATAGCTCTGTGTATGTGGGAAGGAAAGGAGAAGAGTTGGCAGGGTGCCCCATGCGTGGCAGCTCACAGGAGAAGGAAGAATGCAGCGGAAGACTAGATTGTTCCCCCCTTTGGTTTTCAAAGACACTGACATTTGGCTAACAGGCCTCAAGCTGTGTTAATAAACGGCTGTCAATCTGAATATTACTTCCAGAAACACGCCTTGCTTCCCACCACTGATGCAGAGTTAAATAAAACATCTTTGAAAAATGTCAAAACGGACCTATGCAGAAGTTATACGGGACTGCAGAAACATTTCTGGAGGGACCTTATTCTGTAGCAGCTAGCAGACACAGCCTGAACTGAACTCTTTCTGCAATACTGACCAAGCATTCCCCATCTCTTCTGACACAAACCTCCAGTTTGAATAGCTGTTTTAACACCTTCTATTGCTGTGCTTTTAATGGCCTTGTTTAGTTGTGCACTTCAATTGCGGGTGGCGATTTTAATGCTTTGATGAAATTGTTTTAATGTGTATTTTAATTATGTGGGTTTGTGTCCTTGGTAATTGGTTATACACTTGCAAACTGCTTAGAAGCCACTTCGGCAATTAAGCGGTATATAAATTAATTAAATGGTAGTAGTAGAAAAAGAAAAAAGGACGCAGGTGGTGCTGTGGGTTAAACCACAGAGCCTAGGACTTGCCGATCAGAAGGTCAGTGGTTCGAATCCCCGCAATGGGGTGAGCTCCTGTTGCTCAGTCCCAGCTCCTGCCCACCTAGCAGTTCAAAAGCATGTCAAAGTCAAGTAGATAAATAGGTACCGCTCTGGCGGGAAGGTAAACGGCATTTCCGTGCGCTGCTCTGGTTTGCCAGAAGCGGCTTAGTCATGCTGGCCACATAACCCAGAAGCTATATGCCGGCTCCTTCGGCCAATAAAACGAGATGAGTGTCGCAACCCCAGAGTCGGGCCACGACTGGACCTAATGGTCAGGGCTCCCTTTACCTTACCTTTAGTAGAAAAAGAAGAAATGTAAAGTAAAATGTTTACACTGGCCAGTGGAAATTAAATGTGATGTACTTGTGCGTTTGGGTGGTTGTTCCTGTTCCTTTTCCTGTTTATTTGAAAATTAGATATCTATGAAAACTAGCCTATGCCATTCAGTTTAGAGAATGGGGAAATTGTCTGTTGATTTATTGCAGGGATGTGCTACATTAATCAAGAGCTGGTTACGGTGAGGGAAAAGGTCTAAGATGTGCTAGCAGATTCTGGCTGGACAGCAAATAAAATGTTTCAGTTTCCAGCTGCAGCTTAAACAAGTGTATGTTGATGCTATGTATGGCTTTACTGTTGATCACACTTACATTTTGCAGTATCTTGCTTCCACTGCTTCGTGGACTGGCCTCAGCACATGAGCATTGCCAAAGACCTGCAAAATAGGCCAAGGGAAGCAAGACTGATCTGTCATTTAGGCATTATTGTGGACAGGCTGTGTGCTATGGGAACAGGCAGCCTCTTGCCCTGCAGTGAAAATCTGCAATCAAGTCCAGTCACAAATGCAGGATGTCTGAGCCCTTGAGAGCATTTGCTGGTGTGCTGAATTACATTTAGAGCTGCTCAAATCTGTCTGTGGATTTGTACGCTTCACCTCTGACCTGGATTTGGAATGGGATTTGGATTCCTGTCTTGCATTAACACCTGTGCCGTATGTGTTTCATGCTAGAAAGCTATGAGCAAGAGAATAAGCAGACAAGAGAGAACGGGTGAAACTGAAACATTGTCAAAATAGTCACATAATTTATATGCTCCTCACCACTGCAGAATAAGTCTATAATATCTGAGGAATTGCTAGGAGAAATGGACTGTCTTGACCTTAGGCAATTTAATATTGTTCCCCATTGGATCTTGGAAGGCTGGGTCTGCCAATCCGAATCTTGATTCATCCTACGAATGCAGAATCCTGATGGGGTCTCCCTTTGCTCATTCTGTCCCATGGCTGCAGGTGCCCCAGCAACACAGAGAGATTTATGCTCCATACCCTCCAACATTTCTCCGCTGAAAATAGGGACGTCCCATTCCATAATGATAATTTTACTATTTATACCCCACACGTCTTACTGGGTTGCCCCAGCCACTCTGGACAACTTCCAACATATATAAAAACATAATAAAACATTAAACATTTTTAAAAAACTTCCCTATACAGGATTGTTTTCCGACGCATCAGATAACTCCATACCCTGTAACATTTCTCCAGGGAAATAGGGACACCCTTCCCTACCCTCCAACATTTCTCCGATGAAAATAGGGACATCCTAAGGAAAAGTGGGACATTCAGGGATAAAATCAGAAACCGGGACAGCTTCTCTAAATCAGGGATGTCCCTGGAAAATAGGGACATTTGGAGGGCCTGATGCTCCCGTCCAGTGCTGATCAAATTCATTGGATGCCTTGCCCTTTTCCTTAAACTGTATAGCCTGTCATAAACAACAACAAAATCTTGCAGCATCTTAAAACTAACATTTTGTAGACTCTGGTCTAGGACTGTGCTAAAATTTTCTTTAGCTCCCCCCCCCCGCCCCCCCATTTCCCATTAGTTAAGGAGATAAGAAATTGCATTTGAAAATTCTCAAGAGGGAGAGGAAATTCAGTGATCTTCTCATTGGTCAGGTGAATGGTTTTTGTTCCACTTACCTTACTTTTGAGCTGTCCTTTCTTTCATTCACCAAATCATCTCTCTGGTCACCTGCATTCTGCAGCCTTCTTGGATGCTCCCACTTCCGGAGAACCTCATGATGGCCTCATCTGGCCTATGCTGCAGACATGGGAAGGTGGGAAGGCTGCTTACAGTGCATCTGATAAATGTTTAGTGCAGTCTTTACTTTTGAAAAAAATCTGTGTGAAAAGAGGTAAAAGGAAGAACAAAATAAGGGTGTGTACTGGTCTCAGGCTCTTGGTAGCCAGCTTCCCTTTCCTAATCTTCAATTAAAGCCCAGGGGTAATTCAGCCTATGGCAATTTTTCAAATCAGAAAATATGGGCACCTGGGGAGGCTGCAGACCATTGGGATAATGTTTAATGAACACACACACACACACACACACACACACACACACACACACACCACTCTCAGCCACTTCATGATCACAAGGTCATCACCAAAATTATAACACGATCTCCAAAGCTCCTGGAGAACGAGGTAGGAAAACAGAAGATGTTTTCCCTGGGAAAGAATACTTAAAAGAAATTGGAGAAGTGGGGCTGGAGGAGCATCATTTCAAGAGTGCATGAAAGCTTGTGCTGTAATAGTTAAGTCTTTGAAGATGCTATAAACTTTGTACTGTTATAAACATTAGCTGCTCACCCAACCAGAAACGTAAGTATGAAATAAAATAAGCATGATTGGAAGCAAAGTGTTTCCTTGCACGGAAGAGTCTTGGGGCTTCGTCAGATATTCCTTGTCGGCTAAAATTGCTATATATGAATCTGCCCTAATTTCTAGCCAACCTCACCTCTTTCACTATTGGGACTCTAAGCAAAGCTTCTTGGCTAGCTCCCCAAGCATCTCAGTTATATCTTAGCAAAACTGTGAGATCTGGTACTCGAGCAGAAGAAAAACAACACCATCCCTCTACAAATAAGGTAAAAATCCACAACAAATTCACCCAGAGAGCATTAAATAAGTATAGTTGGATACTATATAGCTTTGCCCTGCACAGCCGTTGCTTGATGCTCATTATTATTTCTTTATATACCACTCAGATGCCAAAATGGCTTCTAAACAGTTCAAAACTATAAAATCAATTATAAAATCCATACATAAATTGCACAGTAACAATTCAATGTGGGGCATTAAAACATCAGTAGACAGCTGGGGTCACTTCCAGAACATTCGTTTTGCATTGGGCTCCCCTCTCCCAAGTCATTATTTGGCACTATCACCTGGTTCTGGCTGGAAGACCTCAGGGTTCTAGGAGCTACTGATGTGTTTGATTGAATCTATGTCACCCTTTGATTCAAAATTTCCAGGCTGGTTTACAATAACAAATGAAAACATAATAAAATAGCACAAAGACAGTGCCAAAAGCAATCACAAGAAGAAATACATATGCAGGTGCCTAAGTTATGTTAGAGTACTTCTCTGGAGTTAGCGAGACCCCATGGCTGAAAAGACCCTCTGATCTGTGCCCCAGGCCTCCAATCTCACTTCAGATGGCAGAGGAACCCAGAAGAAAGCTTCTAATTAAGTTGTTAGTGTGCAAGCTGGTTGATGTGGAGAAGACAGTCACTCAATCCCAATCCATACTGGGCTTTGAAACTAAGCACTAGCACTTTGAATTGTGTTCAGACAAGAAGCCAGTTGAGCTCTTTAAGCACTGTTGAGATATGCTCTGGCCTAGTTAGTAGCCTAGCAGCTGTTTTTTGGATTGACATCAGTTTCTGGACAATCTTCCAAGATATGAACATAAGAGCCCTACTGGATCAAGGTCCATTCTGTTCTCAGAGTGGCCCATGGGAAGTCCACAAGCAGGACATGAGCACAACAGCACTCTCCACTCTAGTATTCCTTAGCAACTGGTATTCACCTTCAGTGCTGGAGGTAGCACACAGTCAAGACTAGTAGCCATTCATAGCTTTGTTCTCCATTTCTAATGCCCTTTTATAGCTGTCCAAGTTGGTGGCCCTCAAGGGTACAACCTCCTACAGTAAACTAGCCTGAGCATGGAACAAAGTAGATCGCTAGGTCTGCAGTCTGCCTGTGTCTTCCTCAAAGACAGTCTTTCCATGTTTTCATCTCATATCTGCCTTCCTTCCTTCCTTCCTTTTTTTCCATATTCAATGTGCATTTAAGTTCCTTAGAAGGAAAAAGAAGAAAAGAATTTGCTCTTTTGGTTTGCAGATCATCTGGGCTTTTACAGCACATCCACACACGCGCACACTTTGGATGCTTTCTGCCCTTCACAGTGAGTCTGCCTGCCAAGCTGATTCTACCTCCCACCGAGCAGAAATGCCTGAAGGGTACATTTGCTGAGAGAGGAGAACCAGAAGGCTTCTTTTCCTTAATTCATATAGAGAGAAAAGCAGCTTTCACTGCATGCTACCGCTTGGGGTGACATGCATTGCTCTCATCCCTTCTATGTGCATTAATTAATTAATACCATTACATAACGGGTCCCATCTGCCAGCTGACACCAAGGTCAAGCCCTACCTGACTCACAAAGAGGCATAAAGAAGTCTGAACGGATGCTTCCAGAATAAGGCTGTCATACAAAGAGTTTGGTGCCACATTAAAGATGATCAAATTTGTCATGGCATAAGCCAAGGATGGCGAGCCTGTTGCACTTCCAGATGGTGTAGGACTCCAGCTCCCATGCACCCCAGCCAGCATGGCTAGTGGTCAGAGATAATGGGAGCTGTAGTCTAACACCAGCTGGAGAGCCGCAGATTCTTCATCCCTGGAATAAGGTTTGGTGATCCAGAGTCCATTTCATCAGCTGCATGTGAGTCAGATTATCTCCATTATCTTGAACCAAGGGAGTCACAACATGGTGCCACAGGCATCACTGTAGTTGCAATGCCTTTCCTTAGTGCCCACAGGTAGGGGCTCCAGACCCTAAGTGAGGGAAGGGTTTTTGTGGTGCCAAATGAAAGGTGAATCATGGCAAGAACGTTTCCCTTACCTTCCTTGGGAAGTGGCAAGGCTCTGAGTTTTTATGACTCATCTCCCTTGCCCCAGGCACATGTGAAACCCAGCTCTGACTGCCTTAACATCTAGGATCTGCCCCACCATGAGGCAGAGCAAGGCAGCAGCCTCAGGTGACAAATTCTGAGGGGTGGAAAGTAGCAGAAAGAAACATAACCACCCACTGTGGTCATACCAAGGAGGAAGTCTCCTTCTTCTTGAACGCTTGAGGTCTTCTGCTGTGCAGAAATTAATCCTGAAGCCTGTGAATCTGCTCCAGGGAAGTCAAGGTTGTGAGCATCTGCTTCAAGGTAGACAGGCTGATGAACCTAGTTACCTTGTGGCTCCATGTGGTTTGCCTGCCCTAAGCTAGTGGGACATGGGTGGCTCTGTGGAGAGGGACACGGGTGGTGCTGTGGTCTAAACCACAGAGCCTAGGGCTTGCCAATCAGAAGGTTGGCAGTTTGAATCCCCGCGACGGGGTGAGCTCCCGTTGCTCAGTCCCTGCTCTTGCCAACCTAGCAGTTCGGAAGCACGTCAAAGTCCAAGTAGATAAATAGGTACGACTCCGGCGGGAAGGTAAACGGCGTTTCTGTGCGCTGCTCTGGTTCGCCAGAAGTGGCTTAGTCATGTGGGCCACATGACCTGGAAGCTGTACGCTGCCTCCCTCGGCCAATAAAGCGAGATGAGCGCTGCAACCCCAGAGTCGTTCGCAACTGGACCTAATGGTCAGGGGTCCCTTTACCTTTAAGCTAGCTTAGTGCCCTAGCATGGCCAGTGCACCAAAATGATGACATGAGGCAATCCAACTAGGGCAGCATGCTCTTCCCACCTGGAATCTGGGGCAGGGTGGGAAGTATCAGTGGCACGTCTTGCCTTAGGTGTCAAAAGGTCTTGGGCTGGCCCTGTTAACACCTTTCAGATAAACAGCTCCTTGATCTCATATATAACTGGGAGAAATTCACCTCTAGTCAGGGAAGTGCTTTGCCAACAGGACTAGATAAGAATCCTTCAAGGCCTGAATTTCAAGGCACTCCTTTTGAATGTTCCAATTTGCTATTCCTTTGCTGTTCCACTGTAGTTAAAGCAGGATGTCTGTGTTTCGTACCATGCAGCATTCAATGAAGACAAGGGGGTCAAAGAAAATGGGTCAGGGGAGGCAATGGGGAATATGTCCCAGAGCACACCAGGCTTATTTTTAGGCCCCAGTCCACTGAGATAAACCAAATTTCTGCTGCTGTGACCCTTCCTCACACAGTACAATAGTGTAATGTTTACTCAGGAGTAAGTCCTTTGGTGTCTAATGGGACTTAATTCCAGATAAGTGGATACAGGATAGCAACCTAAGTTTGTTTTAGGGTTGGCATTGAAGAAAAACGAGTTTCCTGTGACTTCTACAGCTGTATGGCAGGCTGTTCAACAGGTTAGGCCAGGCTTCCTCACCCTTGGCCCTCCAGATGTTTTGACACTACAATCATCCCTAGCCACTGGTCCTGCTAGCTAGGGATCATGGGAGTTGTAGGTCAAAAACATCTGGAGGGCCGAGGTTGAGGAAGCCTGGGTTAGGCCTTTTCTGGTCTGGAACTGCAATTATGGAAAAATTTCCAGCATGACAGTACTCTTTTTATTTCTGTGTTATGCCAGGCAGCCATGTTGTGTCTCATTATGCCATGCCCACGAGTCAAAATGTGCCCATTGGTCCAAAAAGGCCGACAACCTCTTTTCTAGTAATTTCCAGCAGCAAATCAGAAATGACAGAAGAAAAGCACCTCTTATTATTCAACAAAGTTGTCCCAACATCTTTGGTTTAAACCATATATTGTAGAAGAAATTTCAGGAATGTCTGAAAGTCCCCACTAAAAATTGGTGACTATGCATCATAAGACAAAGACTAATAAAATTAGAGAAACAGAGAGGCAAAATAGACATTCACTGGAGAGCCATAAATGCTTCATAAATCAATTCAATTTTTTATGACTTGCCTGGAATTTGGATTTTGAGTTTATTGCAATTGCAGAACTGCCCTGAATGACTGCCCAATTCAATTCCAACACAGGTACTCCCTTAACCCGTAAAAAACATTTGTTTCATGCCTATTCTCCAAGTTTTTTATTGCTAGCTTTATAGAAAAAAACGTTTTATAACTGCAATCAATCAAGGCTCCTCTTGCTTGCTTGTTAAATCAAAAACCACGCATACCAGAAAGTAAGATATTTGCAGGATTTGAGGTCATGTTTATTTTTATAAAAAAAAATTAAAGCAAAGACTGTTGTCCTTGCTTCTTGCAATGTCATCTGGATTAAGCTTGGCTGTCCTGTAACTGCTTCCCAATCCCCAGCAGTGCAGAGATCTTTATTATGAATTGTCAGACCTGCTCAATAAACTTTCCATCCCTTTGATTTCCTGAGCCCTTCTGATTGTGGAGTTCAGCACCCCCTTGGGAATTCCTACTGCATAAAGCAATCTGCAAATGTTCCCCTTGCTTGTAAATGTTTTTGAATTTATAAGTAAGAAAGCTATTTCATGGATGATTAGAAGGGTTTTTATTTATTAAAATGTCATGCCATCCAGACTACTGGCTTGACTCTCAGGCAATGTCTCAGGCATAATAATGAAAAGTTCCTGGTTTAAATAGGGTGCAGATCCTGGGCCCGGCTTCCAGATTACCTTTAATCTCCTTATTTTCTAGATGGGAAACTATTTCCTCTGTCATTTCACTCTCCTCCTGCTGCAAGCGGTTTGTGTGGCTGCTGCTGGTGCCTTTTTTAGGCAGCAGGGCAGAAGTGTGCTACTGAATCATAGCATGAGTAAGAATAAAAAAGATGGAAAATCATGTGTATCATTGTCATTGTTTTGAAGCTGCTCAAGAAGTATTTTGAAGGCTACACGATGCTGAACTTCTCTTTGTGACTGGCAAGAAAGGGAGGAGGAATTCAAGGCTGTGCCCTTCTGTCCATACCATCAGTGGAAGCATTTCCGCTTCCCAGATGAACCCCCTCTCTTCCCCCCACCCACACTATGGGATAAGAGGTCTACTTCATTCTTTACGCCACTCGCTCAAAGAGCTAACCTGTCTGTCCATGCCAGTTTTTGCTTCCTGTGCAATCAGCTCAAGTCCAAGCTTTTTTTGTTTAGTCGTTTAGTTGTGTCCGACTCTTCGTGACCCCATGGACCAGAGCATGCCAGGCACTTCTGTCTTCCACTGCCTCCCGCAGTTTGGTCAAACTCATGCTGGTAGCTTTGAGAACACTGTTCAACCATCTCGTCCTCTGTCGTCCCCTTCTCCTTGTGCCCTCCATCTTTCCCAGCATCAGGGTCTTTTTCAGGGAGTCTTCTCTTCTCATAAGGTGGCCAAAGTATTGGAGCCTCAGCTTCACGATCTGTCCTTCCAGTGAGCACTCAGGGCTGATTTCCTTAAGAATTGATAGGTTTGATCTTCTTGCAGTCCATGGGACTCTCAAGTGTCTCCCCCAGCACCATAATTCAAAAGCATCAATTCTTCGGCGATCAGCCTTCTTTATGGTCCAGCTCTCACTTCCATACATCACTTCTGGGAAAACCATAGCTTTAACTATAGTGGAAATCATTGGTTTGTTGTGCTAGTAGACAAAGTAGGGCTATCATCTCCAGCACTTGCCCTAAATCTGATGGGAGGTCTCCTCACAACTCTCATGCCTCTGTTTGCAGGGATCATGGTCTTCACCTTCCACGTGCCTACATGCCACCACCCTTTTGCTTTCTACTTGCTCCTCTCAGGCAGGAACAAGAGGGAACCTTTCCATCAATTCAAATAGAGCACATTTCCCTCCTTACTATAGAGCGAGAAGCCTCAGATTTCTCACTCTTAAAAGGATCAGACAAAGAAGAATGAACAAACCCATTGAAGGGCTTTCCTTAAGACAACAGTGGAGGGTGTCTGATCCAATAATCTAGTGTCAAAAGCCAGAAGTTGCCAACTTGACAAAAAGAATTAACACAAGGAGGCATTCTCACTGACAGTCAATGGTCAGGGATGGTGGGCATTGCAGTCCAACAACATTGGGAGGGTACCACACATTGGCCAGTTCTGCCCAATTGAATCTCCAGTTGAATGTCATCCAGTAGAGCTAATCTAAGCAGTTCCAATGCCAGAACGAAAAGGGCCAAGGAAAAATGTATCACTTAGGCAGTGTTTTTTTCTAAATAAAAAATAGGTGCCAGTACTCACCATGGGACGCAGGTGGCGCTGTGGGTAAAACCTCAGTGCCTAGGACTTGCCGATCACATGGTCGGCGGTTCGAATCCCCGTGGCGGGGTGAGCTCCCGTCGTTTGGTCCCAGCTCCTGCCCACCTAGCAGTTCGAAAGCACCCTTAAGTGCAAGTAGATAAATAGGTACCGCTTTATAGCGGGAAGGTAAACGGCGTTTCCGTGTACTGCTCTGGTGCCGGTTCGCCAGAGCAGCTTCGTCACGCTGGCCACGTGACCCGGAAGTGTCTGCGGACAGTGCTGGCTCCCGGCCTCTAGAGTGAGATGAGCGCACAACCCTAGAGTCTGTCAAGACTGGCCCATATGGGCAGGGGTACCTTTACCTTTACCTTTACCTTTACCTTTACCTTTACTCACCATGAAGTTGTTGTAGAAAGTGCCATACTTTTTAACCACAACGAAAAGGTGCTGTTACTGCTTACGCCTGAGTACCCCCTGAAAAAATCAGTGCATCTAGGGCTTCCTGACATTTGCTCAGTCAAGATTATTTCTGAACCTTGGCCAAAAAAGGAAGATTGAACACTGTTAAGAGATGGTGGGAGAACCCTGGAAAACCAGATTTTTGAACCAAACAGGAATCCTAAACAAACAGTGCAGATTCCCCGATGTTGACAGTTGCCCTCCAACTCATGAGGGACAAATGGAAACAAGACAGAGAAGGTCAGGACAAGAGCGTTCATCTCCACTTTTGCCTCTACATGAATAGCATCATGTGGAGGAATAAATGCCTGATTATGACTTTTGTCAGCAAACCATCCATCAAAAATATCACAGTGACATGACAGTGCATTTTTTAAAAACCCAAATGAAGTGTTTACTCAACTATGCAATATAGCAAACATCAAGCTAAAGCAATTAGGTTATTGAAAACATTGCCACTCCATGTATTAAACCATGAATATTCGCAAGTTCCCTTCTAATCCTGTTTCTGAAAGGAAAATGTTGCATTTGTGAACAGATGGATGCCACAGAATCAGGACAGAGGAAAGACCTGGAGGCAATTTTCATGGAGATGTAAGAAGGGGTTAAAAAACACACAACACCTCAGGATTTTATGTCAACTGGAATATGGTGGATTAGCCAAATCAGTCTGCCTAACTAATGAAGCTATTACTCATTTCCACAGCAGTAAGCAAGCAACCATGTTGAGGCCAGGGCCATGAAAATAAATGTGGGCCAGGGTTCCCACCACTGATATATGAATATGCAAACAGATGTACCCCTTCCTAAAGGGCAGTAGCAAATTGCATAAAACCCAGTTTTTAAGGATCATAGAATAGATGTTTACAGAATAGATGGAACTTGTAAAACACACTGAGCTTTAAGAACAAATCTCCAGTGAGCTTTCATACAATCTTTTGCTTTAAATTAGAATAGCAGACAATCCTGCAAAGAAGTATTATTGCTAGTGTGCAGTAGTGTCAAAGAAAAGAAGTATCCATTCTTTGTGCTAATGAACAATAGGGAACAACAGGAAAACATGGAAGTTTTCTTACCATCTCATGCACTTGCCAGATCGAAGAGGCACCACCAATTACCCTGGTGCTCTAGGTGATGATGTCATCATTCCTGCACCAAAATAAATAAATCCCAGAAAAGTGTTTCTCCGTACTTCCTCTCCACCTATGACAGTGCCTAGGAATGATTCAGTTGAAGCACATATTGTTTTGATTCTCTGGCTTTTGTAAACCTCATGTGGTAATTTTGTTGTATCTCCATGTGGAGTCTACCACAGCACTGTGGTCTGCTGTCACATTTTCCTAAAATAGATAAAAGAGAGGGAGAAGAGAAAGTGAAATGTTTGAGCAGCTGACTCTCCAAAATTCTGAGTCAAGCACAAAAGACCATCAGGAGTAGATCGATATTACACTCCCTCAAATAATACACGTGGGACTCTTCATTGTGTTGCTGTTAATGAGGTTTTAAAATAAATTTTCTAAGGAGTTAAATGCCAGACTTTGTTAAAAAAAAAAGTAAATCCCACCTGTTCTCAAAAGTCAGTCCTCGCAGTCCTGTAAATGGGATGGTGTGGAGTGATATCAGCCCCAACTTTAAATTATACATGTTGATATCAACTACGTGTGAACCTGCTCCCACTTGCATGCATTCAGGGCTCTAACATTTTTATGCGCTTCCCATAGAAGTCCCCACCATGGTACTATGTACCTGGAAACATTTGGCTTTCAAAGTCATAAAGCCGGGAATGCTAAGGTGTTGCAATACAGGGCACCCTCCTTGAGAGGCTGGATGAATCCTATATTTCAAACATTGTTATGAGGCACATAAAATCTGGCATGAGATTTGGGTTTTGGGTGTAGACTGAGGGGGTAATGAGTGCAGTACAATTCCCAGAATGGATCTCATTTGTCAAACAAGATTTATTTACCCATGCAGCAACTGCCAAGTCCACCCTTAAGGCGGTCTGGCAGGTTTGGAAATAGCAAAAGGATACCTTCTGCCCAGGTTTTCCTCACTTATTCCATTTCACTGTCACTCAGAATTTGCATGTGATGATAGTCGGCTTCCTGTGCAGCCGCTGGCTGAGGCAGGGCTTTATAGATCAGGGACTGTAGTCTATAAAGCCCTTTTGCACCATCCCAACTGCTCCCAAGGGGCATGTGGAAAACTCAACTTAAGTAATCCAGTATTTCATGGTTGGTATGGTACCTAGCTGGGAATTTAATCAACAACCAAATATTAAAGAGCAGGCTCTGAGGAATCTTGCTCTCTTTGAGCAAATATTAGGCTCTGCAATGCATGCAGAATGCAGAATGTGAGTTGGTCTCCAGACTGTAAACAATAACAAAAACAATAGGAATAATAATAATAATGATAATACAGCCTTTTGGCTGGCATTTTAAAATGTGACAGGGGTTATTTTGTTATGTAAGGTAAAGGACCCCTGGATGGTTAAGTCCAGTCACAGGTGACTATGGGGTTGTGGTGCTCATCTTGCTTTCAGGCCAAGGGAGCTGGAGTTTGTCCACAGACAGCTTTCCAGGTCATGTGGCCAGCATGACTAAACTGCTTCTGGTGCAACAGAACACCATGACGGAAACCAGAGTGCACGGAAACGCCATTTACCTTCCTCCCACAGTGGTACCTATTTATCTACTTGCACCGGCGTGCTTTCAAACTGCTATGTTGGCAGGAGCTGGAACACAGCAACGGGAGCTCACTCCATCACGGGGATTCAAAACGCCGACCTTCCGACTGGCAAGCCCAAGAGGCTCAGTGGTTTAGACCATGACGTCTACCCAATGTGGGTTCTGCACTGGGAGAAAAGTGTGGTATTAAATAAAGAAATAAACTTGAAGAGTAGTTTACAAGACTGAAGAAATGAGGATACCGAGGAGGAGGAGGAGGAGGAGGAGGTGGGCGGAATGCTCCTCTTGGTTTTTTGATAAAACAGCTCAATGAGATGCTTTTAACAAAAAACTAGAACATTCTTATTATAGTGAAACCCAACCAGGCTATGTGCTTTCTTTCTGGCTGAAGCAGAAGATAGCTGCTAACTGTGAAGCACAGTTCTATTAATGAATATTCATTATTGCAAAGCTATCCACAAACCTCTGCTCTTGCAGAGTTGTTAAATAAAAATCTGTGGTATCTTCTTCCCTCAGAACCTGGATGGTTGTGTGTGTGTGTGTGTGTGTTTTAAATGCCAGCACCAAATCTTAGAGCATATTATATCATAAAGGGGCAAATGCAAACACCATTTCCCTCACCACTTGGTAGCAACAGTTTGCCTCCACATATCTCTGATGAGGAGTATGGCTTTCCATGGTGAACAGTGTGGCTTCTAGGCAGCACCAGTGCCAGGACTACTCTTATTAAGAAATCCATTAACACACAGTGTGTATCTTCACACTGGCCTTGTACCCAACCAAACCGGATTCCAAGCTTCCCTGCTGCAGCTGGTACCAACTCTGCTGTGTCAGCAAAATTCACACGCCCACTCTTGCATCGGCCTGCTGGGAATGGGATTAACAACAGCCTGCGCCAGTTCATGTATTTGTTCAGCATATAAAGCTTTTAACGAGGGAGGATCAGACATACCCACACACTTGAGGTTTACATGAAAGGGATCGTGGCGCTGCACCAGCTAGCTGTGACCCCCTCCACCACACCTAAGAGCCACTCCCACTGCTGTCCATGCATGCATACATACATACCCTCCAGGTGTCCTGATTTTCCAGGGACAGTCTGTCTGACAGATTTCATCCACAGCACCTCTAGATAGAACAGGGAAAGATTTTTGTCTGAAAGCTTGGAGAGCCATCGCAAACCACTGTAAACTATACAGAACTGCATGGACCAAGGCAGCTTCCTATGTGCAAAATATACACAGTGATGTTCAAAACTGTAATATCCTATCTCTACACCCACACAGCTTGGTACTCCAGGAAAAGCATTGTTTTATTCTTCAGTGCTGATAGTACTAATGAACAGTGGTGGCAATCCTTCACCATTAAGAGTGAGAGATGGACTATGACAAATGGGCTGAAAATGTTGTCTTCTGCTTCACTTTGATTCGCATTGCTTTGAAAGAGCAAATAAAACACACATAGGCCCCAAATGGTAAAGCAAAAAGCATTCTTTATTTACCATTTATTCATATTTACAAGGATGGCTTAGGATTCTAAGCCACCATGCATGGCTGCCTTGTGCAGGAGAGTGTGAGCTTGGCAAACTACAAAGTATATTTCGTTAGTCTCAACCCTGCTCAATCCATGCAGAGTTGCTTATACCCAAAGTTACTGGCTTAAAATGTAGTGTGAGGTGATTTCTCCCAGCTGAATATCAAAGCATATTTGCCCGTGGTTGTGCACATCAGCATGGTTGGATATGTTTACATGTTGTCTGTTTTCTGCCCACACTAGGGAGGTGAAGAAGTGGTGTGGATGTATTCGTGTGGTTTGCATTTTCAAACTGGATCAGAGCTGGGTGTGTGGGAGGAAATACAGCAAAAGGCAGTATTTTTCAAGAAACTACAGGAGAGCTGTGAGTTCACAGCTTCACACGTCACTGGATGCAGAGTACATGGGAGTGTGTACACAGCCAGAGATTCAGACTCTCTGCAGGGAGGCATGGAAAAATACTCCAAGCCTGATTGTTTTGTTCCTCATGCAAGAGTGAAATCCTCATGTTCCCTCAGTGGTAGGAGTGTCCTGAAAGACCAGTTCCTTGACGACAGAAAGCCCAGAGATAATTATATTGCTGCATAAGATACCAGGGTGTATGTGTGGAATTCGTTTTGCCTTCAGAAGATGCAGTGGCTGATACCAGATATTTACATATTTGTTGTGAAAGCTGTCATTAAGTGTCTTTTGAGGACTTAGAGAGGAGTTGAGAATGAGTCCAGAAGAACTAACAAAACTCTGAAATACAATAATTATTATTTCAGATATTTCTATGCTGCCTTCCAGGGCAAATCTCTGCAAACAGGGGTATCTGCATGTGTCACGAGCATGAATAAAGACATTAAAAAAAGAACAAAATCTCACTACCATAATAAACTAAAACAGCCGTCTCAAAGCAGCTTCTAAATGGTTTTAAACTAATCGTGAGAAGGGAATGCTGACGGGAGCTGAGGAGTGTTCTGTTTGGAACAAATTGTCCCTGAGGGATGAGCGTAAAAAGGTTATGGTTGTTGAAATTGGGGATGACTAGAACTAGACATTTTGAGTACAGGGGCGCTCCTGACAGCAACTCAGAGAGGTCAAAGCCTCAAGGCGTAAAACACACATGTGAAAGACATTTGGAGAAAGACAAGGTGTACAGGTGTTTATATACTCATGCTAGAAACCTCTGAGGCAAGATGGGTGAGTTGGAGAGCTTCATCTTTGTTGTTGTTGTTTAGTTGTTTAGTTGAGACATCTACTTCTGCTTCATTGACTATGCAAAAGCCTTTGACTGTGTCGACCACAGCAAACTATGGCAAGTTCTTAAAGAAATGGGAGTGCCTGATCACCTCATCTGTCTCCTGAGAAATCTCTATGTGGGACAAGAAACTACAGTTAGAACTGGATATGGAACAACTGATTGGTTCAAAATTGGGAAAGGTGTACGACAAGGCTGTATATTGTCTCCCTGCTTATTTAACTTTTTTGCAGAATTCATCATATGAAAGGCTGGGCTGGATGAATCCCAAACCGGAATTAAGATTGCCGGAAGAAATATCAACAACTTCAGATATGCAGATGACACAGCCTTGATGGCAGAAAGTGAGGAGGAATTAAAGAACCTTTTAATGAGGGTGAAAGAGGAGAGCACAAAATATGGTGTGAAGCTCAGCATCAAAAAAATGAAGATCATGGCCACTGAGCCAATCACCTCCTGGCAAATAGAAGGGGAAGAAATTGAGGCAGTGAGAGATTTTACTTTCTTGGGCTCCATGATCACTGCAGATGGTGACAGCAGTCACGAAATTAAAAGATGCCTGCTTCTTGGGAGAAAAGCGATGGCAAACCTAGACAGCTTCATCTTAGAGGGGAGTGTGTATGTATACAAAGTGGGCATGATGGAAACATGATAGAATGGAGAGAGCCAGTGGGACATAGTTGTTATCTCTGGATATAAATTCTGTGGGAAGGACAGGGAAGGGGGTACTGGAGGTGGTGTCACTTAAGAATGACATAGAGTACTAGCAGCTAGAAATCCCCAAAAGTGTGGGGGCTCTTCCACAGAATCGCTGTGGATGGTAATACCGGCCGCAAATTTGGTCCTGGAGACATGCTCTTGGGTCCCTTTGATGTCTAGGGTGATCTTGAAAGGGATACTGACATCAAGGAGGTCTCTCAAGGAAGCAGAGCTGAAGTAATGGGTGCCTTCCATTCTGAATACCCTAAATACTTTGCGCTCAAGAGTAGAGGGTGCACAATTCTCAATTTAAAAGTTGACTGATGCCTTCTGGAACCTGGTGCGAGATGTAAGCGTTGTTGAACCAATAACACTGACCATAATACTATCAAATTCGACATATATGTAACTGGGGGATTTCTAAGAAAACCCAGCACAGCCACACTTGACTTCAAAACAGGAAACTTATCAAAAGTGAGAGAATAGGTTGAAGTTGGTTGAAGCAAGGAGGCTGCATCCTCATGGCCTCACCCTCACCACTGTTCTGCGTCACCCCAATCCTGTCCAAGTGTGCAGAGTGCTGCAGGTATCATGAGGAAACCCACTTCCCAAAAGCATATGTGTTCCTACTGAACACCACAGCAAATGGGACAGAGTCCTGGCCTTAAAAGTTTGCAAGGTAACTACTGTGTCGTTCTTTTCTTTTTTGCTAACACAAAATACTGCTTTCAGTATGTTAAGAATTTAGTTTTAAAAAATAAATATTATGGGTAGAATGCAAGAAAGAACCCTTTATTAACAGGGCTCTCTTGGCCTATAATATCTATTAATACGAGGCTTGGCAGCTGCTAAAAGGAGTGCCAGGAATCTCATGGTTTCCTTAAATGCGTAAGGGTGGATAAAAGGACTGCTCATTAAAGTAACCTGATTGGTTTCATGTACCTTTGACTGTTTTTGTACCAGAAAATGCAGTAATAATAACCAAGGGAGGGGTTGTTGTTTTTCTACTCCGAGAAGACCTGAGCACCTGCAATTACCACTGAAATCAATCGGATTTCCAAACCAATTCCTGGATGTGGAAATCATATATTTTGTTCCTTTCTGAAAAAACACAACGGTGCCTGTTGTGCTTTCACAGCTGATTAGTGGCAGAAGAAGAAGCCAAAGGATTTCTCTTTGTCTCCTTGGCACTCAGCTTTCAGGAATAAAAGAGACGGGGATAAATAAATGTTCCCGACTAGAGTACAGAAAGTAGATTAACTAATGGGCCTGCCATGCTCAAACTGGGGCATCTGCTCACATGTTCTTCTTTGACACAAGTGACCCTTTGTAGTTACATATACAAACACACACACTGTGGCTCTTTGTTATCTGTGATCAGCGTGTCTGTTCCATTCAGCCAGAGTGACCACATTCTTCTCTCCCGGTCCCCGCCCCCACCCCCATCTCTCTCAATTGCAGCCGCAGTCCATGTTACCACAGCAAATGAAAGAGGCAACCCAAAAGGAGTTTGAAATTGCCTGCGCTCTTAAGAAAGGGAAGTGACTTTCCAGGGAAATCCAGGACTGGAAAGCTGGGATGGATTTCAGGCATACTGAGAGAGACCAGTTCCTTCAGTCATACTCGGACAGACCTACAAACCCGTTCAAAGGGAGATCCTGACGGAAGATAATATTATTGTGCCAGGACTAAAATTGTAAATCTATATGGCCTCACTCTTGCTGCCCTAGAAGTAGTTAAACCTAACACCTAATGTGCAGGGGTTGTTTTTTATTTAATGCATGGTCAGTGGTAAGGAAAAAATACTTTGTACATGATCGTCAACCTTTTTTATGATTAAAAAAAGGCACACAAGTTCTCAGTGAGCCCTAAATCACTCCTAGAGGGTTCCAATCATCTTGCTTGAATGCAGCACAGTTAAGAGGCATGGGGGTGGGAATAGTTGCCAGCCTAAAATAAAACGAGGGAGTGTCATTTTCCTTCCAAAATTCCTTGGAACAGCACTGCGTCAGGGCATTCTGGTAGGGGCTTATGGCAGCTATTAGCGGTCACCAATGTCTATTCAACCACTGCTGGATCCAGGTATACCCAGTACTCTTGAATGCATGGAGTGAATGGGAGCCTTGAATGGCTCGTTTCATTCATTTCAAGACAAATGCTGATTGGTCCAAATGAGCCCCATTCAGTACTGCTTTCCATTTGTCCTGAAATGAATGCACACCTTTTAGAGCCAAGAACTCTCAAACAGAAGAGTATGAACTCTGATTCTGGTGCCACCTCCCCATCTGCTGTGCTCTAGCTTTGGACTGGCTCACTTCCAGGTGGGCATATTTGTCTTATGGCCAAAGCTGATACCAATCCTTCCTGAAGCCTTCATAAAGTTTGTTGAACTAAGTAGGTTGCCAAAGGAGTGGGGCTGCTTCTCAGCAGAGGGCCCAATATCGGTGCAACCCAGTCTGGAGGCTCTTCCTCCTTATCTAACCCAAAAGGAGATTGGGGAAAGCAGATCATTGGTTTGTCAGCTCTGGCCATCTGACAAAATATTGGAGCATGTTGACCCAGACAAACTTTGAAGTGATATGTAAGAATGATTGTGTTATTTTCTTCAAAATGGAATGGCTCTGCAACCCATGACCACAAGCAACATTTATTGATGTCATAAACATCACATGGCACATGGAAACAGTAAGATGTTTCATCGTATTCTCAATTCCTCCTTTTAATATATATTTGAGCTGCCCGTCTGAATGATGACTGATGGGAATGGAAATGCTTCCCATTTTTCCACTCTTAAGTTCAGTTGCCCACATTTCCACGTCAGTTTGCATTAAAAAAAAAAAGTCTTCATGGAAACGAAACATCACTATGAGAAGAAGACATTAATGAAATGTAAAGTATATATCTTCAAAATCAATGTAAAATATTGGTGCATCTTTAAACTCAACAGAAACTACAAATTTCATTAGACTATTGCAATAATTTAATGTTTTCAACACCAATTGTTTAAACGTTTTCAAAGAAAAAAACCTGCCTAGGCCAGCTGTCCACTAGCTCCATCTGGTACGCAGGGTGAGACCCTACCTGCCCATGGACTGTCTCACCAGAGTGGTGCATGCTCTAGTTATCTCTTGCTTGGACTACTGCAATGCGCTCTACGTGGGGCTACCTTTGAAGGTGACCCGGAAACTACAATTAATCCAGAATGTGGCAGTTAGACTGGTGACTGGGAGTGGCTGCCAAGACCACATAACACCAGTCTTGAAAGATCTACATTGGCTCGCAGTATGTTTCTGAGCACAATTCTAAGTGTTGGTGCTGACCTTTAAAGCCCTAAACAGCCTCAGCCCAGTGTATCTGAAGGAGCGTGTCCACTCCCATCGTTCTGCCCAGAAGCAGAGGTCCAGCTCCAAGGGCCTTCTGGCGGTTCCTTCACTGCGAGAATTGAGGTTACAGGGAATCACCAGGTAGAGGGCCTTCTTGGTAGTGGCGCCAGCCCTGTGGAACGCCCTCCCATCAGATGACAAGGAAAAAAACAACTATATGACTTTGAGAAGACATCTGAAGGCAGCCCTGTTTAGGGAAGTTTTTAATGTTTGATGTTTTATTGTGTTTTTAATATCCTGTTGGAAGCCACCCAGAGGTTGGGGAAACCCAGCCAGATGGGTAGGGTATAAGTAATAAATTATTGTTATTATTATAAAAGTAAGAAGATTTCTGGGGGTTGAACCCACCCCCTTTATGCAGAAATATGATGCTTGGGGTAGCTTGGGGTAGCATGATCACAGCCATTTCTGGAGATCCATGCACTTTTACCCATGACTGCCCCTATGCTTCAAATTATACCCCTCACCCAATGTTTAAAGTTTGCCCTTGTAAGAATGCCCCTGCAGCTGTAGTTCTGCAGTTTGGCAAGCTTTATCCAGTTCTGGCAGAAAATGAAAAAAGTTATAAACTTTCCCGTTGTTGTTGTTGTTGTTGTTGTTGTTGTTGTTGTTGTTGTTGTTTTAAAAAACCATGCATGAAAACCCCAGATGCAACTGCCTACAATTTGGCAGAAAATCCACTTTTGAAGGTCTGCTATGCCCACACATTTTATCCACTTCTGTGAAAGGGGGTGGGGTGGGGTTCAGTTATAGCTATTTCTGTATTCCCTACTAAACGGAACAGGTTTTGGGTGTGGGCAGATCTTTTTTGCAGATCTAATTTGGTCCCAAATAACGAGTCGAATTGGAGAGACACAGAATGGTTCCAAAACTTATCAGGCTGCTTCCCAAAGCTACAGATACAAGTCAAATCTTGCAGACAATGTATTAAATGAGCTTATGGATCAGGTTTACACGCAAAAGGCCTTTTTTTGCTTAAAAAAAAATGTGATTATCTTGTGTAGATAATTTTGCTAGATCTTTTATTTTTTAAGTAACCACAAAAAAATGTTCTTTAAGTTTTTCATCGCTTTTATCATTATCATCTCAAATAGCCAGCCCTTGAAATTTGCTGCGAACCTTGCCCCCTGCCTGCTGAAATCTTTGTCCTTGCTCCCATCTCCACCAGCATAAAAAAATCTGAAATGGCTCCCATCCTGGACAAAATTATTTTATTTTTATTATTACATTTTTATCCTACTTTTTCTCTGAATAGTTGAAGGTGGCATGCTTTCTTTCCTCCATTTTGTCCTCACAATGACCCTGTAAGGTAGTTACAGATAGGTAGCCGTGTTGGTCTGCCATAGTCAAAACAAAAAAATTCCTTCCAGTAGCACCTTAAAGACCAACTAAGTTAGTTCTTGGTATGAGCTTTCGTGTGCAAAGCTCACGAAGTGAGGTAGGTTAGGCTGAGAGACAGTGCCTGGTCCAAGTCACCCAGCGAGCTTCATGGCTAAGTGGGGATTTGAACCTTGAACTCTCCCAGGTCCTAGTCTGACATTCTAACCACTACACTACCTCTCTTACTTAGAAGCAAGCATGAAATGTGGAAATTGCTTCTGAGTCAATACAGGTAGTATTTACAGGCTGCAAAATGGCATCGTTATTCATATGCTGCGTTTGCAGGCATTTAAAAACAATCACCATATGCCAACAAAATATGAAGAATGAATATGTAGTTAAAATGAACCCAGGGAGTAAGATGACCTTGCAATGAGGTTATTACTGGAATTTGACCTGCATGTATATAGTGCTTTGCTGTAGCCCAGAATGCTTTTTATAGTGTTAATCCTTCCTAAATGGTAATGTGGGAGGCACAGCACACTTAAGCACAGAGGAAAGAATCTGTTTGTGAATAAACACCATGCTTGCAGTTGTACACAAGCAGTAAGTAAATCCCATCCCGAGATGACTTAATAACTCGCTTATTTATTTTTGACAAAAATATTGGAATGTTATTTGTGTACCCTTGCAGATCCTGCTCCTCCTGCCTGAGCTTGCAGCCACTTTTGCCGTTCGCTGCCAGGAACCAAAGGAAAGGAAATATTTCTTAAACCGCTGCACTTGTATCCATTCCAATAACGAAAAATAAATGTTTCCTAAGTGCTGGCAGTACATCCCACAAAGCCAGCAAATGATCCCTTTAACTCAGTGAATTATAGAATTCTTTCTCTTAAAATGGATTGGGGAACCAGGGTGGGTGAGGGTCGAAGATGGGTGCAGTCTCAAACTTATGTTGGAGAGCCAACATTGAAAGCAATAAACTCATTTTGAGGAAGCTGGATTAAACGTGATTTCTATTCTTCGACATGGTTCAAGGGGTGTGGTGGCGTGGAGTCAATGATTTTACGGCACATAGTTTCTGGACAGTTTCGTCACCTTCACCCCAATCCCACAATTCGTACTTTTAATTCTCTTGACCTTTGTGTTCATCCTTTGCTGGTGACAGAAGACACATGTATGTTGTTAGTGGTTTCTACGCTATTACTCAGCGGTTTCAGTTGCTGGTCACATTCCTAAACTGCAGCTTTTGGATATGCTTTGGTGCACGTTTTGAAAAATCCATGACATTGAAATAACAGCGAATTTTAGAGAAGCTTGGAAAAAGAATATGTTGGTGGGAATGGTCAGAACTTGGCTTGCAAACTGAAAGTGACCAGTTGCTCTCTTTTCATTTGCAACCTGCTGAATTTTCTTTCCTTTTTAACTGCGGCTGAAGATGAGACATTTCCAAAGGAGAACACTCTGTGCTCTGTATAAAACAGCATGAATGACCGCGTGTGCTTTTTCAATTTCAGCTGACCTTTGATACTTTCGCCAGATGGGAATTCTTGACGAGAATCTAATTGGATATGTACTTTCCACATCCTCGGCCCATTTGGCCAATTGGCAGAGAGTTTGGGCGATTTTTATTAATAAAAAATGCTGCATTAACTGTCTCTCCAATCTGGCTGTAGAGCAACATAAGTAAAAGGTGGAGGAGCAGGGAGAGAGAGAACGAGAGAGGGGGAGAGAGGGAGATTTGTTCAGGAAAAGAGGAGGTGGTGAAAGAGAAATGAAGTGAAAACAATTGGAAATAAGTAGAAGTGAGCACTAGCGATTTTAGGTATAACCAAACAGAATGTTGTACAGTAAATATGTTATACATTAAATAGGTATGTGTATTTTTAAATCCATTTGTGTTAGATGGAAGGGGCACAATTTAAAGCTTGAACAGATTGGATGTTGAAGGAAAATGAGGAAGTAGTGCACTTTCAATACAGGAGTTGCTCTTCTGCTAATACAACCCACAAGCCCTGCCTCTGCTACACCCAGTGATGGATTTATGTATAGGCTAAGTAGGTGAAGCCTAGGGCCTCTAAATCTAGGGGGCCTCACCAGCCCACCCAGTCCCCAGTGGCCAGTCTCCCCTCTCCCAAAATCGCAAACCCAAGACTTCATGTGAGGGCAGGACAACTTGGGCCTCTAAATCTAGAGGGCCTCGCTAGGCTGCCCTTTCCCCAGTGCCACAGTCTTCCCTCTCCCAAAATTGTAAACCCAAGACTTCATGCAAGGGCAGGGCAACTCAGACCCAGCAACTATAAATAAAATCCATCTAGACTGCCTTGGTGCAGGGGCTCCCTTAGGAGCGGCCTGCAGGGCCCAATGTGGCCCAATTGCTCCAATTGCCTTAAGGTCAGCCCTGATGAGACTGTGCAGGGGTTGGACTGACAAGCCCTGCACCTTCTAGGTCCCTGGTGTCACTATTCAGAGTACAGACTCAAGGACTTGTTATGGAAATAAAGGGGGGCACTTATTGGAAACCAGTTTTGTCACCTCTTCCCCCCAAACTCTAAGACAATGAGCCCAGTCACCTTTTTATTCACAGTTACATAAGCACTACACTACAGCATGGCCATAAACCTGTACGTTCAACTGCTGAAATATACATCCAATATGTAGCAATGGAGATTTGTGTTACTGCTTTATGAATGAACACTGTGTTTTATGAATGGACTCTTTATTTTGTGAATTACCTAAGAACCACCAATAGGGAGCTCTAGAATCTGAAAGCTAACCAATTGGGTACTACCAAATAGTGACCCCTATTGCTGAAAGCAGGTAACCAGCAGGGAATGCTTCAGCTCAGCCTTTGCACTGTTTACTGAACACCCCCTGATGTGCAGATAATGGAGAAAGCTTGTAAATTGTATCCCTTCCGGCATCCTGGCCAACTCTATTACGCTGGTGTAAACCCTGGTGCACCAGAAGCCCAGAATAGCAGCAGATAAAATCTGCTCATATGTCAGCAACTGATAAGACTTGTGAATCAGTTCTTCCAAAGTCTTCCTAAATTATAAAGCTCCAAAATACAGGCCAAAAGAGAGCAGGTCTGGGAAGAGCGAGGCTTACAATCAGCACCACCAGTGAAAAGGCCCTGCTCCGTGTAGCTCCTGCCCTGTCATTTGGTAGGGTGCCCACTTGCCCTCCTTCTTGACATGGAATGCTCTCTATAGGAGTCTCCAGGTCCAGTACAAAGACCATAAGAAGGGAGAGCAGGGACCTTGAAGTTCCCAACAGCTGTTAATCAAGCAAGCAAGCACACAGGTCACCTTTGTCACAGTCAGGACACCTATGTCCTGGTCAGGTCTGCGCCCAATCTTGTTTTTGTACAATCTTGTTTGTCCTCAGTAACCAAAATTATATTATCAGCATATACAAGCAGAAAAGTTGTTTTCCTTCATTTGCAAGGAATCATAGAAAACAAAGTGGCACTAATAAAGTAAAGTTCCAGGGTGGCAACAGAAAGCAAACTAAAAATGCTTTTTCAGTTCATCAAAACTATCCAGCAATATCAAGTTATAGGAAAACTGGTGCTATTAACAGTAATCCTTCTAGTTGGTTAATTGGTTCGGCAACTTCCATGCACATGACACGTGATGCTAACCCCACCCCAAGAGTTAAATGATAACTAATCAGAGGCAGCTACAGTTGCAAATGGCAACAAAATCTGTGAAAGGAAGAGGAGCAGGTTTGCTCAAGTGTGTTGCAGGTAGAAATAGTATGTGTAATGAAGGGAGAGCAGTAGTCTACTTGCTTGAATTAACAAATAAGAAAGTTTTGAGAATTTAAATTCTAGATTAAAATTGATTACTTAATTGAGAAGGGGATTGTAAGAAAAACACTGGGGCCTAATTTGAATAGTATAGTGCCTGGTATCTGGTGGGCAATCTCATCCTTTATTTCCACACTGTGGCTGCAGACCAAAGCACTTGTCAGGAGAGCTATGAGATTCAGGTGAGGGTCAGATGCCTTGTCAATCCCAGCAAGTATATAACAGGAAGACCTGGCCTGCCCAGGCCTGCCCACCCCTGGCAAGGAGGAGGGAGGAGCCAGCCCTCATGTGACAAAACGTCTTCAGCCAGCCCTGGTTCAGGCTTCATTTCAAATGTCTGTAGTGATACCAGTCATCCTCTGAGCATGTGCCCAGTGACTTCCCCACACTGGTGATAAAATCATGGAGCACATTTGCAAGCGAGGCTTGTATCAAGTTCTGAGATTCTTATACCAGCAATGGAAATTGTTAAAAAAAACCCAAAACCCACACAACTCCATAGTCTGGAATGTTTGTTCTGTTTATCAGTGGCATACCAGCTCCTGCTATCAGGGATCACACTTCTGCATACAAGTGTCATTCACAGTCCAGCTGTGTAGAATACAATTTTACAATGTAAGCAACTCTCTGAAAATGTCCTTCATTTACACAATTTCTAGAAATAGCAAAACCCAAACTTTCTTAGTGCAGGATACAAATATTTGATTCTCATTTTCTCTCTCTCTCTCTCTCTCTCTCTCTCTCTCTCTCTCTCACACACACACACACACACACACACACCCATACAGGCCAAATGAGACAAGAGTGTATGATCATGATTCAAAAACATGCTTAGTAGCTGCATGTCTTTGTTTCCAAAAAGCAGCTGCAGATTAGGGCTGTGATGGTAGTGAGGAGTTAACCCATTCCATCCCTTCACTGACCTGCTGAGAATTTGTCCCCCAAATCTTCTACAAGTGCATGCCCCATTTTGAAGAACCTAAAATCGGATCAAATAATAGTTGGGGTGGGCTCATCAGAGAAATGTTGCAAAGAGAAAGAGTTCAAACCATTTCCCTCCATGTCACTGCCCCGGTCTACTGAGCCAGCCCACCCCTCAGCTGCTTTCTCTAAACAGCAATACAAACACAGTTTTTGAACTATGCGCTTGAAATCACATCTAGCTTGACTAGTTGCAAATACTGAACCTCGCGTTTTAAAAATGATCTTCTGCTACCCTAAATAAATAAATAAATAATCAACAAATCAATCTGAATGGGTTTCACAGACCCTCCACGTGTCCCTATTTCCCAGGGACAGTCCCAGATTTACAGAAGCTGCCCCGGTTTCTGATTCGATCTCAGAATGTCCCACTTTTACTTAGGACGTCCCTATTTTTGTTGGAGAAATATTGGACGGTATGGAGTTATGCGACCCCTGAGCCAAGGAGATAAGTAACCTTTAGAAGATACCTGAAGGCAACCCTGTATAAAGGAGGTTTTTAAAAATGTTTAATGTGTTATTATGTTGTTATATATGTTGGAAGCCTCCCAGAGTGGCTGGGACAACCCAGTCAGATGGCCAGGGTATAAATAATAAAATTATTATTATTACTGAATAGGATGTCCCTATTTTCACTGGAGAAATTTGTTGGAGGGTATGGTTTCATATGCTCACTCCTATTAGACTGGGGTTCAGAGAGGGGTGTGAAGATGCCTAGGAGGAAATGAAAGAAAGAAAGAAAGCACACAAGCTCTGCCTTCAAAGAAGCACATGTTTCTAGGGCAAATCCGTGTACAGTACGTCCAGTATCCAAGTACAGTAAACTGCCAACTGCAAGCAGAACTTGGAAACGGAATCTTCTCAGGGTGATTTCTGTGCACGAAGGGAAAGGCTGCGTTTCCCTTCCAAGGCAAACAGCAACACATTTTGAGCCTCTAGAATCAAAGTGTTTCGAACAACCGCAACTTACAGAGGCCCATCAGTGCCGAGGGAGCAGCGCTTGCCAAACCCGCCTTTTATCCATATTATCATGTTATAGTCACCACACTGGCTTCTTTTTCAGCGTAATTCAATCCTACATACACTGCGGTAATTGAAACCATGTGACCGATGTACTTAATAGTTTGATATTCTCGACCTCGGGCTGAATTGTGATATATGTTATGTGTCTGGGCACTATCCAAACCAAGCAAGTCCAGGAGGCTGTTTCTTTTTCTTATTTTATATCATATATTGTTATCACGAAATGATTTATTTCTTGTTAAGAGGGGCCCATTTTATGAACCTCACCTATGTGCCTCATGGACTTACTTTACTCCGTCGTCCCACTCTACCTGGGTGCTGCTTTAAAATGTTTGTATCACAACAGGAAAAGTAGGTTATTTGCCTTGATTGGTCTTCAAAATAAAACATGAAAGTGCACTTCACATTCAGGTGAAGGATCACGGTTAACTACAGACAAATGTGCAAAATCTGTCCTCCTTTTGGCCTCCTCTTATGTTTCTGAATTCTTTCCTTATTCCATACCAAACCAGTCTCCCTCACCTAAATTGGCCTCTGGGACTAGACCCACTTATGGCTAAACTGTATGATGCTAATCATATGAATGCAATTAAAATGTAGGGGTTTTTTTGCTATATAGACAGCAGACAGCAGCCGCGGGTGGCAGAGGGTGGGGAAGTTGAGGAACCTCAGACCCACAGTAGGTCTCTTTCTCTCTCTGTCACAGGCTGGGCAAAAATCTCCTATTGAAAGCTGCTCTTTAAATTTCAATTTGCATTGGCACCAATGAAATGCAAAGAGGAGGAAAGAAGGTTTTTGGAAAGAGGAGAAAGAGTTAAACTTTCCCTCCTCATCTGCCACCATAGAGCTAAAGTGGTACCTCAGATTAAGAACTTAATTCATTCCGGAGGTCCATTCTTAACCTGAAACTGTTCTTAACCTGAGGTACCACTTTAGCTAATGTGGCCTCCCGCTGCCGCTGCTGCGTAATTTCTGTTCTCATCCTGAAGCAAAGTTCTTAACCTGAGGTACTATTTCTGGGTTAGAGGAGTCTGTAGCCTGAAGCATCTGTAACTTGAAGCGTTGGTTACCCAAGGTACCACAGAAACTCCTTTAGAATGCCCAATAAAATATTTGAGGAGGCTGCCCCCTCCAGGTTGATTGGCATTGCTATTCAAATGGTGTGCATGTGCTGCGTCTTGCCTTCCCATCTCTAGGCTTACCTCCCCCCCCCCAATATTTTATTCAAGTTAGCACTGCCATGGCCCAAGGAGGCTCAGACTCCCCCACAGATGTTATTTGTGTGCGCGTGCACTCATACATGGTCTCTTCAAATGTAGACAAGTAGAGTGTGCTCCTCCTCCGTGGCATACCCTCCAACATTTCTCTGATGAAAACAGGGACGTCTCATTCCATAATCATAATTTTACTATTCATACCCCACACATCTTACTCAGCCATTCTGGGTGGCTTCCACCATATATTAAAACATAATAAAACATTTAAAAAACAAAAACAAAAAGCTTCCCTATACAGGATTGCCTTCAGATGGCTTGGGGGGGTTGGATAACTCCATACCCTCCAACATTTCTCTAATCAAAATAGGGATGTCCTGAGGAAAAGCGGGACATTCCGGGATCAAATCAGAAACCAGGATGGCTTTTCTAAATCAGGGCATCCCTGGGAAATAGGGATACTTGGAGGGTCTGCCATGGCCATTTATTAGTTTAAATGGTACTTTGTACAAGTCCCCCTCCATGTAAAGGTAAAGGTAAAGATACCCCTGACCGTTAGGTCCAGTCACGGACGACTCTGGGGTTGCACGCTCATCTCGTTCTATAGGCCAAGGGAGCTGGCATTTGTCCGTAGACAGCTTCCGGGTCATGTGGCTAGCATGACTAAGCTGCTTCTGGTGAACCAGAGCAGTGCACAGAAACTCTGTTTACCTTCCCGCTGGAGCGGTACCTATTTATCTACTTGCACTTTGACATGCTTTTGAACTGCTAGGTTGGCAGGAGCTGGGACCGAGCAATGGGAGCTCACCCTGTCATGGGGATTCGAACTGCCAGCCTTCCAATTGGCAAGCCCTAGGCTCTGTGGTTTAGACCACAGCACCACCCGCGTCCCTTCCCCCTCCATGTGCTATCCACTTATTCAAGTTAGTGCAATAGGCATATGTAAGTCAACCAGTCATAAGCCCTTGTTCCTTAAAATTATAAGCTAGTCAGAGTCCTCCAGTGCATTAATTTTTGTAAAACAAAAAATCAATAGGGTTACTTCCCCACCCCCAGCGCACCAGCCACTGTGTAGCGCCTGCATTTAAAATTATTGCTCTCTCAAAGGGCTGGTCCACACAGCCATCCATTCATTGATTCATAGGGCTCTGTGCAAAGTAGAATATGCAGGGATCAACTCTGAGGCCTCCCCTGTGTAATGTTCCTTTTGTGGTGAATGGTTCACGCATATAGGTGTACAGATTACTTAGCGTATATGTGTCATTTGAAGTGTGACACATATACACAGAACTCACTCTCACTTCCATGTTCCACCATATAAACCTGGGGCCTGCATCAAGTCCTTCTCTTATACAGAGCAATAGGGCGATAGTTGACAGGGAAAAAAATGCATGTAGTGGATGTTATTTTTTCCAGCAGCCCCATTTCCTATGCCTCGGAATCACATGAGTCACAATACTTCCTGAAGTCTGGGGAACAATGGATTCATGCCCATGCAACGTCTGCTAGCAGAGGAGTGACAGGCATGTCTTTCAGGTGCATACAGAGCTTGTAAATTAATTATTGCAGCGGTTGGAAAAAATCCACATGAATTAATTTACAATTAGTGCTTCCTGCAGGGACCAGCGCTCCTGTCAGTTTGGTACGCGGTCTCCCCTGCAGGCAGCCAACTGGCCCTGCGGATGAGAGGGGGAGTGTATCCTTTCAACAGGCAAAATGAATGCAGGCACTCCCAAGCAGGTCTGGCCAAGGAGCACACACGCATCTGCCAGAACATTATCTATCTACGCAGTCATTCCCACTCATCGCAAAAGCCAATATGCATGAAAATAATTAGACGCCCAAATGTTGCAACTGATTGGGTAGAGCAGAACCAGAGCCAATGGACGTGCCCTTGGAGGGCTGTGGAAGGTGACAGCAAGTACCACTGCAGTTCGGTGTGAAAAGTTGCCAGAGTCCACCTAGTCACTTCTGATAGCTTGAGGAAGAACCTCCTATTAGAATTAGCAAAGCCACTGCGCAGTATGGCACCTGGCCCTTTCCTGAGAGACTCTCTTCTCTATGTTCCTCCACAGCTTTTCCAAAATTTATTATTACTTTTACAATTGCATACATAAATCAGTCTCCACCAGCTGTGTAACCTTACCGCATAATCAGTAGATCCACAGTAGCCATTGCACTGGTCTCGTGTCACCCATTTTTGATGAACATAAAATAAAAGCCTCCCAGTTTTGTTGAAAAAATCTGGATCATTGGGGTTCTTCCTTCCCGTAAATGTTGATACCTTTTGCATATTTTAAAGTACAGTTATACATTTTCTTGTTTTGTTTTTTTATAAAACAGTTTTTGTTTTTTTACAATCAAGTGGTGTGTATATTTTATGAAATAAACAGACTAGTAGTTTTACTCATCAGCGTAATATTCCAAAACTTCCTCAGCCACTGATCAAATAACAAACCCACCACATGCAGACAAAAGTGCCTTTTGTTTTATAGCACCTCCAGTTTCATAGGCAGCTTAGAGACATCCCTAATAATCTTCCTGGCATGTAATACAATCTATGTGTCATTTTAGTGGAGTTTTCTTTCAGGGTCATACGAATCACACACCTGGTCCATCTCTTTTCTGGTACATTTAAATTATACTCTGTGAGGGGACTGGGCAGATGCTGAATAGTTTAAACAGGCCGATGAGGTGCTGGAGTTGCTCATATCCAATTCTCTTCAGGCCTCTGGGCTCACCCCCACCTACCCACGACACACCGTGTGAGTCGCTGCTAATGCTCACAAATGTTTACCATTCAGGCTTGTATTCTGCTGGTTCCCCAACACCATGTTTCACATTCCTTCTAGTCAACCATGTTGTGGAAGGACTGCCCCCACCACTTAAGCCAGGAGTCAGCAAACTTTTTCAGCAGGGGGCCAGTCCACTGTCCCTCAGACCTTGTGGGGGGCCAGAATATATATTTTTGGGGGGGGGCGGATTGAACGAATTCCTATGACCCACAAATAACCCAGAGATGCATTTTAAATAAAAGCACACATTCTACCGGTACTCATGTAAAAACACCAGGCAGCCCCCACAAATAACCCAGAGATGCATTTTAAATAAAAGGACACATTCTACTCATGTAAAAACATGCTTATTCCCGGACCGTCCGCAGGCCACATTTAGAAGGCGATTGGGCCGGATCCAGCCCCCGGGCCTTAGTTTGCCTACCCATGACTTAAGCCCACAAGTGCATCATTCAGATGTTTTCACTGGATTATCTATCCAGTCTCTTCCTCACTGGATTCCGTTACCAACTCAAGTTTTACCCCTCAGATTTGCATTACCTCAGTGTGCTCAAAATGTGACACGTGCTCGTTTCAGTAAACTGAAGCTGTTATGTGACAATGGTTTGCCCTTCAAGGTAGATATTGGGTCTCTTGTAGATATTGGGTCTCTTGTGGACTGAGGGGCAGTTGTTGTTGTTGTTTTAACTTCTTTTAAATGCAGAATGAAAATGTAGTTTCATGGAAGCCCTGGACTAAGTCAATGGAACCCCAGTAGCTCCCTAGTACCATGGCAATACTCATTATTAGATAATATCAAAAATATAACTAGCATTACACACACACCGTTAAGACCATGTTCATGGAAGACAATCTTACTCGGCCACAAGTGATCACCAAAGAAGAAGTGTGTGTGTGTTTAGTGCACCTCAGAGGCAACTGTAAATCCATGCTTTGTCAACAAATAATGAACTATCGGCCGTTTGTCCTCCTTGGGCTGGGTGTGCTCAAGGCAGCTGTACAGAAATTCATTAAACAATAAGAGGTCCAATGATACGTCTCCTTGTTTTGCCTTTACTGTTCACATAAGATATGTAACCTTCCAGCCAAGAAGCTAACCAGAGAAAAGGATAGGCCAACCAAGACAGAACCAGAAGAAGGGCAGGACAAAAATGGAAAAAATAAGATGGAGAAAGAAAAGGAAAATGGAGGCAGCAGGAAGGGGGTGGGGTCTTAGCCTGACCATTTCAAAAGTTACATCCAGCACTGTGTAGTTTAAAATGCATTTGCAAACTCATTTTTAATTCTTTATATTAAAAAAACCCCTGCCAGTTACAAAGTACCACAAGGGTCTCCGTAATGAGCTTGAAAGGAAATACCATTTATCACAGGATATATGGGAGGCCAGAAATCAAATCATCCTACGTGCTACGACCACCTTGACTGCCTCCGCTGCTGCTCCAGTTTTGAAAGAGGATTTTAATTTTCAGCTTATATGGGTCAGAGTCTGCGCTGTACCCAATGCCCAGTTTTCTATTAACCATAACATCCGTGGGGGAAATGGACATCTCTCCCAGATTTAACAGACTTTTGCATTTGGACACGTGTTAAGAAGTGGTTGCACTTAGAAGAAGAAGAAGAAGAAGAGTTTGGATTTGATATTCCGCCTTTCACTCCCTTTAAGGAGTCTCAAAGCGGCTAACATCCTCCTTTCCCTTCCTCCCCCACAACAAACACTCTGTGAGGTGAGTGGGGCTGAGAGACTTCAGAGAAGTGTGACTAGCCCAAGGTCACCCAGCAGCTGCATGTGGAGGAGCGGAGAAGCGAACCCGGTTCCCCAGATTACGTGACTACCGCTCTTAACCACTACACCATACTGGCTCTAGCATGAAATCATGTGAAATGGTTCACTCGGTAGGTGCACAAACTCCCATGCACTCTGCATCCAGTTGGTGGGGTGCAGAACCATGGAACCATAGAGTTGGAAGGAACCACAAGGGCCATCTAGTCCAACCCCCTGTGATGCAGGAATCTTTTGCCCAGCGTGGGGCTCATACCCACAACCCTGAAATTCAGAGTCCCATGTTCTACTGACTGAGCCAATGTATATGTACACATGACATTAACCACCATCTACATCTATCTTGTCATTTTTTAATGGATTTCTACATTTCAATGCATTCCCTCCCCCCCCAGCAAACCAGTTTTGATCCAAATCTAATTCCTCTCTAAAAACAATGGATAGAATGGGCATCTCCAGCATAACCCAAGTGGCTTGATGTCTTGACCGCTTGCTACTCCAGGAGGTGGAATAGCCTGTAAGGTTTCCAGTGCTCCAGTTTGCTCCCACTGACCACCTTGGAAAACATATCAGTTACTTTTTGCACATACTCTGGCCATGGTTAACCATGCTTTAGTAACCCCTCATTTGGACTACTGAAATTTGCTTGATGTGGGCCTGCCCTTTATGTGGGCCTTCAGAGACTGCAGCACAGGGCGCTGATGGGTCATACTAGTCCTTAAGGATCCCAAATTGCCAAGCCCAATTCAGGAGCTATAGTTTTGATATAAATAATTTTGAGACCATCTTGGCTGTGAGTCCCGGAAGACCTGCTCCCTGCCTTGCAGACCTTTTCCCACCTGTCCTGGGAGGGCAAAGTCCTGACTCCAGCTACAAAAGCTGAGGTTGTTGACTAGACTCAGGCTCGGGTGGTTTTTTGGGGGGCAGGTGTTGTTGCTGTTGGGTTGTTATATCTTTATTTTAGATCTTCTTGTGATTTTGGAGGAAATTGTTGGGTTGTGTATTTTTAAATGTTTTGTTTATAGTTTATAACTGCTTCTGTTATGTTGTAGTTATGTATATATTTTTTAAGGTCGTAAGCTACCTTGAGCATGGTTTTTGAACTGTGGAAAGGCAGCATACAAAGAAAATTATGTATGTATGTATGTATGTATGTATGTATGTATGTATGTATGTATAAAAACCCTAAATATCTCATGACCTGATTACCTGAAGGAGCACCTCCTCCCATACTGTCGTGCCTGAACCGTGAGATCAGCTGGAGAAGCCCTTCTGGCAATACCATCTTTGAATGAGATCAGAGGGGCCTTCTCAGCAATGGCTTTCTGGCTTAGGAACACCCTCTTCCCTGAGGTTAGGCTGGCATCAACTTTATCAATCTTTCGGTGCCAGCTGAATGCCTTTCTTTTCTGCCAGGCACGTGAAGCCTGAGACAGGTGTGAGAGATGCTGACGGTTTCATCTTCTGACTATGCTTTGCTTGTCTTGCTGTGTTGTTGCTACCCAACTCTGAGAAATGTTTTAGAAATAAAGTAAATATAGAAATGCAAGGGCAAAGATGCTCTTGGGGAAGAGCTAAAGCTCCAGGAAAGAGCATCTACCTTGCAAGCAGAAGGTCCCAGGTTCAATCCTGGGCAGAACTGTTAGGTTGTGGGTGAACATATCAGATGACACAGCGATTCTTCAAACAGCTCTTGCTTATTCACAGGCCAGAACAGAACTGAACTGAAGGGTTCAGCCAGCCTGCTTATATAGAGCTCCACTACAACGCAACTGTAACACTTTCTGTAACTATCCAATCACCAAACATCACTTTCAATTCCTTATTTGCATATGTGGACCTGAGTGAAAACTATCTACAGTATCCCCCTGCTGGCCCAGGGTGAGAACTTCAGTACATAACAAGAACCACTGCCAATCAGTGCAGAAAGTACCAGGCTAGATAGACCAATGGTCTGACTCCATATAATGAGACTTGCTCTGTAAGTCAAAAACCACACAAAAACAATAAGGTTTTGCTTTTGCAGCTTCCAACTCAGACAGCAATATTACTACACAGAAAGTATTATTACTTTCTGGTGACTTCAGAGGGCTTTATCTGTGTTACTCATCCATACTCTCTGGGCTTTTATGTGGGGCTGCCCTGGTTGACTATTTGGAGACAGCAACACAGAATATCAATGGGCCTTCCTGCACAGGACCATGGGACACCAGCTCTTAAGGAGTGTGTGTGAAGGAGTGTGTGTGTTTATGTCTGTGTGTTACATCAAAGTGTTCCCCTCCCGAGGCATGCCAGTGTGCTGAGATAATGGCTTGAGATATCAGGAAGTGAATTTGTTCTTAGACCAAAATACAAATAAGAAGTCAAAATACATTCTCCTGCAGAAGGGGAATGGCAACTGATCAGGTCTGGGGATTATGGCTGGCTAGCATCTGGGGAGTGAATGGATCTCAACTAGGGCTCCAATTGCATCGTCAAATAGTTGGAGGAAAATTGTTATGAAAGCCAGAGGAACATGCTAGATTGCTAGAGCTGTCCTAGTTAAACTGGAGGGAAGTATCCAATATCTTTTTGGGGTAAGCCATGAACCAACTGCAAGGATATACTGCATATTTCAGTCCTTGGATCAACAAAGGAAGCCTGCCAAGCATCAGATTATATATTCCACAGCTGAAGTGTTTGTATAACTTTTCAGTGGCTACCATTTAAAGAAAGAAAACGATGGGTCTTTTTTAAAAAAGAAGGAAAAAAAGAACACATATTCCCCGAACTTGACATGTTCATAATGTACCGCCAGCAATCATTTTGTACTTGGAAGGCAAAGTTACTGCTATCTTCTCTGAGCCCCAAGTGCATGCAAACAAGTACAGACTAGCGCTTTTGTGTTGTATAATCCAGGCATTTCATCACATTCATTTTGGCTGGTCTGCAATCAAGTTTCTTTTTTCATTTAACTCTCCAAGTACAGAGGAATAGTTTCAGAATGTGAAGCACAGGCTCTGTCGTTCTCTCTGCGAAATATGAAACATCTAAATAAACAGGAGCATCATTGAGAGGTTGGGACTGGCTGCTGTACAATTCAATATACAACTGATTCCCTTCGCCAAAGGGGAGAACAGATATAAGTTCATCATATGGGTTATAGTGTTCATTTTTAAAAAATCTAGCAGGTAATGAACAAATAAAATCCTACTCAACACCAGAAAAGGAAACTATCATAGCCCACACTGTAAAGTTTGGGGCACTGAACTGGAGGAGGGGGAGAAGTTGGGCAGAGCTTGCTTACGTATCCAGACATGAGCCCCTCTCTCAAGGATTTAGAAGCTCCATATGCATTATAAACCCCTCCCCTCAAGAGAAACTACTTGAGGCAAATTCACCATGTCTCAAGAGCATGACTGGCAGACTAAGGTATATCTGTGGCAGCGATCCTATATGCGATAATGGCATACCTTCAAACACATTGAGGCAAAAAAAAAAAAAAACCTGGGTTGCCATATTTGGGGGCTAGACTTCCATATGAGTCATGAGAGATTGTGGCCCCCCAAAAGTGCTTTTTTCAGGGTGGGATTGCAGCTCCCCAAATGGCCACCATGCTCTCACGTGAAAAAAATGGGATGTCCCAGTTTTCTCAGGACATATGAGGGGTATGCAATAGAAACACAGAGATAAGTAAGTAATTGAAAAGTAAATGGACAGACTGCCACATCAGCTGCATAATGGTGAGACAGTAAACAAAGGGCTTCCAGGTACTCCAGCTCCCATCAGCGCTTACCAGCAAGGCCCATGGTCAAGGATGATGGAAGCTGGAGTCCAGCAACATTTGGAAGGATTGAAATATCTCACCCCTGCTGTAGAAACTTATGCAGGAACAGTAACATTCTGGTTGCGGACACCATTTTGCTCTGGATATCAAAGAGGTGAATAGGCTATGTGATTTGTTTTTACCATTGAAAATGGCATCTTGAATTTCAGTGTTACACAGGGGTGCTGTACACTATTCAAGAGGGCTTCTACCATGTCAGGAAACGAAACGGAAAAAAACTGTGCTAAAAATGTGATGCTTTTATCTAGCCAGTAACAGTAATTATAGAAAGCATATGGAAGCAATTTCCCATTCCCAATTGTACTATTAATTAGTCTAACCTTTCTCGTTATTGGCCTTTACACTGCCTTATTGTGTGTTAATGTGAAATATCCCCTTCCCTGAGCTGTAAAGTTCACTGAAAGTATGTTATATATGGTACTAACTATGCCTCCTTGAAGCTTTCATATTCACAGACTATAAACTGAATGCCCCCTTTGCTACCCTCCTCTAGCTTTATGCATTATTGAAAAAACTTAAATCAATGGACGCTCCAACACCTTTTTCCAATGTTGTTTTCAAACTAGAGAATTGCCTCGCGGTGTTCAGCAGAAAGCACAAGGTAGCAGAAAGTGCAAAGCCTTTTATAGACAAAGCTTTGAAATTCAGCCAGTTTTTTCGATTTCTGTTACAGAAATCAAGCAGCCCTCCCATTAGCAGTGTGGGAAACAATGGGAAGAAGGACCTCAGCGAGTGAATGCATAATGGATTCTAAATTGCCCATGAGAGGGGCACAAACCTTAACTTTTGAATACTCACTTCTGAAACTTAGGTTCTGTTACCATCATTAATGGGAACATCCCATTTTAAAAGCAGAACTGTGATTAACACATACCAATAGCAGAAGGCTGCATGGATCTATATGGAAGAATCAAACACACTACAATTTAGATGTGCAATAATTCTAAGTATGTGCATCAAATTAGGACTTAACAAAGAGAACAGTGGTAGTCCTTCGAAGCTAAGAGAAAGCACCTGTGTATCTATGTCTGTATGGCTCTTCCCACCTACGAAATGTTCACAGGAAAACAATGCAGAGAAGGGTGTTCTACTTTTCAAAGGCAATCCTCTATTTCAAGGGCTGCCCGAAGAAAAGTCTTCTGCTTGATAGGGGTGTGCAGTGACCACAAGTTTTGGTTCAGACTTCAGGACACTGCTTCAGGAAACAACTCACCTCAGCTGAAGGTAAAGATACGAGAGAAAGTCGATTCTGCTCACATTGAAAGAACCCACCTAATTCATAGTTTTTGAAACAAGATACAAACAGAAATATGCCCATCCTTGAAAATTCACAATCTCCAAATCTTGCAATGCAGTTCGTCAGCCAAGTAATGCATATAAAAATGCAGATATTGGTGTAAAGTGTGCATATAAATGCATATATCAGTGAAAACAAAAAGTAGAAATGCATTACATTAGAGAATATTGCTTGCCAAAATAGATAGTAGACAGTGTCAAGGAGGGGGTGGCTTTCCCAAGGCATCCTTCCAAGCTACTAATCGATCACACACAGGTGCATGCAAAAAAAGGGGAGCGATTTATTAGAATAATTTCACACTAAAGTGATGAATTTTCAGAAAGATCTTGAGAGAGAGAGAGAGAGAGATTTTCAAATTGCTGCAGAATTGTGGACTGCCGAAATTAAGATTGGGAAAATGAGAAGCCTAACAAGCCAAAATCAACATATTAGTCATATTTGTTAGCTGCCCAATTTTGGCTCAGAGTCCATCCATTCTCCTGTTCTTGAGTGTCATCCAATTAAACACACAAATCTCTTCCTAGACAAACACCACTCTCCCTCTGCCTCCGCCAGGAAAAAATGGTTTATTAGTGCCTTAGAATACTGTAAATAACTAGTTCCGGGTTTTAGCTGCTATCGGCTTGAAGCTTAAGGATTACCATTTTCCCCTCAAGCTCCACCAGCTCTCCTCCCTCTGTTTTCTTTTCCACCCATTATCCTTCAGCTAGACCACATTCTCCACAAATCACTTCAGGTTAAAAGTTTATGCTGCCCCACAACCTCTGCTCCTCAACACCCCACCCCCCAAAGAAGTTTTGTTATATGGTGAGTATAATTTTCAACTGTTATTTCGGCTTTTTTATGTATATTCAACAAACCCGGTTTTAAAGCATAAATAAAATTTAGATCCTAAGAACAAGTCCTCTTGGACAGGGCTTGCAGGCTGTCGGTTAATTAGCTTCAAGGGAGATATTTCCTTCCTCTGAATGTTCTTCTGGAATGAAGTTATTATCTAAACAAACTCTAAGGTTTCAGGCCTCTGAGAAAGGAATATTGCTCCTATCCATCTATTCTGTCATTTCTTAACTCATAAAAGAAATTCCGGTATTGACCGCTCCCCGCTTAAAACGGGGGGCGCCCTTTGCATGGACGCGCGCAGCCCTAGGTCTGGAGTGGCCCCATCAGCATAGGCTTGGCTTTGCCTTCCCTCAGGTGGGATACCTGGAGGTCTCCGCCTACCTCAGTCAGTTGTCCAATCCCACCTGGGGGAAGCGTTGCCAAGGAGACCAGGCCAGGTAGGGGAGGGATTACCTGCCCACACAATAGAGGAAGGATCTTACCTGGGAATCCTCACTTGGCTCCAGAGCTTCTCCCACCCTACCCACCCTCAGTTAATGTCTTATTTGCAGGTTAACTTTTCTTCATAGGTTTTGAAGGTTAACTTATCTTCACAGGTATGCGGGCGCTGCTACGTTAAGGTCGCCCCATCCCCTCTGCAGGGAGGTGGGACCAATTCGGATGGTCCGCCCCCGCCACTTAATGGATCCAAATGGTTTCCAGAGAGTGGTAGGGGATGCTTTATCCCATGTTGATGGCCTTTCAGCTGATTCCCTGGTGGCCCGCTGGAATGTGGAGTTAACCAGGGCTATTGACTGTTTGGCTCCGAAGCGCCCTCTCCGATTGCATGGAGCCCGGACAGCCCCGTGGTTTTCCACGGATCTGAGGGCAATGAAACAATTGTTGAGACGGCTAGAGCGCCGGTGGCAGATAACTCATTCAGAATCTGACCGGACACAGGTTAGAGCTCAACGTCGAGCCTACCAAGTGGCGATAGCGACGGCGAAGAAGAATTTCTTCACTGCCTCTATTGCAGCTGCAGAAAACAGCAGCAGGAGACTTTTTCAGGTGGTTCACAATTTAGCGGAACCACCTGCAACATCGGGGCCCAGTACGGGCCACATGTTCTCCTGCAATGATTTTGCAAAGTTTTTTGCAGATAAAATCGCTCAGATTCGGGAAGAAGTAGACTCCACCGTGGGAGCAGGACCGGGGCGGGAGAGTGCTAGAGTTCTGTCTAGTCAAGTTGAGTGGGATCAATTCCAATCTGTTACCTCCGAGGATGTGGACAGGCTGCTTGGACGAGTGAAACCAACCACCTGTCTCCTGGATCCTTGCCCATCCTGGCTTATAAAAGCTAGCCGGGAAGGGCTGGGCGATGGGCTTCGTGGGGTGGTGAATGCTTCCCTCCGTGAGGGAGCCTTCCCAGACCCGCTGAAAGAGGCGGTTATTAAACCGCTTCTTAAAAAAACATATTTAGATGCGGCCACGATGGCCAACTATCGCCCAGTCTCAAATCTTCCATTCCTGGGCAAGGTGATTGAGCGAGCGGTTGCCGAACAACTCCAGGCACGCCTGGAAGAAGCGGACCATTTGGATCCCTTCCAGTCGGGATTCAGGCCTCATCATGGGACTGAAACTGCCTTGGTCGCACTGGTTGATGATCTCCGGCGGGCTAGGGACAAAGGTGAGAGCTGTTTCCTAGTTCTGCTGGATCTCTCAGCGGCCTTTGACACCATCAACCATAACATCCTTCTGGACCGTCTAGAGGGGCTGGGAGCTGGGGGCACTGTCATACAGTGGTTCCGCTCCTTCCTCCTGGGCCGTGTCCAGAAAGTGGTGGTGGGGGATGAGTGTTCAGACCCCTGGGCTCTCACTTGTGGGGTGCCTCAGGGTTCTGTCCTCTCCCCCATGCTTTTCAACATTTACATGCAGCCGCTGGGAGAGATCATCAGGAGGTTTGGGCTGGGTGTTCATCAGTATGCGGATGATACCCAGCTCTACCTCTCTTTTAAATCAGAACCAGTGAAGGCGGTGAAGGTCCTGCGTGAGTGTCTGGAGGTGGTTGGAAGATGGATGGCGGCTAACAGATTGAGGTTGAATCCTGACAAGACAGAAGTACTGTTTTTGGGGGACAGGAGGCGGGCAGGTGTGGAGGATTCCCTGGTCCTGAATGGGGTAACTGTGCCCCTGAAGGACCAGGTGCGCAGCCTGGGAGTCATTTTGGACTCACAGCTGTCCATGGAGGCACAGGTCAAATCTGTGTCCAGGGCAGCTGTTTACCAGCTCCATCTGGTACGTAGGCTGAGACCCTATCTGCCTGCGGACTGTCTCGCCAGAGTGGTGCATGCTCTGGTTATCTCCCGCTTGAACTACTGCAATGCGCTCTACGTGGGGCTACCTTTGAAGGTGACTCGGAAACTACAACTAATCCAGAATGCGGCAGCTAGACTGGTGACTGGGGGCGGCCGCCGGGACCATATAACACCGGTCTTGAAAGACCTACATTGGCTCCCAGTACGTTTCCGAGCACAATTCAAAGTGTTGGTGCTGACCTTTAAAGCCCTAAACGGCCTCAGTCCAGTATACCTGAAGCAGCGTCTCCACCCCCATCATTCTGCCCGGACGCTGAGGTCCAGCGCCGAGGGCCTTCTGGCGGTTCCCTCATTGCGAGAAGCAAAGCTACAGGGAACCAGGCAGAGGGCCTTCTCGGTAGTGGCGCCCACCCTGTGGAACGCCCTTCCAGCAGATGTCAAAGCGATAAACAACTACCTGACATTCAGAAGACATCTTAAGGCAGCCCTGTTCAGGGAAGTTTTTAACATGTGATATTTTACTGTATTTTTGGTTTTTATGGAAGCCGCCCAGAGTGTCTGGGGAGGCCCAGCCAGATGGGCGGGGTATAAATAATAAATTATTATATTATTATTATAAAGGGCCGGAAAGGAATTTCCCTGCATTGGCAGGTTTCGCCTTTCCCGTAGCAAAACGTCATAACTTTGGCGGTATCAGGCCTTGGGCGGAATCCTTTAGTCCATCTTTCTCTTTGCGGCGGCGATACCAGGGTTCCCCATTAAAGGGGTTCTGAAGGGAGGCTTTGACCGTACGCCGAAAGGTTGTCATTGCTCTCCCCTGCGGCGGCGACGTAACGGGGGCGGCTATCTCTGCTTGAACATATGTTCTCTAGAGCCGGCCCATCCCCCCCACACACACACTGGATAAGCTTCCTAGATCCCCGGCTGGGGACTGGGGAGGGAGAATGCCCAATGCCTGAGCCAAGGTCTACCCACATTTGAAATTTAATAAAGTTGTGGCCAATTTAATCCCATAGCACGTTGTCTTGAGTCGTTATTCCACATGACGGGGGGGGGGCACTCGGGATCTGGGGACTCCGCCTGTCCACGCAATTACTGTTTTCAAAGCCCCAAAACTCAAGTGCATGTCCTGTTTTCCTTGTGACTTTCCTCAACCTGGTGCCCTCCAGATAAAGGTTAGACTGCAGCCTCTGGAGGGCATCAGATTGGGGAAAGGGGCTTTAGGTTGTACAGAAACACCTGCAGGCAAATTCAGACAGAAGAAAAACTGGAATTTCCGCAGGCTAGTTCTTTTAAGCAGCAAGTTGTTGCAGGGGTAAGCCGTTCCCTGTTGTGTCCTGTTTGTTGGAGGCTAACTCATGCTAGGAGCAAAACTTTGGACTAGATCCACATTTGATGCTCCTTAGAAAATGGATTCCATACAGAGGGGCTATCCTGCTTTGTTTTCATAATAGTCCTGTGAGGAAGGTTGAGAGGTGAAGAGAACTGCAAGCAGCAGCCTACGCCCTGGTTCTTTTTACTTCAGTGATATGCAGTCAGTGGACTAGGGGTACTAAGCTAGTCTCCTAAATGTTTCCCTGGTGTCTCCTTCCCAAAGCACGTGAGATGTGATGATCCAACGGGTCCAAGAGCCCTCCAGCCACCTTTCCAAAGCTTTCCTGGCTTTGGGAATGAGGCAGGAGGTCTCCAGCACCCTGTCAGAGACCTTCCCAAAGCCCAGGAAGCTTCTACCCAGCTTAGGAAGGGAGGCTCAATGTTCACACATGCAGCATTGCCACCGCCTCACCAATTGCCCTCGCTAGCTCTGGTTCCCTACGAAAAATTTCACCACACACCGGTGTTCACCTGCACCCACAACAGCACTGATTTGGCTGGAGGTCCTTAGAGGTTGCTTGCAGTATCTTTGTAAGGTTAGTGAGCTGGCTTGGGTGCACTTTTTATGTTGCAGTTGGAAGGTTCTGCCCAAAGGCACCTTCAGCCCTGCAAACCATGGACAACATCCACCTATAGCAACATGGTTTGAGGCCTGGCTTCCTGAAGAAACACCAACTTCCACAGCAACTTGCCTGTAGACTTGGCTCTTCAGAGGTCCTTCTCCAAATGATTCTCAGGTGAAGATGGCCTCTGTGGCACCCCAGCAGGTTAACGCCTAGTTAATGTATTTTCTCCATTTTTTCCCCCACCTGAAAGAGTTTTTCATGGATGTGGGTGCCTTTACTATCCTACTGTTCCATTGATTTAGCTGGGTGGTTTGTTTGTTTTGTATTTTTATTCCATTGCTTTGGTAAACTGCCCTGATAATTGCCTGTGGCATAAAAGGGTAGCATAAAAATCTGGTGGAGGCATTGACTGATAGACAAATAAACCTCTGTCCATCTGAGTTCAAGTAAAGAAGCAGCTCATCACTTCACAAAGAACCACAGGTATCCCTGTCTCTTTCTTTTAATCTCAGGGGAAGGCCCAGGTGGGAGAAAATCAGGATGCCTCATGAAATTAGTTGTTTCCATTTACAAACCAGCAATAACAACTCTCATCTCAGTCCAAAACAGGGGTGTGTGTTATCAGATGGATGCCCGCCCCTTGCCTTCATCCACAGGGTCCCATTCATTTCAAAGGCATAATTGTACAGATTGGCAGCCTTCTCTGAATTGCATGTGGAGTTTATTTCATGGCAGGAAGTGAGGAATGGGGGAGAAATGAAATTCAGCTAACACTAAAAGCCCAGTTTACCTAATCTGCACTGAAAAATGCTTGGGGGGGGAATGTAAACATTAGGAGCACTTTGCACTAAAATGCTGAGATGTTTTCTTCTGAGAACTTTTAAGAAGAAAATTGCAAACTGATGTGAAAATGTGGAGAACCGAACTTAAGGCAGGAAAAATGAGAAACTGAGAGAAACCAGAATTGACAGATTCACCCAACCCTACAGGGAGCACCAGGTGTACACCGGAGTTCCTGCAGCCTGATTAGTTTTCTGTATTGGGCGGGATTTTTTCATTGCTTAATTGCAATTTAGCCGAGATTTAAATAATGTCTCTTGTAGATATTAAAGACCTCTGCTAATGATACACACGGAGGTGTTAATCCTTGCCATCACGGCTGTTAATACGCAATTACTTTCAAAGTCACTGTGTGGGTTTCTTGGCACCGTGTAGCAGCAAGGCCTTGAAGCCAAGAAAGAAAGAAAGAAAGAAAGAAAGAAAGAAAGAAAGAAAGAAAGAAAGAAAGAAAGAAAGAGGGGGAAGTTGTTTGCAGCTCTTTGCAGCTCTGAGGATCGTAGTGCCTCTTGCTAGAAACATGTACTTTGCTCTCTCTCATTGCCTTGTGAAGTTAGCCCCAAATATTTGTGTGGGAGAAGGTCAAAAGTGTCAGGTGACACGCTTTCCACTCTGTCTTTCCTTTTGCAGAAGCTGTGATGCTGAACCCAACAAAAAGAACGCACAGTGCCAGGCAGACATGGGCAACGCTGACCTGCCCCTTTCGTGGCTGATTAATGTGGCTTGCTCTGCTCTCTGACACGGGCAGATTCCTGGGCAACAGGTGACTTGTATTACATTCTGTTGAATTTTTAACACGATGTGCTCCAACTGCAGCTTAATGGTGGGCGAGTAATCTTTTCTTTAGATACTCAAAATGCATTTTGTTCACAGAGCCCTGATAGGATTAGAGGAGGCATTAGAGTAATTAAGGTCAGGGGGACTGCCATTTACTAAATCCCTAAGCCCAACTCTTTACTCCAATATTATTCGGGAATATTGCAGGTCAAAGGGTCAACTGCTATAGTCTCTTGCCTTCTGTCTGGCCGTAACATATGGGTACATTTTCATGCAGACAATGCCAAACTTACAATAAGCCGGGCTTTTGTGGGTGCCTGCCTCGCAAATGAAATGCAAACTAATAACTGTCGGCAGAGCCTCTCAGCAATTGCACCTGCACATTATGACCCATCTGGCAAAACATCTGAAGAATATTGCTTTCACGATATCAAGGTGTGGATCTATGCACAACTTAATTTCAAATGAGCTCATCCAAGATACAATCAAAACTTGATTTCAGCAATGAAAAAAAAAGTCAGATTTCCCAAAACGTTTGGCTCACCAATCAGTTCATGAATTACAGAATTGCGATGACTTGCTTATTTTATTTAAAATTATAGACCACTGCTTGTTGTAAAAATAACACAATTCACAAAATAAAATCAACAAAATAACAAACAAACAAATATCAGTGCCAAGGAATGCCTGCATGATCAGCTAGGTTTTCACCGGCCAGAAGAATGCCAGTGCTATAGGTATCCCTTAAGCCTGGGTGATGCATTGATACATTGTCCAGCACCGGTTTGAGGGCCAGAACACAATGGTACCATCACCCAGCGGCATATCACAGGTGGGGTTTGCCTGCCTTACCTTCCTTTTCCACTGCCTCCTTCCTCCCTGCACCAGGTGCTGGCAGTGGCAGGAGCAGGGGCAGTTTCAGCCCAGCGCCCAATGGTGCCCCTTCCTTTTCAACTTTGTGACATATCACTATATTGCTTCCTTTGTTGTAGAGTGATAAAAGTAACTCTTACAAATGTTCAGTTGGGGTACAAATGCATGTAGACTAGAGGGGAGTGGCTGATACTTCCTCTTTTACCACTTGCTTAAACATCTGAAGAAGAAGAAGAAGAAGAAGAGTTTGGATTTGATATCCCGCCTTTCACTCCCCTTCAGGAGTCTCAAAGCGGCTAACATTCTCCTTTCCCTTCCTCCCCCACAACAAACACTCTGTGAGGTGAGTGGGGCTGAGAGACTTCACAGAAGTGTGACTGGCCCAAGGTCACCCAGCAGCTGCATGTGGAGGAGCGGAGACACGAACCCGGTTTCCCAGATTACGTGACTACCGCTCTTAACCACTACACCACACTGGCACACTGAAGAGAAGAGAAGAGGGTTGATGGACCCTCATCTCATGCTCTAATAAATGTGTATAGATCAGGGGCAAAGCTTCTACCACAAACCTCCTCCCCACAATCCAAACAGTGGAAGGGCCTGTCTGCAACAGATTTCTGCTTTCTGCAACAGACTTTATGAAATTGCACTACCTGGCCATTTACAAAGGTGGCCTTCTGGTGGGATCCGTAGGAGATGATTGCATTGCTTGTCATGAGTCTTCCCTGTCTGCGTTAGGTCATGGTTTCCTACAGAATCAGACTTCATCTATTTATTTAGATCCCTAGGCTACTCTATCCTTCAGGCTCGATCAGGGTGCAATTTAAAAATATAAGACATGGTAAAAATATATAGCACGTATCATTAAATATATATATGAAAACATACAATTAAAATAACCTCACACTAAAATAACCCCTGTCTTTATTTCTGACTACTAAATAAATGCCTGTATTCAGGGCTAAGGTCAGTTAAGAAAAAAAAAAGGGAGTGGTATTTACTGTAGGCTATTAGAATGTGTGTAATAGACTGGGGAAATGTTTCATCTTATCTGGAAGCCTATGTCTACTGCCTCCTTCGTTCCCTCAAGCCTCCATTTCAAAATATAGGCTCCCTTTTGCCTTCAGGCATCCTTAGACAGCTCCTGGAAAAAAGCTTTACATTATGAGATGAATATGAGAAAAATTAGCAGTTTGTTTTCTTTGCTCTCCCATCATTCTGCACCTGTGTTTTAGACTTTGGCACCACTACAGTATAAGGCCCCCTTCCATGGGACCACCCATTTCCTGAAAAGATGGTCGATGACAATTCCACATTTTTTTCAGCCTGGGTGGGCAAATTCACTGAACTTTCAGGGGATGGCATAGCAGAGGGGAAGGGGAATGACACTCCTCTGCCACCAGCCTCCTAGAACCAGTTGTTTCTAATTTGGGGTGGAATACCCAGTAGAAATGATGCTAAATCATGATGCCGTGCCATTACAGGGGTGTGTGTGGAGAGATGGCTGACCCCTGTAGTTTATCACCCACATCTTGTAATGGGTGATACCCTGCCTTTGAGATTCCATGTAGCGGTGGGGAACTGGATCTGACCAGTGGGCCTGATCTTTCTCTCCCCCAGCCTTGTTGGCCAAGTTTGGCATGTGGGTGGAGCCAGTCACCTGACATCGCTGCCACATGCAGCACCATGAGCTATTTGTCAGGGCTTACATAGATAGCATTGTGCGATCAGCTGATCGGAGACTTGCTGTCTTAGAAATCAAACTCAGCTGATTTGGCACAGTGTCTCTTGCACTTGGCAACGAAGGCGGAGCCAGCCTGACTTTCTGCTGCCGGCAAAACTCTAGCCTCCCTACGGCTAGAACTGACCCTGTCATGCAGAAAAGTGACACAGAGCTACTTCAGGTGGTGGAATCAAACGGAAGGCAGGGATTTATGTTTGAAGGGCAAAGCAAACCTTCAGCACGTGGGGTGCCATTTAGTGCTCTACTTCAGGCAACAAAAAATGTCTTGGACCAACACTGGCTGCAAGTCAGTCTATAGCCTCACCTCCTATCCACTCTCTTCACACACATGACCCCTGCTCTCAGCATAGTGAAAATAATCAGAAAGAGGATAGCAGCTGTTGGTGGGAAGCCTGAATGCTGAATGCCCCACAAGCATTAATAGTGTTCCCCAAACTTGGGTCTCCAGCTGTTTTTTGGACTACAACTCCCATCATCCCTAGCTAGCAAGACCAGCGGTTGGGGATGATGGGAAACACTGCATTAGAAGATCCAACAATGGCCTTACACCATTGTCGTGACCAGGGGTAGCCAGCATGACACACCTTCACGATGTGGTTGAACTCTAGCTCTCGTCATCCCTGAGCACAATGGCCAGGGCTGATGGGAGTTGGAGTCCAACAACGAAACAAAATGACAAATATTTTGACCTGGTTTACAACAGATTCCTATGTACTGTTGATGGGGGAAAGGATAAAAAAGTCGGGGGGGAGGGTTGCTACAGAATTTGGCATGCTGCTAGCATTTAGCTAAGTGAAAAGAGAGAGATGGGTCTACTTAATTTCTCTTATTACTGGCTGCTTTACAACTAGACTAAAGATTAGTTGGACTTGCATTTTAAGCAATAAGCATCTGTCACCTCTACAGCTTGGCAGAAAGAGCTGTGTAGCTGGGAAAAGATTATTGTAGCTCGACTCCTACACTAATAACCAAATCTTTCCTCACACTTGTCAGTAGCTTACAATTGTCAGCAATAATTTCTGGGATTCCTGGAAATCATTCCTCAAAAGAAAGAAGCATTTTGCCTGTTGGTATTTAATATGTAGATTCAAGACTTTAATTTAAACATTAGGCCTTTAATGAAATGTATTCAACATTTTTGCTTCTACTTGGAAAGTGGCTTGCTTGTTTGCGATGCTTCTGTGCACGTCTTAAGATATTGTAACCAAATTTTGCGTGTTGGTTGCCTGCTATCAAGAAATGGGTTTTCATCTGAGTTTGGTTACAACTGGACACCATTTTGAATCAAGATGGTGGGCTGAATCTTTCAAAACTGCATTGATTTTAACCACTGATTTCAAAACGGCACTTTTTTTTGTTCTTGGAATTCCTGAACAACACTGGATCCAAAGCCACTAGTATTCTATAAGCGGAGAAGCTTAACTTGTGAGTTATCATTTATTTAGTATCCTTCCTATTTTCCACCATGGGACTTAAGGCAGCATATATGGGAATTCCCAGGGTGTCTCTCATCCAGACAGTGCCCACCTTGAAACAGTTTCAGCAAGATAACTCCATCATGTGCTCTGTGCTCTGGGATGCCTGCAAACTTTGCTACCCTGCATATTTGTCTAAAGCAAGCATGGCCAAACTAGGCCCTCCAGCTGTTTTGGGACTACAATTCCCACCATCCCTGACCACCGGACCTGTTAGCTAGGGATGATGGGAGCTGTAGTTCCAAAAGAGCTGGAGGGCCAAGTTTGGCCATGCCTGGTCTAAAGGCTCCCAATATTTTTTGCCTCTTCATTTGATTTTGTAATGAACAAGTTTGAACATTACAGCATGTGCATTTGTGACCTCGTCCTATAATTGCTTTTATGCTTGACATTTTTTTATTTGCCCTGAGTAAAAATAAGTTTTGCAGCTATAGACCAGTTATATGTGAGCACATCTATTTGATGAACGACTTCCCTTGTTTCATAACTCCCACCATACTCGTTCCATTTTGCTAATTTTTACTGAAGAACAAGAACATCTATGCAATGCTTTTTAACATTCCCAGCTTGTATAAAGCTAGTCTCACTCCCTCTTCCCCCGAGCTGGCATTGATTTCACCGTTTAGTGCACTTTTACATTTTTATTTTGCGGAGGGAGGGGGGAAGTCCCTTAACTAGCAAATTGGCCAACCCTGTTTCTCCTACAGCCGCTGGGTTGCCAGATGCAAAACAAAACAGGGATCCTGCGCTTCAGAGTATCTGCTACACTTGAGGACACTTCAGAAAGCCCAGTCGGTGCAGCGAGCAGCAATGTATCTCCTGAAAGACATCATTCTGTGCTATCGCTTGACTCTGCACTAGTCTATGTTTCTCCTTCAGGCATTAACTCAAGGCACCAATCTTGATCTTTAAAGCACAAAATGGCTGGGACCCAACATATCTAGGAGACTCTCTGTTCTCTTGTGTCTGACTGCAGTATCTTTTAGACCAAGGGAAACTTTTTCAGCCCAGGGACCACATTTCTTTCTGGGCAACTTTCTGGGGTCCCCATGTCAAAGGCAAACATGGGCAGAACAATGATTTTAAAAATAAATAAATAGTAGTAGTAGCAGTTTATAATATAAAAACACAAAAATACATACCATAATAACAAACAATAACACTAACTCCCCAACCCACGGACAGTTTTAAAGGCCATATATATGTGTATAAATATATATGTGTGTAAATTAAACCATACATCCTAAGGACACCACAGTCTCTGCTGTCCCTCATTCCAAGGAAATCAAACTCTGGGTAAGCTCTTAGAACCCCTGGAATTCTGCACTGCTCAGAGATTGGGGTGGTATGCAACAGTATTATCAACCTTCAGGGTCACAGAAAGGAGGGAGAACTGGTGCAACGAAGGATTTCCTCTTTTAATCAAATCACAGCTTCAAGGGAGGGTTATTTGTCATGCGCACAAGAAGGATGGAAACAATCACATTCTCCCTGTCTATGGCTGCAGTTACATCTGATCATTATAAGCACACATGCCTCAATCTACTGTTTGAATTCAGAAAAGAAAAATAAAGGTTAAATGCAACAACACATAAATGCGATTTAAATTTATGCTGGGGGTGTGACCAAGGGTTATACCATTCCCTAAAAGCACACAGCTTTCCCCCAAAGAAGTATTTGGCTGAAGCTCTGTGTTTTAAATATATGCTGTGGATATGTCATAACTAGTTTGGCCCTAAGAGATGGTATCTTTTATTAATATCTTCTATCCACTAAGTGATAATATGAAGTATATTTCATATTTGCATCTGATCACTATCCCCAAATCCTCACAATTCCAGATCTAACCTGAGACTTAGCTCAGCTGGGTGGCATTGTCAATACCAACTTCAATTTCTGATGCTTGTGGTTCATGACCATTTTCATGTCATATTTACAAGATGACTATTTCTAGGAGAGCCTCTACTGGTGTTTGCCTCCCACCAGTTCTGAGAATAGGCCATCTGTTTTCTGTCTTTTACCAGTTTACCAGTTGCTGATCTACAAATGGATATTCCCAAAGGAAAGGTTAGTTCAGAATCTTCCAAGATCTATGAAGACAGCTCCACATTAATAGCAATCCTCTCAGCCAGGAGAGATAAGAAACATCTGCTACAAGTGGCCTATGCAAAGACTTGGCCTGGATAGATTAAAATTATTTACCATGTTGGCTCCAGGATCTGCAGAACAGAACTAGATGAGGTTAGTCAAACAAAAACTCTATGGCTGGAAGCCAAAATGCTACTTTACGCTAGTTTTGCACTGGTGGGATTTTTAAGTTTTATTTTCTTTGAACAGCCCCCCAAATGCCACATCACAAACTTCTTCTGCAATAGCCCTTTAAAATGTCTTTGTCATATAGCTGGGCGAGGGAGCTTGGTGGGGAGAAAAGGCTGTTCAAGAAACACAACTTCAAACCACTTTGGGGCACACAACTTTTATTTGTCTAGAGGTTGTTTAGATCCCAACCTAGTGGTTTAGAGTAGCATTGACTCCTCAGGCATGATTCCTTAAGGAAATATCCTCAGTAGTGTGTGTGTGTGTGTGTGTGTGTGTGTGCGCGCGCGCGCACACGTTCATGTGCGCGCCATAATATTCCTATTTCCAAAAGTTGCTGAATTTTCTTTATCCCAGTTAGCATCTGTATTGGATTTGAATTGATTTTTTTAGTATGTTCTGTTGTTGTTTTAAGCAATAATAATGAGCTCCCTCCAGCTGTACCATGGCTCTGGAGGTACCATGCCTCCGAATACCAGTCATGACCTACCTGTAGGTCTTTCAGAAGCATCCCATTGGCCACGACGATGTGAGCATGTTAGACTAGGAGGGTCTCTTACCTGATCCAGCAGGGCTCTTCTTACATTCCTAAATTGACAGAGGTCTGTTAACCAAAGACAGGGACTAGTAGTTTGCACTGACATTTGTGTTTCTTACTGGTGCTTCACATTTCATTTGCCTATCTTTAATTAGGTCCAAGATGGGTTGTTTAATTATTCTGACAAGTTGTCAAGGATGTTTTGAATCCAAAAATAGAACACAAGACAGTTCATTTCTGCTTTCCTATAACTTTCTCAGGGACGCAGGTGGCACAGTGGTCTAAACCACTGAGCCTCGTGGGCTTGCCGATCAGGAGGTCGGCGGTTCGAATCCCCGTGGTGGGGTGAGCTCCCGTTGCTCGGTCCCAGCTCCTACCAACCTAGCAATTTGAAAGCACACCAAAAAGTGCAAGTAGATAAATAGGTACCACTCTGGCGGGAAGGTAAACGGCGTTTCCGTGGGCTGCTCTGGTTTCAGTGTTCCATTGCACCAGAAGCAGCTTAGTCATGTTGGCCACATGACCCAGAAAAACTGTGGACAAACACTGGCTCCCTCAGCTTGTAAAGCGAGGTCCTTTACCTTTACCTTTTTTTTATAACATTCTCAATAAATGTTCTCAGAATGGTTTTACAACCAGTCTTTTTTCCCAGGGAACCCTGGGAATTGTAACTTTGTGGAGTCTCTTAAGAATTCCCAGTAGCCTATAAAAAAACTACATTTCCCAGGGTTCTTTGGGGGAAGCTATGACTGTTTAAAGTGGTGTGACACAGTGCAAATGGGGCCCATGAATTTTTAAAGCCAAAGCATCCATTTTCCTTGGCATTTCTAAGTGGCAGAAACTATGGAAAGAGAGAGAAGTTACTATAAATGAAATTCTGATGAGGCTGAAGTGAAATTGTCTTTAAGTGATTAAATAATGTGCATTTATGGAAAGAAGATGTCTGGGCCCTTGGGCAAAGGGCGGGGTGTGGGTTGTGTGGGGAGGGTCTCTCGATTTGTTTATAAATGAATATCTGCTTCTACTGAAGCCACTTCCTGTTGGTTCCTGCTAAAGTGCTTCAGAGATCGACTGCCCTCAAATGTTTTGAAGACTGGAGTTCTGTTTGTCGTTTAGCCAAACCTAAACAGTTTAACCTCAGCAATATTCACTTTAGGGCTGCACAAGACGAACGTAAACAGTGGATCATAGTAACAAGCTGCCCAGTGCCATTCAAGCAGAGGTGTATTTTAAACCACATTCAGAGGTTAAGACAACGAAGACCTTCTGCAAATTCTACAGAACTGGAAGGAGAAACGCCGAGGCAAAACAGAAATAGAATATTAGCAAACTCTTTTAGCTGAAAGGACGAAAGAAGCCCCAGGCAGTGTCGTTCCTTCCATATGATACCTAAAGAAAGTTTGTGTGGTCTGGGAAGACCAATCCCAGTTTTTACATCCAGTCAGTTGAGAAGGTACCATATAATGATGGAGGAGTAGCATGAGCCCCTTCTCATCTCCACGTAGATAGAAGGTGTCCAGTTCAAATTGGACCTTCTACACGAATTGAGCCAAATCATGCGGCAGTCCAGTTCGTGGAATGCTTCAGGAAAAGGTCACATGAACTAGGCCTCTGTGCAAGTGATCTTGCAGGCAGAAAGCCCAGATGTTCCACACTTGGTAGAGGGGAAGCAAGGGTGGCCCAAAGGATTTCAAAAATCTATAGCTCCTCAAATTTTGTGATGCAGTTCGCCAACCAAAAAATTTTCTAAAGGGAATAGATGGAGGAAAAGATGTAGAACATGTATGTACTGAAACTCTGGAAAACGCTATATTTAAAAAGTGTACAAAAATGATTATATGCGGGGAAAGAATGCACAACATACTAGTGAAATATAATGTACATAAGGTGCCAGGGCAGATTACAACGCTACATTATACAAGCACACAGATAATACTGTTATCATTATTAAACAAGTAAAACCAAATGGAACAGAACAGGATAGCTCAGTCAGTAGAGCATGAAACTCTTAATATCAGGGTTGTGGGTTTGAGCTCCACATTGGGCCAAAAGATTCCTGCATTGCAGGGGATTGGACTAGATGACCCTTGGGTCACTTCTAAGTCTACAGATCTATGATGCTATGATTCTAGAGTACATTAGGGAAACATGCTTAGGGGGGAAATGTGTACATTAGGCAAAATTGCATGCAGAAATGTGCATATTCAGAGGAATGAGCAGGAAATGTATATAAACTTTTGTAAGGAAATGGACCAAACTGAACATAAGGTTAGAACAATGGGAGAGGACCTGAAGAGGACAGATTTGTCCATCCCTAACACAGAGATCACCTAACCACACATCTCCCCAGGATGGTAAGATGTGGTTGGTTTTTATTTAAATTGCAATTATTCTTCCTAAATTTGCATCTCTACAGATAAATTAGCATTGACTTTCATCCCTTTTTTGTTTATTTATCATCCTGTATAGTGGTCCTCAAAGCACTACACATTGCCACTCAGCCATTAAAGCTAATAAAAAAATAAGTTTAAAAAATCAGCATGGGGTGGGGGAGGAAGAATGTTTGAAACCGTGTGTTTCTGTATTGACCATCTTGTGAAGGTCAAGGTCCCAGACCAAGGTCCCATAAAGTATTGCTGATGGGGCTGGTTAGGTAAATTCCAGCCAAGTATTGCTGATGGGGCTAGTTAGGTAAATCCCAACCAAAGAGTTCTACTCTGAGTATAGAGCCATTGAAATGAATAGACTTCATTTAGGCATGTACATTAATTTAAACATATCTACTCAGAGCAGAACTAGAAATGGATCTTCCTCAATGAATCATCTGAATTAATTCATAAACATTAATTCACACATTTATGTAATATATATATGATCTGAAGCAGAACAATTATTTATAGCTAATTTGCTATTATTAATGATTTAGGCGTTTCTTCAAGTCACAGAAGATAATGAAAAAACAAAGTTATCCAGACCACTGAGGGACTGCAAACAATTAATTCAACACCAGTGTTTACACTCATTTCTCTCATTTCCCCCTCTTTGCTTTCTTCAGCAAATCCAGCTTAAAGGATGACATTCTTCTTCCATCTTCATGCAGTTAATTAAGTTTCCTCATACTGGGAGAAAATAAATTCTGACCCCCCCCCCCGGTGCACTTTCAACTATTGCAAAAAAAAAAAAAAGATGGTTTCTCATCTGGTTTTTGCCCTCTGAGTCAACTGTGTTTCTCCAAAATACACATTTACAAGAAGCTGATTGTTGAGACATTTACACTCTATAAAGAAATCATAGTGTGGACTTTAAATGCGCGCACACTGTTTCCATTGGGTCGAGGCCTGTGACTCACTGGTAATGCAAGTTCAATCTCTAGCATCTTCAAGTATGGCTGGGAAATACTTCTGAAGACCTGGAGAGCTCTGCCAATCAATGTAGAGATAATAGTGAGCCAGCTGAACCAATTATATGACTCACAGATATGAGCTAGTTGAACTAGTGTTACAAGGCAGCTTCTGATGTGCCATTTTTCAGGTGGGATTTGCCAAATGAGCATATTTCTTAGTACTTGTTTAGCTTACAACAAACCGACCCATTATAGGGTGCTTTTGCCAAATGCTAAACCAGCCAGTTACAACCAGTGTTGTACACTTAACTCCGTCAGTTTTGAAAGGGGATTCCTCTGTAGAAGTCTGTCCATGTATCTGAATTCCCAAGGTATAATGGTGCAGGAACAGAAAGTTTTGAGAAGAAGAAAAAGAGGTAGGATGTGCTGAAATCAGAGTATAGCTGCCATAACTGTCCATAAAATTCACAGCAAGTAGATTAAGCAATTATCCTAATTAGGTCTCATATCTTTAGAGTAAAGGAACCTCAGTGAACAGGTTTCACCCTTGTGGGCTTATATTTCATGGTTTGCCTCGTCCTGGCCATTACTGTGTTATAGTCCACTATTATTCAACCATTTTCGCTTTAAAAGAATTGCATTTTCACATTATGACCTACCCATACACCCCCACCCAGGCACCTTGTATCCTTTGTTTGGCTTTTTCTGTATGTTCATACTAGGGCTGCCCCTCTGCTCACTCCTGTCTCCTACCTTCCTGCTGTTCCCCCCACATTAACCCCCTGGAGCTTATGCGTGTTGGAATCCAACATCTGGAGGGCCACCTACTCCAGATCCCTACAATACAGGCTGGAGGATAGCCAAAGACAAAATAAAATGGAATATAAATCAAGATCCTCAGAGGGGCAGTACCACAGGCACACAATGTGTCATCTTTCCAAAAGGAAGGCGAGGAAAGCCCAATGATACTATATGCTTATCCTGAGATCATCTCTGAGAAACATCTGGATGGAACCTGGAAAGCTCTTAATGGGAATATAACTTTGATTAGGCGCAACTGTGAATTATATCACAATCTTCTCTGGGGATATGGAGCTCATGAGGCGTACAGCTGTCCTTGGAGATCACAGGCAGAAAACGGAGAAGGCACGAATCCTCTCATTTGGGAACTGCAGCAAGGAGTCCAGAAGGCCCCCAAGGCTACAGTCCAATCTAGAGGAGGCCCTTCAATAGTGCCTAATATAATGGAGATGGTCTCTCCTTTGAAGCTTTGCTTTCCCCCTGCCAACATTGCCACCAGCTTCTTTTCGTTCATTTCCAACCAGCTGTTCTTCATCCAGGTGCTAATCTAATCCAGGCTGGAGAGTGAGATGGGCTGGGAGAGTGCCAGACATCAAGAAGCCAGGCCTAGGCAAAAGATGGAAAGCAGAGCTGAGCCAGACTGATGTGACTCTCAACTTCCATGTCAACATTTTCATGTGTGGTAAAGAAGCGCCTTCCCTTGAACAACTAAGCAAATCGCACGTTTGTCTGTTCTTCATTCAGGTTCTGGACATCCTAGCTCAGAAGCATGCAAAAGCCCACAAAGATTTTTAAGGCTGCAGAGCAGTCTTCGTCTCTAAATATACACAGAAATTACCACATGCAAATTTTATGCAAACTAGTGTTGCCTTTCGATGATACGAATTCTCCTTTTTTGGCATTTCATATCTGGCTGCTCTCAGGGGGCTGCTGTCATGGCTGGCCTGACCATTAAGCAGAGGGAGATATTGGAAGACAGAACTATCTGCACTAGGTAGCCTCCCCTGGGTCCTGGTCTCAAATGTGCTGTGCTGCTGCCAGTACTGAAGGAAGATTCAACTTCCAACCCAATTGGCTTCTGTTGGTGGAATGAGGCATGGAGGTACAATCTTGTCCTTTGCCCCAGGCCAACCCAAGCAGCAATTCTAGATCTAGGTTAGACATTTGATCAAAATTTGAAGGAAAGGTGGATTCCACCAAGAAGGACATAACTGAGCAGGAACATCTCTCATATAAAGTTTAAACTGCATTCAAATAAATGAATGGGAGCTGAGAAAAGGAGCCAGTTATTGTAATTGGTTGGGTGTGTGTGTGTTTTTTAGCCAGTTAGTGACTGACCTACATGTATGTTTGCAACCAGGCCTAAAGGTCAGCCTTAAATTGTTTGGCAGTCTATGCCAATCCTTTCGTTATTTTTTTAAAAGCAGGACTGCCAGACTCTGCTATGTTTATTCCAGTGTTTTCATTTTATATCCTAGCAGTTGCTGTTTACAGAGAAAGCAAAGATTTTCCCCTTGCAGAATGTTATCCTGTCTTTGCCCAGATTTTATTCGTGTTTTCCTCTCTCTGTGTGTGTGTCCTCATAACCCTTTGGCGAAGCAATTTGAGAAAGGGGCAAAGAAGAGTGTAATTTTCCTGGCAGGCGAGAGTGTAATTTTCGTAGCTGGAGTATATAGCATGCTCCTAGAACTTCTCCTCCAAAATACTTTGCATCCTGTTACAGTCTATCACTTGACTCGGCTGGTAGTTACTTCCCATAGGGGTCATGCACAATTAGCAAAAGCTTTCAGTCACTGAACACAGGAGCCAAAGTGTCTCTGGAGCACGCTCATTCTCACTTGTATACCCTGGCAACATTAAACTGCACTCCATGCATCTACAGCTCATTAAGCTAACTAGTGGCTACTTTCTAAATAATAATTAGACTGCCTAGAAAGCACATTTTCTCTTCAACTCCCCAGAAACTCAAGATGTGCAGCAGGGGCCCTCAGACATACCTGAAGGAGGCATGACCATCCACTGTGCTGGTTGCCACATGCTGACCATTGCTTCATGTGGCGACCTACATCATGGCAGTGAGCACCTTCTCAACTGACTTGGCTGAGACTGACTTCCTGGACAACAAGGAGTACATGAGGGCTTACTTCCTCAGTGGAGCTTTGCTTCAGCAACAAGGCCTACGCAACCTGTCATGTCTCTGATCTTGCTCTTCAGCCCTGACTTAAAAACATAAGAAGAGCCATACTGGATCTGACCAAAGTCCCATGCTCGTTCTACATTCTAGCCAACAAGATGCCTCAGAACGACAAAAACAAACAAACAACAAAGGCAGGTTATGAGAGCAATCGTGTTTTCCCACGCCCCTATCATAGGCAGTGGTTTTTTCCTTTAAAAAAAATGTTTCGGGGTACTCTCATTTTGACTCAAGAAAATCACCATTTGAAGAAGAAGAAGAAGAAGAGGAGGAGGAGGAGGAGGAGGAGGAGGAGGAGGAGTAGTAGTAGTCTGGATTTGATATCCCGCCTTTCACTCTCTTTCATAGAATCATAGAATCATAGAATCATAGAGTTGGAAGAGACCACAAGGGCCATCGAGTCCAACCCCCTGCCAAGCAGGAAACACCATCAGAGCACTCCTGACATATGGTTGTCAAGCCTCTGCTTAAAGACCTCCAAAGTAGGAGACTTCACCACACTCCTTGGCAGCAAATTCCACTGTCGAACAGCTCTTACTGTCAGGAAGTTCTTCCTAATGTTTAGGTGGAATCTTCTTTCTTGTAGTTTGGCTCCATTGCTCCGTGTCCGCTTCTCTGGAGCAGCAGAAAACAACCTTTCTCCCTCCTCTATGTGACATCCTTTTATATATTTGAACATGGCTATCATATCACCCCTTAACCTCCTCTTCTCCAGGCTAAACATGCCCAGCTCCCTTAGCCGTTCCTCATAAGGCATCGTTTCCAGGCCTTTGACCATTTTGGTTGCCCTCCTCTGGACACGTTCCAGTTTGTCAGTGTCCTTCTTGAATTGTGGTGCCCAGAACTGGACACAGTACTCCAGGTGAGGTCTGACCAGAGCAGAATACAGTGGCACTATTACTTCCCTTGATCTAGATGCTATACTCCTATTGATGAGGCCCAGAATTGCATTGGCTTTTTTAGCTGCCGCGTCACACTGTTGGCTCATGTCAAGTTTGTGGTCAACCAAGACTCCTAGATCCTTTTCACATGTACTGCTCTCAAGCCAGGTGTCACCCATCTTGTATTTGTGCCAAAGACTTCAGAGAAGTGTGACTAGCCCAAGGTCACCCAGCAGCTGCATGTGGAAGAGCGGAGACACGAACCCGGTTCCCCAGATTACAAGACTACCGCTCTTAACCACTACACCACACTGATTTGATAGTTCAAATCAGGAAAAATAAATACAGTAAACACAACAAAACTGACCAATCACAGAGCTAGATTCCAACTCCTACTTCACACATTAAACGCTCACTTCCGTCTGAGACTCAGAAAACACCATGACATGAAATGAAGCCGCCATCGGGAGTAGCAACAGAACTGATGATTCACCATGCTAGAGAAGAAATGTTTAGTTTCTTCTCCCATTAGATTCACAAAATGTTTAGGGGTATGCGTACCCCTGCGTCCCCCCAGAAAAAAAGCACTGATCATAGGCATCAGCACCTAGGAGGCTGAAGCACTTTTGAGGGGGGGGCTGTGTTTTTTAGGGAACCAGACCCCTCAATGTTCAGTGGGTGTTCATCACACGCATGGTGTCAGAAGGTCGCTTCAGGCCCCTGCAATCTTCTTTAAAAGTTGCCGCCTCTGCTCCTGTCTGTATTCAGACAAAGGCAAACTTCTGAATCCCACTAATACTGAAAGTAATATATAGCCATCATGGCTTGTAGCCATTATAGCCTTAGCTTATCTTTTTTAAGACAACCATGTTGGTGGCCATAAATTCTAAAGGCCAACTATGAGATGTGTGAAGTAGCACTTCCATTGATCTATCCCAAATCTTCCAGTGTGACGCTTCCATGGGGGACCCCAGGCTCTAGTGTTAGACGAAAGGGAAAAAAACCTTCACTCTCTTCATTTTTTTCTGCAAGGTTTTATGCACGTCTATCATGTCCTCCTGCCCATTACTTGCCTCCCCCACCCCCCTGGAAAGTAAAAAGCCTCAAACATTGTTACTTCTCTTCATAGAGCAATTGCTCCATCCCTCTGATCATTTTGGTTGCCCTTGTCTGAACCTTTTCCAGTTCTACAATCCATGTAGATTGTGCTTTCCATGAGGTGTGCTGACAAGAACTGTGCACAGTGTTTTCCAAGTGTGGTTGCCCCACAGATTTGTAGAAGGGCATTGCAATGTTGGTAGTTTTGCCAGCTGCCTCCTGGCATGCCCTCAAATCCCAATGACTCATTGGTTTGGACTCCCCAACTCGCCCCAGTATAATTCCTGGCTCCTGCTTCAATCCTGACTGCTATCTGTGGCCCAGAACTGAGAGCGATGGAGGAGAAGCCGCAACCGTTGCTCTCACCCTATGGGCAGGACAGAAGGAAGAGTTCATGCAGAAGGTGTCGCAAACCAAGGGTGTAGTTTGAAGGCAGGGAATGCAGCCTCCCTGCTGAAGCTGAAGCTGATGGAAACCACCTGGGAGCTCTGTGTACACCCTCTTAATTTCTGTAATGAAGCTGATCAATATAAAACATGAAATAGTGTGCAATATGGGAAAGCAATCCATGTATATCTATTCTGAATTCTGGATAGAGTTAAGGGCGCTCCCGTTCTGTGCCCCTCTAGCCTCCCTGAGCCACAGGTAAACAATTCATTCTGAAAAATAGCTCTGTTCAGACAAGTTTCAGCCTCTGCATGTACAATGAGCATTTCATGGGATGGGCCATAGCTCAGAGCTAGAGCACATGCTTTGTATGCAAAGTGTCCCAGGTTCAATTCATGACAACTCCAGGTAGGGCTGGGAAAGATCCTTGCCTGAAATCCTGCCTGTCAGTGTAGACAGTATTGAACTGGGTGCACTGACTTGTTATCAAGCAACTTCCTATGTTTCTGACACTGTACAGTGGGGAAACAGAAGGACTTTTACACACACACACACACACACACACACACACACACACAGTATGTGCATTTGGGGATGTGTCTGCATGTGGGCAGACATGCATGTATCATAGAATCGTAGGGTGCATCTTGCGTCTTTGGATGGAGAGAGGTGTGCGAGTGTGTGTCGAAAGTAGCCTAATTTACAAAGATAACATTTGCCGTCATAGTTCCACTCACTTTTGCCTCTGAATAATAGAATTGTAAAATTGTAGAGTTGGAAGGGGCTATAAGGATCATCTAGTCCAGTGTTTCCCAACCTTTTTTGGGCAAAGGCACACTTGTTTCATGAAAAAAATCTCGAGGCACACCACCATTACAGCCCCGTAACGTCAGCGCGCAGCGTCACGCCAGGAGGGACGCACGAAAGTGTAAGTTTCAATTTTTTTCCCTCCCCCTTGCCTTCCTTCTGTGCCAACCGCCAAAAAGCCAAGAAAAAAGCCAAGACTTTAGGGCAGCAGGTCGACACGGAAGAAGCTCCTACCTAAGGACAGGTGCGACGGCCGTGTCCTCTTCTGCCACACTTGGCAGCCCTGCCTCACGGTCGTGACTCCCACCCTGATTTCTCCCCGCAGGTCGAGCGGCACAGGCAGCCCAATGTGTCCAGCCCAGACACAAGCCCCGCTTCCCCACTCTAGATCCTGAATGCGACCAAGTGCTCTGGACTCCCGAGCAGGGTGGAAAAGAGGACTCGCATCTGGTAGCCTCCGGGCTCCTCGCCTGCTCGAGGGATGGCATGGCAGGCAAGCTGCCGGCCGTCGCCATCGCCGCCCCCTCATGCGAGTGGACCTGCCCGGAGTGGTGGGCCGGGGGAGGTTCGCTCTCTGTGGGGATGTGGCCCGCACACGCGGCTCCGCTTCCTCCTGCCCAGGGCTGAGCTCCTTACCCGTGATCTCGGTCTCGCGCACGCGGATCCCACTTATTCCGAAGCTCGCGCCACTAGCCGGGGCTCTCACACCGTGCCAGGGCGAGGCGGCGCGGCCCACTGACGTCATCGCGGCTCGCCGCCGCCCTCGACTTCCCTGTTCCCTCCCCTCCCTCGGGTCGCCATGGTTACCGAGGACTGCAAGCTGCTCGGGCGAGCGTGGGGCATTAAGTGGGAGAAGGAAAATTAAAATTAAAACTCGCCTGAAGGCCGCCTCTCCGGATATGAAGCTATCTTTCGAATTTTTTAATTTTTCCCGCGGCACACCAGGCAACGTCTCGCGGCACACTAGTGTGCCGTGGAACAGTGGTTGGGAAACACTGATCTAGTCCAATCCCCTGTGATGCAGGAATCTTTTGCCCAATGTGGGGCTCAAACTCATGACGCTAAGATTAAGAGCCTCATGCTCTACTGACTGAGCTATGCCAGCAGCCACAGACATGTACCCTCAGGGAGGCTGCCCAGAAGGGAATGCAACTGTTGGGCTGAAAATGTCCCACCATTCCTGGACTAATCTTACATCTTTTTAGCAGATTTCATGGTTGAATTCCAGCTCAACTCTTAACCCTGGTGGTACGCGGTGATCTCTGTGAACACACACTTAATGTGGGAGTTTCTTTGCACATGTAAACACATATAGGTCTGGGAACACTTACATAACCAATCAGCATAGCTTGTTATATAAGAATCTTGAGTTTGCTAGCATTTAGACTGAAGTGGAAAACAGGCACGTGGGTTAAAAGCCACAGTTTGTGACTGACTGAATATGTGATTCAACTGATAATATTTCATAGTGTTGAGTCGGGTGAAGGATGTGTGAAAACATTTGCAAACCCCAAGACCCATCTGGATCCAGCCGCACTGCAGCAAGGAGAAACATGTCGGAAATGTTAACTGATTAGCAGGTTCCCATGCTAATTAATTAGGCTGCTGGATTAACCCAGCTGTAGGATTGCATTAGCACTGGTACTTTATCAGAAAATCAATAGATTCCATTGAACGACTCCCATCGAAAAACCAACCCAGATCCAGCTGGCAATACCTTTTGCCTCAAGGCACATCATGTCTCTGTGAGTCTGATAGCAACTAAAGGAGAAGAGTGCTAGGCAGAGAGAATGAATGAAAGAGAAAACTCTTCCCTAACCAAACATGCTGATTTTATCATTGATTTAACTTAATCTGATTTTTCCCCCTGTTCCCCCGACCTTCTTCACCAGTCCTGCTTTGAAATACTTGGGTATTTATAGAATTGCCACCAACATATTTATATACCATAATTATCGTGCAGTTCTTTGATCAAAGACAATTTTCCACTCCAGTTGCTTCTCTGGAATCAGAGTAGAGGAAATGACTTCAGACCCCTGACTCTGAGCATCTTTGGCTTCTCTCGGGATGCTGCAAGTTATGCAGGATTGCTTAAGAATAACAAAGGACCTTGAGTGAAGCCAGATGATTCTGCACGCAAGGTCCTTCCTTACACGCTGCAGAAGCGTGTACCTAAAAGAAGAACAGTCACTGCAATTTTAGCATACCCTAGCCCAGCATGCCATAGAATGGCCCTGTAAGGCAGGCAAATAATATAATGATTGCATGTAAACAGAAGGGCCTGCCAGATCCATCTAGTCCAGCAGCGTGTTCTCACAATAGCCAAGCAGATTGCAATATTATTCTCTCTAGTGGCTCTGTGGGTTAAACCACAGAGCCTAGGACTTGCCGATCAGAAGGTCGGCGGTTCGAATCCCTGCGGCAGGGTGAGCTCCCGTTGCTTGGTCCCTGCTCCTGCCAACCTAGCAGTTCAAAAGCACGTCAAAGTGCAAGTAGATAAATAGGTACCGCTCGGGTGGGAAGGTAAACGGTGTTTCCATGCGCTGCTCTGTCAGCTTAGTCATGCTGGTCACATGACCCGGAAGCTGTACGCCGGCTCCCTCGGCCAATAAAGCAAGATGAGCGCCGCAACCCCAGAGTCAGTCACGACTGGACCTAATGGTCAGGGGTCCTTTACCTTAATATTCCTTCATCTTTGGAACAATTTCCCCAGGGAGGCACCTAATACCAACTTTACTATCATTTTGGAGCCAGATAAGAACAATTTTATTCTCCCAAACAGATGGGCAGCTTTAGTGATATTGATGTTAGAGTTGTTCAATCTGAACTTTAATATGTGTTTTTTATCATTGTTACTGTAGTGATAGTTACAGATAGGTAGCCGTATTGGTCTGCCATAGTCAAAATAAAAAAATTCCTTCTAGTAGCACCTTAAAGACCAACTAAGTTAGTTCTTGGTATGAGCTTTCGTGTGCATGCACACGAAAGCTCATACCAAGAACTAACTTAGTTGGTCTTTAAGGTGCTACTGGAAGGAATTTTTTTATTTTGACTGTAGTGATAGTCTTCATTGTTTCATTATGTTTCAACTGTGTTTTTACTATTTTATATAGAGGGATAAAGATAGATATTGATATATAATTACTTTTGGTTCTATAAAGCGATATACAAGTCTAATCAATCATATCAACAGGCTTAGAAAAGATTTACTTATTTGCAGCTAGTGAATTCACTGTTTATATGAGATTTGACTTGAGGGCTTCCCTGCTGGCCATTTTTGACACTACCATACACCAGCAAACGGCATCAGACAAGGTTTCACCATCCATCTTCTTAGTCTGAAGGAACTGATTCCTTAAGTTTCAGTGGCGTAGCGTGGGTTGTCAGCACCCGGGGCAAGGCAAGTAATTTGTGCCCCCTAACCCGTGGATTTGCGCCCCCTAACCCGTGGATTTGCACCCCCTAACCCTAACCCCCAGATGTTGTGCCCGGTGCGGCCGGACCCCCCTGCACCCCCCACGCTATGCCACTGTTAAGTTTTCTTCTTTTTCAGCCAGAGAAAACCTCATGTTTACAATAGCCTCCGCATTGTGCCCTACAATTGTACTGGTTTGTCCTTCAGTGTTCCAGATTAAACTGAAAAGATGATAATGACATAATAATCTCTTCCCCAAGCTGAATTTTTTTAATCATCAGTTCATAAGGCATCTCCCGACATATTTCTGTTAACCTAAAAGCAGCCGATTTCAACTGGGCCTGCAGTGCAGTGGGGTGGATGAAGGCAAGGATCAACCTTTTCCTCTCTTGTTGATTCACCCCAAAATTCTATCAGTCACACAGGTGAAAACATACCGCCACTTATATTATGAATGTTTTCCCATTAACAGCCAATAGCAGCCAAGTGTTAATAATTTTAATAACCTTTTGGCTATCTAGAGAATCTGATTGAAGAACCTTAAGAATTTTTTGTCTGCTGTACAGAGGTTTTCTTTTTGTAGCAATTTTGTATGGTTCTTCACATGCTGTACATTTATTATTTTGATATATGCTCATTTTGGGGGGGTATCTATTTCAGCTACTGTATTACACAGGTTTATATTTGGCATTTCATTTTCTGGATCCATTTTTCTGGATTTTTGTTTTCTGGTTTCTCCCTGTCTCCCCCACCCTCAATAAGGTTCTACTCCATTTTTATGTAATAATTCTTTTCTGCCAGATGATTAAGCCAGAGATCCCATCTAGAGCCTCTTAGAAACTCCAGCAGACTAAATGCACTACGGTACTTCACTCACATAACGTTTGACCAGGCAGGGACCTCTTTACGGCCTGCTCTACTCTTTCCTTTTCAAAAGGCAGACAAGACGAGTACTCTAAGAGAACCAAAGAAAACAAAATAAATGGAGCTGGAAAACTCTCTGGGGTTCGGCTTGGATATTGAGTAAAAACACTGGAATAAACAGGGCTGACATTGGCTCTCCTGCCAGAGAGTGTGCTGGCATACTCTGCCAGTCTCCGCTGGCTGAACTTTGTCCCTGGTTATACTGGCATATAGCTATGGAAATCGAAATCACTATTTTGCATTCCTGTAACAAGAGGTCATGGGACAAAAGAGTTTCCCACTTCCACCCTCCTGTCAAATTTCCTTGATTTGTAGGGTAGCAATGACTATTTGTAGGGTTGCAGTGACTAACACAGAATGAATGGAGCATACAACCGCCTTGTGGTGTTTTTTTATTTCTATAATTATTAAAAGTGTGGTCTTTAAATATTTCAACCCCCAAATTATCAGCTCCTGGGACCAGAGGTACAGTTAGATACAAATCCTGGGAGCTTTGGAACACCTCATTCAGATAGATAATTCCAAACCCTGGACTTAATCCCTACCACCACCTACACAACCCCAGACATTACTTGGTAATGGGCCTTGCTTCACTACTTCTAAACGTGGCAATAATGATGATGATGACAACAACAACAACAACAACAACAACAACAACAACAACAACAACAACAACAACAACAACATATTTATACCCCGCCCATCTGACTGGGCTTCCCCAGCCACTCTGGGTGGCTTCCAACCAAATATTAAAACACAGTAATCCATCAAACATTAAAAGCTTCCCTAAACAAGGCTGCCTTCAGATGTCTTCTAAAAGTCTGGTACTTGTTGTTCTCTTTGACATCTGGTGGGAGGGCGTTCCACAGGGCGGGTGCCACTACCAAGAAGGTCCTCTGCCTGGTTCCCTGTAACTTGGCTTCTCGCAGTGCGGGAACCGCCAGAAGGACCTCAGCACTGGACCTCAATGTCCGGGATGAACAATGGGGATGGAGACGCTCCTTCGGGTATACTAGACCAAGGTCGTTTACGGCTTTAAAGGTCAGCACCAACTTTGAATTGTGCTCGGAAACGTACTGGGAGCCAATGTAGGTCTTTCAAGACTGGTGTTATGTGGTCTTGGTGGCTGCTCCCAGTCACCAGCATTCTGGATTAGTTGTAGTTTCCGGGTCACCTTCAAAGGTAGCCCCACATAGAGCGCATTGCAGTAATCCAAGCGAGAGATAACCAGAGCATACACCACTCTGGTGAGACAGTCCACTGGCAGGTAGGGTCTCAGCCTGCATACCAGATGGAGCTGGTAAACAGCTGTCCTGGACACAGAATTGACCTGTGCCTCCCTGGACAGCTGTGAGTCCAAAATGACTCCCAGGCTGCGCACCTGGTCCTTCAGGGGAATAGTTACCCATTTCAGGACCAGGGAGTCTTCCACACCCGCCCGCCTCCTATCCTCCTCCTGCTAAACTTGGGGGCCCTCTCATTCATTCTGCCAAGTAAGGCCCTGACCTGATGTCATCACTGCCTGGGACTCTCACTTTTAAAGCTGTGACATACACGTATGGATATAGATATGTTTCAAGGTTGCCTCCTTGTTTATTGTCACCAAGCAGGGTATGGCATGCCCCAGAAATCATAGGTTTGTACAGTTCTATAATAAAGGAAGTTGAAGATATGCAATGTCTGTTGCAACCAGTTCTGCTCAAGGATCTGTCGCTTGATTCCTCCTGGCTCCCTAGAGACCCTTCAACCAAGTCTGCTGTTCTTCATGCTTGGGCGGATTCTCATGTGTGCACAAAAGTGCGAACTTCGACTGGCTATGGTTACAAGCTGCTAAAGACCAAAATGGCAAAAATATATTCAAGTTGATATAGGAACCAATTAGGGATTTTTAGAAGATAAACTTTTGATAATGCGTGATTTTATGGGGTGTGCACTCATGCTTTTGTTTTGTTGTTTTTTAAAAATAGGCATTTGTATAAATAAGCACTATGGTAAGGGGTAGGGAATCTGGGACCTCCACATATTGCAGGACTACAACTCCCATTATCCTTGACCATTGGCCATACTGGCTGGAGCTGATGGGAATTGAAATCCAACAACATCTGGAGGGAGACAGGTTCCCCAACTTTGGCTTTTTGCTTTCCCTGGCTCTAAGCTTGGGGGCATTTGGCGAATTATGGTAGGGTTTTTGTTTTGGACAACTGTTCAATTACTTCAACACTGGATCGTGCTTCTGAGGATTGATTTTGGATTTTCTAAGCTTGGGCTGAAGACATAGCTCAGCAGTACTGCCCATGATTTTGGTGCAGATGGCTTGGAGTTCCCTGACAGCCCCAGTTAAAAGGCAGCGGGGTTAGAAAAGTCCTCGTCTTGAATTCTCAGTTAGAACACTGTCCTGGGTCAGACAGACTTGGCTCAATATGAACTGACTTCATGCACTCAAGTTACAGCCCAAGGTGCAGCAAAAAAACCTCTTTGACCCGAATCTATTGTGAAAGGCAGGAGAACAATGCACATACTGTGGGCAAAAACATTCTTCCTCCAAGTCTTTGATAAAACAGTCACACTGGTGCAGCCTGAGGGCCAAAGCAGATGTGACACACAATTAGCAATCGCTAATCTTCAGTAAGCAGCAGGCATGACACATCTGATCTACCTGAGGGTAGGGGGACTTTAGCCATTTCCCCCCATTGTCACTGCATCTGGATTCTTTGCTATGTACATTGGAAGGAAAGTTCCTATTACAATGAAAGTCTTTCTTCCAATTCAAATAGCAGGTGTGGGGACACACACCCATGTAGACCACAACCAGAGGAGGGGAGCAGGCAGGCAAAATGTTGAATCTTCCAGGACCCTGACCCAGATTACTACACACACACACACACACACACACACACACACTTGTTAATTATACATTAACAGCATCATGTGAAACTTGACTTTGAGTAAAGATCCATACAGTGGTACCTCGCGTTAAGTACTTAATTCGTTCCGGAGGTCTGTTCTTAACATGAAACTGTTCTTAACCTGAAGCACCACTTTAGCTAATGGGGCCTCCTGCTGCCGCCACGCCTCTGGAGCACAATTTCTGTTCTCATCCTGAAGCCAAGTTCTTAACCTGAAGCACTATTTCTGGGTTAGCAGAGTCTGTAACCTGAAGCGTATGTAACCTGAAGCGTATGTAACCTGAGGTAGCACTGTAATTTATTAATACCACTTGTATCATCTGAAGCCTACAGATATAAAACTTCTAGGAATTCATTTTGTGTTAATAGTCTTCTGTATCACACATTTTTAAAAAAATGTTTGGTGTGATCAAGGTCCCTCCCTTCCTCTTTACACACACACACACACACACACACACACACACACACTTGCAGGTGTGCCCCTGCACTGAAGACAAGGATTAAGCCATTTTGAGGCCTTCATAGAGAAAATAAAAACAAGCTGAACTTTAAAAGAATGACCCAGAAAAGACATGACTGTTCACTGACAAACGAAATCTACCAGGGGATTGGGAGCACGCAACAAATCTGTGCCAGCCTGTAGCATTTGCAGTGCAAATCTCCCAAGCTGTCTTAAGATTCATCTGTTCCCATCCCAGAACAGTTATGTAAATCTGCATTCTCATCAGCAACATCAGAGGGAGCAGATGGAAAGGCCCCGAGGGAAGCTGGCATGCAGCAAATCTCATGTGTGCCTGATCATCTCCAAAGATGTGTCTATGTGCAATTCCCATGGCCTTATCCTCCCAGGGCAATTGTTTCAAAAGAAAAGGGAATGGAATGGAATTCTCATCAATGGATGTGTAAGACTTTCACTCCTCTTTAATACCTGTTAAATTCCTTCCATGCCTCACCCAAACAGGACCTTTCAGGTTTGCCTCAAAATTTAAGTTTGGGTGACACTAGAGCAGTGTTTCCCAACCGGTGTTCCGCGGCACACGAGTGTGCCGTGAGACATCGGCTGGTGTGCCGCGAGATGCCTGGAGGGAGGCGGGCGAGTCGGGCGGCGAGAGGCGGGGCGGCGGCGGCGAGGAGAGGCCGCGCCTCCTGCTGCTGCCTGGCGCTCCTCCTCGCAGCCGGCAGCGCTGCCTGGGCGCCTCCGTGCGACTCTGCCTCGCTGGGTTTGGTCTCCCAGCAGAGACGGGTCACACGCGCCCCTCCCTCCCTCCCTCAGCCTGCGCGGAGGGAGAGCCAGAGAGAGGCATCGCTCCTGCGCTCCGAGGCGGATTGAGCGCAGCTGAGAGGAGCTGCCGAGGGAAAAAACTTTCACTTTTGTGCGTCCCTCCCGGCGTGACGCTGCGCGCTGACGTCACGGGGCGGGGCTTTAATGGTGGTGTGCCGCGAGATTTTTTTTCAGTAAACAGGTGTGCCGTTGCCCAAAAACGTTTGGGAAACACTGCACTAGAGAGCCAGGGAGGCTTAGTAGCTAGAGTGCCCAACTAGGAACTGGGAGACCAGACTTCGAATCCCCCACCCAGACATTAAGCTTACTGGGTGACCTTGGGCCAGCCACTCTCAATCTCAGACTAACTTACTTCACAGGGTTGTTGTGAGGGTAAAATGTGAGGGAGGAAAACTATGTACACCCTGGAAGAAAGGTGGAATACAAATGTAATAAAATAACAAAAGGAAACTCAGCATAAGAATTCACTTCTTTTAATTTCACAGGAATGTTCAGGGACTTTGGCAGTGCTGTGTAATGGTTAGTGTTGGATTAGGACTAAAGAGACTGAGATTCAAATCCTCACTCTGCCATGTTGGTGTAACCTTGGTCCACCTGTAATCTCTCAGCCTACTTCATAATGTTTTTCTGAAAAAAGAACATGGGGGGGTGTATGCCATTTTGCATTTCTTGGAAGAAAGCAGCATATAAATGTAGTAAATGAATACATACAATGTGACAAACCCTTCATCATGTTTTAAAAACAGCATGCATACTAACTTATTCTTCCATTTCAAAGATGACAAACATTCTAATGGTACTTTTAGCCTCATCTGCATTGTACATTTAAAGCACTATAAGACCACTTTAAATACTCACAGGTTCTCCCAAAGGATCATGGGAACAATAGAGTGGTTTAGCAGTCAATCTCTCTTCCCAGAGAACTCTGCAAACTTTTTTTAACAGGAGGGGAACAGGAGTTTCCAAAAAATTCCCAGCACCCTTAGCAAATCACAGTTCCTGCGATTCTTAATATGAGTGCTTTAAATGTATGGTGCAGATATGGCCTTTCTTCTTTCCCTTTTATGGTTATAATTCCAAGGTACTCTGAAATTCACTTATCTCATTAGATACAGATGGTACAAATTAGGAACATGGGCATACCAGAAGGAAGGAAGTGAGACTGAAAGTGTTGAGGAAATATCTTCCATTGGTATAAATTTATATTTAATGGAAGGAATCATGGATATTTATTGTTAAGTACAGTAATAGAATAGTTTATTTTAAAAAACAATTTTAACGTATCACGGTTTGTGTAGATTATTTTGTTCATCTGCATTTCCTATGTCCTTTAGAAAGAATATGGGCCCACAATTTTGTATCAATATTTCATACAGAAAACAATCCATAATCTTGATTGCTTGATGCATACACTCAATGTGAAATAAACCGTCACACTGCATTCTGTATTTGAAGTTCCATGTACTTTTTACCATATGGAGATTATCTTTATATATGAGAGGAAATTGTAATTGATGTCCAGTGAAACTTTCATGGGGCCAGAGGGTGGGATTTTATTACTTCATGTCAGGAGAAATATCCCATATCCATCAGCAGCCCTGAGAGAGTCTTGTCTAGCCCCAAAGACGTGCTCAGTAAGGGGAGGATTCAAAAGTGGGTGGTTTTTTTCTTTTAAAAGAAGTGAAACCTAGGCTGCAATCCTATGCACATTAACTTGTGAATAAGTCCCATTGGAACTCAATAAGGCCTACATCTGAGGAGGCATGCCTAGGTTTGTGCCATGGACTGGCTGGATGAAGAAGAGTGGTGGGAGGCACCAGCTAGGGAACCCCCAAGGGAAGAAGGCCCAGAGCCAGGGGTTGGTGAGGGGACGAAGAAGGAGCAGACTGGGAGAAGGAAGTGTAAGAAGCTGAAGAGGTAACAGGGGTCAGTGAGCAGGAAGAGTCTGTAGCAGAGAGCAGTCCAAAACCAGAGGCAGAAGTGGAGGCTGAAGAGGAGGAGGGCCAAGAAGCAGAAATGAGACACATTACTGAAGAAGCCAGGGGGTCCCTCATCCTGCTATGACTAGCTCCCCTCCCCCCTGATTTCCCAGAACCCACAGAGGTATGAAGAGGGTGGGGCAAAAACAGACAAGGCGTCACTGTCTCTCATTCCTTGGGGAAGACCTGGGTGAGGGGAGCAGATGTAGAGAGCTGTAGGAAAGTGGGGGAGCAGTGAAGAAGCAAATAAGTTAACTTCACTGACAGTGTGAATTGTTAGTGACCTTCTCCTGGCTCCTGCTCTTGATAGATTGTGTTACTAAAACCACTTTTTGTGGCTTAGACAAAAAAGTGACACTCCGGGATTTGCTGCAGTTGAAGGGACAAGGCAAGATGCCCACATTCTCTCCCTTGAATGCATTTTTCTGCATTTGTAGGCTGACCTTCTGTCAAGGCACTCAGGTGGTCTACAAGTTATAATACTGGTGCACCATTTAATAGATGCAATACAAAAGGAAAAAGAGGTGAGGAAATGTGCAAATCCAGGTACCACTTTTTATGTAACGTTACATAATGGGTATTATGGCCAGGTGCAAAGGCTACTGAGAGAGACATTTCCAGCAGGGGAAGAGTCAAATTGCTATTGATGTCAGCCAGACCAATGGTGTAGTCCCTGCTGTCTCACATCTCCCTCAGCTGCAGCCAGATTGAAATAATATTGAACTTCAGTGGACTGAATTGCACGGCTGCTTAGTCACCCACCTTTGTGCTCAAGCCAACCCAGATCCTATGATACCTGCTATTTCCAGCGGTCCCTTCCTGCCAAAGAAACAGATCCTTCACCTACTGCCTGTGGATTACCCAAGTGCTCAGGAACAGGGAGTGTGAAACCTTACCATCTTTGCAATACCAGATTAAGCACGCATCAGGGCAGCAACGGAGCGCCTTGGTCCTGAAGTTATTTTTAGGCAGCAATTTCTTACAGGAACAGACTTTGATGTAATACAGCTGTGCTCTTGCTACAGAAATAAAAGGAACAGACTCATCTCTCACATAACCTGGTGTATGTCAAGCACGATGGCAGGTGTCTGGCCACTGAAATGAAAGATTTCACTGGAGGAAGAAATGCTTTTACAATGGTATAGAGGCCAAGAGTCTTCAAAGAATTCAGTTCATCAATGTCTGCTCACAGAAGAAGAAGAAGAAGAAGAAGAAGAAGAAGAAGAAGAAGAAGAAGAAGAAGAAGAAGAAGAATTATAAATACTATTTTTAAGCAAAGATGGAAATCTTTTCCCATTTGGGGGGATACTCAACCTAGCAGGGTGACAGGCCGGGTAAATATAGTTGGTCATAGCTGCTATCTGGATAAAGGTGTACTCCAGTTGGTAACTATGTATGGACATCCCTGGGCCAAGATTGCTTGTCTATCGTGATCTTAGTGCAAAACACTCTATATAGGGCTTCCCTTGGGCTTAACCTGAAAACCACATCTGGTGTGGAATGCAGCAACTAGATTGTTGACTCAGGTAACCCAACAACACCATGTAACACCTCTGCATGAATGTAATTTTTATTAAGACAACAATATGTGGGGAGTGGAGGTTTTAACCTTCTCCTCCTCAGCTACAGCCCAAATGACCCACTACCCCAATGTGCTTAGCACTGAAGTGGGGGGGGGGGACTCGTATAGCTGTCACATGTAGTTTAGATTTCAAACCTTTAAAGTTTCCTGTATCCCTAAAATGGTAAAGTTGACCAACCTATCTTTGCAAGATGCTTAAATCATCTTCATAATTCTATAGAAAAATGAGAAAATAGAATGAATCCAGAGACTGATCCCCCTAAGACTTGGTTGTCCGATAGTGGAAGTCAGAAACGCATGTACTTGACATTTCTTTGGCCCAATTAACAGCAGCTGTTTCAAACAATTCAGGATATGAGCCAACACTGCCATATGATTGCTTCATCCTGAGTCCTCATCCTGAGTTTCCAATCCACCCTAACATTGTACTGTGCAAATGATAACTGGCACGACTCTGGTTTCATTACTGCTAAGTGTGTGCAATCTCAGTTTATATTCATTTATGTGTGTTTCTTCATTGTGCTTGCAACCCCTTAGTTGTCAAAGTGTGCTATCATCATACCACAAGGACATCTGACTACTGCCTGGAATTTGCATGGAGACAGGCCATAGCTTAGGAGTTGAATGTGCGGTCCGCATAAATAAAGTCCCAAGTTAAATTCCAGGCATCTTTCTACTTTAAAACAGAGTTGGGGAACTTGTGACCCTCCAGAAGTTGTTGGACTAAGATTCTAATCTTCCCTGACCATTCACCATATTCACTTCTCTTACTTGGCAATGCAAGTAGAATGCATATGAATCAGCTCTTACTTTTAGGAAAGCACCTCTTCATGTGATGACGGAACGCATCCTGGTAGGTGAGTGGAAAGTGCTGGACAATCTGGCCAACTTCCAGCCCATGGTCTACCAACAAATGGTCATGTGAAAGGGCAGTAAAAGTGTTTCATACTAAAGTAATAGTGTCTTTTGTTGTGTTGAGGTGCACAGAGGAGCTGGCTCTCAGTTTCAGTCCCTAAGGTTCCCCCCTCGCCTCTCTGTGCTCCATTTCACATAAGGCACTTTGGCACGAAAGATTTATATAAGTGCACATTTAAATATGCCTTCTAATCAACGCACACTAACAAAACATATTCTTGAGTAACCGTGAAGTTTCAGCCAAGTTGATTGCTTTGCAGTTTTGTGCAAATGATGAGCTGCTTCCAAGCTGAGATTTGCTCTGCCAAGTTGAAGCCTAGAGCAAGCCAAGTTATAACTTCCTGAAAAAATGAAAAGTCATTATGAAACACGAGCATAAATTATCCAGAGCTTGGTGCATGGTACAGATACATGACATGCTTCTTCTAGAATGAAAACGGTGCTGAACTACACCTGGGTGCTTTTGTTTTTTAACAACAACAACAACAACAACAACAACAACAACAACAAATTAACTTACTTTGATCCTGCTTTTTCCCATTTTATTTTCTACTTTACACCAAGCGCCATTTATATTCATTCCAAATTATATCCTCCCTCCCTGTCTATTCAACCCAAGCGGCCCTTGAGGTAGGTTACAATAAAATAATGCACAGCGTGTCAGATAATGTATAATCATACAAAATGCTCCTCGTATGTAACAGGAAAATGCCTGAGGAGGAACGATAGCCTTCCGCAGCAAATTAGCAAGAAAATCAGGCAAAAGCATTCCAGGGTAAGACATTCCACAAGCGGTCATCATGTCCTATTAAGTGAACACTTTGCGCAACTAATAACTTCCTCATTCTAGTACTGATGCATAGATATCTGAACATGGTTCAAGCCATTAACCAAATCAACTTAGTTATCTAAAAGTGAACTGCGAGGTCAGACCATCATGGAAGTCACTAGGCTGCCCCAGCCCCCCTCTATAGGGAAGTTGTTAAATGTGTTATTATGTTATGTTGGAAGCAGCCCAGAGTGGCTGGGGCAACCCAGTCAGGTGGTGGGGTATTAATAAAAAGTATTATTATTACTACTACTACTATTATTATTATTATTATTATTATTATTACTACTACTACTACTACTACTACTATTATCTAGGATGTCCCTATTTTCATTGGAGAAATGTTGGAGGGTTTGAAATAGCCTAGTGAGATGAATTCGGAAGAGCAGCATTTAAGCAGAGGCTTGACAACCATATGTCAGGAGTGCTCTGATGGTGTTTCCTGCTTGGCAGGGGGTTGGACTCGATGGCCCTTGTGGTCTCTTCCAACTCTATGATTCTATGATTCTATGCATGGCATTCACTCAACCTTTCAATTGGAGTGGTCAGCAGAGTTCTGCTTTCCCATCATTGCAATTTCCTCTTGCATACAAAATAGAGGGGAGCCTCATTTGAGAAGCCCAATTTATGCAATGGTGCTGCTATGCTAATTTTAACTTATATGCATACATTTTTGGAATGCTACTTGATCAGATCTTAAACCTTTCTGTCTGTCTGTCTATCTATCTGTCTTTTCTTTCTTTCTTTCTTTCTTTCTTTCTTTCTTTCTTTCTTTCTTTCTTTCTTTCTTTCATCTAAAAAATCATATTCAACTACAATTATACTCTGTAAAACCTCTGCCATTCTGCGGGGAGTGGTAAAGAATACTAAAAACAATTACTGTATTCAAGGACTTGTGGGACCAACTGAGGAGATGCATAATTAAATTTCTTGTTTCTCCAACTAATTAGGTCTGCTTTGCATCATATATGACTTTTTCCCTCTGCAGAGATTATCTCCTTCTGAGAGGAAAACACCAAGAATGTAGCATAAGAAAGCGGTTCCTATATATCGAGATTATGGTATATTAGCAATAGTCCTTAAACCACCATTAGGTTGGAACATAGGAAGCTGCCTTTATACCATGTCAGAGCCCAGAATTGTCTACTCTGACTGGCAGGTGATCTCCAAGAACTTGGGCAGTAGTCTGCCTCATCATTTCCTACTTTTATAATTGAAAATGGCAGGGAATGAATCTGGGACCTTCTGCATGCAGAGATTTCCCGCTCTTCAATTGGCTTCTTGTGTGTCAGATTTTCTGTGCACTGGCATGCCTTAGGTATTGGTCACAGTGATGTGTCTAAAACAATCATTTGCAATGTGGAAGAAATATTTATATGAGTGCTCTACAGCCTAGCAATAATATTTTCCAGAGGCAATCTGCAAACAGGTCAAAGTGACCCTGGATATCAGCACAAAAGCCCTCAAAATCTACTCATGCTTAACTCAAGTTCCTCAGTGTTGCCAACGTTTACAGCTGTTCTAAGTTAACTGTGTGTGTCTCAGAGTATGATGGTCTGTCCATGCTGTGATCTGGCTCACATGGGGCAGGCTCTGCCAGCCACTGTCTTTCCAGATAGTGCTTGGGGGTGATTGGGCAACTTTCCCACTAGATTCCATGGTGGAATGAATGAATGAATGAATGAATGAATGAATGAATGAATGAATTTGCTTGCTTGCAAATAGGCACCTTCCCTTTGCACTACTGTTGGGTGCTGAATTGAGGCAGGTGTCCTATAACGGGGGCGGGGGGTGGAGGAAAGAAGGAAAGAAACACAGTCTATACTTAAACATTGTATTCAACTAGTGCATAGAGATCTTTTCAATTGGAGGACAGTGTTAACCAGAGATTAGAAGCAATTTGAATACAATATTCCCCATTTATCACATTCAAATAATTCACATAGCTTTAAAAGACAGAAAGCAACAACTCATAATCAAAGCACTTAAAATGCTTGGGAAATGAATCGTAGCTCTGGGTTCTGTAAACTACCCTTTTCTAAGAGAAAAGGGAGAACTTCCACTTGCCTCTCTTTCTTTCTTTCTTTCTTTCTTTCTTTCTTTCTTTCTTTCTTTCTTTCTTTCCTTCCTTCCTTCCTTCCTTCCTTCCTTCCTTCCTTCCTTCCTTCCTTCCTTCCTTCCTTTTATTTTGTTACTTGGATTGTGAACTGTAAAAATGATGTGATGATATTTTCTTAAGAATGGTTCTGATGATACCGGACTCAAAACAAAAATTCCACAAGGTCAAAAATTTATTTCTTACTTTGATCATTTGGCAGTTTGTTATTTAAACAGAACACTCAGAAACAATCTCAGTGATGCAGTCTTTAAAAATCTATGCTAGCCCTATTTACAGGAATGTATTACTTGCATTTCTATGTATCTTCTTTGTAAACTGCATAATTGGAGATCCAGACCATGCAGAAGAGCTGCATTTGGGACGTTTGCCCAATTTTAGAGGTGATATTGAAGCAGCTCTTGTGACCTCATCCCCCTACTCACATTATTGGAAAGCATGGAGCAAGCAACTGAAGAGTTTCCCTGTGATTTACAGGTATCTGCTCATAAGCCTAATGCTATATTCAGATAGTGATTATTATTACAATTTAAATGTATGCTTCTTCATACTAGCGTGAACATCATACTAAAACAATATACATTAACAGATGTTATTGGAGTACAACTCCCATCATTCATCACTATTTGCAAAAGATAAGCCAGCTAAGGATGATAGCAGTTGCAGTCCAACACTGCTAGACAATACGCCAAAAATGCTATCCATAATCAATCACCTGGCAAAACAATGTAAGTAAATTCACAGTGTAGAAGGTCAAATGAAACCATCCCCAAGGTTCTCTCACTTAGAGGCTACAAACCTGAAAAGAGAAATATATACACACACACGCAAGCTTACCCCAGTAAGTTCTAGCATGGTTTGCACAAACACATACACACACTTTAAAAAACAAAAAAAACACATTGATTTGATGAAGGAGAATCAATATGTGTGTCATGATACAGTATAGCTGAAACAATTTTTCAACTTCACCCTGAATAAATACAAAGAAACACATCAATAAAAAGAACCACTCCTGTTTTAAAATTACTATCAACTTGGTTGATTCAAAGAATGTTGCAACACGGAAGGGAAACAAAAAAAAAATTGCATGTTCACATTGACTCTCTGAATCAATATGCAGTAAATATGTCGGGAGTTGAACGCAAGAGGATCTGTATTTCATCAACACGGCATCACTGAAGAGTCTCAAGGCAATTCTTGACCTGAAGAAAACTGCTTACTATCACAGCTGGGAGAAGGGGGAAAACGTTATCTGCTCCCCTAAAATGAATGACGTCTCAAATTTCTGTCCCCAGAAGCTCATGAAATATCCCAAGACGTTTTAGATGGGGAAGGTAATTGTGAAGCTGAAAGGGGGGAGGGGGAGAGCCATGCTATCAGCAACCATCACGTTCCTTCTCCTGGAGCCCTTTAGGCAACGGGCACCACATCCAAGTCAGGAGCCAGCAACTAATGCACTCTAAGCTAGATGGTGTAGTGGTTAGAGTGTCAGACTAGGACTTGAGAGACCAGGGTTCAAATCCCCACTCAGCCATGAAGCCCATTGGGTGACCTTAGGCTAGTTGCTATCTCTAAGCCTAACCTACCTGTGAAGATACAATAAAGAGTGGGAGAAGCATGTATGCTTTCTTGAGCTCCTTGGACAAGAGATCTAATACAGTTACGACCATTTCACATGGGAGTTCTGTTCCCGGCCCCCGCATGTGTTGGCGGAGCATGTAAAAGCATGCCCCCCCCCCGTTTCACCCCATTCCGCACTTTTAATGACATGTTTTTTGACATTCTTGGTGACTTCTAGATTCAGCAATGTGCAGGTGTGCATGATCGTATGTCTCTTGCGTTAATCAGTGTTATTGCCTGTAATGAATGAATGAATGAATGAATGAATGTTTGTGCCCATCTATTGTTCTGATTGTACCATGTTTGGCTTTCTCCACTCTGTCCACCACCATTGCAACATCATTTTCGTGCCGCTTACCATTCTCTGGAGGCTACACTGCCCCTTCCCCATGCGCTCCTGTGATGGACAGCCTAGCAGAAGTTAAATACTCAGCAAACGATTCCTGGTTTCTCGAAGTATGTGCTTCTTCTCTCTGTGTGCTTTTGATAGGCACTTGAAAGAAGTGCAGCCCTGCAGGTGGTGGGCTTCCAGCTAGCACAGCAGAAGGTTCAGGGTGGTGTGCAGCAGGCCATGTCAAGCTAAGTCAAGCTTAACAGACATCAAGCTTGATGAAAGATGGCTCATAAGCTGATTGGCTGAGCAAGCAGGGAAACTCCGAGGCAGAACTTTTAGAGTCTCTGGTAAATTTACTCAGGCAAGCTAGCTTATGAAGAGAAAGTTCTTTTCTGTAGAGCGCAGACACAATTCCCCATGACATTTGGACCAGGAAACAGTGGTTTTGGGATTCCTCAACTAGCCCAGTACTGTGCTGTCTCAAACAAAGGCCAAGATGGCGCCTCCTCCTATTCCATGAACAGAAGCTGACAAGACTGGCCAATGCATCTTACTTCAACACTAGGGATTGGGAAGTGTCTTCGTTGCATTTTGAGGGCAGCAGACTCATTTAGGGCAGCCCGTACCACCCTGTCCTCCCAACATCTCAATCATAGGTCATTTGCATGGCATGCAGAAGGTCTGTGGTTCAACCCCCAGAATATACAGGTAGAGCCAGTCAGTGTAGTCATTAATGAGCTAGATGGATCAATGGACACAGTATAAGGGAGTTTCCTGTCTTGCTCTGCTCCTCAGTATCTGCTGGCCATCTCACTCTGCTTAATGGTAGGGCTGGCCCTCGAAGGTTCCCTCCACAAAAGGATATGAAACCAGGATCCGGAGATGGAGGGAGTTCACAGGCATATGGCATGGCTCATTCCCAAGAGCATTGGTATCTGAACCAGACCACTTTTTTAATTTCATAAAATAATTTGGGAGGGGCACAGGGAGGAGATTCAAGTTAAACTATTACTAGCGGACGGCAGTTTCATGTTCTGATTTAGGTCAGATTGATTGATTGGTTGTTGTTGAAAGTAATTAATTTGAGGGGTTGGAGGCACAGAAGAAAACAAAGCCTTTTTGTAGAGTTTTGTACCAATTCCAGTTGATCGGTGTGCTGCGGAATTGTGACTCAGAGATGAACTACACCTATCAAGGACAGAAACTGGCCTGCAGGAAACAATGAAGTATAATCCAATGGCTTTAACAATGTTTGCAGAAAATACAGAAAAGTGTGCCTTCTACTCTGTATACATAAAGGTTTGATTCAGCTATATCAGGAGTGTGTGTAGGCTGCTATATTCTACTTTTAGCTGTGCATTTTCTCTCATTCTGGTCTATTTTCTGAGGCTCTCTCTGCTTTCTCTCTCTGCTTTGATCCATGCTCTGGATTCCAAGATGCTTTATCTAAAATTAAGCTCTGTGTTCCTCATGGGAATCTAAAAGCAGCTATAACCTTTTCCCCTTTAAGCCAAAGTGCATGGAATTTATAGGCACAGGAGCCCCTTAAGAGTGGATTAAGCCTGCCAAAATGCAGACAAATAGGTCCAGGGACCTATTGTGGGAAATATAAAGGGATTCGATTTCATCCATAATCTTTGGGAGAGGGGAGAAGGGCTTTGTTTACTTCATTCCTTAAAATTAATTCAGATGCGTCCAAGCAATACATATTCTTGCTTGTACATTTTTAAAAACTTTGCAGCTTCACAATTGCCTTTATGGGGGAGGGGGTTCTCTTTGCTCTCAAAGGCTTCTGTTAGGCCATACAGTGTGAGGGTCTACTTATGAAGAGCTCTATGGGGTTTGTTGAAGCATGGCAAGGTAGGATTTTGTGTTTTTTTTAAAAAAAATTAAGCTTGTAACATATATATATACTCTTACACGGGAAGACACCCGAAGACACCAAAACCTGCATTCCTGTACCCGTGAAAATCTACGAAAGCAAATATATATATATATATATATATATATATATATATATATATATATAACTCTCCACAGCTGTACTTTACCCAAAAAAAACCAATCAAGGTTTCTTCAGTGTCCCTCAGTCAACATTTTAGCCTCACTTCTTGCAAAGCTCAGAGACTTAGAGAAATGTGGAAATACATAGGAAAGCATAGTTATAGAGCACAGAACAGCACAGAAACAGAATGATAGAAGGCTTTGGATGCGCCTCAATTTGAATCAGGGAATTTACTGACATTACATTTTGACTCATGAGGGGGAAATCCCCCCAAAAATCCTGATTTGCTTCATTAATTGGCCTCACGCAAAGCCAATGCACACCCCTAATTTCTACATTACCTCAGACTAAAGTAGTTTAAATGTCTAACTGATAAGATTCTATCAATCTGGACCATACCATTCATTTAGTTATCCATATACAATCGTATAATGGGAGAGAGTGGAGGGAGGGGGGTTATTGGTTGGTGTTTTTCATGTTCTTGTTTTTATTATGTATTTTGTGTTTTATATTGTATTTTTTTACAATATAAACCACCCTGAGATCTACAGATGAAGGGCAGTATGCAAATTTATTTAATGAATAAATAAATAGATTTCAGGTCACACTCAGTAACTGTAAAAAGGTATTGGACTGAAAAATGCAATTCAGAACTAAACTCAGCTGGGGGATTTGTAGGAGCTGGTTTTTTCCCCAAATTTACTCCACTTTGGGACCTCATTGCAGATTATTATTTTTTGCATTTTGTGAGATGGTATTTGGTATATCAGTCCCTGGAGTTATGGTTTGTGTGTACTGTAAGCTGGGTTGAATGTGTAGAAAGATGGGAGAGATATTTTTAATATTAAGTACTGTCCCCCATGTGAAATTGCTCATGGCTAATTACTGCAAGGACATGATTCATAATCCTGCATACATGCTCTACACGCATAGCATCTCAAGCAGGAAATATTTTTTATTACTGCTGGTTTGATCTGTGATCATGGAGGGAAAAGAACAAGGGACTCTCCTGCAAAAAGCCAGCCACAAGATAGTCCAGGATTCAGCCCTAAGCAAGAGAATTACTGGGATAATGGTTTATGGTAGGAGTGTCTACTGAACACAAGATTCAGTTCATCACTTCAGAAAATATCCTGGATCAGTCTGAGGTACTTTGTAGGTTCATTGACTCAGCTCAGAGTCAAGAAATAAAAATATCTCTCTCACTCTCTCTCCTCTTGACAGAAGTAGATAAAATATGCCGGCATAGCCACATCTGCCAAATTACTGGCAAATGGATCGAGGGTTTTTTGTGTTGGGCAGCTTTGAGGTTTGACTTTTTTAAAAAAGGAAAAGTCTATAACATTTATATATTTGAGCAGAATTGGATGGAATTTTTAGGGAAGGTTGCCTGTACTGAGGGAATGAATCCTGCCAAATTTTAAAAATATCTATGCAGTGGTTTCCTCACAAGGGGAACATTCTGTTTGGGGGTGAATAAAAAAAGGGATCACTTCACTTCTCCTAAAGTTTTGTGGGCTATCGATTTCAAAATGGCTGGCTTGTGTGACAACTCATGAAGGAACTTGCAGACATCTTGGGAGCTTTGTGCTAGGCACCTTTTAAGACAATTGGGAGTGTCAAATCATTCCTTCTGATTACAGGTTTGAACTGTAAGTCACAAAGAAGCTCTCCATCTACGCTTTCCCCACTTTGGTGTTTGCCCTCTTTTCCCCATCAGCCCCCCTGGTGCTATTCCTTATATGGCAAGCTTTGAGATGTTGCTTTTGCTTTTAGAAAATGCGTGTCTGCAGCATCTGCTAGAGCACTTCAGGGAACCCCCACATGCCACCTTGCACAGATTCTGCTTCATCTCTGAAAAGTCCCTCCAAGGCACCCAGCTTTGGCACAGGAATTGGATTTCATCCAAATCCAATAAGCACCCAAGTTAATGGTTTATTACTTGGTTTCTACTCCTTGGTGAATTACTTTGTGGCTTGCCGGCTGCTCAAGAAATCTTCCTAAGAAATTAGGCTGGACAATATTCTAATCCCAACATGTTGAAGATGCCTAGAAAAACACCTGCGGCAACAGCAGAAGCAGCTGCTATGGTTATAACGTAGCAAGATGGTGAATGGAAAAATAATTGGGTTTTCTTGATAATCAAGTTCCCACTACGAGGAGGTATTTATCACTTTTTAATGACTTTTTAATCAGCTTCTAGGGAATAAACTGTACGTAGTAATGGAGAAAACTAAAAAAGAGAGGAAAGACTAGAGCAGGAGGAGACTGCACCTTGTGGCATTTCAGCTTTCCAAGGGAACTGGAAGCATTTGAAAGGACTTGGTGTTTTCAAGACAATGCAAATCCAAACTCCTACTGCACCTCCCTTTGCAAGCATAGCATATCCTGGTGATTTCGCAGCTAAGTATGTGGATCCGCACATTTAAAAACAAAACAATAGATCAGCATTATAAATCTGTGATACGGCCTTTGCTAATTGAGTTCACTCAAAATTCATTGATCATGTCTGAGCAAGGCCTTCCAAATTCACCTTGAATTCCACTTCAGTTGGCAACCTAGGTTTGAGTGTTCCTTCTGCCCCTTCCCCTCAGCCAAAAGTTACTAGCCTTGTTGAAACCAAGCGAACAGGAAAAGAGACGAAGTTTGGGCCTTTGTTGCATAACTACCTGCCCTTTTCTAATGGAGTGTCCGAACTACCTGAGACTCTTTGATGGGGAGGTGTCCCGGCTCTTTTTACCTGCAGTTTCCCCTCTGCTACTTCAAACACAAAAAATCTCTTTGTGCAATCATCAGTGCTATCGAGCAGCAGAAGGCGAAATGCCTTCCTTTCTTTCCCCATGCTCTCATAAGCGTACAAATACACGTTTGTTATTTAATTTGTTTCTTGGGGCCCCTTCATGACTTGCAAACCACAATTTTTAAAGCCACCTCAGCCTAACTCCCATTTAGTTAGCACCAACAGTTTGTGGTTAAGGGGCACCTCCCATTTTTTTTTAATGTATTAATCATTCAGCAAAGTTAACACGTCTTTGGGGCAGTTGGGTGGTTCCTCATTTCCTCTATCTAACTCTCCAGAAAGCTCAACAGTCATTCCCAAGCCCAGCAAAGCCTTTGTGTTCCTCAGCGATGATGGAATTGTGACCTGATTAGTAGCTGCAGTACAGTGGTACATTGGTTCTCAAATGCCTTGGTTCTCAAACAACTTGGAACCCAAACACTGCAAACCTGGAAATAAGTGTTCTGGTTTGCCAACTTTTTTCGGAAGCTGAACGTGCTCCGTTTTGAGCGTTACCCTTCCAATTTGAGCGCCACACTTCTGTTTTGAGTGTTACACTGAGGTCTGTCTGTTTTTGCTATTTATTTTGCATTTTTGTTTTTGTGGTTCTTTTTCTTTTTCTGACTGTGTGGAACCCAGTTCAACTACTGATTGATTGTTTGACTAGAGTATATTGTTTATTGCTTTCATCTTATGGATCAGTGGTCTCGTTAGATAGTAAAATTCATGTTATATTGCTGTTTTAGAGGTTGTTTTTAAATGTCTGGAACGGATTAACCCATTTTGCATTACTTTCTATGGGGAAGCATGCCTTGGTTTTGGAATGCTTTGGTTTTGGAATGGACTTCCGGAACGGATAAAGTTTGAGAGCCAAGGTACCACTGTATCCTGCATTTGCACCAATGAAACCAAAGAATGTTCCCCAAATGTCAGCTACATGCTATAGACTCACAGAACTGTACAGTTCGAAGGAATCATGGGGGTGATCTAGCCCAACCCCCTGCAATGCAGGAATCTTTTGCCCAGTGTGGGGCTTGAACCTGCAACTCTGGGATTAAAGGTCTCTTGCTCTACAGGCTCCCATTTACATACATTTTATTTCTGTACACAAAAGGTACCTGGGACAAAGCATGTTGCATTTGTAGCACATTTCTCCCAGTTTATCTAACAAACAGGGGTTAAAAATAAATAAATCTTTGAACATTTTGTGCTGAAAAAAAATCCAATAAAATTGACCCCCCCCCCAAAAAAAACATGCTTAAATTCCCATGCAAACCTTTCTTTCTGAAAAAGCAAAAATAGCCTGGAACAACAAAAGTCCCGAAGTCTACTGATTTGTGCCATTGGGGTGCTTTTCTGTCCTTGCCAGGGGAAAGTACTGGGGTGGGGGGGAGCTGTTCTATGTGGTTTTCAAAACTAATCTGAATTAAACTTGGAATAGATAAATCCCTCCCAAATCATGATTCATTTATTATTTCTAATTGCAGAATAGAAGGAAAATGTTGATAGGATTACAGGTTTAATGGGCGAGCTGCATTGACGGGGGGGGGGTCTTACTTGACAATGTTGAAAATATGTACAGGGGATGTCACAAGATTCATGCACCACATTGCTATAAGAAAGATCTTCCCTCTCCTGACATATGCTTGGATGATAAGGGGAGAAACCCAACTGGTTCTTTTCGGGTGTGTTTTTTGTCGATGGGAAAGTGAAGAGGGTAGCTGTGCCAATTCAGATAGTTTCCCAGTTCAATTCCACCTGAATTCTTGATGAATTTATCGGTGCTGACAGAAAAGGTCACGCTCAGTTTTGCAACAACTAATGGTGTGTCAGAATCTCTCCTTCTGTTTCTCAGAGGTTTTCTTTCCCTGAGAAAGAGGCTTCTATGTTCCTGCCTCGTTCTTGGAGCAATTTAGACTTTCTGCAGAATTCTGGTGAGTGTATGATTTGTGAGCTTATTTTCTTATTGCAAGGTGGCTTAAGTTTCCAGTCCATCTGCTTCATGTTCTGATGTGCCAACAGTTCTTCTGAATCCACACCTTACTAGCAGTTACCAAGTGCTACATTTTCAAAACATTTGTTTTACTTTGGGTCCTTAGAAGAGTAGCAGTGTTTTGGTTAAATAATTAAGCCATCGAGACCTGAAGCTTTTCATACTATTCTTATTTTTCTTGGGCTATGAACAAAGCCTGAAACAAAGTTATGATCACTATAAAATGGAAAAAATGAATCTTTTTTTTTTAAAAAAAAAAGTTGCAGAGCACAGAGTGTTCCAAAAATGAAGCCAAGATCCCAATTATAACCTGAATGGAACACATAATTTGCACATAGGGGAAGGAATTCATGCCCCAAGATCATACATTGCCAATGGGTGTCAAATGGCATATTTTCTTCGAATACTATCAGAAAAAAAACCAAAACGGTAGTCAATCAGTGAACACCCATGAAGCCAAAGGCTGTGAAATGTTTTAAATTTAATTCCCATTATGAGTCAAAGGTAGGCAGTTTTTCATGTGGAAAAGCATAAATAATGGTAAATCTGGTGTACTGTTACAGTATAGAATAAGAAGCAGAGGTTATCGGTGTTATTCTTCTGTTGGCCAAAAACATTTGAAATTAGGATTTGCAGGAGCACTCATAATAGGGTTGCCATATGTCCAGAATTTCCTGGACATATACGGAATAATGCAGCCACAAGGAGTGTGTTCACCCTTGGCTGACCTATGCTGGTGCCCTGGGTCAGCGCTGCCTGCAGGGGTGCAGGGAGCTAGTCGAACCAGAGCCTATGCAACCACTCACCTTCTGTAATCGATAAGGTTGAGGCTTAAATTCTGCCAAAAACCAAAACTAAAATTTGAGTCAAGTGTGACTTTGTTTAGGGGGGAGGCCTCTAGGTCTGAACACGCAAAGTAAATTCAGCAGTTACTGGAGACTAAAGACTGAGAAGGGTTGTGCTTAGGAATCTGATCTTCACAAATTCTGAGTCCTGGTTCTGAGGGGAAGCACTCTCATATCAGTTTAACAGCCATGCCTTTCTCCAAAGAATCATGGGAACTGTAGTTCATTAAGGGTGCAGAGAGTTGTTACAAGAGTTGTTACAAGATGAGGAGTGCTCTTCGGCCTCGTGGAGCCTTCAATGTGGGGTTCTTCAGGGTTCAATGTTAACCCCCATGCTGTTTAACATGTACATGAAACTGCTGAGTGCGGTTCTATGGAATTTTAGAGTATATTGTCAACAATCTGCTGATGACACACAACTCTACTTCTCCTTTACATCTGCACGTGAGGTATGTGATGTGCTGGACCATTGTCTTGCCTCGGTAAGGGACTGGAGGAGAGCCAACAAACTGAAACTCAATCTAGATAAGTCTGAGGCACTGTTAGTGGGCACCAGGTGGATGGGAGGCTGCCTGCTCTTGATGGGGTTACATTCTCTCTGGAGGAACATTTATGCAGCTTGGGAGTACTATGGGAACCGTCTTTCAGATTTGGCAACTTATAACTGCACTATTCTCTATATATTTTTGGCACAACATTTACTGTGACAAAAGCAGTCAACTTTAGAGTTATTTCTCTGAACTCAAAATGGAACGTTACTGTTGCTCCTCCAGTCTCTTCCTCTCACCCACCCTCCTTTTAAGAAGGTTACAGCTTTTCATTTGTTAATTTGTTGCGTGTTGAGTCCCACAAGGCCACCCCCCACCAAATAATTCACACTTCACACATCAATTTTTGTTTAAGGTTTTTGGCATGATTTTGGCCACAACTTTATTAAAATACAAATACGTGAGTGGTTGCTTAGGCATTGGTTATGACTATCTGTCCTTGCCCAGGGACAGAGCTGGCCTTCCAGATTCCAGCGGAAGCCAGCGTGGGAAACAAGTATTGGGTGAGAAAGTGAAGCTGGGTAACAGTCCCACACCTCTCACCCTCATGTTCCTGTGGGGCTTGCACGGCCCAAGTCCGACTCCGGGGACAAGGACGAAAAGAATGGCAAGCCCCTGGATTCCTTTAACGGAATTCCCTTTCCGCACCACCATTGGAGGGGTAGGCACTTACCGCTCCACCAACCAATTTTAACCAATGCCTAACCGCCAACCTTACAAGTTGTGACTTATTTGCTACGCAGTAGGCGAAACCCAAATGGCACCAGCCAATCAGCCAAATGGTAAATTCCTACCAGGCCCCCGCACCAAGGCGGACGACCCCATGACAGGCATAGCAAGGTCAAGTGAACCAGAAAACCCCACCTATTTAAAGGGAGGGTGGGCGGGTGATCCGATGCAGAGGCCAAGAGGACGCCCCGACAATGGCGACCTGTATTTAAAGCCTCTGCTCCTCCTCCAGAATTGGCCACATGCAAAACTCCCCAGTAACCCAATTAACCCTTTAAGAGTTTTGCCTTTCTCCACAACCGCCCAGTTTTACAGCAGGGTGGCTTGTATTTCCCAACCGCAACACGTGCTCTCATTTGAAGGAGAACACGCTTTGCCATTAGAAATCTGAAATGGACTGTAAATTCCCCACAGATGGCGCATGCCGACTCTCATTAAAATGCTACATGAGTAAATCTTCTTCATAACTTTTCCTTCGGGCAACTTGTAAACATGGTAAGAACTGTAATGTAGGAAGACCAAATCCCAAGCTCCTTTTAAAAAACAACAACCAACAATTTAAAAAATGTTTTTGCTTAGTGGACAAATATTCCTGTCCTTAAGAGCTACCCAGTATGTCATCTGAGACAGAGTCTCACCTTACTAGTATTTTAACTGAAGTAGGACACAGCGTCCTTTGTGCTTCACCTGAGTGAAGAGATGCTAGGAATCAGTCACTAGTCGTGGCAAAGGCTTTCCACAGTAGTAAATCAATTTAATCTGGCAGAAATATAATTATAAGGGCAGAAGCTCTTAACATTTTTATTATGGTGCCTGCCAGGTCAAGAAGAAGCCTCGAACAAATTTCTCTCTCTCCTCCTCTTTTACAATAAGGCAACCTTGACAATGTCTCTGCTTCTTTAAATGCCACAGACTGTTTTTCTTTCTCTACACCAAATAGTGGGAGGTCTAGAACAGCCTTGGAAGGGTTTGTTTCCTTTGGCAGAGAGAGAATGAGAGGCTCCGTGAGGCATCTGACTGGACGGTGAACAAATTTCCACTAAAAGTCAAGCATTCTGAAGTCTTTTTGATATCAGTGGATGACTAAGCATAGTCTAAACTCACAACAACTAAAATTAATGGGTTACCTTTGAAAGGATCGTGCTAGAGAAGCATGAGTCCAATTCACTTTCACCTATAATTCCAGTCCATTTCTACATTGGTTTTTTAAAAACACTAATGCCACACCATCGGAGCTCCATTCTCTGGTTGCAAAATTCTGCACTTTTCACAGGTAGTGTAATGAATATAGGGGTTGCTCGTGCGTAAGTTGCCGCCACTCCTGGCTATGTTGCCTTGTTAAACCTTTTCTGTCTGGACAGCCCTTCACTTCGTGGCTGCCTCAGTCGCTAGCAGAATCCGTCAGTGGGCGTTTCTTAAACCTTTTCCAGCATAAAAGCTGTTTGACCCCAAGTCTCCTCCTACTCTCCCTGCGCGGAAGTCTTCTGCGCAGGGAGGGTGTGGGTAGTGGAGGACCCGTGCTCTCCCCGCTGGTCTCCGGAGAGGAGTCTTGGAGCCCCCTCGCTGATTCCCCCATCTGCCCCCCTTTATCCCTGGTGTTACGCTGATTTCCTTCCCCAGCTGATGAGCTGCCTCTCTCCCTGCTGGGCCCTTCTCCAGCATCGCTTGAGAGCCTTGCCTCCGCCTCTGGCTCCGATGTCAGTTTCTTCCAGTTTAGGAAGTTGGATTTATGCATGTGATGGCAGGCAACAGAGTCTTCTCCCCAATACCATACCTGCTTTTATATTTTAAAAAATACTTTTTGTGGGAAAGTAGGAGGAGCACTCCTAGTGATGTTCAGGCAAAGTCGTGAAGAGGGTCTTTACTGTCATTTTGAGGATGTTAAAAATTCTCTAGTGTTCCCTAGCCCCATATCAATCTAAAATTTCTAAGCTGGTGCAGGCTGATTTCTTCCTTCCGATCATGGGACATTGGTCAAAGGGTGTGGGGGGGGATAAATCAGTGGACCACACACAGCAGTGGCTGACACAACAATATGTCTCTTGCGGTTCCTTGGAGAAAACTCTGTGGTTAAACTAGTTTAGCGCCTATAATGCAAACATGCCCTGTCAACACAGAATGAGTGTGGGCTCCAAGAACATATTTGCCAACCCTCTTATTTTCTATTTGTTATAAAAACAAGATTGTTCTACTGCAGCAACTACTTGGAGGAAGTAACAGTTTCATAGACTATCAAGGTGCTGCTTTGTTTTCGAAGGAACCTGAGTCAGGGAATGGGTGGCCATTTTACGGGACAGCGAGGCAAACCGGTTTGCTTCCTATCTCCCACACTTGCAAAATGACCACCACAATTTGGTACCATCAAAAGGAGGTATGGTGAATTGGAAACAGCCATTTTGATTCTGGTGAGGAGATGCACCTCCATTGGCAATCATCTCAGGTTTCATTAGAAGAACAGAGGGAACAGGAAACTGCATCATTTACAGCAAGTTTTTTTAAGGAAAGAAAGTAAGAAGGAAGGATGGCAGGATGGCAGGACAGACTCAGAAACGTTCACTGCTTCAGGAAGCATTTCCTCCACTACAAATTGACCTTAGTTTGTCGGTAGTGATATCACCCAATTGTTGCATACAGTGTTTTCTCTTGCTGCATAGTGTTTTGAGGTACGAGAAATATTGTGACATTGGTTTTAAGGGGAGTTTATTGATTTATGTTTGTGGTGATTGTATTTATCGTATCTGGTATCTTGTGCTGACCTTAGGGTGAAAGGCAGGCTACGCACTTTACAAATAAATAAATAAAATTGTGTTCTGTTCTTTATAGGATCCCAAATTGGCTGGGCTGATCCATGGAAAGAAAGAAAGAAAGAAAGAAAGAAAGAAAGAAAGAAAGAAAGAAAGAAAGAAAGACTTTGCTTGTTTGCATTGAATGGAATCACACAGTTGCATTTTGACACGACTTCCATCTCAATGAATGCATGCAAAGGAAATAAATCTTACTCAACCATTAATGGTACTTAAATATGTTTAGATCTCAACATCAGTGCTTTTCCCCCCTAAAAAAAATGTTTAGGGGTACTCTGATTTTCCCACTCATATTGAAATACTGCCCCTCAATGAGGCTAAACTTAGATTCACAAAATGTTTAAGGGTATGCATACCCCTGTGTACCCCCAGAAAAAAAAACACTGCTCAACATGATAGCATTCCTGTTGAACATCAGGCACCAAAATACCAACCTTCTTAAAGCTAATTTTTATCCCATAAAGAAAACAAAGCCTTAAAATCAATGTCTGAAACTGCATTAACCATACTGCAGTAAGGAGATTGAGGTATACAAATGGCCAATAGCTCAGAAAAAATAAATATCCCTCTGGTTTTAACTTACTTATGAAAAGGACATCTGGGTCTGGGTCAGGCTATGAATTGCAGTACTAAAACACGTTGTAAGTTATTTGCCATATGAAAGGAAAATAGCTGTTATGGCACTATATGTGAATGAACTGCAATTCCACCTTGAATGATCTGTGAGAAGAGAAAGAACATAATAAAGCAATGAAATAGAGAAACAATCTATAGGGTCTGTTGCTTTCTGAGAAAATAAGGCACCAAGAGAACATACATACTCTGCTCCTTGCAGTCAGCTCTGATTCTGGAAGCCCTCGGGGCATAGAAACATATAAAATAAAGGTGGCAAGGCAAAGAAACAGAGAGCAAATGCGCTCTGTCATGCTGATGCAACAAATCCACTTTTAAAAAAAGAAACAATATTTTGGTTAGAAAAGTGATAAGGTAATAACAACAACAACAACAACAACAACAACAACAATAAATTTTATTTGTACCCCGCCCTCCCCAGCCAAAGCCAGGCTCAAAGCGGCTAACATCATATAAATAACAGTATACATAATGCATTAAAATGTGTGGAACAAATGACAGGAAGACATATAAACATCCTGCAAGCAAACCGGGACAGACACTTACTGTCGTGTAACCACTTCACAAACAAATCAAAATGAATGCTCAATAAAAACTGGAGATAGTCCATCCTTTGTATAAATTTTGTCAAGGTGAATGCTCAAGTAAACAGGTCAACTGGGAGAGCCTTGAGTGTATTTGGGTGGACATGCTTCGAATTCTCCTTGTTATATATTGGGAACCCAGATCAGACAGAGTTTCCTATCCAGGTTCCTGAATGTGCTTCCTTCAGATCCTACCTCTCAATGCAGGAAGGCCTGAAGTGAACTCAACATTCACAAAGATGTGGAATTGTTCCTTGTAAGCACAACCTTACCCACTCTTTTACCACTTTTAAGGCCGTGCAGTCTCAAGCAAATGCATGAACAGGGCTAAAGACTGTCTCACACTGCGGCACACACAACACAATATGGCTGGGGGCACTATCATAGTCTTCTTTCACTGTATATGTGTGTCGTTCAGAGTTTATTTTATTGGGATGCTTTCTGTTTTGGCACAAAAGAGCTGGAAAATCACCCTTATAGGTGTCGCCTCGTTGCTTCCATTAAAAATATCACATGCAAAATTCGCTTTCCAACAACATCCTGAAACTTTCTGAAAGAGCCCCTCCGAGACGTCTTCTCTCCCTGACCCTCTCACCTCCCAAATTTTGTAGCAGATGGCTGTCCTCAGACCCTTCAAGCCTTTACTTAGGCACACATCCTTCTGTTTTAAACACACAATATTCTCTGAATAAAGAATACAGATCCAAATCCTGTGAGAATAAACAAGGGAGAGTAGAAACAATTACACATTTCTCCCTTGTGCGTTAAAACTGAAGACAGACATCTGCTGTAGCTATTTTTTCATTTTTTTCCTTTTTTTGTAACCAAGCTATTCCAACTACAACAGCTTATCTGAAAACCTACTGTGAGCACATAATCATCCAGGGGGATAATATTTTGAACATTCGCATCTGGGGCTCTCTGGAGAGACAACACATCTCTGGGAAGGAGAGTTCAGTGGTACATAGGGGTGGATGGCCTGGTTGGTTTTTGTTTCTCTCACTTCCCCCATATTAAATTAAGTTCTCTGTGTTTCCTCTTCTGTTTGAGGTTTTTTGTTTTTTTAAGTCCTCACAATAATTTGTCAGGATTTTTATATAAAGGTAAAGGGACCCCTGACCATTAGGTCCAGTTGTGACCGACTCTGAGGTTGCGGCGCTCATCTCGCTTTATTGGCCAAGGGAGCCGGCGTACAGCTTCCGGGCCATGTGGCCAGCATGACTAAGCCACTCCTGGTGAACCAGAGCAGTGCACAGAAATGCCATTGACCTTCCTGCCTAAGCAGTACCTATTAATCTACTTGCACTTTGACGTGCTTTCGAACTGCTAGGTTGGCAGGAGCAGGGACTGAGCAACGGGAGCTCACCCCGTCGTGGGGATTCGAACTGCCGACCTTCTGATTGGCAAGTCCTAGGCTCTATGGTTTAACACACAGCGCCACCTAATTGGTTACTGGGCACAATTCAGATTGCTGGTTTTTACCTATAAAGCCCTAAATGGCTGAATACCGCAATACCTCAAGGACCACCTCTCCTGATATGAACCGACCCAGACACTGTGATCATGTTCTGAGGCCCTTTTTCGTGTGCCTCCTCCACGAGAGGTCTGGAGCATGGGGCTTTTCTGCAGTGGCTCCCCATTTGTGGAATCCTCTCCCCAGGGAGGCTCGCCTGGCCCCCTTGCTACATAGCTTTAAGTGCCAGACAAAAACATTCCTCTTCTCCTTTGGCTAATTAAACAATGGATATGTTTTTAAATTGTTTATGTTTGTCATTATGGTGTGTATTTTGTGTTTTTATATTGTAAGCCACCCTGCAATTTTTTGATGAAGGGTAGTATAGAAATTTTAATTATTATTATCATCATCATCATCTGGCTGCTCTAGCTTAGCCGCATGGCTCTCACAAGCCACTCTTGAGTTCTATACCAATAACTTAGGAACTTTCACCACTGTAACTAAGCCATGTTTTACTGTCTGTGCAACTTTTTCTGATTGCCGTATGGAAAAGCACATGAATCTGGCCTTTGGAGAGTTTTAAGTAAACCAGTTTTAACCTGCCAAACGTGTGGGGGTTTTTTATGCTGGGGAAGAGGGAAGTTTTGGAATTTAAGAAGGTATATTTCAAAGGTCTAGCAGCCTATATGTCCCCACTTTACTTCGTTGCATATTTTAAATCTCTGCTCGGGTTCTCTCATCAAAGAACACTTGCCCCAAACATGGATCTTGGCATCCAGAAAGTCTCCTTTCTATATACCATTCCCCACCCCACCAGAACCAACATATACGTGACTTAGATCAGGCTGCAGATTAATTAAATATGTACTATATATCAGTCATTAGGACCCATGAATCATAGACTGCCCAATTTAATTAAAATGCAAGCCACAATGCTTTGTTTTTACTAGCAATGATGTTATTGGTGTCCCCAGGGATCAAATTCCATCCAGCACTACAACACTTCACCCATGATGCCTGCTCTTACATGTAGCTGTGAATTTACATCTGCAGTGATTGATTCTATATTTTGAACATTTAAATGGGAGAAGGGTATTTTTTTCAAGCTCTAACTTCCTTGCCAACTACTAAAAACCCTAAAATATTTTAAAAAACAAACAAAAACAAAACTCTCATTGGTTTGTTAATGTTGTCCTGGAAAATAAAACCCCGTTTTTTAATTTTCTGTGCTTTCTTGAATGTGTGGGTCTCCACTCAGGGGAAATTAACTCCTTACGGTTTAAATGACTGCATAGGGTTTAATCAAATCTCCTCCCAACCACAGGAGAATAGATGGTTTATGCCATATATTTCGCTTTCAAATAAATGTATTGAAGTTTTCATTTAGCTCATTTACAGTACAATCTTATGCATGTGTGTTTCTGTGTGTGGTGTCATGGGGTGAGTGCATGTTTGAATAGCATGCACACACATGTATCGGGACACACAGAGAGAGTGAAAAACTAGAAAATGGAGAGAAGCAAAAAATGATGATATTATTATTATTATTATTATTATTATTATTATTATTATTATTATTATATATCCCACCCATCCCCACATCCAAATGTTGTTTAGGGTTGGCTGCAAAAGACTTTGCAGAAGATTACAGTGTCTAATATTCCTGCTTCCAACCAATCAGTGCACATACAGCATTTTAAACATTTGGGAAACAGGGTGTGATAAATATCTCTAATATCTGAACTATGAAGGACGAAGACTTTTAGTAGCCCCGTGTGGTTCATGTGGAAACAGTTTATACAAATACATAACAAAGACCATGTTTGGGTGCTTGCACATGAGTTTGTCTCCTTCCATACAAGCTGGCACATCTATACACAATAACATCTTCTCATGAGCAAGTTATGGGCCATTATTTGCATTGGTGGGTGGTGCCCACTGCAACTGGTAGAGTGGAAGACAGGTGAGACCAACAATCAGTGAAGCCAGAGCCAATGACAGAGCCGTCTCATTCTAGCCTTATCTCTATCCAACTCCCTGCTAACTTCTACAAATGGAACACTGAACCTAAGAATGAGGAAGCTGGCAACCAGGGCCACTACCACACTTGCCCTAATTGGCCAGCCTCCAAAGGTTATGTAGACCAGCAGATTAGCGAAGTGGCATACAGGAAGAAGTAGGGAGAAAAGGAAATTAGCAATCATTGCAAAATCACTGAAACGGTTTTTGAGACTGCCAAAAATGTTTGGAAAAGTGTTTCGCCCTACCATTAAACCCTACTTATAATTAAAAAACAACGATACAACCTACTGAAGTATATACAATAATAGTACTTACATTTAAAATAAAGCCTACCTATTTCTCTCAGCAGCCTGAACTTTCAGTTGCCCCACTGTGTTTATTTTTGAATTCGCAGTGCCTTCATTTCCTGCTGTGAAACACTCTTCCAGCAGAGAACAGCAGGCATACTTTCTGTCATATCTTGAAAACTTTTTTTTTTAGACTTTGCAGCTATTTATTTATTTAGCCGGCCACTTTAATGACTATTTGTATTATTTTTCATGGTGTTTTATGTTTTAGCTTTGTTCACTGCCTTGATATTTTATATGGTGGCATGGAAATATTTTTAGAAATAAATGAATAAAGCAGGGCCGGCATACTTCGCTCGGCAATGCAGTCCACATCACAAAAAAACACTATACTCTGGTTGACACCAGCCATTCCTGATAATATCGCAGCTGTTTCGAACTCGAATCCTCCACACAATTTGGAACCCTGTGTAATCAGGCTTCCTGGTTGTGCAAAGCAGCCTCTGTGCATACAGCTCATCTTCTATGCAGTGAGCAAAGGTTTTGGGGAGGAGTAGAGACAGGAGAGACAATGACTTGGGGGCAGGGGGGAAGCACATGCAGCCTCATTTCACATGGAGCAACCACATGTAGGTGTCAGAGACCAGACTGAGGATTACAGCTCTGATGGGGAATGGTGGAAACCTCCCCCTCTTCCTGCTCCTGACCAGGATTCTGAAGCTGCCCAATGGAGCAGTATAGATTTAGAGAATTGGTTTGCAGAGGGACATAGTTCGGAAAACAACAGCTGGGCAGAGCTGAGTGGGGAACAGCTAGGAGAAACCGAACAGAAAGAGAAAGAGGTAACTGACTGCCCTTTGCTAGAAAGTGTCCAGCCTATATCTCCAAGGGCAAGGAGAGCTGATAAGGTTGCTACGCAGAAGGCTCAGTGGTTGCACAATCAGGTTGCAAGAAGGGAGAAGTGATGAAGATAACTGGGGGGGGGGAGTAGGAGGGAAGCTTAACTGGGAACACCTTTCCTCTGAGAATGGCTGCATTGTTCTTTTGCTGTGATCATTAAACACTCTTAAACTGGTAAGGGACTCTAACTGCTTTATTCTGCTGATGCGTGGCCAAAGCGGGAGAGGAAGCCGTTCCTCCGAAGCCTGACACCAATCAAATTTGGTGACATGAAAAGCTTGTTCCTAGGGAAGAGAAATTCTAATTTGGAAATTAAAAATGGCTTTGAGACAATAACGAATCAGGGATGTAAAAAGCCTTATGCTGCTGCCACCACCCAATAACTTCCCAATGCCTCCATATGCTAGGGGGACACAGGAACTACATTGTGAACTACACATTGATTTATGCAACTATGCCTAATACAGATTTTTTTCCAAAGAAACTTTCCCTGAAATTTTTATGTTATTTTCACTAAAGTATGCCAAAAAAAAATCACACATTACCCTATGCAATTTTTTGCACACATTACTTGGCTAAAGAGCTGCATTTCCAAATTTGAAGAAATGTGGGGTTTTTTAAAGGTTGTCTACATTTCAGTAGTGCTGGTAGGTTGGCATTGAATTGCAAAGTGCACTGAATTTATCCCCCATTGCTACTGTGAACACTCCCCCTGTATTTGAGTCCTCAACAAAAAAATAGACAGGCCCTTTTTCACCATGAGAGAAAGGGTAGGCAGCAACCCACTTACCCTTTCCAATGTCAAACAAGCTGGTATCTTTCATTATTGTGCTGCCTTTCACTAAAATCTACAGCAGAATAGCTGGTGAACAGGTTACATTCCCTTCTCTGCAGTAGAACAAGGCCACACCAATTAGAGCTGAACCACACTGACAAAGTAGCAGGGAGTCATCCAATGATAATACAAATCCAAAAACCAGCACTGCCTTTTCAGCTGAGTAGACCTTGATCCATACATTTCAGGCTTTGCAGCCTTTAATATGCTGCGTTTTATTCCTTAGAAACCACACAGTATATGTTCTGAAGGGGAGTTTATACACATCAAGCTATATGCACGTACTGTTGGAAAGACAGGTTTGGAAAAGAGATTCTTACTCTCTCGTAGCAGAGTTAGCACAATAGGGATTGTTCCAAGTACATTACAACATGGTTAGGTTTATATCTGCACTCATCCACCCTTAAACAAACATTCCCCACAAAAATGCCTAGGTTAGAATAAATCACAGACACTTTGCTTTGCAACTTTTAGTCACAGATTCAAGAGTTACAGCAAACAAGTATCCATCCTTTGGAAGTAAAATAAAGAAGAAAAAAAGGTTCCAAATGACTTTTTTAAAAAGAAAAAAAACTTAGTTTCCTTACAAAATAATCATGCAGTATTTGCATAAGCAAAGATGCGGGCAGAAGAAATCACATAGATGCTTCCATGTTGTTGGAAGCCTTCTGCTATTACGCTTCTCAGCTGAGTAGAGAAGGCTATGTGAATAGAGTTATACGCATACAAGGTTTCCCCTTCAGAAATTCAGTCCAATAACGAAAGGTTTGTGGGAGTGGAATCAGCAGAGACAGTGACACTGTGGGCACGACCAGCAAGCACAACCCCATTCTGTGTGGAGCAAATATCTGAAGGGGACTAGAGCCAATCAGATATGGCTATGTGAAACCCTTTCACCATTGCCTATTCCTCCTCTGCTTTACTGTCAAGCATCATCAAGCACTGAGATGGGTCGGGGTAGTGAGTGACCACTGTAGTAATGGGCTGTTGGATTGGAAAGACTGGTCCAGTTCAATGGGGCTTGTCCATTAGGGCTAAAGGGGCGCTGCCTCACCAACGTCAGTCTGACCTCTATTTCAGTGTATCTGAAGAAGTGTGCATGCACACGAAAGCTCATACCAAGAACTAACTTAGTTGGTCTTTAAGGTGCTACTGGAAGGAATTTTTTATTTTGACTATGGCAGACCAACACGGCTACCTATCTACTACAGTCTGACCTCTGTTAGCTCCCACATACTTGCCTTCTTACATCCTGTCCAGGGTGATGGTCTTGGCTGTCAGCTTCCTCATTCTAAGTCTCTGTGTTGCCCTTGCAGAAGTCAGTAGGGAGGCAGATGGGGACAAAACTAGACTTAGTTGGCTCTGCCTGTCATTGGCTCTGACTCCACCTGCTGTTGGTCTTCCTGCCTACCATCTTAATATTCTCTGTGGTCACCAGCTATCATTGGCAGGAACACAAGGAAATATCTGTCTTAAATGTCTGCTGCTTTGGTAAAAGGACTGTCTCCTATAAAATGGTGTCCCAGACGGCCATCTAGAATCTCCTAGTGGTAAGACGGTCAGATGGCTTTTCAAAACTCACTGGCAGCATTGCAGGCAGATGTGCTGTCTATTTGCCATTGTTTAAATTCAAGCAAATACAGCAAGAAACACATTCAGGAATTCGATCTCATAGTTATCACCGTGCCTCCTGTAGCGAATTTATGCTGACTGCACACCACACGGGCAATTTGGGCTCTTTAAAGCTTTCAAATGTGATTTAAACTTCCATGCAATCTATATAGGTCAAAGGAAGAAAGGCCATTTTTCATGCTTTCACTTAGATGAAGTTGCCAGTTTTAGCACTTAATTAATGGCCACTATGACACGGTTGTAAAGCTGTAATGCTTCTAAGCCCTAATGCACTGCCAAACTTCATATTTCTACATTTCTGTCTCCCTTGCTGTTTTGGGAAGAATAAACTTATATGTATGTTTTACTAATAAAATAAAAAAATATTGACTCTTGACAAAAAAGTATTTATAGACAGAAGCACCCACTTCTGTCTAGTATGTCTCCATGAAACAATAAATGAAATAGTAAGGCCTGTAATATTTTTAATGGTATTTTGGCAAACTAATCATTGCGGGTGGCAGTGGAAGACAGGAGTGCCTAGCGTGCTCTGGTCCATGGGGTCATGAAGAGTTGGACACAACTAAACAGCAACAATCATATATATAGATTGATGGAATATATTTGAACTTTTCAGTAAACATTTCTCAGCTAGTTTGTTCATTTTGGATAAGTTAGTTTTAGTATCGTTTTGATTTTGTACTTGTGGCCTGTGTCAGTATAGTCCCCAAATTCTCAGCATATTTATATGTATATTGGAAATCTGATCGAGGGGTTGCATTCAACTGTTTACTCAGAGCTGACTCATTAATGGACCTAACTTAGTGATGCTCATTCATTTCAATGGGCCAAATCTGAATAAAACATAATTGAATACCACCCAAGCCATCTGCTGAGCCTCAACAGCAAAAATCTGTGTGTGTGTGTGTGTGTGTGTGTGTGTGTGTGTTTCCAATCAGAGTCAAGATTTTGCAAAACAAGACCAAAATAAATAAGTCAGTGGTGGTCCAGGCCATCCCATGTAACAGACTGTCTTGGCTTGACTTGGCTGGACATGAAATGCTAAAAAAAAATCACAGATTTCACTGTGCAAAATAGTTTGATGATCACAACCAAAACGAGGCAAGCTGTTAAATAGCTGAAAAGGTTACCTCACAGCAGAGGCACCGGCTTGTGAGGGCGACTGGGGTGGGGGGCACCGTCGCGTGTGTGACATTGTGACATCCCAATGTGACACATGTGATGTCAGGTCATTGGAAGGAGCCGGGGCAGAGCTGAACGCAGCAGCTGTGCAGCTCAATGGCCAGCAGTTCCTCCTCTGCTTCTCCTTGGTACCACGACCAGCAGGAGGCTACTTTGACCCTCCTTCCCCTCCATGGCAGGAGAAGCATCTGGCTGCTGGTGGCATGCTGTGCTCGGCCCCGTACTTTGGCTCCATGCTTTTGGAACATGGGGACCCCGGCCCTTACCTCCAAAAATATGGAGGGCAAAAGTATTCAGCCCCTAGGAGCCAGTGCCCCTGCTTCAAAGGCAGATATGTGTGAAGAAAATGTTCCTTCTATTTTTGAAAGCATGCTCTACTTCGTATAGTAATTCACTGCAGTGTTGGGACAACTAATTTTGCCAGGGACTGGTGGGCTACTTGCAGTGGCTTATGAGGCTGGATTTGGACTGTGGGCCACACGTTTTCCATTCCTGTGTGCAGAATGCCACGGCGAGACTCCTTACGGGGTCCTTGCTGCGGGATCACATTCACCCGGTGCTATACCAGCTGCACTGGCTCCCGATGGAGTACAGGATCAGGTTTAAGGTGCTGGTTTCAATCTTTAAAGCCCTATACGGCCTAGGACTCTCATACCTATGGGATCGCCTCTCCTGGTATGTCCCACGGAGAACCTTACGGTCTTCAAACAACAACATCTTGAAGGTCCCAGGCCACAGAGAGGTTAGGCTGGCCTCAACCAGAGCCAGGGCTTTTTCGGCTGTGGCTCCGATCTGGTGGAACGCTCTGTCACAAGAGACCAGGGCCCTGCGGGACTTGACATCTTTCCGCAGGGCCTGCAAAACAGAGCTGTTCCACCAGGCCTTTGGCCAGGGCACAGCCTCACCGCTTCCTTTGGCAATCCTCACAGAACTCTAGCCCAGTGGTTGGCATTAATCTGATTTGAACTGATTTTATAATGAAATGATTGTAGAAAGTTGTATCATTTTACTGTTGTTAGCCGCTCTGAGCCCGGCTTCGGCTGGGGAGGGCGAGATATAAATAAAATATTATTTTATTTTATTTTATTTTATTTTATTTTATTTTATTTTATTTTATTTTATTTTATTTTATTTTATTTTATTTTCACAGCATGAGCTTATCCTCTCTAAGGCACTATAATCTACCGGAAGAACCAGGGTCACCATCACTCCTTCCCATCAGGTTTGTGTACATTTACACATCTCAATATGTTTGGACAGGGATGGGGAACCTTTGGCCCTCCAGATGTTGCTGGATGCCCAGCTTCCACCACTCACAGCTGGCAAGGCCAATGGTCAATGAGGAGAGTTGCAGTTCAGCAACATCTGGAAGGCTACCGGTTCCCCACCCTTGAATTAGGAAGTAGTGTAAGATTTTACCTTCTCCCATTACAAGTATTCATAACAAATAAATAATTTGTTGCCATGCGTGCAGATTTGTTCTCCGTGCACACATTCTATCTCTCACTCTCAATCCTTAATTTTGCTTTTCTGATTGATGTCACTGAACACCAGTAGGAAAAGGCCTATTTTCCATAGGGCGGTCCTTCAGGGACCTAAAAAACACATCCCAACCCTAGAGGTTTCTGTTTTCCTTTGATCTGCCTGCTTCTGAACCTAGGCCAAGATTAAACACCAGCTGAACTCTGTCTGTTTTGTTTTGGTTACATTAAAGTTGAATCATTATTTTTTTTCCCCTTCGCAAAAAAGAGCTCATTAGGACGAGCCTGGAAAATTACCACAACCCCCTGAGGGTAAAAAGAGGGCATTTCTCTATGTTCTGTCCCACATAAACTTAGAGTGGTGAAACACCTGATCACCTCGTGATCTCCACCCCAGTTCGAAGGAATTGGGTATGTTTAGCTGGAAGGAAAGATGATTAATAAACAATATCTTCAAACATTTGAAGTATTGCCACATAGATGATGGAGCAGATCTGTTTTCAGTTGCTCTGGTAGATATAACACGAACCACCGGGTTCAATTTACAAGAAATAGGATTTTGACTAAACATTAGAAAGATGGTATGAGCAGCTAAGACAGAGAAACACATTGCCTCAGAAGGTCATAGACCTCCCCACTGGAGGTTTTTAAACAATGTTAAACAGATTGCTACCTATCTGGGATGCTGAGGCAATGGGATGCTGGCATCAGCAGGAAACTTCTATTGTTGCAGAACGCTGCTTCGTAAATTTTAACCCCATGGCATCATGTCACTCCTTTGTTATACCAGTACTGGTCCATTTCAGAACACAAGTCAAAAGCAGTGCTAGTCATTGCCTTCAAAGTCCTAAACAGCCCAGGACTAAATAATAAGAACATGGTCCACATTAAGTCCATGCTCATCCATGACTTGATCATGGATGAAAGAGCTGACTTGGTATGTATTACTGTAACATAGATGTGTTAGAATCACAGATTCATAAAATTGTATGGTTAGAAGGGATCCTGAGAATCATCTAATCCACCCCCGTAACATAGGAAAACACAGCCGTCCCTTATGACAGTGGTTTTCAGCCAGGGTGCCATGGCACCCTGGGGTGCCTTGAATCATCATTCAAGTCAACACTGGCCTCTGCCCCTCTTTCGTTCCCTCCCTCCCCTGATGCCATCAGGCTTGCACAGCTGTTTATTTCAGCAGCCCTGACAATAAGCTCTGCATGCGAATGGTACCTCTGGGAAGCAACTCTCTTTGGAGTGGGTGCGGAGGGCTCAGAGACTAGATATGGCAGCAGCAGCTGCCAGAAGGACTCCCAAGAGGAGGGGAGAGGAGAGGAGGCTAAGGGAACACTCCACAAGGGAAAGTGTTCAAAAAAGGGTGAGAAACTGCCAGCTCTGCAGGCAAGGGGTGACATAACTGGGCTCCTGAGCCCCACAGGGGTGCCACAGAAAGAGTGTGGTTGGTTAAGAGAGCTGTGGACTCAAAAAGTTTGAACACCTCTGCCTTGTGGGGATCGAACCAGCAACCTTGGCATTATCAGCACCATGCTTTAACCAACTAAGATATCCCTTGCAGAGACATCACCTTGCCGACAAAGGTCCGTATAGTTAAAGCTATGGTTTTCCCAGTAGTGATGTATGGAAGTGAGAGCTGGACCATAAAGAAGGCTGATCGCCAAAGAATTGATGCTTTTGAATTATGGTGCTGGAGGAGACTCTTGAGAGTCCCATGGACTGCAAGAAGATCAAACCAATCCATTCTTAAGGAAATCAGCCCTGGGTGCTCACTGGAAGGACAGATCCTGAAGCTGAGGCTCCAATACTTTGGCCACCTCATGAGAAGAGAAGACTCCCTGGAAAAGACCCTGATGTTGGGAAAGATGGAGGGCACAAGGAGAAGGGGACGACAGAGGACGAGATGGTTGGATAGTGTTCTTGAAGCTACCAGCATGAGTTTGGGCAAACTGCTGAGGCAGTGGAAGACAGGAATGCCTGGCGTGCTCTGGTCCATGGGGTCACAAAGAGTCGGACATGACTAAATGGCTAAACAACAAAATGGGTGGGCCTGACCTATCTCAGCTGTGCCCACTTGGGTACAGCACCAGGCTACATGGGGAGGGGGGAGATGGTCAAGTGTGCTGCTATTTTCCATAGTAGCACCATCTCCTTCACCAGAAAACCAAAACCCTTAACAGCTTGGGGCCTGTTTACTTGTCAGATTTTCTTACTCCGTTTGTGACCAGTCAACTTCTTTGATCTGCTGAAGCGTCGCTGTTGCAGGTGCCATACAACACATGGTCCACATGTCTTTAAGTCTTTAAGTGTGGCAATACACACACTTTGGAATTCCCTGCCTGTTGACATCAGGCAGATGCCTTTGCTGTACTCTTTTTGGTCTCTGTTCTCGTAAAACATTTCTGTTCAGGCACATCTATCCAGACACATAGATGTTAACATGTTTAAAACTATTTATAGTATGCTCCTAATTTTAATTGTTTTTCAGTATTTTTATTACTTATTCTGAACTGCTTTTATTGATTTTTATTTTTTTCTTGCAAACCCCGTGGAGGTTTTGTTACAATCAAGTAGCATATAAATTATGTGGCTCCTAATCCTCCCATATAGCTTGCCTTGCCCACTAAGTAGGCATAGGGGAGAGATTCAGTTCATCTTACATTCAAAGGCAAGCCTACATAATTTATGCTTTCTGTGGGGCTACCCAGCCTGGTACAGGAGATTTGATTGTCTCCTTTGCTGGTATTCCAACATGGTTTGCACATATTTCTTTTTGAGCAAGCTTTTAGTTTTTCCCCACTTTAATGTTTTATTATTATTTTCTTAGCATGGTCTCCAGTAATATTAATGCTACAGTTTTAGTGCTGTCTCCCCCCTCCTTTTTTAAATTATAGTTTTCATATTGTTTGATGACTGTTGTTAGCAAGTTTGGGTACAAAGAAGGAAGTGAGGGTATGTATATTCTGTTATAAATAAATACCAGTAGGATGTTTTTTAAATCTTCAAGAAAAGTTCAGAGTGGCTGAAGAATAACAGAATAACATAAGCTCCTTAACTAAAGACACAGAGTACTGTTGGCTGATAAAATCTGAGGGCAAGGTATTATTTTTGGCACATGCTGAGCTAGCAGGACATGGCAGCCTGTACATTTGCAACCTTTCCCAAATATTATTGCACTGTTTAGACTGCAACTTACTCCCAGCGAAATAACTGAGTGCAAGATCAGACCCATGGAAAATGAAGTTCTATTTAAAGCGGGAGGAGTCAGTGCTTTGTCTTGTGGAGTTATAAAAGGTTTCAGGGTTTTCATTTTGCAAAGCAGGGTGACAATGGGTTTTTTAAAAGCAATGTTGTTTAACACGGGTGCCCCCAGACATGGTCCAACTGTGGCTTCATGGCAAACTGAGCAGCTAGGGAACTGGCTGGGTATAGCGGAAGATTCAGCATAAAGAATTTGGGTGTGTTGTAGAGCTTATTTGATCCCAATAGAGTAATTGCAATAATGGCCACTTACCCAGTCCCAGGGTGGGCAGTGGTTGCAGCCTGTCGTGGTAGGCCCTCCTCATCACAGAGCATAAACACTTCATCATGGGTCAACTTTTGGGAATCCTTCTTTGGCAAGCCACCAGGGAGGGTAGGATACCCCGCCGTCCAAAAATTTTGAACTGGCCAATCAGATGGGTTAGAGGGGGCAGTGCTTAGATTGCAAAGTGGAGTGGTCTTCACTCTGGTCTACAACCTGCATCCTTTGGGACACCTCCTTTTATGCTGTATTTGTATGCTAACCTTTCTTCTTCCTTTGCATCATGTAATTGACCTTGCTATGGTTTATTAATGGTTGCTGTATTCAAGCTGGGAAGGAATATGCCTGCAAACAGATTGGGCCTATTTGAAAGTTTCGCCTTCCTCATAGCAATCATCACAGCTTTGGGCAGATAAAGCATTGGTGGAATCCTTTAGTTTAATATTGGACTGGGGTGAAGTGGTGCATTGTTGTTTAGTCGTGTCCGACTCTTCGTGACCCCATGGACCAGAGCACGCCAGGCACTCCTGTCTTCCACTGCCTCCCGCAGTTTGGTCAAGCTCATGCTAGTAGCTTCAAGAACACTGTCCAACCATCTCGTCCTCTGTCGTCCCCTTCTCCCTGTGCCCTCAATCTTTCCTAACATCAGGGTCTTTTCCAGGGAGTCTTCTCTTCTCATGAGGTGGCCAAAGTATTGGATCCCAAACAGGTGCAACCTCAAAGTACCTCGTTAGAGGGGTCTAGAGGAAAGACTCTGTCCAGAAACCAAGCATGGGGGCCATAGAGCTTCCAGCAGTGGCCTCAGAGGGCCACCTAGGGAGAACTGCCTCTTGAGGAAGTCCCATATTCCCAGACACGACCCTGCTCAAGCATCAGCCATCCATAACTGGGAAAACAACCACTTAAATCCCCAAATTAATGCTACTTTCTATGGAGTGACTTGATTCATGCTGGATGCTGATAGTTTTGTGATAATACTGCTGCGGAAGATCTATAGGACTCCTGCTATATATCTCTGGTACAGTGAACTTTGGGAAACTTCCATTGCAGAAAAAAGTTCTGTATCAAAGCTACATCATTAAGGGATAGCAACAAAGGACATCTTTTTCTGCAGGATGAAATAGCTTTACTTTCCCAACCAAAAAAAAAAAGACTCCCAGCCCAATATGTCATAAATTTGAAAGAAATACTTCAGGATCATCCAAGTGTCAGGGGAATTATCATAAGTTTTATTTGCAAACCAAAGTGTTTCTTGTCCATTTCTTCATGTAAGTGTGTGTATTTTTGTGTGTGAAAAATGACATGGATATTTGCCAAGCACTTTGTTGCCACCTGATTGCTCTTGGGAGGTGAGAGAGGGGAAAGCCAGCAAAGCTGAAGATAGGGTGGTTGGGTGAAAGAGAAAAATGTTATCCCAGAGCAAAGTGAAATGTTGATGTAACAAATAGCTTCTGTCCAAGCAACAAGCTTTTGGTTGCTCCTCCAGACTGAACTGTAGTAAGGAGATGGATTAAGAAGGTGCTAGCAAGCGAGAACAACCTCAGAAGTTTGGTAAGTGGAAAGTGTACTGGTCATTCATAAAGATGTGTCAGCACGAGAGCTATAAATCAATGCGATGCAGAAAAATAGCTGGGAGGGACCGCAATGAGCTCGTCTTGGAAAAACTACTTTTCTCCTTGAAGTCCAAAACTTCCATCATTCTCCCCAGGGAGTATTTGCAAACTAACTTGTCATTTGACGAACTGTGTTCTTGAATCAGCCCAGACAAAAACATGTCTGGACAAAAAGGCACACTCCAGAATTTCTACATTTGGTTTAGTTTGCAAAAATACTTGTTGAAAATTTCCACCCTCTCTTCCCCACAGGGTTTGCGGCACCGAGCGGGGGCTTACCTAGACAGGTGCCTCCCACCTGCTTGGATTGGCCTTTGGCCCGCCCTTAGCCAGGGAGGACAATGGACAGCCAGCCAGGGGTGGGGCTACGGCCAAAGAAAAGAGGCTGACCCTTTCGACCAATCCTTACTTGGTTTTCTTCCTTCCAGGATCACCCACCCAATCATCCCTCAAATGAATTTTATTAGTATTTTCCACACTACAACAACAACACGAAAGATATCAAAAGATAACAATACACAACACACAAAAATCAACATTCGAAAACTAAAAAAGACAAAAAACAAAAAACAAACAAATCCATATCTTACAAGTTAATATTATAAACACTAAAACAACAACAACAAGACATTGACTTCCACCAATCCCACAGCACCTCCTTTATCTCTCATTCTGTCTTCCTGTTTTCCTGTTTTCTTTATCCTCTCTATCCTAACATCTAGATATAAATCCTTCTTTCATGCCCTTTCTAATCTAAAAAGTTACGAGCAAATAAAAACATATCAGGTTGGCCCTAGACCAGGGCGGTCCAACTTTTCATACCGAGTGGCCTGCAAAAGTACTTTTGACATAGAACCAGTGGGTCACACACTGCCTTGTCGCATGGAGTTGGGGAGCAAGGCAAAAATTTGACGCCCACACACTGCCTTCCCAAAGCCAGCTAAGCAAGGCAAAGGGCTTTGGGAAGGAGGCGCAAGGCTCTGGCAGCAATAACTAGGCTTTGGCAAAGAGGGAGGAGGACTATAGGACTAGAGTCCTCATGTTTCCTTCCCAGCAAGGGCTGGAGGGTGCAGCGTCAAATGTTCAGAGCTGCCAAAAAATGCCCTTTCCCCATTTAGCTGCTCCTGAACTGTTGGTGAATTTCAGCCCTCTCCTGGGTATTATTTGGCAAAATATCCTCCTCAGTTTCCTTTCCTTCCAGTCCTACTCTCCTAGTCCATTGCTTCCTTCACCCACGATTTCAAACCAGCAACTGAGTTTCGTTCAACATTCAACAAGCTGAAATTTCTCAGAAGAGAATGTTTCTGAGAATTTTGTTCTTGAAAAACCACCCAAACTGATGGAGAATTCCTCACACATGCCTAAGAACATTCACTCCTTGTGCTTGCAATTTTGCCATCTAGCATGAACTTATTGGGGGGCATATTTTAAGACGAAATATTCTGTGTATCTCCCTTCCGTTCCCTGCTTCCTGCTCACCTCGATCCTATTTCATCACATAAGTACTAGGCATGATCTGAAATAGTCCAGTGTATTTAGGATTACAGCCTAAAGCCTCAAAAGTAGGCTGGTGGAATGGGGAGGGCTGTTTCTGTTGAGCCTCAGCTGCAGATGAAACTGCTGAGCATAACCCAACCAAAATTGCACACCCTATTGAGTCTCACTGGTTTCAATAAAAAGGATTAAGCAAATGCTTAATCCTCTCCCATTGAAATAAATGACCTAAATAAATAAATAAACCAACCTTTTGGTTGTGTGCTCAGCTCAAATTGTCCAGAACTCACCCCTTCTGAACACAGGAAGAAGGCGATTGCCCCAACCAGGTAATTGCTTTGCCTTTTTACATTCTCCTGTCAATGGGTACCATTCCATTAATGATAATGGTGATGCTCAAAATCGTATGTCAAGAGTAATGAATGGAACAAAAGCAGCATAATGTTCCCAGCCATACCCTGCTGGTTAAGAACTGCATTAAGCGAGATTCAGGATAAATGAATGTTTTGCTAGTAATGAGGTAGGCTTGGGGGGAGGGGGGAAGGAATCTAATGCTAGGGTGACCTTAAAACTCTACATGTGCTTCCGCACGGAGCTTGCGATTGTAACTCAGTCTGGAAAATGCTATCCTGAATCACGTTATGGTAGTCCTGGAATCCTTGTTTCTTGAAGTCCCATAGTTACTGCTCCTGGGCATTTAAGATTTGCAGACTAGATGAAAACACGGAAAGAGGCATTAAAGCATATGTTGGAATTTACTGCCCAAATGCAGACAAAGCCTAAGTAACAGGTAATGTTTTTTAATTAGACGTGCTAATCCTTCTTTAAAAAAAAAATTAAAAAATCCAGACAAGCATGCTGCACGTTCAGAGCAAGTCCTTCAGAGCTTAGTCACTGGCAATCTATTTACGGAGCGCAGCTGACACAACCCAGCTGTGTCATGGCCTACAGAGATTCCAGGTAATAAAGGAAAAGTAAGCTCTTTGCAGAGTCATACAGAGAGGTTATTCAGATGCAAACCAATTTATTTCCAAAAGAAGGGGGGAATATCACCAAGTCGGAGAAAATAGGATTAGCTGGCAATTTTCATCAGAGAATAAAGGAACTTTTCTTTTATCAGTGTCACTTGGAACAAGCATGGAGCAAGAATTTTATATAATGTTAACTCTGGATCATTAAAAAATAAAATCAAGACAGCCGCCTGGCACTGATCCTGACCCCGAGACAGACCGTGAACTGTTTCCTATAATCTGGCTGGAACACGGCAGTGCATTAAAGACAACCTTACAATATTCTTATAAAAGAAAGAAAAAAAGAGTCCAATTCTGAAGGGTAACAATTGAAAACAAGAAATCCTATTACTTTAGATGTTTAAATAAATAAACAAACAGCAGCTAAAGAACCCCCTTTTTTCTGCTCACAACTGTCTTGCATTATTGCCAGAAGACACAGAGATTTTGTAAAGCATCGCAGAGAAATCAGCTCCATAGCAGCAGCAACCATGGATGGAAAAAGCCTTTGAGCATGTCAGATTGGCAGTCTGGAGGCACGCAGGTGCCTCCCGATCAAGGTTGTAACACTGGAAGGAGACAGGCAGGTGAATGGGGAGATGGAATCCAGCCCAAAGCAGCCTGTGGCAATGTGACAGGTTGTTCCCACAAAGGATAAGCCACAAATTCTGTTTGAAATTTTCCCTCTGACAATCATTGAGATATTGATGTGGGCAGGAGGGCAAAAAGTTGAATATTTCATAGAGGTGGGATAAAAATGGAGAAATGTTTGTGCTAGCGGGGGCTGCTATATGTCGCCTGCACTCGACAATGATACATCTTTCCAAGTTAGGCATTGTAATGGAATATAGCTGACCATTGTTGGGAAACATAGAATTTGTTGTGCATTTTTTGTCATTTAAATTTATACCCGATCCTTTGAATCTGTTACAAATGTAGCCTACATTCAATATTTAAAATACTATTTAAAAAAATGAACCTCAAGAAGTAGAGCTTTTTTGGTGGTGGCCCCTAAACTTTAGAACCAACTTTCAATTACTCTATAGCAGATATGAGAGCTTGCCCTTGCAAGGTGTCGATCAATCCAGACTCAGGCATTTATGATTAGTTCTGCTACCATTTTAAACAATGGCTCTTGATTTTATCCTCCCCCAGCTTGTGTTGATGTTTTATTATTTTAGTCGTATTGTTTCAATGTGTGTTATTTGTCGCTTTGGGAATCTGTTTGATGGTCAATTAGGCTAACCAACTAATGGGGCAATCCTACGAATGTCTGCTCAGCAAGTAAGCCCCATTGAGTTCAACGTGGTTTATTTCAGGCAAGAGTGGATAGCAGCATTCCCCAGCCTAATGCCTTCTGCAACTTGGCCAATGATCAGGAATGATGGGAGTTGCACTCCAAAACCATATTGAGGACACCAGGCTGGTGTAAAAGATTCCGTTCCTACCCTTGCTTTCTTCTTTTCATCACGACCCATCTCATTGTTGCTTAACCGGCCATTGAATCAGACCAAGACTTTGGGCAAACTTAGCGAGAGTGTAAGTCCCTACTCAGCCATGAAACTCGCTGGTGAGAAATAACTCCACTTATTCTGAGACAATTTGAGATGTGGAAGGGAGTCATATTGATGGAACTTTTATATATACACCACTTCACATTGTTCTTGTTAATACCCATTGCCTCTATTTCACTCCCTCCTTCCCTCTCTCTCTGTACAACATGTACCTTGTTGACATTTCCTCCATTATATAATTATACTTTCTCAGCCATTTCCCCAATGTGCTTGAAAGAAAAACGGTGTGAGAGGTTTTTAGGACTAACTCTAACTAGCTCACTTAGTATCAGTGCTCATTAAGATCAATTGTATGAGCTGGTATAGCATCAATGCAAATTTTATTCCCCTTCAAGGCTTATTTTTAACCTGATTGTGTTTTTTAGAATTAGTAATTAGCACAGAGAAATATATATTTTAACTCTTAAAAGTCAAGCCACATTTAATATTTAAATTAACACAATGACTTCAAATATGGAAGCTTTTCCATTTTGAAATCATGCATTATTAGTATTACTGAAAAGCTATTTAGAGACCTCATTAAGTTCACAACAATTCCCCCCCCCCTCCCCTGGGCCATGCCATTTTATTATTTGGAACTACTTAAATCCTTCTGGTACCACTTTATATCTATTGCGCCCATTTTGCATTAGATTTGTTCAGTACAGCTTAGCCCTGCTGCAGCAAAATGAATTTGTCCTCAGGAACACATCATGGAACAAATGAAATGGCACAAATAAGGCTGTTACTCCTTTGATTCTCTCTTAGTCCCAAATGAGCAGCTGTAATTAGAACAACCATGGCAAGGATTATAAAAATAAATGTTTGAGGTACCTTGAGGCAACAAGTCCTATTTGGAATTATTCTAATTCCTGCCCTTTCACCATGGAATTCAGTGAAGCCTAAAAAGGAACTGGCCAAACCAAGGCCTGCTTAGTTTCAGGGCTGCATCAACACATTGTGCTGCCTCAGGCAAAAGACAAGATGGCACCACACGCACATTCCAAGTGCAGAAGCTGACTGGATTGTCAGCTGAATCTTAAATCAGAAACTGACAGTATCATCTACATCCTCCAGGCTTGAGGGCAGCCAACTAACTTAACAGGAGGTAGGGCACGTAGCACACACAGCTCTGTCCTTCAAGTCTTCACTGTTGCCTCTCAGCATTTGCCACCTGAGGCAGCTGTCTCGCTCTGCCTAATGGTAGAGCCATGCCAGCATATTACTTTCAAACTATTTTCCTTGCTTCTACCAGAGTGGCCACAGAAAGTGTCCCAAGGAAGGGAGTAATGTAAAGTCTTATTTAAAGATAAAGAATGATAAGAAGGGAGAGCAGCAGCAGGGGCCTTGATGTGACTCATCAGCAGTTAGCACCTGAATAGCGGACTGAGCAGGCCCAAGTCACTAGGTCACAGTCTTACCCACTATGGTCATCTGCATTACATTTCTATTTAAATCATTGTAATTCTTTCTAAATGTGCATCTAATTAGAATATAAGTCAGCATTTGCTAATTTTATGCAAACTGGCATCCTTGTCATCTTTTTAGGTGACATGTTTTCCTTTTTTTTTGACCATGCTGAAACCCACCCTACTCTGGACACCTGTTTGTATTGGGCTAAAATGGAGAGGACAATAAAACTGCACCAGTAAAACTGCTTCTCTTACCAACATCCAAACTCCCATCCAGCTACTTTTCCAACTGGAATACAAACAAGTTCTTCTCATAATTGTAGGTGAACGTTGCCTGATCCTTTTCTATTCTTTTTCTCTGCACGTCCATTTTTGAAAGAAAAACGTTTGCAGCTGTTTACATCACACTAAACTTGCCAAGTCTTTGAAACATGATTCAATTAAAAAGAATAGGGAAAAAGAACGTGCTGCTTAGTAAGAACAATGACGACCTTTGGGGGAGAATTTGTTTTCATTTTCTTCTGATTTTGATGTGAGGCTGCAGAGAAGACATGAAATCTGCAAACAAAAGGAGGGGAAGAAGAACCACTATAACAAAACATTTGTCTCCTAATGTGTACATTTCTACAAAGCTTACAGTCTGTTGTTCTTATTAGATAGCTAGCCCCATCTTTAATTGTTTAATACAAGGGGGAAGCTGTTCGCTTGTTTTCAAAAGGCAAGGAAGATGTCATTCTGAGCATCACTATCAAGCCTTGCTTCTGAGGGGCATTTCTCTGGCTACTATTTATTTAATAGCATACCTAGCATAGCTCAGGAATTCTAAGCAACAAACCAAACCAAACAAACAAACAAATAAACAAAAATAACTCCAGGATTTAAATCAGTAGTTAAAGTCAGTGCAGTTTCAAAAGGATGGGTCTGCCATCTTGATTCAAAATCATAGAAATATATAATTGTAGAGGTGTAAAGTTTGGGGGGGGAAGCAGAGACATAACCTTGCCAAACACGGTCTGTATAGTTAAAGCTATGGTTTTCCCAGTAGTGATGTATGGAAGTGAGAGCTGGACCATAAAGAAGGCTGATCACCGAAGAATTGGTGCTTTTGAATTATGGTGCTGGAGGAGGCTCTTGAGAGTCCCATGGACTGCAAGAAGATCCAACCTATCCATTCTGAAGGAAATGAGCCATGAGTGCTCACTGGAAGGACAGATCCTGAAGCTGAGGCTCCAATACTTTGGCCACCTCATGAGAAGAGAAGACTCCCTGGAAAAGACCCTGATGTTGGGAAAGATTGAGGGCACAAGGAGAAGCAGATGACAGAGGACGAGATGGTTGGACAGTGTTCTCGAAGCTACGAATGTGAGTTTGACCAAACTGCAGGAGGCAGTGGAAGACAGGAGTGCCTGGCATGCTCTGGTCCATGGGGTCAGGAAGAGTTGGACACGACTAAACAACAACAAAGTTTGAACAGACCCCAAGGGTCATCTCATTCAAACCACTGCAATACAGGAATCTTAACTAAGAAATCCATGACACATGGCCATCCAACCTCTGCTTAAAAACTACCAAGAAAGGAGTGTCCACAACCTTCCAAGAGCTGTTCCACTGTTGAACATCTCTTACCATCAGAAAGGTCTTCCTGATGTTTAATCAGAATCTCTTTCCTTGTAACTTGAATCAATGAGGATAGGGTCCTTCCCTCTAGAGAAGGAGAAAACAAGCTTGCTCTGTCTTTTGATATTTGAAGATGGCTATCATATTTCCTCACAGTCTCCTCTTTTCCAGGCTAAACATACTGTTCAACCGTTCCTCATATGGCTTGGTTTCCAGACCCTTGATCATCTTGGTCTCCCTCCTCTGCACACATTCCAGCTTGTCAATAGCCTTCTTAAACTGTGGTGTCCAGAACTGAACACAGTACTCCAGGTGTGTTCTGACCAAGGCAGAACAGAGTGGTACTATTACTTCCCTTGATCTGGACACTATACCTCTGTTGATGCAGCCTAGAATAGCAGTAGCTCTTTTTACTGCTGCATCTGGCTGTTGAAACATGTTAAGCTTATGTTCTCCTAAGACCCCTAGATCCTTTTCACATGTACTACTGGCAAACCAGATGTCCCCATCTTATATTTGTGTAGCTGGTTCTTTCTGCTTAAGTGCAGAACCTTATATTTGGTGAACTGGGCCCAAACTAACAAAATGAATTTCAGTAGGGACAAATGTAAGGTTCTGCACTTGGGTCCAATTCACCAGTCTGTTAAGTTCAACTTAAATCCTGATTCTGTCTTTTGTGGCATTAGCTACCCCTCCCACTTTGGAGTCTTCTGCAAATTTGATGATCATTCCTCAAAGCCTTCATCCAAGTCATTTATAACAATGTTGAACAGCAACGGGCCCAGAACCCACTTGCCACTTTCTTTCCAGGATGATTAGTGAGCAAACACAGATGAAAACCTGCTTCTTGGTCTCAGGAACCATTATGTAAAATCTGGTTATGATATTATAAGGGATGTCCAAATGCACAGTGTGTGGACAACAACCCTGTGAGGTAGGTTAGGTTGAGAGAAATTATCCTGTGATCTTCATAGCTGGGTTTCCCAGATTCTAGACCAGGACACTATGGCCATTTATGCTGACAGATCTATTTAGCTGCTAACATTTTCTTAAAATGAGCCAGTCATATTAATTATGGTACTTTGTGTCCTATTGTATTTGTATACATTGCTGTACACCACCTTGGTATGTTGCATAAGGGGGTGGTTTATTATAAATGTTTTTTATAAATAAATAACCACTACAGCAGCCTGGATCTTCTTTTAGAGGGTAGTGGGAGACCCTCTGAATTTTCAAGTGATCCAAGTATTGTTAAATAGATGAATGGATGAAAACATTTTCTGAGCTTTTCTCTGGCTCAAATATGCTAAATGATGCTCTGGACTGCAGCCACTGTAAACAATAATAACACTTCATGAAACCAAAACATGTATGAGTCCACATGTGATATTCAGTTGCAACTCAAGCTGGAAAGCATTCGGGGGTATTTGGGGGGGGGGTTTAAAGGCAAGGCGGAAATGTCAATAATCTAAATTCCCAAAGAAATAGCCCTTTACACAACCACAGCCCACCTTACTCAGGGAACTACTGTTCCCTGCAATTGCTTAACAAGTGAACAGCTGTCTTCCAGCTGGCTCTGCTCAGTAAAAACACAAAGAATAGCTGCCACCTGATAAAATATGCCAAGCTCATCAGCCCGCTCGAAAAATTAAGTGTCTGAATAATGCTGTTCTTGAAGTCAGTATAAAATGTATTTCGTTCCAAAGTCACTTCCTAATCTCTTTTAATTGACCTAAGGATTATTATTGCAGGGAACTAAGTCTTTTACCCTTTTTCAAAGTGCCTTTTTATTACAGGTGCTTTTTATGCCATTGCAATTTTTTTTCCCTTACACAGTCCTTTGCCATTTAATTATGAGTAGCAGCAGGGTTCAAATCCCTTTTACATCATATGATTTTGCAGTGGATTGCTGCTGCCGCTGCCGCTACTACTGTTTATTGTATTGTCCTTGGCTAAAACAGCATCCACAAAGGACAGGCTATGCTACTAGGTTTTAGACACAGTATTTCAAGGAGGGCATTTTCCCCATAGAAAGGATCCTTTGGAATACCTGTGTGTTTGACAGAGAAGCTCTTTTCACCCAACACGGTGCAATAATGGTAACAATTAATAATTTTATTCTTTGTACCCAGCCCATCTGACTGGGTTGCCCCAACCACTCTGGGCAGCTTCCAGCATATACAAAAAACTTAGTAAAACTTTCAACATTAAAAACTTCCTTATATAGGGCTACCTTCAGATGTCTTCTAAAGGTTGTATAGTTACGATGAGAGGGAATTAATGAGATATTTTGAGAATTCTCCAGGATTATAGCCCCTTCCCAGCTATGCTGAGAGACAGATGCAAATTGAGGAATTTCAGGAACTGAACAGCAGATAAAGGCAAAGGACTTTATAATTGGACATATTCAGACTGACACATGCAGAGAAAAGGAAAATAATTAGACCACACGCTCATTTGAAATCGTAGTAATAACATGAATAGTAATCGCTAAAAATGTAGCTGTTATCTTAATGATTAAGTTATTAACAAAGACTCCAAAGTAAGAAGAAGAAGAGTTTGGATTTGATATCCTGCTTTATCACTACGCTAAGGAGTCTCAAAGTGGCTAACATTCTCCTTTCCCTTCCTCCCCCACAACAAACACTCTGTGAGGTGAGTGGGGCTGAGAGACTTCAAAGAAGTGTGACTAGCCCAAGGTCACCCAGCAGCTGCATGTGGAGGAGCGGAGACGCGAACCCGGTTCCCCAGATTACGAGTCTACCGCTCTTAACCACTACACCACACTAGCTCTCAGTTTAGAGCTTAACTTTATGTTTAAGCTTAGCAGTTACAGAATGAGAGGAAAGGTCTTCCCCGTTTGTGAAATGCTCTCCCCAGGGGGGGGGTTACGCCTGGTACTTCATTATAAACCTTTAGGCACCAGGCAAAAATGTTCCTCTTTAACCAGGCCTTTGGCTGATTGATATCCAATGCACTTTTAAAATGTGTTGAGGGTGTTATTGGGTTGTTTTTCTATTATTCTTATTCTTATTCTTATTCTTATTCTTATTCTTATTCTTATTCTTATTATTATTATGTGTTTTTATGTTGTGATTTGACCCTGAGAATTATGGGTATAGGGCAGTATACAAATTTAATAAATAAAATAATCCAAAACTGGCCCCATCCCCCACCTTGGGCTACTTTTAACAGGTGTGCAGGTGTGCCTACCTGTCAGTCACCTGACATCAAGTAGATTCCTGCCTGCTTTGGGCAGGGACTGGCAAATCTGGAAAAGTAAATAGCACCATCTTTTATAGCAGGGCTGACGCTCCAGATCTTGCTGGACCACAACTACCATCATCCCTGATCACGGATGATGCTGGCTGGGGCTGATGAAAGAGCTCTGTGTTAGCTAAACCTGTTTTAAAGTGTGTGCAGCACGTATTTCTTTATGAAGGACTCTGCAGTTTCATTGCTGGTGGCTACAGAATTGGAAGATTTAAATTGCTGCAAATGCAGGGGGTAGAGGCAACTGTGGTAGTATAGTTGTGAGATTCTCCCAAAAATTGGCACCAAAAATGGTTGCCTGGGAACTGTCCATTCCGAATTGCAGTGAAATATTTTTATTACATTAGAACTGTTTTATATGAGTACTTTCCCAGGATTGCAAGTCCAAATGTGAAAAAAGTCACAAGTCCCCAGAGCAATAACCTTTGCTTTAAAATAATGAAATTCGTGAGAAATCATATTTGGTGGAAACTGATATAATTTAAAATATGTGCAAGTAATAACAGACATGGTACCATTTCTATCTGATGTTTCTGAACCGCCGAGGGTGTGACAATTACTTTTGTTCAGCATCATGAACTCAGTAAACTTGGGGTATTGTTTCAAGTCTCATGGTGCTAAGATAAGCCACTGCTTGCTCCTTGATCGTAAAAGGCAGCAGCAGAGACTCATCTCCGATCTTAGCGCTGTGGGATTACAGCGCTAGAATGTAAAACCCATGGGATGACAGCGCTAAAGTCAGAGTGCAGACCTTTGCCAACTTGAACTTTGAATCAACTGACAACAGATGACTGAAAGGTAGATGGCTCCACCCACTGTCAAGTTGGGCTATGTTCTGGCCCCAGCCCTCTTAACAGATACAGTTTCCCACCTTGTCTTAAATGAAATCAGAGATTCTTATGATATCTGCATAGCTCCAGGAACTGAGACTTTGAGGGTAAGGAAGTCACAATTTGGCAGCGTTGCTTTTTAAGTCTTAGTTTCCATCAGGGAGTCTGCAGTTTCCATCAGGGAATTTATTTTATTGGAGGTCAATGTCTGTGAAACTCTTGACAGAGAAGAGATGGCGAGTAAAACTATTTATTAAGATTGGCTCCAAAGTCCAAAAAAAGAAGAAGAAAGCTTATGGACCATTCTGCCCTGTGACCTAAGTCCATGTTTCCTCCGGAGGCTTACTCTTTATGGTGTCCTTTGATTTGTTATTGCCATTCTTAATTATTACTAAGTGGAAAGTGTCTCAGCCAGGATTGAGAAATATGGAGATATCTTCTCAAGCGCAAAAACAATCAAATGAAACTGAAGTGCAGAGCACAGGAAGAAACCAAAAGAATGTGGGCCATTATAAACTGATCGGCATGCGCCTTATTGTCATGCGCCTGTAGAACAGCTTTCCCCAAGATGGTCCTCTGCAGATACCTTGGACTGTCATTCCCACCAGCCCCAACCAACATGGCCTGAAACAGCATCTGATATGCTTCCAGCTTGTTTTATTGGCACATAAAGGTTAACCTGGTAACAATCCCACACTAAACGGGATCAATGCTGTTAGGACTCAGTGTCCAAACAGTTGCCTCCCAGCTATTTTTGTTGTCTTGAGCCTTTGCTTTTTAAGGTTGCAAGTGCAGAACTGCTACAAAATGTTTCGGTGTATGTCTGGTCCCTAACAGAAGTGCTCCGGTTTAGGGCTTCAGCTAGTCTGGTAAGTGAACACTGGAGTGCTCTTTGGGACTTGCATGGAGTCAGAAGGTTTTAAGAGAAGGAAAAGGGGGCAAGGACCAGTTTTTGTCCATTCCTACCTTTCTGTACTCTGCCTCACCCCAGTGGCGGAGCGTCATGCTCTGGCACCAGGGGCAGAGAGCAGGTGGGGGTGTGGCTGGTGCACATCCTGGGGGTGTGGCACGTGTCCCAGGGTGTGGCGCGCCACCCACAGGGGTGTGATGCGCATTCTGGAGGCATGACATGCCGCCTGCAGGGGCATGGCACACGTCCTGGGGGACTGGCGCCCAGTGCAGGGGGCAGCCGCAATGGCACCCCACCGGGATTGTGGTGCTGGGGGCGGTGCGCTCCCCCCACCCCCTCTTCCTCAGCCAGTGCCCCACCCCACCACTGTGCTGTACAGCACTAAAGGGATCAGGTTTGGAGTTCAGAGTCGTAACTCGATGGGGGGAAATGGAGTCCCTAAGTGAAGAGGAATTGATTGTTAAACCACTCTGCAAGCTGTAGCTCTGTGAGGGGTATAGTGGTCTCCTAAGGAGTCTGAGCCCCTGTAACAATCTACAGCTTCCAGAATTCTTGGCGGAAGTCATGACAGTTTAAAGTATTATCATTGTGCTTTAAATGTGTGGTGACAAGGTAGCCCAGGGAGCACAGTTCAAGGACACAGCCCAGCCAGGGAAAAGCATTGGGGGGGGGCATGGAGCAGGATGTGTCCTGGGGAGAGCCCTCAGGACCAGTCAGAGAGGCCTACAAGGCTGCATTTGATCCCCAGGCCTGACCTTCCCCACCTCTGATTTAGCGTAACTCTAGGACACACCTACAAGATAACAAACTTACTCAGAAATAGGGGCCACACAGCTGCTTCTTCATTTTCAGCAGCTCTCCACGTCCCGTGGAGACCCTCCACAGATGGGAAAGTAAGGTGAAAGAAGTCCCTACCGGTATGTTATTCTTACATTAAAATGTTTGCTCTTCTGTTCTCCAGAAAAGCCAACTCATGGAAAATAATCCTTTCCCACCCATTAAAAATAAACCACATCAAATGTGGCATGCAAGTGTGGTAGGGGGGGTTATGCAAAAGATCAAAAGATAGTCCTCAGAGCAAGGCTGAATTCTACCACCAGAAAGCAAAACTTTGTTCCCACCGAAAACTCCATCATGACATGCATTGCAAAGACACATTCTCTTAGTAAATAGATACAAACTGCAGAGATGAGAAAAGAGATTGATTAATTTGTTCTGAAGTGTTTTAGGAAAACTACTTTATTCCTCAGTCTCTCCTTGTCAAAGAGGGAGGGAGGGAGGGAGGGAGGGCGAGGGGAAGGAGGGGGGGTTAAACCTGTGTTCTGCCTGAAGACTTTATACCCCAATAAGAAATGTTTTAGAGATGATGATTAAAAGTTGTGCTAATGTTCTGGAATTTTATCGCGATGTTCCTTTCCCACAAGAAAAGGACAAAAAAATTGCATGTTAGATTGTGCCTGAAGGATTAAGAGCTTGTAACAGTAACTATAAATAGTGTGCCAGGGGTTTTTTTTTTGGTTTTTTTTTAAACTTTGTGGTGAGAAGGTTAGACTGTGCTGCGTGACTAAAATACTGTCTCCTGTGAAGCCAACTTCACAGTGCTATTATTTTTGAAACAAGTCCAGACTCCAGACTTTCATGAACAAGACAACTTCAAGCTATCATATGACTTCAGAACAATTTTAAACCTGAGGTTTAAGTCAATACCTTTTTTTAAAAAAAAATGAAACTGTCTCTCCTCTTTCACTGCAAGCGAATACTGAGGAAGGGGCAAAAGAAAACACAAAGCCTTCTTTTTAGATAGTAAGTTTGAACCAAGAGCTCTAATTCAGTTGTTGTTGTTGTCATCCATCTGTCTCAAGAGACAATGGATTGCACCTCCAGGGGTGAAGTCAAACCACTATGTTAGCAGCACCAAAAATGACCTCCCCGAAGCGCAAGCCTGGGCAATGTGCATGGAGGTCCTGCGCTGCCCAGACAACAAGATTCCACTCTGAGCCTCCCAGATGTGGTCCAAAGGAAAGCAGAGCAATACGCACCAGCTTGGCTGCAAGAGTTGCCAGAAAGAGGCGTACAAGGTGCCATCCAACCATCTTAGGGGCTTCATTCCAGATTTGTGTAGGGTTTACTCCTTAGCCTTTTCTTCTCCTGAAGATGTCCCACATGGCAGCTGAGGTTTAGGATCAGTGTTTTCCTTCTGTTAGATGGACTACCTTCCCAGGTTGACGAGCCTCATCTGTCCCACACTTCCCTCTACAGAAACCGCCTTCTTAACTATTGGACCCACCATTGATCTTAATCTCTCAATCCTCCAGAGCCTGTCTTCACATGCAGGGGAAATCCCTAACTCATTGAGGGTTTGAGATCCATCAGCTACCGTCGCCTGGTTTAGCCAGCCAGATGAAGCCGTTTCCCAGAGTGTGGCCACAGTTGCATGCTGACAGCTTCTAGGAGCTGCAGATGAGAACTGAGTGCAGGTTGGAAACCAAAGGTGGACTAACTACTCCAGAAGGAGCAAAACATGTCCCCCACCAGAGGTTCAGCCCTTCCCTTCACATCTCATAGAGTATCTCTTTTGCACACAAATGGTCCTAAATTTAATTCCTGAAACAGTCCATTGTGAATAAAGTGATCTAAGGCCACATTCACACCATTCAGTCATGGCTGTCCCCAAAGAACACTGGGAGCTGTAGTCTTTATTTGGGGGGGGGGGAGTTCTGAGAACTGTTAGGAGACACTTTCCCCCTCACAGAGCTACAGTTCCAAAGTTCCATTTAAAGAAAGACTGGTTATTAAACCACTCTGTGAATTGTAGATCACACAGCCCAACTTTTTGCAGTTCTTTTCCAGTTAGATATTATCAAACTGAAGTCATGCAATCTCTCCTGCTGCACTATTTTCAACATGCTTGCCTTATCACTTGCTGATACATTTTGTGGCAATAAGCACTTTCATCAGCTTCACTCAAGGCAGCAGACACATTCTCTCCCAATTATCTCCATTTTGGAAAACTGTCACCGGTTCTGAAATTCCATCAGTCCCAACATTTGCAATGGAATGTGTTGGCTTTTAAATGTAAATCTATCTGTTTTCTTTAATGAATCACAAAGACGGATTTTTGAAAGCAAACCGTTCCAGAGTTCTTTAGTAAGAAATGCATCAACCAGACTCCTTAGAAGAAATGGTTTGCCAGCATTCTTACTATATTCATGCTAGATTCTCACGGAATGTAAATCAAGTTTACTTAGTTTCTTCTGACCAGTATTGGACACACTCACTTGTCACTCCGAGTTTGGTGTATGTGTTTTAAAAAAAGATTCACTAATTATTTTACAGTCTTTCACATCTACATTTTTCCACGGAGCCGGGCCAACTGGCAGTCATCAGCTATGCACTTAATATTTTATAGCACTTGCCTAGAGCCCGAAACAAGAGTGTTCTGAGATTTCAGCTGTTATAAAACATTTTTTGGAGTTCTCAGAATATAGAGAGAGGCTAAGTGAATGCAATGAAGATCTCGGTGGCTTCTTGTTCAACCTTAAGTTAAATGACACCATGCAAATTCTATTTAGTCACACTATTTAGAACTTCTGTCCCTACTTTTATTTGGAAACTATACAATTCCCCCAATACCTTTTAAGATAGTCTTACTATGCTGTTGACCTGGCTCATATCATGTTTGTGTGGGTCATATCAGTCAGACATGATGGTTACTGTACAACTGAAAAGTTCAGTCCCAACACTAGCTCTTGGGCTAGCATAATAGCGGGGGGGGGGGGCAACCTTATCCCAGGAGGCAAATGTGGGCTTCCAGGGATCTTGGGGGGGGGCAACTCCCATCTCTTGCGGGGGCGCAATTAGTGCCAGCACCGTCTGTTAAGAGTTTGGGTGTAATCTTCGACGCCTCCCTTTCCATGGAGGCGCAGATTGCAGCTATAACAAAGGCGGCATTTTTCCATCTCCGCCAAGCTAAGCAGTTGGCTCCTTACCTCTCTCACCCTGACCTAGCCACTGTGATCCACGCGACGGTCACCTCCAGATTGGATTATTGTAACTCGCTCTACGTGGGGCTGCCCTTGAGACTGACCCAGAAACTCCAGCGGGTGCAGAATGCTGCAGCGAGACTCCTTACGAGGTCTTCGCTGCGAGATCACATTCACCCGGTGCTACACCAGCTGCACTGGCTCCCGGTGGAGTACAGGATCAGATTTAAGGTGTTGGTTTTAACCTTTAAAGCCCTATACGGCCTAGGACCCTCGTACCTACGGGACCGCCTCTCCTGGTATGCCCCACAGAGAAACTTACGGTCTTCAAATAAAAACATCTTGAAGGTCCCAGGCCACAGAGAAGTTAGGCTGGCCTCAACTAGAGCCAGGGCTTTTTCGGCTGTGGCTCCGATCTGGTGGAACACTCTGTCACAAGAGACCAGGGCCCTGCGGGACTTGACATCTTTCCGCAGGGCCTGCAAGACAGAGCTGTTCCACCAGGCCTTTGGCCAGGGCACAGCCTGACTCCCTCCCTCGGCAATCTTCGCGGAGCTCTGGCCCAATGGTTGCCAGTGGCCTGAATTAATTAATTTTACAATGAATGATTTTAGAGTGTTGTTTATGTTATACTTTTATACTGTTTTATTGTTGTTAGCCGCCCTGAGCCCGGCTTCGGCTGGGGAGGGCGGGATATAAATAAAATTTATTATTATTATTATTTAGCCAATCTCAAGACTCTTCCTAGGCCACACCTTTTCTCAGGCCACACCCCAGATTCTTTTTTGCACCCTTCTTAAGCACTTTTTAAAGTCGGAATATGTCATTAAACTGTGATAAAGACTCTTGTTTGCTTAGACAGAGGACTGAAAGATTAGTGTGTTTGTGTGTATAGAATCTTCTGACTTTGGTGTGGCTGAGATGTGCCCCAATGTAAAAATACACAAGCTTCTCCCAATCTGCACCGGTATTGAATTGGAAACTGTGTTTACATATTACATTGTTTAAATTGTCTTGTACATATGGAGCTGTTTTTATTTGTTTGTATACTGGGCGTTGTTTTTATATATAGAGTTTTATATTTTTTTATTTTTTGCTTTCACATATATAACCCCCCCCCCCTTTTTGTTGTTGATTATAATGTGAAATAAGTTTGAGATACTTTAGGGGAATGATTCATAAATAGAGTCAAATAAATAAATAAAAAATCTGAGTGGTTTTGTCTTTGACCCTGCCCATCAATGGCTTGTGGCTCCTGGATATTCCCCCACAAAGAAATGTGGCCCTCAGCTTGGAAAAAATTCCCACCCCTGTTATATAGTTCCAAGACAAGAACTATACAGAGTTTCCAGGAGAGAAGCAGCCACATCCCCACCACCACTGCAAGATACCCCTATGTTCATCCCAGGAAGCTAGCTGAATGAATTCCACAGTTTCTGTGTCAGACGTCGGCTATGTAGCCCAGCAGGGATCAGCATAAGCTGAAACACGCTGTAAGTCTAGACTCCGGGGATCATATATGCAGCACTTCCAAGGCCCGTCATTCACACTGTCTGAAAATGTCTTAAGACAGAAGGGTAGGGCTGTGGCTACAGCAGCGGAACCAAACTCTACAGCCCTACAATGCTGTTATGCAATTATCTTCTGTATGTTCACAAAGCTGATGAATCACCAGTGAGCAAAGAAACAATGCTGACTATAGTTAAAAAAACCAACATGGTTATTAGCAAAACACACACACACAATAAAAAAATCTGTTCTAGCTATTGCACTCTATCAGTGCCTTCAATTAATTGTTGTTGTCGTTTATTCGTGTCCGACTCTTCATGACCCCATGGACCAGAGCACGCCAGGCACTCCTGTCTTCCACTGCCTCCCACAGTTTGGTCAGACTCATGTTTGTAGCTTCAAGAACACTGTCCAACCATCTCGTCCTCTTCGTCCCCTTCTCCTTGTGCCCTCCATCTTTCCCAACATCAGGGTCTTTTCCAGGGAGTCTTCTCTTCTCATGAGGTGGCCAAAGTATTGGAGCCTCAGCTTCAGTATCTGTCCTTCCAGTGAGCTCTCAGGGCTGATTTCCTTCAGAATGGATAGGTTTGATCTTCTTGCAGTCCATGGGACTCTCAAGAGTTTCCTCCAGCACCATAATTCAAAAGCATCAATTCTTCAATTAATTAATTAGCCTTTAATAATGGGCTCTTGAGTATTCTGTGTTTCCTGAGCTATGTTACATGGCTTATATTGGAACTGTGTTTTTGTTTCCTTTGGTCACAAAGCACCTTTCATTACTACACAAAATGCTAGTGTTCAGGAATTTTTGAATTCAGCTGGCAAAGTCAGTCATCCAATCTAAAATTAACTCCTCTCCAAGCAAACTTTTCTACCAGGTGGCTGTTCTCAAGTAAAATTCAGCATGTGAATTCTCAGACAGCAGGCCTGGCTGGAAAGAGCCTCTTTAAGATGAATGCAGCTGTGATCCATAAATACCTGGGAGCAAGCCCAGTTCAAGTCAATGGGACTTACTTTGGAGTAGATATGTATAAAGGTAAAGGGACCCCTGACCGTTAGGTCCAGTCGTGGACAACTCTAGGGTTGTGGTGCTCATCTCACTTTACTGTCCAAGGGAGCCGGCATACAGCTTCCAGGTCATGACTCTGCTTCTAGGGAACCAGAGCAGCGCACGGAAATGCTGTTTACCTTCCCGCCGGAGCAGTACCTATTTATCTACTTGCACTTTGATTTGCTTTTGAACTGCTAGGTGGGCAGGAGCAAGGACCGAGCAACGGGAGCTCACCCCATCGCGGGGATTCGAACCGCCAACCTTCCGATCAGCAACGCCTAGGCTCAGTGGTTTAGACCACAGCGCCACCCACGTCCCGTAGATATGTATAGGATTGCGCTATTAGGAACATGCTGTTTTTCTTCAAAGGAAGCAATAGTAACACTCAATGTTTTTCCTTGGTCAGATCCCTCCTGGAGTACTGCAGCCAGATATCGACAAGCTGGAATGTGTGCAGAGGTGGGCAACCAAGATGATAAAGGATATGGAAACAAAGCCTTATGAATGCAGAGACCCCACTTATTGTGTCTCATTTCTGTTTTTTCCCTTCCAATGGCATCCCGAGTTGGGATGCCCTAGTCTGGGGCCTGAAGGGGCACCTGGAATGCCAAAAATATCAATCATACAAGTAACATACAGTGGCACCTCAGGTTAAGAACTTAATTTGTTCTGGAGGTCCGTTCTTAACCTGAAACTGTTCTTAACCTGTGGTACCACTTTAGCTAATGGGACCGTCCACTGCCGCCGCGCTGCCGGAGCACGATTTGTGTTCTCATCCTGAAGCAAAGTTCTTAACCCGAGGTACTATTTCTGGGTTAGCGGAATCTGTAACCTGAAGTGTCTGTAACCTGAAGCGTCTGTAACCCGAGGTACCACTGTAAATATAAACACAATCCAGTGCCCCCAAAATCCCCCTTGGCTCCCTTCCCCTGTCAGCCTCCCTCCCGCATGCAGAGAGCTTTATGTACAAGGTACAACCTGAATCAACCCTTGTGGAGCTGCATGCATGCTACTCTAGCATCTCCTTATTCTTAAAATATTATTATTCTGATTTAAAGTTACATAGACAATCAGTGCAGAAAAATAAATCAAAAGAAATCAATGGTCTCATTAAAAATAAATGCAAGGTGACCCCTGCTGGATCATGCCTGAAGATTCATCTAGTTGCAATGGCCAATCAAACGTTTCTGAAAGCCCAAAAGCAGAACAATAGCCCTGCCCTGCCATAAATCCCCAGCAAATGGCACTCGTGGCTCTTATAGAGCCGCCATGACATCAATTTTGCAATAGTAACTTAATATCATTGCTTCCTCCCACTATCCCCCTGTTAGTGCCTACATGGGTTGGACCCTGACTTGCAGCGCAATGCTAACTACCTCTACTCAGAAGTAAGTCCTGTTGAATTTGTTGGGGCTTACTCTCATATGAGTGGAGTTAGAAGGGCAGCCTTAGTCATACCAAGAGTGATGATACCGATCAGCAGGAATTTGATTACTCACAACTTGTGCCACTGATTTCAGTAGGTCTGGGTCTGGTCCATGGGCAGTTGAGTTATAAATCTACAGTTCCCTGGTCAAGTCCACTCTGTGTCAGCACATACTAATTAAATTAGCACAGGAAGCAGAGGAGAGGATCCCACAAATAAGAGCAACTAAGGGGAGAGGGCAAGAAGGAAAATAAAGTAGCTACACAAACAGAATTTTTAATTTTTTTATATATTTCACCTGCATCAGACCAACAAGGCTACCTACCTGAATCTACTCAAACACAGTTTGATATATTTGGATATTCCTGTTCCTAAAGCATCACTGAAAGGAAGCATTTCAAATGTTGGAAATGTTTTGAAGGTTGGAGATTTGCTGTTACAATGCTCATCAGTAATACTCCATTAAGACTAACGTCCATTTCCGTGATACAGCCGGTTTCCTAATACATTGCTGTGATTAAACTATTGATGCAGTTGTCGAGATTAACATAGAGCAGACTTTTCAGTCTGAGATAATGCATTTTTTTTTTAAGGAAAAGCTAAAGGGTTTGGAGGTTTTTGTTTTGGAGTACAAAACAAAATGAAATCCAAGTCTATGAAACTGCAAATAATATGCAGAAAACGAAAATAGAGAGTTCTCACTCTCTCTTCCCCCAGAATACTAGAACTCCTGGTCACTTAGTTAAATTGATTGGGAGTAGATTCAAGGAAGTCAGAGAAAGAAAAAACTTATTCACCCAAGGCACAATTAATTTGTGGAATTCACTGACTGAGGATGTGGTGATAGCCACTGACTTAAATAGCTTTAAAAGGGGAAACATTTATTCTGTTCATCAGCCACCCAATAACAATAGTTCCCTGGATGACATACAAAGAAAGAGAAAAAATAAAAATCAGATTTGAAATAAAATTCTATATAACACTTAAAGCACTATACTGTAAAATGAAAACACTTGTTTTTAAATGAGAGAGAGTCTAAATGCCCTACCAAATACCAATTAATACACAGCCTAAACATTCCACAGGGTTAAAACAACCAAGCTAAAATTGCAGCAGAATACCAAAAATTTAAAGTACAGAGTATAAAAGGTCTGGGAAAATAAATGAAGAAGACATTCCAGAGGGTGCTACACTGGTCAATTTTGGTTCTTAGCGTTTCTCATTTTTCCAATCTTAAATTCAGTTTTCCACATTTCTATAGCAAATAGCATTTTAAAACAAACCTTTCATAAAAATTCATTACTGCTGTAAGCGAATTTCTGCTAACAGGTTTTGGTATGCACTTTTGACTAACGTACAGATTTTTGCAAAGCAATTTTCCTTAATATAATGCATGTTTGTATGTTATTTTCACAAACGTATTCATTTTTAAGCACAATTTCCCTTAACAGTTGCACTTTTGTAAGCATTATTTGGTTAGAGAACTGTAGAACAAAATTCAGATAAGTGTTTTTGTTCTTGTACTGTATTGTTTCAGAATGTGCAAATTTGATTGAATCACCTTTAAACGCAAACGGAGTCGAATTTCTCCCCCTTTCCTAGCATGCAAGCCTCTCTGGGGATAATATTCCTTAACCGCAGGACCACACCTGAAAATTACGGAATAATATATAACAATTATAATGCCTTTCATTTTCTTTCTCTTTTATCTCTCCTTTCTTTCCTTCATCTCATTACCCTCACACTTTCCTTCAGCTCCTCTTCAACTGTAATCCTCAGACACTCTCCACCTGCCACTCAGACTCTACTCAGCATTCCTTCATGCTCCTCTGCTGCCAATCAATCCTTCCACTCACTCCAGCATGTCTATTTGGATAGCTTTCTTAATCATCTTCATCTCATGTATCTTAACCATTTTGTGAGATGATATCATTCCCAGTTTTAATTTCCCCTGTATGCCTCTGGGCATAGTCATAGGTCTCAGACACATCTAGGGGAAATTAAGATGGCAGCTACTAAAGTTTTCTCTTATCGGCAGCAGGCTGCTCGCCACCACTCTCTCCCAGCAGTGCTCACGCCACTTCCCTTTGATAAGCTTGCTGGGAAGGGCAGCAGGGGGGGTAGGGAGGCTCAGAGGACATATCTCCTATGCCTCTCAGACACTGGCTCCTTTTTCTTTACTTTAAAGACTGCTGCCCCATGCACCATATGATGGAAACTTCAAAGAAGCAGGCTATGAGCATGATGTAGAGTACCAATTCATAAAACTGAAAATGTACCAGGGACCAATTCATGCCTCTGAAATGGATACTGACATAGGGAACAAAGGAAACTGCCTTATTCCTTAGACCTAGTCAGACGATTGGTCCATCTAGACCAGCCTTTCTCAACCTGTGGGTCCCCAGATGTTTTGGGACTACAACTCCCATCACCCCCTAGCTAGCAAGGCCAGAGCTCAGGGATGATGGGAGTTGTAGTCCAACATCATCTGGGGACCCACAGGTTGAGAACCGCTGATCTAGATGATAATAATAAACAACAAACAACAACAACAATTTATTTATTTGGTTTCCCCACTCTGGGCGGCTCCCAATAAAATACAATAAAGCATCAAACATTAAAAACTTCCCTAAACAGAGCTGCCTTCAGATGTCTTCTAAAAGTCAGATAGCTGTTTATTTCCTTGACATCTGATGGGAGGGCGTTCCACAGGGTGGGCGCCTCTACCGAGAAGGTCCTCTGCCTGGTTTCTTGTAACCTCACTTCTTGCAGTAAGGGAACCATCAGAAGGCCCTCGGAGGAGGACCTCAGTGTCCGGGCTGAACAATGTGGGTGGAGACGCTCCTTCAGGTATACTGGGCCGAGGCCATTTAGGGCTTTAAAGGTCATCACCAACACTTTGAATTGTGCTTGGAAACATACTGAGATCAGTCTTGTCTACACTGACTGGCAGCTGCTCTCCAGGGTTTAAGGCAGAGGACACTCCTAGCCCTACGATTGTTTGGCACATGGATGAGAGCAACCTGAATAACAGGTCAATCTTCTCCCTGTATTCTCTAGGATGCACCTGTGAGATGGGACTATGAGAGGTTGGCCAGATAATGCTTCTCATGTCTCTGAAGGAGCTGCCAACACAAATGCACCATGATCTTGTGTTTCTTGGCATGTTATCCAAGGCTAAATGATAGCAATGAAAGCACATTCTAGTACTGAGCCCAGGATTGAGTTGACTCCTGGTTCTAATAATTTCCCTGTAGACTTCTTTGTCGATTCATGAGATGCAAATTTCAGATCCATGTTTCCATGCTAATTCATTTTGTAGTTCTCTTTCCTCACCCAGGGATCATGTGGCACCCTATATTTCTGTAGGCAACCCAAGCTGGGTCACCATCAGTTTGGCAGACACAACCACTGCACTGCATGAGCAATTCTGTCAGTAGGGACTGTTTAATCTTTGTGTCTACATCAACAGCCATTAACACCAACCCATCACAGAGCATTAGAGCTGGCTATTGAATAGCAAAACCAACATTAAATAAGCTTTGATATATTAAACTCCAACTCCACTATTTTAGCTATTGTGGGACTCTCTTGAACTGCTCAGAGAGGAGGGGCTTTTGGTTTATTTTGTCTGAAAGATGGTCACAGCAGCCCTTCGGGAAAGAAAGAACTAGCTTTGGGTCAACACATCTTGTAAGGTATATTTTGCACAATGACAATAAAAAAGATGAATTTCAAAGGCAGCCGGTTTTCAAAGTACTATGCATTTTATTAGGGCTGCAACATTTATACAATGCAACCTCACAAATGTCTACGCATTGCCAGTTGAATATACCACAAAGGGAAGGTCCCAAACACACCTCTGTGGGGTGAGAGTTCTGCAACTTAAAAGATGCCACAGAAAAAGCCTTTTCCGGGGACACCACTAACCAAGCTTCTGATCTTAACACCTGAGAGGGTCTGTAGGGAAGGAGGCAGATATCTTTCGGATATCTGGGGCCTGAGACATTTAGGACTTTAAATGCTAGTGTGGGCATCTTAAACTCAGCCAAGAAATAAACTGCTAATTGGTACAGCTGTTTTAAAACAGGGTTTCATAGGAATTCCAAAGGAAACCCCAGCCAGTAATATGGCCGCTGCATTTTGCACCAGTTGGAGTTTCTGAGTCATCTTCCAGGGCAGCCCCACATAGAGTGCATTGCAGCAGTCCAGTCTGGAAGTTACCACAGCAAAGGCGTATTGTGGCCATGCCATTGTTTCTGAGAGATGCAGGCTGTTGTACCTGTGCTAATTTTGCTGGTCAACATGAGTTAGCAATGGTCACTAGAGGAATCCTCACTAACCCTGATCAAGAAGAAGAAGAAGAGGAGGAGGAGGAGGAGGAGGAGGAGGAAGACACCTAGAATTAACCTAGCCTAAGTGTGGTATTTGATAACGATTTTGAGTAAAATTATTTCCAGCCTATGTATGTCAGTTTCTTTAAGGTAAAAGGTAAAAGTACCCCTGCCCATACGGGCCAGTCGTGTCCGACTCTGGGGTTGTGCGCCCATCTCACTTAAGAGGCCGGGGGCCAGCGCTGTCCGAGACACTTCTGGGTCACGTGGCCAGCGTGACGAAGCTGCTTTGGCGAGCCGGCACCAGCACAGCACACGGAAATGCCGTTTACCTTCCCGCTAGAAAGCGGTACCTATTTATCTACTTGCACTTAAGGGTGCTTTCGAACTGCTAGGTGGGCAGGAGCTGGGACCGAAAGACGGGAGCTCACCCCGCCGCGGGGATTCGAACCGCTGACCATGCGATCGGCAAGCCCTAGGCACTGAGGATTTACCCACAGAGCCACCTGCGGCCGTCAGTTTCTTTATTGGCAGTTAAAACAAACATTGCCAAATCGTTCATTCATAGCATTAAGTAAAAGTATAAGAGGAACCAGTTGCTGCTCAGACCAGCTACCAGTTGCCTCCTTATCATCCGTATTACCGTTTCAAAATTAAAACAGAGCGGCGGTGTTGAATTTTAGATTTTACGTCAGAAGCCCAGAAGGCTGCCAGTTGCTTCCTGATTGAAAAGTATATAACACTGTTAGAATCTAATTCTATTAGTTTAGATTTAATTAAGGAACCTGACAAGAAAAGTAACCCCATCTAAGTGGAAATATGGAATACTGACCCTAATTGAACTGGGGGCCGGGGAGAAGAGAGGAGTTTAAATGAAAGCCCAGAAGGATCTCAGTTCCTTGTTGCATGCACGGTTTTGGCCATGGGATTTGCTAAATAAAAACAGCTATTGGAGGTTTGTATTTATCACACTCTGTTAGTGCCAGGCTAAAAACGTGCCCTCTATTTCCCCAAAAGTTTTAATCGCCTGCCAAAGTGACTTCCAGATTTTATGCCCTGCTCCCAGAATAGAATTCCATTAGGACATTGATGGGTGCAGGGTTTGTGGCTCACCTCACTGTTGTGAGGTGGCTGAAATTGGGATTTGTGCTATCAAACACAGCTGCAGCAAATTAGGGTGAATGTTCAATGAACACATCTTCTGGAGGGGCCCTATAGGCTGGTTCACAAATTACTGAGGACCAACATAGAAACAGTGCTGCCATTGGTTATCCTGAGAAACCTTTGCAGACAATTGGTGGTATAACAGTGACCTGACTAATAGTTGGAGCATCTTTTTTTTCCTTTCCAGAGGAAGCATTTTGTATTCAAGAGGGCTGCAGGAAGCACTGTAGATATAAACTGCTTTTTCTGCAAAGTGGAACCTCATCCAATTTTAGAAGCATTTCCCCATTTTCCCAGACTTCAAAGCTTCCCTGTAACTGATGATCAATACTTAATGGAGTCCTCTCAGCTGATCAGCAGTTATAGCAGCCTCCTTTGAAATATGACCAGTGTCAGTCACCTGAAACTATTATGATGTCACGTGATTGACAATAGGAGGTTCTGCCCACCTTTGAAAGTTGGCCTACGTGAATGATAAGTATCTGACCTACTGGCCTGATTCAGTTCCCTAGCCAAACTGACACAGTGCAAAAGTGATGATTAACACATGAAGGTTTGGAGTTGAGCCATCAGATATCATCCCAATTCCAATCTCCCCTTTTTCACATTTATATGTATACATTTTGGGCATGGACACAAGGCTTATATAAGCCTCCTCCAATCTAGCAACTGCAGTTTATTCAAAAAGTGAGTGGAATATTTTCACTCACCTTTAAAAAAAAAATCACAATTTTTTTCAGACTTAGAAGTGATATCTCCCACATGCATGTTTTTATAAAAACCAATTTCATGCTAATGTTTATTATACTGGACCAAAATGCTAACGTGCTTTAAGGTTGCTCAAACCAGATGTTTTCCATCCCCCGTGAAAAGTTAAATTCAGGGCATCGCTATGTGACTAAGCGAACATCCTGCATCCTCGGTTTCGCAATTTCAATAAGGGAGGCAGGACGGAAAGTGGCTGGGTTTAATCATATCCTTATAAAGGATGCGAGGGGGTAGTATTACATTTCGTATGGTAAGACGAAAACAAAAGGCTGCAGTTGTTACAGCAAGGAAGCAAGAGATGATAGCAGCACAACATCTGCTGCAGCTAATCCAGTTAACGGACAAGATTAAAATGTAAGAGAGTGTTCTGAATCTGGCACAGAAGAGGCAGTGAAAGCGAATGAGAATTAGAGGAGCTTTAGTTCAACCACTTCATTGTGGACTGCAAAGATCACTGTAGGCCCTTCTCACACATTAGTTGCATAAATAGAGAAGGAGGTCCCTGCCCCTGAACCTCCATACACAAATGGGTTAAGCCTAAGAGTAGGTAGACAAAGATTCAGTGGGCAAATGCGGGTGACATGGTCTAGGATTCCAGGGCAGACAAGGGCTGGTTCAAAGGAAGACTGGGGACAAGGCAAGTCAAGAGGAGTCCGCTCTAGCGCATGAACTTGTGCAAGTTACTCAAACACTGCCATCCTTCAAAATTCGCACTTATCCGAACTTTGCAATTCAGTTCCCCAGACAAGAAATACCGTATTTTTCGCTCTATAACACGCACCTGACCATAACACGCACATCGTTTTTAGAGGAGGAAAACAAGGAAAAAAATTCTGAATGAAACAGTGGATGTATCATTTTTGTGCTTCATGCTGTGGCCACAGACATGTGATCTGATGGTGAATTTGGGGTAGCTCAATGCAAAGATCCTGAGGATCCATGTGGATCCATGCTTTTTCACCACATTTTTGCACCATTGCAGCCCCAGGCAACAGTGGGTGTGTGATTTTGGGGGGGCAGGCTGCTATGTGATCTGATGGTGAATTTGGGGTGGCCCAATGCAAAGATCCTGAGGATCCATGTGGATCCATGCTTTGTAACTACATTTTAAGTGGGGAGTGAAGGAAAAACACAGAAGGGACAAGAGAGCGTTGTGCAGAGAAGCAGCTGGCTAAGAAAGCAGGAGAGGGATTTTACGGGAGGGAGGAAAGAAAGGCAAAAGTTTCCACAAACCGAAGCCAGCTTTCTCTCTCCTCCTGCATGCTTTCTGGCTGCCTGCGAGGAGCACAGAGAGGAATTACTAGAAGGAAAGACCTCTGCTTTCCCCTCTGCTTGCCTGGAGGGGAGGGGATTTGCCTGCTCTTTGTTCCGTTTGAGCAAACACAGCAACGAAACAGAGGAGGGTGGGCAGTAAGACCCTGAGGCAGAATGCAGGAAAACTGCCACTTCCTTTTTTCAGGTTTCCCTCTCGGACACAACGCACGATTGATTTTTGCTGATTTTTGTTCCTGCGCTCCCCTAATCGGCTCCAGGGACCCCCCCCCCACATTCGCTCCATAACACGCACAGGCATTTCCCCTTCCTTTTTAGAAGAAAAAATCTGCGTGTAATAGAGAGAAAAATACGGTAAGTACAAAAATGCATATACTTGGGTCAAGTGTGCATCAAAATACATATATTAGTGGAAATAACATATACAAATGCATTGTATCAGGGAAAATATAAATATCAAGGAACGTATGCTTTGCAAAAAAAAGTGCATGTTGGGCAAAATTGCATACAGAAATGTGTGCATTAAAAGAAATTTGCTAATGAATGTTCATGAGTATTTTTTTTTTAAATGCAAATTGATGTGGACATGTGGAATACGGGACTTAAGATTTTTAAAATGAGAAACTGAGGGGAACCGAAAGGAACAGATTTGCCCACCGCAAGGAACAATGAACCTTGACTTTAGCAGTGGGGAGTTGCACTATTTGCTGCTCCACCACAGGTAGCAAAATGTCTTCAGCCACCTCTGAAAATCACCTTGCTATGCAGAATGAGAACATCACACCACTTTCAGAAGCACAGAATAGACAGGAAGTGCCTGGCAGCTTATATCCAGACAGTTTCCTTCCAATGAAACAGCTCTGCATGGAGACCTGGGTGTTTGTGTATTTGTTTGTTTGTTCCAAGTTAAAAAGGCATTACTAGTGAGTGTAATATAATGCAGGCAACACTAGTGAGTAATCAACAGAGGCCTAAGGAGACAAGGTCTCCTGTCCAGATTCTGCTTTCAGAACAAATTATGATGGCTACCTAGCAGAAGTGAACCCAAAATCATAAAAACCAGGCACTGACATCTCATTTGTTTCACATATTCTGCTGAAAAGCTATCAACATGTTAGTTCTATGGTTTAGACCTGACCTGTTCATGACCTCAAAGCAAGATTATCTGCCGCCTATTTTGAAACCATGAGCTAAATCTGGTTGCCCACATTTTATTTATTTGTTCTGCAGATTACATGCTGAATAAAACTCCTCTTGTTGCCTGCATTGCACATGTGACAGTCATCACTAAATCCTTTTGTGGGAGCACTGAATGTAATGGGTGGCCAAAGGTTTTTGAAACTAAATCCCATTACATTCATTCCAAACTGCTGCTTATAATTTAAGAGAGTCATGAAATGAGTGAAAATACACTATGAATTATTTTAGATGGAATGGCACGGGAGCCAAGGCAAAGGGATTTAGAAACATGTGATATCAATTATAATTCTTATTACTGAAGAAATATTTTTAAATTAAATTTTTATATTATTGTTTGAGCAATCAAATCAATACTTCTTTCAAGCATCAGTGCACCATTATGTTTCAGGTCTAGCTGCAATAATTTGGAATGAGGACAGTAATCTCTACTAATCGGAAGGTATTTAAGATTACTGCAGAGTAACGATGGAAATATAATAGAAAATGATTTAATAACTCGGACCATAATTATGTGCACAGAAAGGTCAGCAACTGGGATTTGCTTAATGTGAATTGCCATATATAACCTGGAAAAATGGAAGCATTCCTCGGGTTTTACTCTCATGTAAAGGGCAAATGTGGCGAAAGGACTGTGGGATCACTTACTTAGTCTTCCCACAAAGCCAGGCTGCTCAACCTGCCCCCATCACCTTTATCTCCATGTACGACCTAACAGGGAGTCTTATCTCTGTATGAAGAAGGCTCACCATACAATTTAGAAGCCAAATTATATAGGGAGCCTTTGGATACAGAGAAGGAGTACAAATACAATGTTCAACATGGAAACAGTGATGGTGGGAACAGGCTAAATGTGCTGCCCCTTTTATGACACTTGCCCTCTACACATGAACCTAATTTCAAAGTGTGTTTGTGCATGTGTGTCCATTTATAACATTCTCCCCATCATTTCTGAAATTAGGAAATGTGGATTAATGGGTTTAGCAAGCCCTAAAAAAAATAAGTCAAGCCAGCATCCTCAGATTGATTGATTGAGAGAGGTGCCATCAAAGAATGAAACAGATGATGGCAGAATCATTACCCTCGGGGCATTCAGTGTCGGGCAAGAAGAGGATGGAGTCGCTCCCCCAGCTGTGGGGCTTGGATTATGTTTTAGCAAGGGTTTGGGGAAAGAAGAAGGGTGGGGCCAGATGTGATGCATGCTGAGGGACAAACAAGCTGTGTGGAGGAGACACAGAGATGGCGTTCTGGCTGCCTTTGAATCCAATGCTGCAGAGCTCTGGGGAGCAAGCCCCTCTTGAAATGTGATGCTTGGAACCCTCTCGCCATCCAGAATTAGGTGTGAATATGTGTAAATAAACCATATTTCATAAAGACACTACAGTCTCTGTGTGCCTAATTTTCCAACAGAAAATCAACAACCTCTGGAATTTCACACCACTCTGCGGATATTGGGGTGGCCTATGACTATATCTATTCGCATTTCTTCTTTGTATAGGTGATATACAAATGTATTTATTCATCAGCTGTAGTTAGGAGACCATTATTCCCCTCAGAGAGTTACAATTCCAGAATGGTTTAATGGTTAATCCCTCTCCACAGGGAACTTTAGGAACGGTAGTTCTATAAGGGGAATAGGAGACTTCTAAGAACTCTTAGAAGCACCCTTAACAAACTTCAGTTCCCAGGATTCTTTGGGGGAAGCCATGACTGTTTAAAGTGTTATGATGCTGCTTTAAATACTGTTCAGTGCAGATGGTGCCACAGACTAGCCACTATGTAAGCTTTTGTGCAAGCAGATCACAATGAATGCCAATAAGCAGGTCATGTGGAGCAGCCACCAAGAGCTCAGAATGCCTCTCAAAATGGCTCTGCAAAGAAACAAACCATTAAAGTGTTGGATGCTCATTCCCACAGGAATTGTCTGCTCTGTTTTATTAGGCTCATGCCTTTTCATATTCATAACTATTCAGCAAAATGTCAAGGAGTGGCTGTCCTCCATACAAACATTTGCATTAGCATGCAGATAGGGGATTGTGTGCCAGGAGAATAATTCATTGTTTGATTTCCCCCCCTTTTTTTAGCTTATCAGAACTAATGAATCATCAAACTGAAGTGGCTCATGCTCCAAGATTTATTTGCATAAACTGTGTACTAAAAAAAGGCAAAGTCACAGAACGAGTATGCAGAAGCAGAAAATACATAAAGAACTTGTGAAACGATAAGGAGCTGCATTTAGTGACTATCAATGTCACTGAATACTACTATCAGCAGTTTAACTAACAAGAACCTTTTAGATCAGTTGGTGCGGAAACTGATTTTGAAGGAACCTATTGGGAAGGATCAGGACTGGTATGAGAACATGAGGTGAGTTTAGACTGGCCTTCATCAACCTGGTGCCCTCCAGCTGTTTGAAAGGACAGATTACCTGTAGTACAAAATGTCTGGGAAGCACCAGGTTCGCAAAGGCTGGTTTACACTATCAAACTTGCATGTGGGTTTATTATCTGATCCATACCCCTCATGTGGGTCTTTGCTTCCTTGCGCTGAAACCCACACATAGGAGGAAATGCTTGCAATACACATGTTGAAGATCCTTTCAAGCTTTCCTTCTGGTTGGCAGCTTGTGCAAAATTCATCCTTAGAAACTGGAAATATTTCTCTATCTATCTTGCTCAGTCTCTCAGTGGAGCAAAAGAAGATGAATTAGCTGGTTCACAGAATGTAGCTTGTTTGTTGCCTCTGGCAATACTTATTTAGCACAGTTTCCACAACATCTAGCATTGTGCAGGTACCTATGGAGAGGCTGGAAGTATTGTGAACATTACAAAGCAGATGCTTAAAGAGGTGAACATTTTTCAGCCCACACTGACCACTGACCCCCACCTCTGATTGGCAGGTGCTGGCAGTGGGCATGGCCAATGCACACACATCACATATATACAGACACACATCATTGATATACCCGCACAGCACACTTACACACATCAAAACAGGCAGGCAGACACACACACTTAGCAAATGGAGGACTTGCAGATAGACAAGCAGATGCACACACACATTCAGGCACACAAATGCATTTAGGCATGGGCACAAAGAAGGAGGCAGGCAGGTAGATGCACACACTTTAGGCACCAAAACAATCAGCAAACAGGTAGGAAGCGAAGGAAGACATGAAGACACACAAACACACACTTCCAGGCAGGCAGACTAGCGGACAGAAGTGCCAGCTTGGCCCTCGACTGGGGGGGGCAGCTGGGGCCGTGGGGGCCATGCAGACTGCATGGCCCTGGCACTGAAATTTGTGGGTGCACAACCCCTTCATGGGGAAGTTTGTGGTTGCTGAGGCACCGAGGGCCACAGGGAGTTGGCACCTATGCTAGCAGAGGAGCAAGAGCTTTGATCATGCATGGCAATTCCCACATCACACAGTGCTATCTTCAAACAGACGACATTAAAATATGCAATCAGCTTATTAATCGTAGAAAGTCAAAACTAACCATGAAATACATTCACCCCAAGGAATGACAAAGTCACAAACATGTGGTTTCAAAATGATTCATATTATCTCTTTCAGATAATCAAATCAGATCCCATAGCAAGGATGCAGACTTTTTTCTACTCAAATTGTCTCCCACATGAGGAAATCTTTCTTGGAAACCAGAAGTGCTGAAGAGAGTTTCAAAGAAATTTGTTTCCTAAAATTTCAAACCGAGTGCTGCTATCTATGCCTGTAATCAGATGAGACTTGTTCAACTGCCTCATGACAGTGAGTTTTGCGAGCTGACTACCCTTTGTGAACTGCATTTCATCCAACTGGACCAAAGCTTGGACTTTAAGGACAGAATATACAATTCTAAGAATTAAAAGTGATACTCCATTGGGAGCAAGTCAAGGTTCATAACTGGGATGGTGCCCTGAATGTAGTGGAATTTCCTGTTCCAAGACAGCATGCTCTTTCTTTGTCTTGCTTTGGCAGCTGGAAACATCCGTTTTTTTAAGCTTCAAGATTTAAATTCGGTTACTGCTTAATGTATCAATTACCAGGGTTACTTTTCGTAGTGGGGTGGGTTGGTTTGGGTTTGGGTTTTTTTTTGGCTTTTTGATGCTGTTTTCAAGTTTGTGAATTTGTGTTTCAGTGTTGTTACTGGTTTTATATTTGTAAGCCACTTTTAACTATTCCTCTTTGGAGGGGGAAAGGTTAGTATGGATTTGTTTGGGGGGGTGTAATGTGATGGGGCTGAATCTTTAGCAAGCCTTTCCTTCCTTCCTTCCTTCCTTCCTTCCTTCCTTCCTTCCTTCCTTCCTTCCTTCCTTTCGTCCAGTTCAATTCATTTCTCTCTTTCACTCTCTCTCCACACTTAAGAGCATGGGTATGCAGCTTTTCGTAATGAAACTTTCATAGGAAATGTTCCCAGGGGATTTCATTCAGTACTTTCTCCCGCATAGAAGGACTGTGAGGAAACGTGCCAAGATTTATTCATAGGTGCACTTTCCTGTACTTTTCATTCCTAATGTGCCTTATGTAAGACAGCCAACGGCTCTGAGGCTAAAGAGTGCTTGCTTTCTCCATTTCACAGCAGGAACTGGGCTCCTGGACATAAAAGCCATTGAAAGGTTTGCAAGTGACAATCATGCCTTGTTATTCTCTTGCCCAGGAAATAGCTGTGCTTCAGTCATGCAGGAAACAAAGATGCCTGCCACCTGCTGCCTGAGGACCCTACCTATGTTGTCCCACACACTTTGCTTGCAACCACAGCTTATTATCTAACTCCTGACCATGGAGGTGACCATGCCTGGTGTGCATGTCTTTGCCTGCACATTCCTGAGCCTATCAGGTAATTTGGTTAATCACTTCTCCTGAAATAGACATGGGAGCTTGCAAGTAGAGAGGTAGAGGGAAGTAACTCTAGAATAAATAGCATCACCACAGAAGCCTCAGCAAACAATATTCACTCTAAAACCTTCTCAACGGCCGAGATTATTGAACTGCACTTAGGTCAGGTGTGGTGTGTGTACTAAATATAGAAGTTGTGAGTCAGACAGACCTTTTAAAAATGCTGCAAGTCATAATGAGTTGAGCTTCGCTAGCCATGAAACGTTACCCGGTTGCCTTGCAAAGAGAATGTGTGAGCAGGTGGGCCAAAGCTCTGAAAGACCCTTCTTAACCAGTTCAGAGTAGCAACGGAAAATGTTGTACAGAGGCAGCTTATCGTACAGCTTATCTGGCACAAACACACCGTTAGAAACCACTTTGCATTGCCAATTTGTTGCGAAATAAAATGTCTGTTGCTGATCAGCTTTGGCATAATTAGAAACTCAATTGCTGAGATTTCCCAAAGCATCACTGTGGTTGTCCCTCTACTCCCAATGTTACAGAAGCCTCATCTAGAAGTTGGGCGTTTCTCGTCCCCTGATAGGGGACACTGTTCCAGTGGAGATTCAGCAGGCACCATCAACTTGCTACTTTCAAGTGTCTCCTGAAGAACTTTTAATGCCAACAGGCCTTTGCAGCCGCTGAGTTTTTATTTCTGGATGAGCCTTAATGATTTTCTGTACTTTTATTTTTAAGCGGAGTTTATGTTTTAAAATTTTGTACACCACCTTGATATTCCATGATATGATGGTATAGAAATGTTTTTTATAAATAAAGGCACTCACCAACCAGGGTTCTCAGTTCCACATGTTTGGCCCTGCTCAGGCATTTGAAAGCATGCTTACTTATCACACAAAGAGGGATACAGAGAGATATCTGCTAGCCCAGAGTCCCCCTGCTCTCCCCGTGCATTATAGAACTCTGATTTTTCCATGTTCTGAGATGCACAGAGAGCCTTCAAGACTACAGAAGGTTGCCTTCCATTAGCTGAAAGGTGACCCAAGCTGCAATGAGAGGGTGCAGAATTAGCACGCTTGTCTTTATGCCCCCCCCCCCCCGCCCAAGAATGTTAAGTAGACAAGTTTTCAGAAATCTGTAGAGGGCTTTTCTCTAACCTTCTGTACAGAGCTAACATATACAATATGCACATTGTTTCTTTATAGGTCAGATGAATTTGTGGAGTAAGGAGAGAATTCAGCATGCCTTTTAACCATTGTAGGAAACTTCCTTATAATATTGGTTCCTGTAGGACAATATTATGTATATCAGCAGGCATGAGCCCCCCCCCCCAAAAAAATAGCCCCCACAAGATCATTTTTAGAAAACTCTGCCCACCCATCAATCACGCGGCATCATTTGACACCACCCACCAATCATTTCTATCTGCTTCGCCACTTTCTGCAGTGGTTAGACTTTTTTAGGGTTGGACTAATTTTTTTCCATGGTTTATGTACATTTTATATATCTCACAAACCGTTCCCCATAAAATGAAGGAGACCAGAGCTGCCAGAGATTGGGCCTGAAGCTTTTGCATTCAGCTCATGTGCTCTGCCATATAACTTCCAGTAAGAACATTAACATGGTTTCAGTAGGCATGACTTTTTTAAAAAGGGGGAAAGCCCTTGATTGCAGATGGCAAAGTTAATCTGCTTGATTACGAGATTCCAACCACTAGGTTAATTGCCAAGAGTTTCGATGCAGCCATTAACATAAACGATGTACGCTTCTGCAATGTGTGCCTTTTAGAAAGCAAACCTACCCCATTAGCTTATAGTAAACAGTAGGCTGTTATACAGCAGACATATAATTAAGGCAACTAGACATCTTAAAGGGGGAGGGGAACACCCAGAGGTTCTCTTGTTTGCCTATCTGCTGCTGCCACAACTAAGTTATCTCTCAGACAGGCTGGAGGGGCTGAGCTCTCCGCAGTCAAACCTCAAGATTAACCTGGCTGAAAACATACCCTGCCATTTCAAACAGGGTTCCAAGATTAAAGGGTTCAGTGCTTTTTGTGCATTATGGCTAAATTAAATGAATTTATATTTAAAAAATAGGATTTAGGTACAAGCTTTCTCATAAAAGCTAGGCGGCTCAATCATCTCTTGAACACTAACCCTGCAGCTAAACAGATTAGCTGTTCATGGCGTATATAATTTTAAGCCCTGGTGAGATTGCTGCACCAATTAAAAACGGTTGCTTTTACTGCCAGCGTTCAGTTTCTACAAAAAAAGCGCACATTCTTACCCATTGTATTTGCCTGTTACAGTAGTCATGGAAAGCAAATGCCTACCCTTAGCTGTCTTCATTCTACATCATGTACTATTCTGTAAAAGAGAAAAAAATAGATAAGTAAAACAGTTTAATAAACACTGAAAGCTTTGAACCAGAATGGCAATATCGTTGATTTGAAACATCTGAATGCAGGGAATATGATGTTCCTGGTAAAAAGATAACACTGACTGGAGAAAAATGCCGATGTGAAAGTGAGAAAAGAAGTTATAACCGTGTTTTTTTCTTTTAAGAATTTTTCTTTCAACATTGTGCGACCATATATATTTGTTTAGTAGAAATAGTACTATATAGGGTTGTTGTTGTTGTTGTATTTATATTGGCTACTCTATAGCATAGATCTCTGACTCATAAGGAGAAAAGAATACAATATCATACAAAAATAGTGTTTAAAAATTGCATTATACACTTTTCCCATATGATTAGCAGGCTAAACGTTCAACTTTTAAAATCACATATTTTAAAAGGCTGGGAGAATAAAATGGTCTTTACCTGGCACCAAAAGACAATAAAAAGGGCACCAAGTGAACCTGTCTTGCCAAGGTGCCACCACCAACGCTTGCAGGAGTACAACAGATTGCTACAAAAAGGGACAGGTCAAAAAACCTTGTGCACAAAGAAAACACTGTGATGCAGGTAGAATCCTGGTCAATATTACAATGGCACAACCATGTCCTCCTCTTTGATCCACTTGTCATCTTTATGGAAGATGTCACCACATTGCGTAGGTTTGCCCAAATAGATTTTACCCTGTTATAAAAAGGGCTCTTTGTAAATAGATCAGCATTTACTTTATTAAAAAACAAAAGCCCATAACCATTCACTTTTCGTTTTGTTTCCTTGCTCCAAATAGCCCTTTAGCTACATTCATTATCCTGTTACGAAATGTTTTCTACCCCTCTCACCCTTGAAAGAAGAGGACTGCAGCCTCAGCTGAACATTGTTTAGAGATGGCTCCCTTTCAGGTCTGCAGATTTTGCAATGTTTTTGTTTTGAAAAATCTCATATATTCACAGGCTTTTGCCTGCACTAGTAAGTCTTTCAATTCTATCTTTGGTGCGCGGCAAGTGGGGCAGGTTGCATACAAATTATTTAGCCCCAGAAGCCTGTGTTCCCTCTTCTCTGGCTACTTTATATTACTTGAGAGTTTGAAGAAGCTGATGCAGTTCATCCAAGCATATTTTTTTTATTACTAGCAATCATAGTCCATTTTCCTGATCTAAGCAGTAATGCTGCCTTGTATCGCTGCCATGTGTGGTGCCATTTTCTTTTCTTGCTGATAGAAAATGAAGCAAACAGGCAGTCTTAAAGGGAAGGGTGTAAATAATATAAAATGTGTCCTGCTAGAATTGTAATGCAGTGTGTCTTGTTAGTGAATGTATTCAACATATGTCTTATGCCACTGATTCTGATGAAGGCTTTGGGGAAGTTGTTGGGGCTGGTATTCTAGTCACAGCTGTCAACGTTTCCCTTTTTTTAAGGGAAATTCCCTTACTCCGAATAGGATTCCTTGCAAGAAAAGGGAAAAGTTGGCACCTATGATTCTTGTAGCAGGTGGGGCTAGACCCCCACATCGTTACACATCTTTAATGGAAACATACACACATGCAGAGCAATTTCCCATGAAAACAGAGGTATATATCTAATTCTTAGTAATTACTCAGGTTTGACCTTCTCTTTTATCTATGGACCGATTTTCTTATTCTTTTAGAAAGTTCTTTCTTTCAAAAAAAAAAAAAAAAAGCTGTCCGACATCCTTTATCTATCTGATTGTATAAAAGGCAAAAAGAACTCAGTAATTGCAGGAGAGGAATGCAAATAACATCAATACACTGCTGAACTGCAAGCTTTCCCTTAGAGCTTTTCAAAGTCTCAAACTTCAGGATGCAATTGCATGCACCCAAATTGCAAAATGCATAGAATTCTTTGCATATTTGCAAGGAACACATCTACCTGCTGAGACATCCCGCACCCCCACTTTGATGATCTTGCAGCTCCTTCTTGGAGTGGAAGCAGCTGCAATTGCACATTTTGCCCAATATCAAAGTCCTTTCCCCTCTCATCTATTCCCTGTCCCTTTCTTTCTCCATGAACTTCCAAAAGGTTGCTGATAGTGCATCTAGTTGCCATTAGCAAGTAGCCAACTAGCTCTTCAGTTCTTACTGGTTACCTTAAGTACAGTGGTACCTTGGTTGTCAAACGACTTGGCTCCCAAACAAATTGGCTCCCGGACACCAAAAACACAAAAGTAAGTGTTCCGGTTTGCAAACGTTTTTCAGAAGCCGAACATCTAACGCGGCTTCCGCAGCTTCCAGTTGAGTGCAGGGAGCTCCTGCAGCCAATCAGAAGCCACGCCTTGGTTTTCGAACAGTTCCGGGAGTTGAATGGACTCCCGGAATAGATTAAGTCCAACAACCAAGCTACCACTGTACTTCACAATTCCTCTTGGAGAGGCAGCCTATCTATTTTTCACCCTATCTTACCAAAGTTGAACTCTGGCAAGAAATATTTAAGCTGCTCAACGGCAGAACAGGATACAGTGGTACCTCGCAAGACAAATGCCTCGCAAGACGAAAATCGCGCAAGACGAAAGAGTTTTCCGTTTTTTGAGTCGTTCCGCAAGACAAATTTCCCTATGGGCTTGCTTCGCAAGATGAAACGTCTTGCAAGTTCTTGCGAGTTTGTTTCCTTTTTCTTAAAGCCGCTAAGCCGCTAAGCCGTTAATAGCCGCTAAGCCGTTAATAGCCGCTAAGCCGCTGATAGCCGCTAATAGCCGTGCTTCGCAAGATGAAAAAACCGCAAGACAAAGAGACTCGCGGAACGGATTAATTTCATCTTGCAAGGCACCACTGTACAAGCAACATGCCAGCTTGGTGCAGCACAGGAGAGGCTTGGCTTGTTGTCCTTTAGTGCTGTGACTCACATCCCCCTACTCAACCCTCCAAGTCCTTTAAAAGTAAAGGGACCTCTGACCATTAGGTCCAGTTGTGGCCAACTCTGGGGTTGCGGCGCTCATCTTGCTTTACTGACCAAGGGAGCCGGCGTACAGCTTCCGGGTCATGTGGCCAGCATGACTAAGCCGCTTCTGGAGAACCAGAGCAGTGCATGGAAACGCCGTTTACCTTCCCACCGGAGCTGTACCTATTTATCTACTTGCACTTTGGCCTGCTTTCAAACAGCTAGGTTGGCAGGAGCAGGGACCGAGCAATGGGAGCTCACCTCGTTGCGGGGATTCGAACCGGCGACCTTCTGATCAGCAAGTCCTAGGCTCTGTGGTTTAACCCACAGTGCCACCCGTGTCCCCCAAGTCCTTTAGGACATCCTTTATACCCCAGACATGCTCCTTTCTTATTAACCTGGTGGCATCTTAGTGCCTCCTTCTGAACTGTGTGGGGGGAAACACTGCAGAGTACTGCCTTGTTGAAACACAGCTAGCATCCCTTTAAGGCAAATGACATCTAGCAATCTGTGTCTGGAAATATGGAAAGAAGGGCTGTGGGTGGGAAGGCTTCACTGGGGGTGTGCATAGCATAATTTTAATGTGGAAAACTGCTCACTGCTGAGAACTAGGTCAAACACAATAGCAAAAAGGGAAGGGGGGGGGGAGTGGAACTATGCCTTAAATGGAAACAAGCTGCATGACCCTGAAAAGAAAATGATCTGGAAATTGGAATAGATCTACATTCAAAAGCATCAGCCAATGTCTGGCAGCAATCAGAAAGAGCAAATGGATTACTGGCTTGTGTCACCAGGAGACCAGCTCATAAATCAAAGGCGGTCGTTAAGGGAGTGGCGCAGGGACGTTGATAGCGCAACTGTGCATTGTGTATTGCACTGCGTGTATGCGAACAGAAACATATTGAAGCACCACATTGTGAAATGGCTGCAAAGGGGGAAACCAAAAACGAGAAAGCAATGACAAGTAGTACAAAGTGAAGGATGACATCAACTTTATAAATACCCCCCAATATTGGGCTGAGCAAAATAAGGATTAAAAGAGATATTCATCATACGGCAAATGTGTAAGCAGAGTCAGTTGGCAAACCCAAGAGTTTTAAGTTCTTACTTCAATGCTTCCTAACAACCCTTGTTTTCTGCTTAAATATTACACATTATTATTTTTGTGCTGCATCTCATTCCGCAAATAGTATTCTAGTATTCAGTACATGCTAGTGAAGGTCCATGAAAAGTTTTCTATTCACGAGGCTCCTCTCAAGTATATTACTCATAAGTAACAGAGAATGGGGCAGCTTGCAAGGCATGCTAACCATGTCAGGGACTGGTAGGACACTGACAAATGTGTACCAGAGGAAAGGGGGTGGGGTCTGACACGGGAGAGTGGGGCAGTGGTGTGGGGGGACCAGCCAGGAGGCAAGAATCAGAGGCAGGGGAAGCTTCAGAGCTGGAGGGTGGAGCCCAGGATGGGCCAGAGGAAGAAGAGGAAGAAGCAAGTCAGGCAAGTACTTGAAGAGCCATAGAGGTGGCAGCAATTGCACTGCTAGAAAATGTGTGGAGACAACTCCTGAAGCAAAATGCAATCTATAGTCCTTCACTGGCATTCCCATACCTATATGGAATCCCCATGTGACACAGGACAACTTATAAAGTGTGTGTGTGTGTGTGTGTGTGTGTGTGTGTGTGTGTGTGTGTGTGTTAATAGTATCATATGTAGATGCACACTGCACACACATCCTAAAGTGAGAACCCCCTGCAAATCCCCACCCCTACCCAAACTAACTATGGTTTTAGTGTTCCTATTGAGCATTCAAAAAACCTTGGTAGGGCATTCAATATGAACATTTAAAGAGCCCAGTTAGTACATCTACATTGGCAGAGAGGACCAGCTTGCCCCATTTTGGCACCACACTCCCATTTTCGTCTTTCACTCTCCATCTTGGTTAGCTGGAAAGAACTAGTTCAGCAAGACAGGGGGGTGTTTTCAGAACCAGCCATCACCACCTGTTGAGCAGGGAGGAATATCTTGGCTCCCAGGAGATCTTGACCACCAAAAAACCTCCAAGTTCCTTGCACTAAGGACAACACCTAACCAGTAATTAACTGACAGTTCAGAGCCCTGAGTTCTTCCAGCCAACGCCAGCACACCCCTATCCATAGCCAAGTCCCAGACTATTCATGAGAGTGCAAACAATCACCTGCCTCTTTTGTTCACCAGGAAATCATTTTTTCAGCTTCCACCTTGCTTTTTGAAGGCTGCAATAAAAGGTTACAGCACTTCTAAACAAGAGAGACCACATTAGTCCCCCCCTTCACTGAGAATGGTGTGCAGAGCTTGCCCCTGATTTTCTTTGAAAAGAAAATCAAGGAAGGAGGGACTCTCTCTTTTCAGCAGCTGTCCACTTGTTGGAAGAACACATGACAGTTCTGCTAGTTAACTATGGCAAATCACACTTCTTCCATTCATTCTGATCAACTCTGATTGGCAGATGCTCCCCAAGGCCTCTGGCAGAAGCCAATCCCAGGGATGCTACCTGAGAGCCTTTTAGTTGGAAAGGCATGGGAGCAGAGAGGACCCTAACAGAATGGCTGAGTGCCTGCTTTGCGCTCAGAAACACTTGTGTTCAGTCCTTGGCATCCCCAGTTAACAAGGGTCAGGAAGCAAAGGGTGAAAAACACTGCAGAGCTGCTTTCAGGCAGAGTAGACCTTACTAATTGCTTGACCAGGTATAAGACAGCTAGCTGAAGGTGCCAGGGGCTGAATGTCAAATCCTAGAAAAGAAAAGCATGGGGGAAAGGGGTGGGGGAGAGCAAAGCATGGGCCAAACTAGTGAATTATTGCAGCACCAAGTAAAAAACAAAATGGCAAGAGTTTTAGCTGTAACCGTGGACTCCACCAACTAAGGCTGCAATCCTAGCCCCTTTTACCTGGGAGCAAGTCCCATTGAATTTCATCTAATTTACTTCTGCGTAGGCATGGACCACATCCTCAGCATTCCTTTAAAGCAGTAGCACACCATACCTGCCAAGTGCCCCAGAAAAACAGAACACCCCATTTTTTTGCGTGAGATTGCAACGGCCATCTTGGGTGCCACAGTCTCACACTGCGCTCTTGCCCAGATAAAAGCACTGAGGTGAGGGCAAGGTGTGCATCCCATGACTTGCCCAGCACGCATGCCGGTTTCGGGTGTGAAAAAGTTGGACATATGTCATACCACACAGTCAGGGAGGGCTTCCCTCAAAGACTCCTATGGAGTGTAATTTGTAAATGGTGCTGGCAGTTGTTAGGAGACCCCTATTGTCCTCACATAACGACAACTGCCAAGAGGGGTTTGAAAATCATCCCCATTTTCCATGGAACTCTGGGAATCGTTAGTTTGTTAAGGGCGCTGAGAGTCATCAGGTGACCCCTGTTCCCCTCATATTCCTCAGAGTTCCCTGGAAAGAGAGAGTAATTGTTAAACCACTCTGGGAATCATGCAGATGTGGCTATGGTTAGGATTGTACTTTCAGCTACCAAGACCTAGCCATGCCTTTCAATGTTCTTTGTCCCCCGTCCCCTCTTTGCTGGCCTCCTGTTCTGCCCACCCCACACACAGCTTTCCATTCTCCCCTGTAGGCCACTTTCTCTCCCACAGGCCTTCTAGTCTTCCCATGTCTCAGGACTTGTCAAAACAAAATCCCTGCAGAAACGGGGACATTCCGCTTCAGAGGCCAGTTGGCCTCCTACTAATACTCAGTATCATGGGAGGCCCATGTTTTGCATTCCATGCCAAGTGCAAAGGCCTTGAGTTCATAGCAGCCTTTGCCAGATACAGAAGACCCCACTTCTCCTTGTGCAGCAGCCATTTAACAAACAGGAACATAAATGTGCATTGGAGAAAGAGAGACCTTCCCCTTTCCATTTCTATTTGAATACAAATATCAAACTGTGGTAGGTTTCGGCAAGGAGCGAAAAGCAGGTCTCCAAGTCTGAAGCAAAGACCTTATTTTTCTTTATTTTCTATGCTCTGAATGGCTTTCTTTGCACTCAAGTTAACTCATGTACTGGACTTTGTCCAAGTACATTTTGTCTTTTGATAGAGGGCCAGCTTTCACTCAGCTGCGGTACCGTTTCTGCTTCTCGTTCTCCTCCTAACCCCCTCCCCTCCCTGCCCTCCTGCGTTCTTAGTCCCATTCCTTAGTGCAGCCAAAGTGGTAGAAGGAAAGAAGGAAAGCGGAGCAGCAGCAGCAGCAGCAAGGCAGAACTCAGATCAGCGCTGAAATGAGCTGTGCTAAAGCTATCTGGGAGCCCTGTTCCCCCCCTCAACCACCACAGCTCCACCCCACGTTAATGAGTTCTGTGCTCTGAACTGTCCCAAGCTGAGCTCCAGCTCTGAAGAGAGAAAGAAAAGGTAGGCCTGAAACCAGCTGAGGCAGGAAGCATTTGAACTCTACACCCTGTCAAATAGCTTCCAGATGTGCAAGATATAGCCTCACTCTGTGCTCCAACTGAGGCTCTGGCAGCATATGCCTGCACATTTCTGGTACACGGGGAACATGAAAGAAGATATTTTACAACATCTGCTTTCTTTTCCCAATGCACTCTCTGTGTCACATTGCTCTTTTTTCTATAGTTAAACCACACACACACACACACACACAGAGAGAGAGAGAGAGAGAGAGAGAGAGAGAGAGAGAGAGAGAGAGAGAGAGATGAAGGGGGTGTTATACTCCTCTACACTGACTCATTTAGTGTTGCCATATTTCAAAAAATAAAAACCAGGACACCCCAAACATTGCTGAGCTTAAAACGCCAAAAAATTCCCCCTGGACATCAATTCCGCCTTTGAAATCCTGGTAATGTCCAGGAAAATCTGGACATATGGCAGCCCTAGACTCACTGAAACCCCTACCCCTTAACCTTCCTAGGCAAGTAGACAGAATTTCACTGCCACCTGAAACAGCAGTCTCAGTCCTCCCATGAGCTTGACTGCTGGGAGTGCAATGCCAACACAGCACAAAATTAGCCAGGTCAAGGCACTTGAGGGAAGCGAAAGCCCCATAATTTCAAGGATCAGAGCAGGGGAGAGAGCAGCGGGGAGAGGGGAGAGGAGCCATCCACACCATATATTTAAGGCACATTTAAAGCACATGACTCCCCCCCCCCGAAACTTGGGACCTGTAGTTTGTTAAGGTTATTGGGAACTATAGCTCAGTGAGGGGTAAGCTACAGTTCCCTCCAGACCCCTGGAGGGAAGCAACACTTGTTAAAGCAATATAAATGTGCTTTAAATGTGTGGCATGTGGAGAGTGCCGCTGTGTTCCATCACCATTTTATCTGCTCCATGGCAGACAACCTCCCAAGCCTACAGGCAGTGTTTAGGGGAGAGCAGATGTCGGGTGAATGTGTGCAGCCAAACTCTCTTGCCTCTTAGATCAGCATGTGTCCTGAAAGCCTGAATAGGGTTAATATCAAATTTCTGAACAAGCTGACCTGAAGGAGCATCACTGCTCAAAGGCTGTACCTCCCATGGTCTTAGGACCAAACTAGATGAAGATGAGAGTACACTTTGGCACTGTATCGTTGATTGTTGTTTCACCAGCAGGCAGCAGAGGCTGTGTGAGCTGAATTGGGGAGGGGGGTGCTCCACCCTTGTTCCCCATCACAGAACCAATTGACGCCACCACCATCTCTGCAAGCCTGCTCTTCCTAAGGGGAAGAAAGTGGTGGGAGAAATTGGGGGTTTCTTTTTTCAAGTAGTCCATTACATAAACTCTAGGGTGGCATTAAAATGAATTGTAAGCACAGTGGAGAAATTACAATATGCATGCAAAAGGCTTCTTTCTTATTCTCTTTTTTTGCAATCTGTGCTAAGCGTCTTTACCAGCTTAATTCACAGTTATCTACCCCTGGTCTTCTGTGGTTTGTTTGTTTTTTGAAGACAGAGGATAAGAGGAAAAAGCAGAAGCATGGAATACTTAAAACTAAATTGTCCTCCTATAATGACAAAGTGGCACATTTTGAATTTCTTTCTAATGTTATTCATCATGACACATGTCTAAATGCCACAAGCATATGTACATATGCTGCAACATATGGAGTCATCCGGTTTTATCAATGTGTGTCAGATGATGTCAGACAGAGGATACACCAGAATTGGTCTGGAAACAGACATATGCTGTGCAAACAAGCCAGAGCAACTGATGAGAAACCAAACTTGCAAGGTTTTGACTTTTTAGCCTACCCCAGATAATCAGTAGATCCAGCACACATTTATAGTGCATGACATCTCCTAGAGAATCCTGGAAGCTGTAGTTTGTCAAGGCTGTTGGAAATTGTAGCTCTGTAGCAGGTAAACAACAGATCCCAGGATGCTTTGGGGGAAGTCACATATTTACAATGACGAGTTTCACTTGCAAATCATAGAATCATAGAGTTGGAAGAGACCACAAGGGCCATCGAGTCCAACCCCCTGCCAAGCAGGAAACACCATCAGAGCACTCCTGACATATGGTTGTCAAGCCTCTGCTTAAAGACCTCCAAAGAAGGAGACTCCACCACACTCCTTGGCAGCAAATTCCACTGTCGAACAGCTCTTACTGTCAGGAAGTTCTTCCTAATGTTTAGGTGGAATCTTCTTTCTTGTAGTTTGGATCCATTGCTCCGTGTACGCTTGTCTGGAGCAGCAGAAAACAACCTTTCTCCCTCCTCTATGCATCATCTTGCATCATCTGTGAGAATGGATGTAACCTGTGAAAATGGTGGTACAGTAGTTGTAGCCAATGCTGCCTTTCCATCCACAGAAGGTGCCTTGAACCAGAATTGGAACCAGGGGCTTCTGTGAGCGTCATGCAAGCCCCTGGAGCAGTTTTGAGGAGGTGCAGGGGAATGCAGAAGGAAGGGTATTTACGGAAATTACTTCTTCCCATTCACAAAAACCCATTGATAGATCAAAGAGTCTTCCAAGAAAAGAACAGTAGCACTGAGTACAAGCAATATTCAAATGGATGCATAGCCATTCACTAGGCACATGTTTGCTTCTGATACTCTTGGTCTGGTGCCTTAGGGAAAATCAGAAAATAGGGAGGGGGGATAGAGGTTTTGCATAACTTTTTGTAGAGCTGTCATCAATCCAGAATAATTCAGATTTTCCCGAGGTTTTCAGAGTTTAGCCCGTGGATTAATTCTGGACATGATTCCAGATGTCCCTCTTTCTACTAACAATGGACTGTCCTGGTTTTGGTTGACACTGAAAACCACAACACTAGTATCAAAGTCTAGCGCTACACACAAATAAAGAAATCTTGTGCAACTGACCATTAGAAATAATCTGAAATTCATTAGGCACTAATATGTTGAATCATTAAAATTAATTTCGTACACTTCGTATGCAAAGATCTAAAAGAACAATGGACAAACACAATGCCCTTGTCTTCCACATGCTGCAGTGGAAATCAGTTTTGTCCAAAATAAAAAATAGTTGGGATAAGTAGTGGCTTCGGAACGTTTCAGGACAAGATTATCCAAATCTTTTGGGTACGGACACACAAATAGAAATCTGAAAAACTTACTGTTGTGAGCACCACAAAATACCCATTTTCACAGAAGAAAAACAAAATACACAGATACCTCACCAATAAACCTGGGCAAAACAGTTATCCCCAACCCCAACCCCCCAAAAAAGCAAAATAAAACATGGGGGAAGAGGCAACGCTTCCAAAGTCTGTATGCACACCCAAAAACCCTCAATGGTTTTTTTTAAATTGGGAGAGGCAGGAAGCCTTGTGTCATTGACAGGTTGGACACAGAGGAAGGAAGGGAGGAACCAGCTGGGGAACCACCAAGGGAAGAAGGCTCAGAGCCTGGGGCATGGTGGCAGGACAATGATGAGTGGAAGCTGAAGAGGTAACAGGGCTTAGTGAGCAGGGAGAGTCTGTGGCAGAATCAGAGGCAGAAGCTGAAGCAGGTGGGTGGGAGGAGAGAGACCAAGAGGCAGAGATGAGTCAGGCTGGTGTCTCACCTTCCTACTGTGATGAGCTCGCCTCCCCCCTTTTTCCAAGATCCAGAAGAGGGCTGAAATGAGCAGAGCAGTGGCAGACCTCACACAGGTGCAATCTCTGATTGCTTGGGGAAAGTCCTGGAGAGGAGAGGAATTAGACAGCTGTGGGGACCATGGACTTTCAGTCTTGGCAACTGATTCACGGGACAGGACCTACCAGGGATGAGCTGCTGTGCTCATTCGGACTGAAGCTCAGCTAAGTCTGTGAAGATCAGACCAGTTTTATGTTCTCTGTTCTTCTTCATAATGGTTAAACTGAAAATGTGCTACATTCAGTTCTTCTTCTTATTATTATTAATAATAATAATACCCCGCCCACTCTGGACGGCTCCCAGCAGAATATTAAAAACACACTAAAACATCAAACATTAAATAATTGCCCTCCAAGTGAAATTATGATACCCACATTCAACCCCAAATGGCAAGCCTGCGCAGCAACAATTTAATTCATCAGTATTTTCATAACTACTACTCCAACATAATAAAGACACAGGAACCAAAGAGAAGATCCTGGGTGATCAGTAATGAAATGCTTAACCTTTGAGAGTGAGAATGAACTAACTGGAAACTCTTGTGAGTTAGACAGGCTGGACCGTTGCGCAACAAGCACTGAAGCCAGCAGTGTCCCCAATGAAGTAGCCTGAGCAGGGAGGTCAGGCAGTCTGTCTGCCAGTACGGACAGCCCTCTCTCCCCACCCCAGCTGCCCCCTTGCCATTCTCATGAGGCATTCTGTCCCTGGGACACAGGGCAGTAAATAGGATGCTTGCAGCAACAAAGATTTCTGTTGCTGTTGAAAAAAGAGGAAAGGAAAGGAAGTGTGGGCTCTCAAAGACGTAAGAAGCATTCCTGAGTACAGGAGGTTTTCCCCACCTCCAATGGCCACCCTTAGGGGACGGGGTGTGGAGCTCGCATGCTGGTTGCCACAGCACCCGAGTGCTTGTTCATGGCTTGAAGAGGGCCACTCAGCACCCTGGTAAATAAAGGGTGCTGGGCTGTGACTTGCCAGCATAGCTCCCTATCGCCTGCTAAGCAACAGCTTCTTTTCAGCAAACCTGGAGTAACTCTTCCAGGATGACGCTTTTGCATATTGAACTACTTTCCTCCTTGAGAAACCAGAGAAACAGAGAAACCAGTAGGAGAACACTTCAGTCTCCCAGGACATTCTATACAAGATCTCAAAGTAGCTGTTTTACTACAAAGGAATTTCAGAAATAGACTGGAAAGAGAAGCTGCTGAATTGCAACTCATTACCAAACTTAAAACCATGGAGAGACCTGGTCTGAACAGAGACATTGGATTCTTATCTCATTATACATGACTAAGCCATTTTTCACCTTCTCACCCCTTGCCTTTTCCTGTAAGACCTATTGCAGTCGTTAAGAGTCGTCAACAGGCTCATCTCAGCTATCTGCCATTCACCCATTCCCACCACCCTTCTGAGTAATACCCCTCCCCACCTTCTCACTAGAAGGATCTGGCAACTTCTGTTTCAGTGTATCTGAAGAAGTGTGCATGCACACGAAAGCTCATACCAAGAACTAACTTAGTTGGTCTTTAAGGTGCTACTGGAAGGAATTTTTTTACTTTCCTCCTGGCATGCCAGAGTTCCCCTGAGTTTCTTCCACCCTCTTAAAATGCCTCTGGCCTTCCTCACTCCTCCACCAGTTCCTTTGCTTGCTTCCCCAGCTCCCATGTCTTGTTCCTTAACAGAGTCTAAATGAAAGGATAGGAACATTTCTTTCTCCCACTTATAACTTTCCTTTTCTCCAACTGCTCTCCCAAACTGCTCCCACCAAGACAAGAAGTTGAAAGCCAGACTGTGCAGCTGCACCATTCAACCCCACAACCCCTCCTTCTCCTCTCTTTTCTCTTGGGAAACCTCACGGTTAACCATTTAATTGCTTGTTTTGTATATTTTTCTCAATTAAAAAGTTCTGACTTTGCCTCAGTTGCTCCCCTGAGCACCTGTTGAGGGTGCTCTGCCACCCAGCCTAAACAATCAAAATATAGCCCATCCTCAACTCCTCTTTGCATTTTGGTTAGGGTTAGTCTCAGAAGCTCTACCAGGCAGACAGCTGCCTGTCTGGTGGCAGCACAGAGCCAAGCTAGCATTGGGATGTGGCTCTCCCAGCAAAGCATTACAGCTAATTTTCTCACAGTCACTCATGTCCCAGAAGAAATTATTCCCTGGACATGGAGAAATAGTTGTGCAGATGTGTTTAGAGACAGAAATTAAAAGAGAGAAGAAACAGTGCAATTAAATTTAAGCTGTTGAACTTTGCTATGAATGATTTATTTACTTACTTCATTTCTAGTCTGCCCAGAACCCGAAGTTCTTGGGGAGGTTTGAAATAAAAATTATTAAAACCATGAAATAATACATGCGCACAAAATCTAAAACAGAGTAAAATAGCAGTGTATGAAACTGGAATACAGCCTACAGTGCAAAAGCTCCAAACAGTGCTAAAAGATCTGGGAGAATAAAAAGGACGTCAACAGGTTCCAAAAAGAACAATACATGGGAAAGCCTGTCTAAGGAGGGCAGTTCACTGAAAACCCCCACTTAGAAGCCACCCCCTCATTCATTCAGTGCAGACACCCAGAGAAAGACCTCAGGAAATGACTTTACACAGGGCTTGCCATGGGCACCAGTGTGCCTGCCTGTACTTCTTATGGTGCCCGTGAAAGGTCTCAAGAAATACCACGCAAACATCCACAATACGTGAGAAGCTTGCTCTTCCTGTTACATTCTTGTATGCATTGTCTCAGGGCTCAGCTACATTGGCAAAGCAAAAAAAAATTGCTTTAAATGTGTTATTTATGCATTCTAAGACTGTGACACCAGATGGCGCTGTGGAGTTCTGTTTTTGATAACCTGATTGCAACTCATTTAACTGAAATGAAATGCTTCTTTGATGCGTGTAGGGACTCAGTTATACAACTGCAAATAAAACGTTTTAAATGTGTTGTAAAGTGCAATATACAAATATGACACAAGATGGCGACAGTGAGCTTTGCCAAATTCAATGTATTTTTCAAAACGTTTTTTAAAAAGCATTTTCACAGCATTTTTTATATGTGTGTAGATTCCACCTAGATCCAGCCTCAGCTTCTCCTACACTGAAGCCATTATTCCACATCCCTCAAGTCATTTTGTGTTATGTCACTTCCCTACAGCAGCCATTTTGTGATATGTCACTCTCCCAGGGCAGCCATTTTGTGACTGGAACCCATGACACTTTCTAATAATTCCAAATGTGTCTGCTAGCCCAAAAAACTTCAGAGACCAAGGATTTAGGCTAGATGCAGGTTATAAAGTACTATTTCAAGTAACCATGCCCCCAATCCATCTAGTGCTTGAGAAGTTAATACCAACAGTTCAAATTGTGCTTGGAAACTGACTGGAAACCAGGGCGGTTGGCAAAGATGGTCCTATTAGCTGTCTTGCCACTGTCTTTTCAACTAATTAAAGTTTCCAAACCATTTTCAATGCAACCCCACATATTATGCCTTGCAGTAAATCAACAGGGACAGACTTTGGTCTTTCACATTTCAGAGGCGCCCTGTGCAAAGCTAAAATTCAGTGCCCACCACCTCTCACCTTCCATTTTGCTCAATTCAATACATCACAGTGGTGGCACCCCCTAGGCTCGGCGCCCAGTGCAGCAGAACCAGTCCCAATGCCCTCTGAAATCACCTCTGAAATCAGCCAGGTGGTTATCAGAGCATAGATAAATGAAACTAGGCTATCTATCTCTGTCCAGATAGGGTCTACCTAAGCTGATTAAAGACACTCCAAGCCAAGGAGGTTACTTGGACCCTGGAATGTCACTGGGGACACAAGGGCACCCACAAACTATCAACCTCATTCTCTAGAGTGGGGGTGCTGAGGAACCTGTGGGGCTGCAGATGTTGTGGGACTACCACTCCCATCAGTCCCACCCAGCATAACTGGTGGTCAGCAGAGCAATAGTTGTTGTTGTCCAACAACATCTGGAGAGCCACATGTTCCTACTCCTGCTCAAATGCTCTTCCCCTCCTAAACGGTTCTTTTTGCACCAACACTCAGCTGGGCGGCATTTGCCCTCCATTCACTCAGCACTGAAAATCTATTTGCCCCCCAACCTTCCAAAACTTGAAATGGAGCTGCGCACATACACACAGATGGTTTGTATGAACGCTTTGACGAACTCTTATTCTTCGCCCTCAACTTTAGCATGCTGCATCTTGCCAAGCTAATTGTCTACTGAAAGGAATAGAAAGAGAAAAAGGGAAGAGAAGAAAGCCAAACCCACATTCTTTCTGCTAACCATTCTCAGCTTTCGCCCCTGCCCATTCCTCAGAGACTTGTGTAATTTAATATTTTTACTACGGAACATGGTGACCGATAAGCTTGTTTTACCAATTAAGCAAAAGCACAAAGCAAGTTGCCAGAAGGAATTATCGCCGCCTATCAGTTAACTTCACTGAGACCCACCAGCCAATCTGATGGAGCGATGCCCAATGGTCAAAACCAAATATGAATCTTATTAAACAAGGAGGGAGAAAGCTCTGGATTTCAAAAACACACGCTTCAGTCTGAGTTTATGTACACAAGCCACATGGCCTCCCCAGTGAGCACAGATCTGCATTCGAAATCTACATTTGAGTCACATATCTGACACAATCTCAGTTGCCCTGGGTGAACCACTTATAACTCATTCTTTCCCAACTTCCACCCCCAAATGGAGCAATAATGTATCTCACCATTTTTATTTTTGCAAAGATTACAAAGCACTTTGCTGAAAATACTTTTGAAAATAATTCATAGGAAACAAGTAGACATGGTCAAGGTACTAGCTATCACAATGTGGAATGGATGATAATGCAAGGTTCAAGGTTTTCCAGTGGTTTGACTTGGTTGATGAATGCAGAACAAGGCTGGAGAAGTCTTGTACTTGCAGAGGAATTACCAGCTTACTGCAGCTTCAGTAAGCACTTCAACCACCTTCCCCAAGCTGGTGGCCTCCAGATGTTGGCCATGCTGGTTCAAGCTGATGGGTCTTGAAATCCAATAGCAACTGAAGGTCCACAGGCTAGTCAGCTCTGAGAATCCGATGTGTGGTGCATTTCCACACTGAAACATGTTCCCATACTGAAGAGGAACACGTTTTCCCACTTCAGCTCAGAGGACAAGCAGGCAGGGATAGAAGAGAGAAGCACTTGCTCAGTACATCCTATCCCTGCACACAGATGTGTATTGTGATACTTCTACCAAAGTCATTATCCCCTTTAAGAGCCCTGTCAGACACCTCTCTCTCTCCATATATATATATATCCCATCCCTTTGAATAAACATTCACAAACTTTTTATTGATAATTATTACCTAAATAGCGGCGACACCATTTTGCACTTGCTTCCCATTATTTTTTCTCCACAACTCAAGCTGCTGTTTTCTTTTTCCATATAGCAATCTAAGGGTTGTAGTCAACTAAGTCTTAGTACAAATCCACTAAGTCTTTATAACAGACCCTAAGTTAGTAATGTCTGTTAATTTCATTAGGTCTATTCTAAGTGAGACTTACACTGACTACAACCTTAAAATCCTGCCTTGTTCCATTTACTTTGATCAGCTATTGTTTGTTTAAGGTGGGTGTGCCTGGCACTACCTCCAGGCCGGACCTTTATTTCATCCTCATTCGTAAACTCCTAGCAGGAAAACCTGAGCCCATTGCTGGGGTTGTTGAGGGTATGCTACCATTTCATGAATGGAACCTTGAAATGAATGGAACCCATTTTTTCCTAAGCCAGGGAAGAATTCTTGGCTTTTCTGGCTGTCAAAGGCTTAGCATGGCCAGGGGAGATGTTTCCTGGCAGAAAGGGCTGGTCGGCCAGGGTTCCTGAGTGCCTCCAAGCTCCTACAACCCCTTGCTGACAAAAGCTAATTGGTGCTTCATTTGGATTTCTGGACAGCCTTTGCCTTAGCAAAAATAATTTTAACCTGGAAGTGTAGTCCTCAGTCCAGCTTATTCACAATGTGAGTTAAAATCCATCCCTCTGACCCTGTAACTGCATGCAATTGTCTTTTGCAAAAAGCAGCGGTACAATACTTCTTCATGTGATCCCTTTCCCCAGGCATGAAAGCATAGTGAAATTGTTTTTAGACGACAATAAGGCAACACTTTCCCACCGCCGTTATATTGGCTTTTGTCTTAAGACGCAGTGTTCCAATTTTTATTTTTTGTATTGGGAAGCATCTGGGAGCTAATTTCACAGGCAAACAGCAATCCAAATATTATTTCACCTTGTGAAGTGCTGAAGGTGAAAATGGAAAGGGGGGAGGCGACACACCTGCTATGTTTTCTCACTCAGGTATGCCCAATAAAGAATTGACTCATTTGCCCAAAGCTAGGAGTGAAATTAATTTTGAAAACAAACGCAGGGCAATGGGATCAGATTCTAAGGAATGGAACTGCCGTCAGATTTCAAATGGTATTGACTATTTGCAAGCCTTTGCATATTCCACAGGCAGGAGCAACTGATCCACTAGGGCATTGCTCAATTTCCCAAACACTGTCTCTTCTCTACTGACATTACAGTATAATAAAGAAGGAAAATTTCATTTCCAGAGAGACTCAAGCCAACAGGCTCCATGTCGTGGAGAGACTTATTTCCCTTCTGCTTTTGAAAACAAGTTGGAACAAGGAAAATAGTATTTTTACCCAATCTTTGCTGCTTTCATCTATCTCGTCATTTGGAATAAGGATAGCTAGCCTGTGGTCCTCCATAGGTGGTTAGACCACAACAGCTCCCATCACCCTTGGTCAATGGCAGAACTAAACAAGAGAAAGTGGATTTAGGGAGGGAGATGGCCATCTAGAAGCATAAAAGGGATGGGAAGAGAAGGGCAGTTCAGTCCAGACTCAGTGTCTAGGAGGCCCCAGCCAGTGTGGTGTCGAGGTTAGACCACCAGAAAATTCAATGTGGACATATCCATTCATTACTTTCTTGCTTTCTAACAGCCAAGTACTTGGTTAAAATAAAAATCCAAATGCTATCGAAGTGAAATCAAACAATCCGGATTAAAAAAATTATTTAACATTTCAGGATTTAAGGTTTGTTTGCTGCAGTTTATGCAAGAAAGAACATCTGGACAAGAGGACCAGTGAGATTTCTCTTTCCATGGCAATTGTAGGCAAATGTGTGTTTGGATTTCTCTACCCGATATTATATCAGCTTTGTCACCTACCTTACCGTTTACCTTTTCAGATACAGTGTACGCCTGCTTGAACAGCTCTTCAGTTGAAACTAGTTCAGAGTAAAACAAATATATGTTTTATTTTTAATGGAACTCATTATGAGAACTTAGTGTATAAAGTAGGAGACACAGGAAATAACATTTCAGTTCACGGGGCTGCCTCTATTTGCAATCAGAAAAGAGAGAAATTGGCATTATATTTCTTGATAATGGATATAAAGCAGGTATTTTCAAAGGGATGTAAAACTATGGTTTAGGGAGACCTGGGACTGTGGCACACACTGACCCACTGACTGACCCACACACCCTCCATTAAATATGTTTTGTTGGAGACATCAGTCAGATATTGGTTGGTAGCCTTATATTTTGAGGGAAACAGTGGCCCAAAAAGGCCCCAGCCCTACCTCGAGGGTGCCATACACCCACTGGCTGGGTTGCAGCAGAACCCACTGTATTGGTCTGCCCTGTGGTGGAAGTGTCAGCATTGCCCTAGAGCCAGTGCACCAACTGGACTCTTGCACCTCAACCCCGACTGGGCTGGGCGAGCTGGGTAGCACCGCCAGAGACCTCCTTTCTCACAGGAACAGGTCACAGTGCTGTGGACTCACAGCTTAGAGCTGAGAGCACCGGATTCACTGTCTCAATGATACAGTCATTGCGCAGCAGAGTTTTGCAGAGTCTTGCAGAGTATAAACCACTCAGAGAGCAGCTCTGTAGAATATCTTCCTTTTATTCTATAACTACAACTATGATACAAAGCTATATACAGAGCTGAATATTCTAAGCATAAATCAATGCTACACTGAGAGTCTGCAGCTGCTCTTAGCAGCAATCTTATCTCTAGGATCTCTAACACTCTCACTCTCTCCGATACACTGACTGACCGACTGACTCTCTCTCACACACACAGATATGTTGCTGGGCAGAATAAGTAGATAGGCAGGACACGCCTCCTCTTCTCTGGAGAGTTAGCAGAGACCATCAGGAGATGATCAGGAGATTCTTGGGTATGGGAGGGGTGAAATCTCCTCAGGAAGCCACCCTGTTTCAAGCTGATCACCTGCATCTAAATGCTTGCTGACATTGGGGTATGGTAGGCAATCTAAATGGAATCTCCGAAATGCCCACTGATCCCAGGAACAATGCTACTGGCTGCCACCACTGGATACTGCCAGGCAGACATGTCAGGCCTCATGGAGAGCCATTAAATAGTGGAAGGTTCAACAGGTGGTGGTATTTGGGGAACCCTCTCAGACTGGAAATTGGCTCTGAGATAGATACAGTCATACCTCATGTTACGTTTGCTTCATGTTACGTTCTTTCAGGTTACGTCCCGCGGCGACCCGGAAGTACTGGAAAGGGTTTGGCCAATCACACTTCACGCATGAGCGCCAAATCATGCTGCGCACCTGTGCAGATACGGCACTTCAGGTTGCGCTCTTTCCATGTTGCAAACGGGCCTCCGGAACGGATCCCGTTCGCAACCAGAGGTACCACTGTATAGGTTTCTTTGTTTTTTTAATGCCCCTAAGGAAGAGCCATTTCACATGAATTACAGAGTTGCCCAGGGGCCGCTGGACTAAGGCTCTCAGCATAATTATGCTTAGTTGATGTCTTTTCAAGAGCTGTTTTCTTGCATGAGGACAACACACAGCAGCAGCAGCAGCATTCATGAAATCTTATGGGAAAATTTGTCCTTGCCATTTTAAATCATATTGCACTTATTTATATTGCTGTAAATTTCACAGCAGTTTTAATTAGCAAAGGTGTCAATATCCCCATAAATGTATCACAGCTAACTGTGCAGTTATGATGATGTTTTATTAAGGACATAAAGATTTAAAAGAGGGGGGGGGAGGGGGAGATCATAATTATTAGCTACAAAGAAGAACACCCGCACGGCTACCTGTCAGTACACGTACATGTGTTCACTCTGTCACAAATGGACCTTCTGCACACCTAGTTGCCAGACAAGCAGCCAAGCCTCTGGGCTACATTGCAGACTAACGCCAGATCTGCGTGATGACAGCAAAGCTTTGGGGAGGATTGTTATTGTCTCTTCTTCTCCTCTGCGTCACAAGGCACCAATGAAGGCTGTTTCATAAGCTCCCTGTGATGTGGTGTTTGGAGGCTGCAGTGCTTTAAAAAATAAGGAGGAAATGCCTACCGTGCACGCAGAGATGAACTTCCCAAATCTCTGCAGCCATTGGCAATGCAATCTCTCTGTTCTTCTCAGAAAACTCAGATCCTGCAGCCTTGGTGCTTATCCTGTTTCTACCCATGCTGGAGAACTGGGTAGGAACACACCAGGGGCTTCCAGTATCTTGATCTGGCTTCCCATCGTCTCCCAAGGTGACTTTATACAAATAAAACTATAAGCATTTCAATCCTGACGTACTGTTTTACGCTGTAAATTCTGTAAACTGACCATTCCTGACCTGCTCGGTTATTTTTTTCAAGAGGATTGAGTTATTTTAGGGGTAGGCACCTCAGACCCTGGGGTCAAATGTGGTCCTCCAAGCCTCTCTATTAAGCCCTTGAGACTTCCACCATCTCACCTCTTCTCCCCGGGTCACATCCATCATCACCAACCTCCTTCTATCCTCCCTTGAGTGCTTTTGCCTGGCTGCCACCAGTTCTGTATAATACAGGATTGCCCCGTATTTCAATGTAAAACGGTTTTGATACGGTTTTGTTCTGTATTTCATGTCTTCTTGTCCTGTACAGGTCTTCAGGTCCTGTATTTTGCCAGAACAAAGGTGGCAACTCTAGCTGCAGTGGGTCTATGAACTGTGATAATGCCCAGAAATCAGGTGAAGAGAAATGGAGTACAGAGTGCAGAGACCTCTGACCTTTGAATGGCTTGGATAGACCCTTTTGAAAGTAAGAGTCACACGCATTGCTCCTCTCGCTTTTGCCTCTGGCCCTCTCCACCACTGACATGCAGCCCCAGGAACATTGCATACACAAAGGAATGCAACTCACAGTCTGAAAAAAATTCCTCACCTCTGAGTTATTTCGTTGGACTTGAAGTCAGTTATTCAGATTCAAAACTGAAGAACTTTGTAATTCACTTAGATCTTGCCCAATACTTCTAGAAAATTTCTGCCCATACGGATTACAGTGGTACCTCGGGTTACATACGCTTCAGGTTACAGACTCCGCTAACCCAGAAATAGTACCTCAGGTTAAGAACTTTGCTTCAGAATGAGAACAGAAATCATGCAGCAGCGGCACGGCAGCAGCAGGAGGCCCCATTAGCTAAAGTGGTGCTTCAGGTTAAGAACAGTTTCAGGTTAAGTACGGACCTCCAGAACGAATTAAGTACTTAACCTGAGGTACCACTGTACTAGGAACATGACACCCGTAACCATAGTAACGATGGCTGCATATGTGCCATCCATTTGAAGTGCACTGCTTCCCCCAAAGGATCCTGTGAACTTCAGCTTACTCCTCACAGGGCAACAGTTCCCAGTACACTTAACCAACTATAGTTCCCAGGATTCACTGGGGGGAAGTTATGTGTTTTAAATGTTTGGTGTGAACACAGCCCAAGATCTTGTCCTGTTATATGTACATGCCTTGAATATGTGTTATTCAAAATAAGGGGATCAGTTTCAGTTGGAATACTCAATATTGTAAACATTATGATAATACTGTACATCTCTGACCCTGTTGTACAAAGTTATGAGATTCATGGAAGCTTTAGTCATTCATTTTAGACTGTTTCTTCCAAGACTTTCAGACCCCAAAAGGTTCCTCCACTCAAGGCAGCTTCCTGATTAAAACACAAAACCTAAATTAAAATTGTAACACCATCAAATAATCATCAAAACAGCAGCAGCATTCTCTTCTATATGTATTTTGTTCCTGGAGATGATGGTAGTGAGCTAGCACATTTATAGTTCATGAGACACAAGTTCCATACAATGAATGGGTGTACGGAGGCAGGGAGGAGAGGCATACATTTCTCCAGTTCCCTGCTCAGTAGACTAGATGGATTGAAAAGAAATAGAAATGAATGGAGGTCAAGTTTGTCCCTGCCATACAAGTGTACACTTGCAGGTAATTTACAAAGTTGAATTTGAATGTGTGGATGGCAGAGGTAGCTTAGAAAAGAGCTTTCGAAAAGAGCTTTTGATACCTTCTTTCCAGAACTGAAAAGAAGTTGAAGCCTTTAGCCTTAAACAGGATGCCTACAATTCCTCTTTGTTGTTTTATTTTATTCTGTGGAAGGAAAGGACAAATAAAGGCAAGTCTTCAGAGGTTGGCTCAGAGCCACTGTTTATGATGAAATTAGAAACCCATGCAAATCAACATATAAAATAGAAAGTCTGGTGGGCTTCCTCGAGAGAGAGAGAGAGAGAGAGAGAGAGAGAGAGAGAGAGAGAGAGAGATGAATATGGAACTGCCCCCTATTCATTTCAGCCACAGCAACCTCCTCTGTGCCAGCTTGTGTAATTATGAGCAAAGAGCTGCTCTCCACAAGTAGCTGGGAGCAACTTCACTCTTGCTGGCTTCTGCTGCAAAGGAAAGTAATAAGTCAACAATGTTCCCGTCTCCCAGGATGAGACATTTCGCCCCCAAAACCTCAGCCCACTAAGTATCGCCTCAGGGCAGCACACAGCCACCAGGAGACAATTGGCCGCTTTCTGCCGCGTGAGCTCTGTTCCTTGATAGTGGCTATCTCTGTGTACACAAGTCAGGCACACCAAGTACTTATGATACCAAAGTCTTGCAACAAAGTCACCACGACCCAAAAGAAGAACAAAGCACTCTGTGCACCATTTCACCACGTCTGTTGCAGCTGCTCTGTTAAGATCCACGAGACTGTTCTGTGAAGATCACGAGTGAGAGGAGATTAAGACTTCGTGCCTGGAAGCATCGCCAAAGAAAAACAGGCCACAGATTCGCATAGAATTTTGCCTATGCTGGTTTATTTAGATGCCATGATTTAAATGGAAACACGATGCCTCTCAAATAGTAGAGCCAAGTGTGGTGCAATGGGTCAGTGCGTCTGGCTGTTAACCAGAAGGTTGGTGGTTCAAGCCCACCCAGGGACGGCTGTGGACAGGATTCCTGCATTGCAGAGAGTTGGACTAGATGACCCTCAGGGTCTCTTCCAATTCTACAATTCTATGTCCAGACAAGATGCTCAGCTTGCTGTTGAGGGCCAACTTCAGCACTCTAGTTCTCTCTTGTTATGGGTCTTTATATTGAAACCAGGCTTGGACCAAGGACTTCTTCAACTAGAGGAAAGTAGGGCATATGGCTACCCAACTTGCCCATCAAGTAAATGTCCACACTGCATTCCTCATAACATGAGACAACCACACCCTGTGTAATGCTGTGATCCTCACAGTCAAAAGCATCTTCTAAAGTGAGATGGCCCTCAAAACATTCTCTTTTTTGGGGGGACAACACTGTGGGTTGACATGAATGTCCAATTTCTGCAATGTGAGCATGGTCCCTATCAACTGGGTCATTCTGCGTAATGCAAGATGGAACATGATGACACAAGGGAACAAATAAGAAACTGTCTTGGTTTTAAGGAAAATCTGGTATGAAGAGGTTGTGTTGTACTTGTCCTATTGACTGAAAAAGTCCAGATGCTCAGAGGGAGCCTTCATTGTGTTTTCACACACCCACAACCCACACCCCACACACAGGGTGTAGTTGGGTGCTCCCACGAAAAAGGAGGGTGCACAGTCCCCAGAGAACTGAAAGCAGCGCAATCTGATGCATGCCTTCTCTGAAGTAATTCCCTTTGAGTTCAACAGGGCTTATTCTCAGGTAGGTTTCTATAAATAGAAAGAGCCATTGCTACTTTTGTGTGTGGAAGTCATACAGCTCAAACAAAGCAGTAAATAAAATTAAGAATGAAGATCTCCAAAATAGGTAGATATTGGATGTGCACGCGCGTGTGCGTGAGAGATCAGTGCTTTATAGACACAACAGCTGCAAAGCTGTGAGTTAAAGAAATTTAATCAAAATCAAAACTCCTATAAAGCTGTATAGGACTAATTTAAAGCACAGATCAGTAGACCAGAGGAAGACATTTTGTCTTCATGAAATCACAACACCCATCTTTTTTCTCCTGGCATTTACTTCTGGTCTGGGAGCCCCACTTTAGAAAAATCAGTCAGCAGGTGGTCATCCCTCACCCGTACCATGTTTATAGCAATTGAGCAGCAACCTTCAGTCTTCCTTACAGGTCTGCATCCATTCCATCTACTTAGTAGCCCATAGTCTCTCAGTGCCATCTATACAGTCATGTCTAGGAGGCGACTGTGATACTCATGCCGTTACGTGTCATATTACACACAGGAACTAATGTGATGGAGACTGGACTTCAATGAGAGAGGGCTGCATTCAGATACTTGTTGAGCCTTGAGCCAAGTCCCTATATCCCCAGTGAGTTCAGCTCATAGGATTGATGAAAGGAGAAAAGGGTATGGACAACTTCATGTACACCCCCTAAAAACTGTGGGATGGGTTTAATGGGTAGGAAAGGATATGTTAATTGCAAATTATACTTCTAGGCACCCATGTGTGTGGGTGGAACAGAGTTTCAAAATTCCGTCTTTGGCATAAAAAATAAAAGCATGGGAATTAGGCTGTAAAACCTTGTTTTGAGCAAGTACAGCTAGAAAGTAAACTGGCTGTCACTTTCTTGCTCTACTTAACAAATAATCAAGCAGCAACTTGGGAAGTAATCTTGCATTGGTTCACAGCAATGGCAGCAGTAAAAACTATGTAGGCAAAATACTTGTATTTACATTATAACCAGCTTCACACATGTGTCTAAAGCTGGAACAAGTGGAGGCATGTTTGCATCCATCGCTGGTCAAAGGAAGGGGGGTGACAGGAAGTGCTATGTGTTCCTTCCTCTCCAGGAGAGGAGGGGAAATGACATCACACAGAACCCTCTCTACCAATTCTATTTCTATGGTCTGGGTATCTGCCCATCTGTAATACGGCTCTGTGGACTTAGCCCCTTCTCATGCTAACTAGCAAGAATATGAATTTGTTAGGTTTGGCTGCTAATATCCCACAAAAACACCTTAGAGAGTGGATGGATTGTCTACAGCTGTGATCAAGATAAAGCAAGCAACAGGAATGAGCCTGTTGTTAGAGTCAGAAGGAGAAGTAGCACACTTTCTCAAATTCAAAATAGATCTCTCTTAAATGCTGGGTGAAGGCAGCATCTCAGCAACAAGGCTTCCTAGAAATGGAGGATATAGAGATACACATTTTTCTGTATGCAAAAGAACTGGTTGCGTTTAAAGGCCCAGTGGCCTGGTCCTCTGCACAGTTACTTAGAGAGAAGTCTCACCATATGCAGTGAGCATTTGTCCAAAGTAATCGTGCATCATGATGCAGCATGAATGTTGAGTCCTAACCACATTTCAGATTTAATTCAGAGGGATCTATTATATAGCCAGGTGGCTATTTTCAGATTGTCATAAAAGAAGGCAAAAGGTGGCAAACATCTGCGTGCATTTTTCATATGCTAATTGATAGCTATAGACTCAGATTTAGAAATTATGGCTATAATGTAAACAGAAATATAATGCTTCTCCCCATAGTGGGGAACAATGCAGTGACCGAGTGACCTGTGTCTACCTGTTGCCAACTGTTGATGGGTAACTTCAAGGCCCCTGCTCAGGCTCCCTTCTGATGGTTGTCTGTCTTTCAACCAGACTTGGAACAGACACCGCTTCAAAGAGGGGCCTCTTTCCAACAGAGGGCTGCGCTCTGAAAAGCCTGAGACATGTGACCACCCTACTTCCAAGTAAGGAAGAATTATTGCAGCTTAAGTTTTGCTTCCCTGCAGAAAGCAGATCCCCAGGAGTTCTCATGAATCTATCATTCTTGCTTAACTCACCATGCTAGCTGGCAACATTCTCTCATCCTCTCAACAGAGGAATGCCGTCTCACTGATCAGAACTACAGATATGTCCGTGGGATTCAGATAGTTAGTGGTTTCAGAAACAGATGGCAATTTATTCCCACCACCACAACCCCTCTCCAGGAGTCCCCTTACAGCACAGCCACCACAATGCCTGCCAGCCAAGATGTCTGTGCTAAAGCCCCTCCAAATCTTTAAAATCAGCATTAAGGTACATGGAGGAACCAGAGGTCTCGTGTGGTCAACCAGCGCCATCTTCTGGATTCTGCCTTGAAAACCCCGAGAAAAGAAAAAGAATGAATGTTTGTTCTGAAGCAGTACAATGAACGCCAGATACTTTCACTTTATCTGCTCTATCAAGAGATATTCAAAAAAATTCCTTTCAGCGCAACAGATTCATTTGCTATGAATTCGCATGTCAACTTAGTTTTTGTTCACACAAGCAGTCCTGACTATCCTTGAGTGCGTGCTCATTTGGTAAAGTACAATTTATTTTTTAAAATCATATCCTGCCACATAACAGTCAAGGCTCGCATAAAAATATGCAATACTGTTAAAATAATGGAACTACAACAAAATTATATAGGCATGTACAGTAAATATAATATAAATGTATAAGAAACAGAAGAAATGTTACAAACAAAATGGGCAGCAGGGTAATTTTAAGAAATCCTAAAATAAACTATAAATCAATCCAAATTTATATATTCAACTATTGCACACTTCAAACCTGTATTTTCATCCCAAGTACACAACAAACTGAAATATAGCTGTCCTTTGAAATTTGCATTTCTCCGAATTTTGCAATGCAGTTTCTCCAGCCAAGTAATGTCACCCCAGGACTTGAAGTTGCCCCCCAGAAGCTGTCCTCTCTGACCCACCAATGAGGGACCCCAAACTTGTGGAACTTCCTCCCTGTGTGGTCTGCCATATGTCACATCTTTCCCCGTTTTAAAGGGGTCTTTCGCAAGGCCTTTCATCAATACTTTCTGCTGTGTTATTATGTCTGACAATTTGACATTGTTTAACTTTTTGTGAGGGGGGTTGCTGTCAGCTGCCTTAGAAAGATCTGTACATACCCTCCACTTTGAAGCCAAAATTTGGAATGTCATCTTCCTGTTTTTTAATGTAAGAGCACAGAGGCCATTTTGGTTGCTGTGATCTCACGTGACTTCAGGCCATAGTTCATGAACAAGGGCGCTTTTTCAGTAACAGCACCCAAAAACATGTGTTTTGAGGTGCCACATGAGATCGTAGCCTTTAAAAAAGTTCTGGGGGGGGCAATTGCACCACAAAATCCTGTGAGATCACAGCAACCCAAATGGCCACTGTTTTCTCATGATAAAAAAATGAGATGCCCCAGTTTACCACCTGCGGGGTATTCTGTATCCTTGCAAGGGCGGAATACATATTAGGATATATATATATAATAAGATGATTTGCAATATAAGGGTGAAATGCATATACTTTACTTACAGAAAAATTCAGGTTCAGTCACTGGTATCTCTGGGTAGGGCTGGGAATATTCCTGCTTGAAACCTTGAAAAGCTATGGTCAGTCAGAAGGCAGTGAAATAAGGTGCTCCACTGACCAATGGTCTGGTATGGTATGAGGCAGCTTTCTAAGTTCTTAATATTCATGTGCAGGAGGCTGTTTAAACACCAAGCAATGTGCCACATGAAACATTTTGCTTGACGGTTTTTTCCCTTCAATTTCTAGAATCTTCTTTATTACAGCATTACTGCATCTGGCATTAAAAACTTGCTTTTAAAATGATTTTTTTTTAAGGGAAAAGAAAGGGAAACAACAAGAAGCCAGGCTAACCTGTGCCTCCTTCATAATGTTGACTGCTGTGGAAAACCTCCTTGCAATGGGGCTGTCAGTCACACCAGTCCTGCTCTTCCTTAAATTACAATATGGCATGTTTAGTCAGAGCTGCCGAGGCCAGACATAATGTGCCCTCTGTACTACAAGAGGGCATTCAGGCTCACGTCAGCAACAGGCTGATGCAGGTGTTCAAGTTTAAGCATGTAGATTTTCAAAACCATCAGCCAAGAGAATGTTGAATTAGCTGCCACTTACAAATGGTCCCTGGAAGTGTTTTTCGCAGTAATGCTGCAGAGTTTACACATAATCCAGAGCAAAAGTGACTATAATTATGTGCACAGCTGAAAGTGAACAGCCTGGTCTTCTTGCCAATCTTTAGACCTGATATATTTTGTAATTTATTTTTACTCTCATCATTCATGTTTTTTACCAGAAGCTTGGTTTTATCTTTATTAATTTTAAGACCTACTATTTCTTCTTTTTTTAAAATCTCTTCTAATGCTTTCGGAATTGACTCTATTGGTTCTTCTACAGATATTACGTCATCTGCAAATGCTTTTAATTTGTGTTGTCTCTGTCCCACCTTTATTCCTTTAATTTCTTGATTACATCTCATTCTTTGTGCCAGAACTTCTAAGACTGATATAAACAATAAAGGTGACAGCAGACAACCTTGTCTAGTACCTTTAGTTATCTTACAATTCTCAGTCAATACGGTTTTTACTATCAATATTGCTGATTGTTCTGTATATATTGCCTTAACTCCTTTTATAAAAGTGTCTCAGCAGCTCATATATTCCAAAACTTTAAACATAAAGTCCCAGGAGACATTATCAAATGCTTTCTCTGCATCTAAAAACATTAAAGCTGCTTGTTTTTCATTTCTCACTGCTTGTTTTTCATTTCTCCAGAACACGAATTAAAAACCTTCAGGCTTTTTAGAGAAGATGTGTTGCCCTTGCTGCCTTCCTGTCTCCTCACGGCAAGCAGGTTGCTCAACGTGAGTGATCACCGCCATCCACCATTGCCCGTGGCAGACCAACAAAGTATTTGCTGGCGAATGTAAATATGCCATCGAATCTAATGCACACCTTAATTTTCACAACATAATTTGGCCAAAAAAGGTGAGCATTAGGTTTGAGTAAATATGGTATATCAACTGATATTCCACAACATCAGAAAACTAAAGAACCTGCCATCAACCACACCTTAATGGCTTGTGGGCATTAAAAATGGGCTGGATTATTTAACTGACTTTTTTGTCAGTATGAAAATTCTCTCTCTTTCATGATATGAAAGTGTCTCTCAAAGATTTTAATAATCTCCAGAGCTTGTTGAATTCTTTTGTTCTGTTGGGGAGGTTTACCATTATCTAGGATGAGGAAGCTATGGGCATTCTTCTCTCTTTCTTTCTTTCTTTCTTTCTTTCTTTCTTTCTTTCTTTCTCCCTCTCAAGAAAAAAAATATATTGTCACAGCTTTGAAACAGGAAGAGCTAAGGACACAGCAGAATTCAATTCACATTTAAAGGTGAACCTACCTAATTTGTACTGTCTGCAACTGCCTGTGCCCTGGGACACAGCCATCCTTTCAAATTTGCCCTATTGCAAATTCTGCAATGCAGTTCTCCCACCAAGCGATGGGGTTAAAAACACAGTAGGGTAAAGCATGCATTAAAAATACATGGATTGGTGAAAATAACATTAAAGGGCATTCTACTGAGGAAAATTACTTTGCAAAAATGTGTATGTAAAGCAAAACTGCACTCAAAAATGTATACATGAGGAGAATTTCTCAGTAAAATGCTGGTGAATGTTCATAGGGTCTTTTTAAAAAATCACGAACTGGTGTGGAAATGTTGAGAACTGAATTTAAGATTGGGGAAAATGAGACACTGAGAGAAACTGAAACTGGTGGATTCCGCCATCCCTCACAGCAGTAGGAAAAGTGCAGCCAAAGCAGTCTGGTGGCTTCTTCACATTTGCCTCAGTGAGAAGGGCACTGCGCCCACACTACCATTTCCTCTTTTTTTCTGCTTGTACAGGAAAGAAAACCAATTGCCACTTCCTCTTAAATCATTGCACTCACACACATATGAAAAGAATTCAACTACAACTACCCTAGCTCTCTAAGTGACCCCAAATATCCCTCTTACTGCATTGCAGGGGTCTAGACCAGCAAATCCTCAGGTTCCCTTCCAACTCTAGAATTCTATGATTCTATGATTCTTTAAAAATGAATTATATAACCTGCTGCTATAAATGGTCCTTTTACTGTATCTTAAGGCTGTTTTATAATTTTGTTCTGGTTTGGATTTAAGTATAATTGAAATTAGGTAGTACTTATTTTGTCCTTAAGCCACTTAGAATGTTTCTATAGAATGGTAGGATAAGCAGGTGAGCGATCAGCTTTCTTGGGCTCAGGCATGGAACTCCCTGCTGCTGGAAAAGCCTTCTTCTGATTGGCCTTTGACTGGCTGTTCTCTTCTTCCCAAGGTAAGTTTTAAACAGATGTACAGTGGTACCTTGGTTGTCAAAAGGCTTGGTTCCCAAACAAATTGGCTCCCGAACGCCGCAAACCTGGAAGCTGCGAACATTTTTTGGAAACCAAACATTTGACACAGCTTCTACAGCTTCCAATTGAGTGCAAGTAGCTCTTGCAGCCAACTGGAAGCTGATTCAATGGAGGCATCCATAAGTGGAAAGGAGGGGAGGAGACTTGGGAAATTCCCCTTTTCCTGTAGCTCCCCCACCACCCGCAAACACACACACACACACACACACACACACACACACACCACTGTTCTGAAGGATCAAATGGTCCCCAAACATTTGGTGTTGTGATACAAGAAGGGACTACATAAGGAAAGGGGGAAATGAGCTAAAAATAATCTTGCTCCCCCTTCCATTCATAGAGATCATCACTGGATGAGAGAGCCATCCATCAGTGGAGACACATGACAGGGTACAACCTAATATGTATTAATTAAAAAAAACACATCATTAGCCACTGTGATTTCTTTCTGAAGGCATTATGCCTTCTATAGATTTCTTTAAATAAAGAATATCTATACATAACAATGAATTAATAACAATTAAATTGGGAGTTACCTAAGGAAGGCAATTCTTAGACTTCAGCTGTAGAGTGGTAAGGGGCATTGTTTAGGTGCAGATAGCCTGCTTTTAATACGGCGTTTCTGTGCGCTGCTCTGGATCTCCGGAAGCGGCTTAGTCATGCTGGCCACATGACCCGGAAGCTATACGCTGGCTCCCTCGGCCAATAAAGTGAGATGAGCACCACAACCCCAGAGTCGGCCATGACTGGACCTAATGGTCAGGGGTCCCTTTACCTAGCCTGCTTTTAAACATATAAGGCCCCAAGTTCCATTGAAAGCAGTGCTGGGAAAGATCCTCTCTCAGATTCAGGGCAACTGCAACCAGCTGTAATGGGGAGGACTGGCTGAAGCAGACTAACAGTGTGTCTCAGGATAAGGTGACTTCATTTCATCCCTAGGTATGGAGAATAAATCAGATCTTGGACCAACAGGATGAGAGGGAAGAACAATCACATTTGTATTGCTAATGCAGCTTAGAAACTAGAGAGGAATTAACAGCAGCAGGTGATAAATGCCGGAGGAATAATTTATAAGGCAAGCTATGGAGATGTTATCATCAATGGAAGCAATTATTTCTGTTCTTTATTTCTCTCGTCTGATCATTTATCACTATAAACTTCTACCTGCGAGGAAAGCATCGCCCCCCAAAGTGCTATTCTGCCTCTTTTCATTTAGTCATGGTAAGCAAATCCAGAGGAGGAAATGCTAAACAGCCAAACAATGGCTTATTAACAGACATTGATATTCCTTTCACATTGGCGCACAAAAGCACACAGGTAGTTTGGGAGCAAGTGGTTTGTTTATTAAATGCGGCACAGATCTCCTGCCGCCTCTTCTCGTTCCTTAAGAACCACTTTTCATGCGAGCCAATTCCCAGTGCCAGGAAGCCATTCAGAGAGGGGCTTTTCAGATTGACAGACACTTGTGTCTCTTGCACACTTCCTCGCCTCTGGCTGGCCTCCAAGGGCTCTGGGAACGAGGATAAGGAACGGCTTATATTTTCTGCTGGGAACAACTTGTTCCTTATCGTGTGCGTTCACAGCTATTAGCGCACCACCCCAGAAGACAAGTAAAGCACCTGTTAAGAGAGAAGGAAGGAACTATTCATTGTGGTTTTTTACACTTCCATATACTGAGGACAGAGGCAGAAAGTACACTCACAGACCATCATCATCTCCCAAATCTTATCATCCAACTTTGGAAAGTGCCAGGTTTAGAGCACTTCCATCTTGATGCAATCTGTGGTTTGGCTGCTAACAATTAATAAATACTAACCCCCTCTTTAAAAGTGGGGACATATTATCTGCCAACCGCCTCTCTTCCCTCCCTCCCAAATAATATGACAACTGGATCTAGCAATGTAGCTTTTTCCAAGTTTATTTCATTGTCTTTGTATGTGCTGGTCGGCTGAAACTCTGTAATTGTTTTGTTTAGTTAAGCATGAAAAAAGTGGAGGGAAATGTTTTATTTGCATATTTGTAGAATTGTTTTCTTCTTTCCTCGAGTTGTTTGTGAGAACCTGGCATGGGGATTAATACACAAAAAAGTCGCACTAGTCCAATGGTTCCCAATTAGCTAAGTACTGCAGACCCCCTGTTTTTCAAAAGCCAAGCCATGGACGCCCTTCTTAGTGGGTAGAGAAATGAATGGGCAACCAGATGTAAAGCGAGGGAAAGAAACAATGAAAAAGAATGTTGTGGGCAGAGGAGTACCGGCAACAACCGTGCAAATCAAGGGTTGTGGGTTACTGTGTGCAAGAGTTCATCCCGTTACGCCCCCTTTTTCTGCCACTTCTGGGTTCATGGCAATGCATATCCATGGTCGTGCATGCTTTTAACATGCACAAAATGGTCGTTGCCTGCATACTGCCAGAGAAAAGCTGGCCTTCCCATTTAATCTATACACTTGAGTCTTGGGAGCCATATTCCCCCAGGGGTGACCTTCTGAAAGTCACATGCTACAGGTGGGCAGGGTGGGAGGCAAAAGGTGGGTGGGGCAACAAACAACTCTTACTTCTGCACAATTGGCTACATTCCAGCCACACACATGTCTTAAGACAGTGATGTCATTCATTCATTTATTCCAGGCATTTATTTACTACATATTATTCAGAATTTCTAAGTGGTGTACATAAAAGGTTAAAGACCATTGCTTTACTCAGAGTAGACCTACTGCAAGTAAGGAACCTAACTTAGTCATGTCTGTTGATTTAAATAGGTCTACTGTGATTAAAACATGACTAAACATTGAGGGACGCGGGTGGCGCTGTGGGTTAAACCACAGAGCCTCTTGGGCTTGCCGATCAGAAGGTTGGCAGTTCGAATCCCCACAACAGGGTGAGCTTCCGTTGCTCGGTCCCAGCTCCTGCCCACCTAGCAGTACGAAAGCACCTCAAAGTGCAAGTAGATAAATAGGTACCACTCCGGCGGGAAGGTAAACAGCGTTTTCGTGCGCTGTTCTGGTTCGCCAGAAGCGGCTTAGTCATGCTGGCCACATGACCCGGAAGCTGTACGCCGGCTCCTTCGGCCAATAAAGCGAGATGAGCGCCACAACCCCAGAGTCGGTCATGACTGGACCTAATGGTCAGGGGTCTCTTTACCTTTAAGCAGCACCCCATACAAAGAATAAGGCAAGTAAAGCTCATCACATCTACAATACTCCCATAATATAATTGAAATAATCACACTGCTGTTATTGGTTTTAAAAGGAATCATCAACACTTTTTAAAAAATAATAATTCCAGACATAATTCTTCAGAAATACCTGTGGCAGAAGGCTTCTCTTTTTTAAACAAGCAAACACCTGCCTTGGATGATGTATCCAGCCTCATTAGCAGCAAGCACTGCCAGCCTCTCTATGCTTGAAACGATATGCTGAGTTCTAAAGGAAGACGACTTGTTCTTTCATCATTGTGACTGATCAAACCAAGTGTAAGGGATAATTCCGCTTCTCATTCAAAGGTGAAATCACTGTGGAAATGTAATACAGGAGCGTTCTCCGTGAGATGTGCTATGGAATGTCGGGAGGGGCGGGAATCAAGGTGGGGCTGGCTGAGAACACAAGCGGAGAAACAGCTGATGCCTGGAAGAATATTACCAGTAATTTCCCAAAGATTCTCACGCAAAGATGGAAACCAAGGAGCAGCTGCTTCCAAGCACCACAGACCTCACAAAAGTATACTGAGAAGCTGAAAGAGGCTGCATGGATACCAAGAACACCATAAAACCCATAACACCTGTGAAAATCCTTCTTGTGTCTGCCATACACTATGGTTACCAGACATCCCTGTTTCCCGGGGACAGTCCCCGGATTCACTAATCTGTCCCCGGACAAAATCTGTTCCCGGAATGTCCCCGGATTTCATTTAGTGTCTCCGGATTTATATTTTAAGTGTTGTAGATTTATTAGTAGGGAATGAATGTTGCGTGATTGGTTCAACAGCACAAGACACATGATATGGGGACTTCTGGTGAGGCAAAATGGTGGATGCCACAGCAGTGAGCAGCTCCTGAAGGCAGCCAGAGCCAACTGTGCTACTAGGCTGGCTCTGGGCTGCTGAGACTGCTGCTGCCACCGCCACTGCCAAGGGGGCACCAGGGACACCCGCCACGTCAACTGGGGGAACTGCTCCCCCCGCCCCGTGACCCAAATCAAGCCGGGAGCGAGAGCACCTAGCCACCCAGCCGACTGCCCAGCAGAGCTCTGGGGGCAGGAAAACCCTGGAGCCGACAAAGTGAGAAGGAGAAGGAAGAGAGAGGAAGAGGAAGGAGAAAAAAGAGGGGAGCCCTGACCTTGCTGCACCGCTGAGGACGAGAGTTAGGAGAGCACTTGGAGGGCAAGACACACTTGAGGGAACAGCTACCTACCCTTTCCCTCACTCAAAAGAAGAAACTCACCTCAGAGTAGGCAGAGGTGGCATGGCTGCTCACAGCCAGTGGGTTGGAAGCGTCTTTCCTTTCTGGGGATCCATCACTGCCTCAAGGGGCTTTCTCTTTCGTGAGGAAAGTCCCCCACACTGGTCAGCTCCCTACCAGGATTATGGGACAGACAGGCTCAGAGCCCAGGGAGGAAAGCACCACCACGAGGTTGCCCTTTTATGCCTTACCAAAAGAGGAAGCATTTGCATAAAGTTTTCCAGGATGCAAATGCAAACATAACTGCTATAATTTAAGTAGAGATATAGAGTACAGTTCAGCATATCCAGGAAGACTGTGCCTGCTCCGTTTGCAGTCCAGATTCCGATTGCTGCTGGGCTTCTTCAAGCTCCCAACTCTCCCTTCAAGAGGCTTGGCTGTAATCAGAGGCTCTGAGCTTCAGTCGCACCATATTGAAACAAACAGTTGAGCTCCATTAGTCAAAAGCAGTGTCTGCTCTTACAGGAAGCCAGAGAATACCTTTGGCTCTCCATTGTGACAGGGGCGAGGGGAGGATGAGGAAGAGCTGGCATGGGCTTGGGCTGCTCTCAGCAGGGCTGTCCTCACCCTGGTCCTGCTCACAGGCATCTGAGGGAATTTTGCTTTCCTGAAATACTCATGGCATCATCCTTAATCTCCAGAGGGTATGGGGAGCTCATCACTTGCAGCCCAAGGTAGGAGTACCTGTATTTCCTGACCTCCTCAGCCAATGTAACCTGAAGCGTATGTAACCTGAGGTACCACTGTATATTACAACACTTCATCATCTGCCCATTTTTAAAAAAATGTAAAAGTAATAATTATGAATGGTGCAGGCAATTCAATCCACCCCTGTGAGCTTATATGTTTAGGCAGAGCAGTGTTACAGCTTCTAAACTGACATCCCTCTCCATTATTGGAACCATCACCATTCCAGCGTTTGAAGAAGAGTCTCTCCAAAGCAATTTGGATCAAATGGCTCTTTTTGCTGTTGGTGAGGCTCATACAGATTATATCCCTTCTGCTTCTGTGGATCTGTTCTGCCTGCTCTTGGAAGAGGACACTGAAATTGCTATGAAGTATCTATGAAAATATTATGAGGAAGCACTTGTCCCACTCAGAAAGTCCAGTCTTGCTCCAAGAACCAAATCACATGGTTTTATACCCTAAGGCAGCATAAAGGCCTTTCCAACCAGACTATCTGCCTTCATATGAGGAGGACGCATCACAGGCCATCCTAGTGACAAAGACAGTGCCTTTCTCCAGACTATTTTATGGTTGTCCACTAGATGGCAATACCGTATGAACTTCAACACTAACTGAACACTGTTTATTTAAACAGCCTGACATTTCAATTATAAAGAATCATAAGCAACCTTTCCATTTTAATATCCAATTCCAGTTGTATGCATGGGTCACTTCACTATAAGATACAGCAAGATTTAAGTTTCTAGTTATTTCAAAAACCGGAGCTTTGGAACTTCTGCTATTAATGGGAAGTGTTATTGAAATTCAGCTTTCTTCAATAGGGAAGCGTAAGTGTATGCCATGATTTGGTCTTTGCACAATAGAAGGAACTATAGTGCCTTATTCCATCTCTTGTAAAACACATTGCAACACTCTGTGGTGGGGTTTTGTTTTTGGTTTTGGTGAGGTTTTTTAAACCAATCAGTCTGGGGGAAAGGCAAAACACAACGTTTATTAGTGTCTCACATTTGCACTTCTGTGCCCTCTTAATCCTTCCTTATAATTACTCAGTGGATTTTCTGCTCCTGCCGGTGGCTAACTTGGATTGGTTAGGGACTTGCAGTTGAGACTCAATCTGATGTGCCCGGAAGCTGCTATAAAAGAGAGGCTCCCCCTAGCTCAGACAGTGGGTGCTGCTGAGGACAGCTCTCCAGATCTGTACAAGCGGCAGAAAAAAGGTGTTAAGCAGGACCAGAAGACCCATGAGATAAGGTGAGACAACTGCCTCAGACAACAGGATCCCCCAGGCAGTGTATCCTGATGTTAATCTTTCTCTGTCCCCCACCCTGCTTGTTCTTGTATAGATCTTCCCTCACCCCTTCTTCCTGGGCATCAATCTGGGGTCCTCCTCAGGCGCCAAAATGTCTCGGTCCAGTCCTGTGCCTTGCGCACCTTTCACAGCTGTTTTTCAAGGGTTCTGGTTCTAATTCTAGATGCGATCTCACCAGCTCCTTGTGAGGCTGGCAGAGAAGCTGCCTTTCTCAGCGACAGAGGCAGTCACACTTACGCATGATCACCTGTGCAATTTCTGCCACTGCTGCTCTCACTGTTGTCTGGCCTGCTTCGTGACACATGAACCAGCCTCGCTCAGCTCCAGACGCTTGGAATTGCCCGTGTTCTCGCTTGCCCTGTTTTGCACAAAATTGATTTGGCTCGTGCTCCTGTCTGAGCATGTTGGGAATATGTGTTACTAGCACCGGAGTGCCAAAGTAGAAAATGGTACCACAGCCATTTCATTGCCGATTTCATCCCAGATTTCAATGGAAAATTGAATATACGGTTCTGACTGAATTTATAGACCTACCTCACCTTGTCCTTTGATTTGCCCTTTCTTACAAAGGTTGGTTGGGGCTCCCTCCAATCACAACGGGAGATGGCTCCTCCTCAAGCTCTGCTTTGTGAAACATGATCCTTCTAACCTTTTGAAGCGAGGAGTGCCTGGCACTTGCAGGGTGAGATTATTTCAGCATAATTAAGAAAACGTGTCAGCGTGAGCCTGGCTGCTGGCTGCAGCCTGCAGCCTATGGGACTAAGCAAGCATGTCCCTGGCATCTAGGAAGTCCAGATGTCTTTATCTTCTTGGGCAATGAGTTAGATTCTGTCCAGATGGTGTCTTGATTGCTTGAAACTCAATTGATTGAATTAGTGGAGCTGCTATCTGTTCGGTAGCTTCGACGCTCAGGACTCCCATCCATTGTCATCGCATTAGACTTTGCTTGCCAAGTGCCTGGTGGGAGGGCCAATCACTAACTAACAACTCTGCAGCATTTCTAAGTGTGCGTATTTAACAACCGAGCCCTCGCCCGGAGAACGCCTTCATATGGTTCCTGCTGACCTTGATGTGGATGGGCAGATACATCTGGTGCTCGTGAAACAGGAGGCTCTCGCTGCCTGCTTTGCATTTCAGCCTCATTTAACCACATCCTCTGCACAAAACCCACAGCGCCGTGGCAGCACCTGCTATCAGGCCGCCACGCCAGGGATCCAATCGACAGCCACCAGACTATAAGGCATTTACAGCAACACTGCAGGAAGCATCTTTCAAGGATCGCAGACCAGAACTTGCCTTTTGGCCTTACAGTCAGGTTCTGTTTCTCTCAAGAGTTACAGAGCACAGAATTAAATGTCCCAGCAGTCAGATTACATTTCTTGTCGGAACAGGAGTAGTAGAGAACCGGTGGGCACAGACAAAAAGTCATTAATGCCCTCATTTCCCTTCTTACCGAAGCAGGAGGAGTTAGTGGAAAGAGCTCTCAGTCATAGACAAAGCATTAGCCACGGTCACATTGAACTGTGGCAGGCGGGGGGGGGGCAATACTGAGAAGAGGAGGAGGTTAAAGAAGAATTTGCACCTTGCAAGATCACACTATGAATACTTACTCCACAGATTGCTGAGAGAGATTGGGGAAAAAATAAAGAAGCAGGGAGGAGAGACTATTTCTTGACCAAAACCTATCTTAAGCATATTGATTTTTAACAAAAGCATTCGATATCAGCCTCGGAGAAGGCTGGTGCAGCATTGGGAGAAGCAGACAAATTAATCTATGCAATAAGATTTTTTTTTATGATGTAAGAATATGCCCACTAGGATTAGACAGGCGCTTCGGCAAATGGTCTGATTTAGTGACTGCATCAAGGCAAGGCTATTGGCAATCCCATTCCTCGGAGTAATTGAATGGGGTATGAAGTGGGCAACACAAAGCACCAAGGAGAGTGTAAAATGGGATAATGGGGGGGGGGGACTAAGAGACCTTGAACTTACTGATAAAATCACTTTGTTTTAAGTGCATCACGGACTGAAATGAGAATATGCCCTTGCCACAAGGGGACGAACAAAAGTTGGATTGAGAACGGAAACTGCTAAAACAAAATAGGTAATCTGTAGAAGACACAGAAGGGCACCTGAGATGGGGAGGAGGGAAAAGGCATTGCAATGTACTATTTGTGTGCAGGTTGAGAAAAGGAGCCCTGGTACCTTTTGGAATAGGGGGAAATCTATGTAGGCGGCTGCACATCTTCTCACCCCTGCATATTTACAGTCTCCCATGCTATCTACATACTAAAGAGGCAGCATCCTGGCTCTCCTTCACACATCAGCCCTATTCACAAGAGCAAAACAGCCCTAAAGGAAACAGGCTTTATGTGCAGCAGGAAGCGATTTTCTGTCTTGAGATTCACCCTGTGGAACGCCCTCCCATCAGATGTCAAGGAAATAAACTATCCGACTTTTAGAAGACACCTGAAGGCAGCCCTGTTTAGGGAAGTTTTTTATGTTTGAAGTTTTATTCTGTTTTTAATGTTCTGTTAAAAGTCGCCCAGAGTGGCTGAGGAAACCCAGCCATATGGGCAGGGTAGAAATAATAAATTTATTCTTATTCTTATTCTTGCTCTTATTCTTATTCCCTTTTCCATAAACTGCTTTGAACTAGTCCTGTGGAAGAACATATACATCCTTGAGCTGCCCCAATACAGTTATTAGCCCAAAATCAAGTAAAAAAAAAAGCTTGTTGTACTTAGCAAGTGGAACAAAGATGTCCTGCTCTGCTCCATGTGCCCCTCCCCCATTCCCTCTCAGGAACATGATCTTGCCCATCCATTTAGATCATTGGAAGGGTCCCTCATGCATCCACTACCACAAGGGGCTCCATGGGCACAGCCATTTTATTTCAGTCGTACTGCCCAAATTGTGGGATAACCTGCACTGAGTGACCTATTTTGGCTTCCATCTTGGCAGCTTTTTGATCCCACCTGAAAACTGCTTCTTCTTTCTTTTTTTTTTCTTTAAGTATCAATAAGCCTACTGCCTGGATAGTGTTTGGTATCATGGCTTGTTTTTGAAATGGTTGTATTCAATTGTTTTTAATAATTGAATTGTAAATCACTTTATTAGGCAGCTCATGTGAGCTGCAAAAACAGGTATAAAAGATTCAAAAGAAACACACACAAAAATAAATAAATAAATAAATAAATAAATAGCAAGGCTTCGGCTGGGGAGGGTGGGATATAAATAAATTATTATTATTATTATTATTATTATTATTATTATTATTATTATTAAACTGGTTGGACAGCATTTGGTCTGGGGTTGGTTCCCAGCAGTGGGATGAGATGACAAGTCTCCTTACATTGGTACTGGAATACTTGTCCTCAATCCTCTGAGTCACTGTTTCAGCACATCATCCCCCACAGATGCTGAGCTGTTTTGGGGGGTCCCTCACATGGCTGCACCCAACTTCAGATTTTTTTAAAAAAATGGTTCAGAGCCTGTGGATGCCTCCCTCTTGTGTAAGGAAGGTGCCATTTTGGCAGTATAATTGACAGCGGTAACCCCTAAATACTGGGAAAAGAAGAATGTTCCCAGCAAACGACACACATTTGATTTGGAAGGCTTCTGTGGCACCTAATTTGCTTCACTTGGAACGTTCCTCTGATGAAGCAAGCAGGGCTTTTTTTCAGCCGGAACTCAGTTTTGGCACCTCTCAGGTGGGCACCATTGCCATTATAAGAGAACAAGGTGAGTTCTGGCCCTCTTTTTTAAAAAAGAAAAGAAAAGAAAAATAGCACTGACACCAAGTTAACCTCAAAGACCAAACCCTCTTTTCACGTGCCTATTTCCTGACATTTGATGCAGAAGTGTTCAGACTGATGTTGCAAGGATTTAAGTGTGGGGCAGAAAAAAGGGAACCGAAAGGTTGGCTGCAGGGCCCATAAATGACTGGGCTTCAAGAGGAAACTTCTTTTTAGCTGTGACGGCCGTTTTGTCTCTCACATCTCCAGTTTAACAAAGCTTTCTAAACCTCCATTCTCGAAAATTATTTTTCATCTGACTTCCATTACTGCAGCTCGTCTGTGTGGAGAATCTAATAAACCCTCCTAATGGCCTGGTGCACGTTCTGCTGGGTTCTGATGGGCCTTTTAGATGTTAGCTGTGAAGTAACCAAGCCAGCAGATATGATGTGCACTGAGGTGAGTGATAACTTGTTTGTCTCTCTATTCGGGGAAAAGCGTCTTCAAGAGAGAATCAATAATTAATCTGTGGCAGTGAATACTTGCATGATAACATCAGGCTACTTCAAAGGGCTATGAAATTTGCAGTTGGTGGGGCAAAAGTATCAGGGACAATGCTGTGCCTTCGGAGCACATTCGCTAAAACCGGCCTCAGGCAGGAAAAATTTCTAGACCTCGAGGATCCTTTCTCGCTGAAAAGGGAAACAAATTAGCAGCGATAACCCTGTGCCATATTAATGTGGGACTTAATAAGGACCGTCCTATGCGTATCTACTTGGAAATATGTTTCTCGTTGTTTTAATGGCATTTATTCTCTTGTACTCGCAATTTTAGCCTTATAGCTATGCATTTTCACTGTGTTCAGTAGCACAGTGCTCCCTGGTGCATGGCAAGTTTATTTAGGATTCCAACCTATGAATGCAATCCTATATACAGTTCATAGAGTCAACTCCAGGGGGCCACGGGTGCTTGGGCACCCACAATAATATAATTGGGGAAGGGGGCTGGGCACCCACAAGTCAATGAGAAAAGCCGGCGTGAGGTAGCGGCACGGCCTGTGAAAGAGAAGCAGTTAAGTTCCTCCCTCAGCATCCAGCAAGCGAGGCCCCCTTTACTGGGGGGCTGGGCTGGGATGCAGAGACAGAGTTGATCTGCCTGCAAGTCTGAGCCCCTCCCCATGGAAAAGGGTGCCTTGCTGCTGTGGCAGAGCTTCATGCTCCAGCACCGGGGACGGAGAGCAGGTGAGGGCGTGGGGCGCGTCCCGGGGGCATGGCGCACCACCCATGGGGGTGTGGCGTGTGTCCTGGGAGCGTGGTGCACTGCCTGTGGGGGCATGGCGTCCAGTGCGGGGGGCAGCAGCAATGGCACCCCACCAAGATCATGGTCTGGGGGCAGTGCGCTCCCTCGCCCCTCCTCTTCCTCCGCCAGTGCCTTGCTGGCTGCAGAGAGGAGGAGGAGGAAGAGAAGCTGCTGTGCCACCGCCCCCCACAACTATGTGCAGGCATGTAATATCGCGTATCCACGTTGTAGGGGTGGGCAGCCACAATACTGAGGGTGAGATGGCGCCCCTGACACAGTAACTGGGAGCAGTGGCGTAGCGTAGGGGGTACAGGGGGGGGCCCGGCCGCACCGGGCACAACATCTGGGGGTTAGGGTTAGGGGGCGCAAATCCATGGGTTAGGAGGCGCAAATTACTTGCCTTGCCCCGGGTGCTGACAACCCACGCTATACCACTGACTGGGAGTGAGCCTCTTGCTGCCTATCGCACCAAAGATTCAGCCACATCTCCTGCAGGGAGGTCATACAGTGCAGCATATCAATAAGCGAAAGGACAAGTCTGAAAAATCTTGTCCTAAATTGTGTCTAAGAAGTTTTAAATGGACATGTAGACATGAGAGGCAATGACGGAGAACCCATTTTCGAGGTAGTGCACGTATTTTGCAGACTGAGCTCACATGGACATTTTACTAGGAGTTTTTTGGAACCAGAGGGGGTTGTAATGAAACAGACCACTGGTGCCTTTAATCTGTTTGCAGCAGGGCTTCCGAACAGGTGCTTTGTTTTATAAGCAGTTTAAATGTACCTAATTTCGGTAGAACTAGACCCTTTTTTTTTTTGCACACTTTATGCTGCAAGCAGTAACATCCTTGATAGATGTAGCAGAGGAGACAAGTCACAGTTGCATAGTAGGTAGGTTAATATTTCTTTCAGCTTTTCACCTTATCAAAGAACTACCTTTGCAAAAGCAATACTTCATTAGTGTATTTGAATGTGCTTTCAGAATTTGTTAAAAGAGGTGGCATTTTCTATACAGTAGCAGAAAAAAATGTCAGCATCCCCCCACTAGATAAAATAGCTACAGACTAAAAGGAGCACTAAAATTTGCATTTAACTTCCCCTTTTAATTATTCTAATGATTTTTCTCACTTTAATGTTTTAACCTGTTGCAATAGTTGTCACCTGGCACAGATCCCACTCCAGTTTCAAAGATAATTAGGAGTAACAGAACTAAGAATGGCCTCTGTATAGGGCCAAACTAGAATTGATCTTAATCACAATATTAGCATCCGCATAGGCTTTAAAAAAGAGAGAAAGAATATCAAACACCGGGAGCCTATCTGGACTAGGACTGTGGTGTTGTGGGGAGGGCTTCAGATGCTTATTCACACCATGTTCTCACTCTGAATAAGTATGTAGGTCCTTTATAGACCTAACAACAATGACAGCAGCTTTTAGCACACAAAGTTCAATACTAGAATTTGCACTTGAAGACGGCATTGTTTAGAAAAACATCCTTTCCAGGTCTGATTTGGGGAGTTTCCATTATGAGTATCATTGAGACCAGGGCAGTCCAACACATGGCCCAAGAGCCACATGTGGCCCTCAAGGCCTTTTTTGGTGCCCCTCAGAAACATTTGATGCTCCCCCTTGTTGTAATCTCATTGCTAATCAACAACATGCAGGGCTCAGTGGAGGCCAGCCAACCAGAAGGGTCTCTGAGGTGTACTTGCCTGGAGGCAGAATCAGCATCCGAAGTCAGGTTCAGTCCTAGGGTTGGGTGAACAGCAACCCATGTGGTCAGATGGTCTGGGGTCAGAAAATCCAAAGATCATGGGGTCAAGGGTCAAGACGAGCAGAAAGCAGCAATATAGGCCCAGGAACTACAAGTGTTGTTAGCAGCCTCTGACTGCTGCTGGAAGCTCTGCTTAAGGTGGCTGAAGCCAGCTGGTTCTCATCAGTGCCTTCTCTTCTGAGTCCTTGAAGGCTGATCAGCTGCAGGTGGAGTCACTCCACCTTCTCTCCCCTTCAGGCTGCTGTTCAGTAGGTGAAGCTGGCTCCTGGCCCATGACACCATCCAGCCCTGGCACTGTGTTCCCAAAGCTGCGTAAGGGTGGTGCTGGGCTTTGGGAAGGAGGAGTGAGGGCTCTGACAGGGTCCTAACAGGGTCCTCCAGCCTCCTTCGCAAATTCTAGTTAGCACTTTTTCAGCTTTGGGAAGGTGGGAGGGCCCTGCCAGAGGCTCACACCTGCTTCCCAAAGCCTGGTGCCTTGCTTATCCAGCTTTGGGAAGGCAACTCAAGGGCTGGCAAATGGGTGGGGGTCAAATTTTGGCCTCACTCCTGCAATGCAACAAGGCAGTGTGTGACCACGGGTTCTGTATCCAACTTTTTGTGACCAGCCTGGTTTGCCCTGATTTTGACAGTGCCAGTCACATAGCATTATATTGACTTTAATATCTTATGTCGTCTGCTGGTGTAGTCGCTTTCCCTCCCCCATATCCAGAGTTTCAGAAAGAAGAGTCCAGATCAAATTAAAAGTGACACTCAAAGCACAACCCTATGCCTTTCTATTCAGGAATCCCATTGCAGCCTCAGTCATTTGAAAGACCCCCTCTAACACTTTTTTAAGCCAACACAGCTGTGAAAAGATGCAGCCTGGAATGGACATTTTGGGAGAGGGTCCCTCTCATCACTTATCTGCAGGGCAGTTTTCTTACAGATATGAATAAAGCCTGTATCACCTTAGATAAAATATGAGCTGGTGTGGAGGTGCCAAAAACAGGGTCCAGAATGTGAGGAGAAATCCCCTCAGGTCTGCCTTCCTTTTATAGTTCTCAAAATTTGTAAGTTGTCTGACAATTAAAGAAGTCACCAGCATCACCCGGACTATTGCCTTTGATTTCAGATACAAACACCAGAGTTTCTGAAAACTACAAAAGGCCCTTGCTGATACTGATACTACAATAACAAAATAATTTGTGGCACAATACTTATACACAGAAGACGGAAGTGCCTGGCGTGCTCTGCTCCATGGGGTCAGGAAGAGTTGGACACGACTAAACGACTAAACAACAACTTATACACTTCGCCTTCCATGCAAAAATAAAAAGGAGATAGCATGTCAGATTCCCAGGCAGAGTCCATTTTTGGCATTGGTACAGATTCAGACCAATACAGAGATGGGACAATATTAGAAGTTTCAAATGAATTTTATTTATTTATTTACAAACCCCAATTACAAGAGATTGCATTCTGCCAACAGAGATGCACACATCTCTGTTGCATTAATGCATCTCTGTGCATCAATATGTGCGGATCCATAAAACTGTGTGTAATTTTTACAGCTTATTGCTAACAGAAGCTACAGTTGTGAAGATCTGGGACTGAAAGAGATTCCTGAGCAACTACCTAACATAACCCAAGTCCTTGATTTCAGCTTCAACTTCCTGTATTCCCTTCAGCAATCAACACTCAGCAAGCTGAAAGATCTGGTGTATTTAGACTTGACAAGGTATGCTAGATCTTTGTCCTCGCCTCTTTTTGTGCAAATTGGGACTTTCACTTCAACTTTTCAAGCAAGTGGTACTTGTGGTTACAGCCTCAAAGCTAGAACTCTCATCTACCCAAACCTGCTCCCACAAGCCATTGCACTGTGAATCGATACTTGTTAGAAAATTTTGTAGTTGTGGTAAACTGATGCCAGCCTTTAGACAGTCACAACCTGTGCAGTGCTATTACCTAATGTTATGCCATGTGCAGCCTAGAACTGACACCTAAAACTGCTGCCTGAAGTCCTATAATGCTATGCAAAATCACATGAAAGGCAAAACCAAACCCTACCCTACCAAGGCACACATATTACAAGACCAGAAATTCATAGAACTTGCTTCATTACCCCGCAGTAGAGTATTGAAAAAAGTCCTAGATGACAAACTCTGGGTGCATATTTTGTTTCTTGACTATATAAACTGACTGGCCTATCTTGCAAGGAAAGAGGAAATAGGATAAGGCCAGTGTCGGGAAATGGCACTGGTTTCTTCTAGGGAAATAGCAGTATTACTCACTGTATATCTCCTAAATCAGGCGGAACCCTTCTCTTACATTTCTGCTTGGTTTGCTTGCTGGGGTGAGAATTAAGCCCCCCACCCCCCACCCCGCTACACAGGCACTAATGGTTCATGCTTGAACAAACAGCAAACATACAAAACTTACTGCCCTGTACCTGCACTCAGAATTCTGTTTTTCATACAAATTGTGCTGCCAAAACCAAATGAAGAGGCAAGGAGAACAAACGCCTCAATTTCAGAGAATAGCTGAGGAGTGTGAAAAGCTGCTCTTCCAACAAAATTGCAAAAGCAAACGCTTTGGCACACTGGCATACCCTCCCCTGTATTATATGACTTACAAGGATTTATGCAAGTGGGTGCATTGGAATGTTCCTGGAACACAGTGCATGGCTACAGAAAGGTACAGCGGTTCATGCTCAGCCTGAAATTAGCAGAGACCCTCATTGATTAAAAACAGGCACACAACTTGGGTATCCATCCATGCACATCTGTTCATTGGAGTTTCTCCCTCTGCAGATCTGCTCCAGAGGGTTTGGGAACCCCTAGAACAGATTTAGGGCACACACGGGGGGAGGAGGAGAAAATGTTTCATTGTGCAAAGATAAATTATTGTGCTGACTGAATGAGAGACAATGAATTGCAGTGTTAATGTTCACTGCCTATTTAGGTTGGTGCAAAATATGATCCCATTTACAGCTGTGCCAGTTGTATTGTTCTCCTCTCATTAAAAATGTAAACAAAAGCAGGAAATCCATTTTTATTGTTTCCGTAGATGTATATTAGTAAGATAAGCATATACAGTTGTGGTGTTTGAATGCTAGACTTTTGTGTGTTTTTTGTTTTTTAAGGTGTCAAATTAACTGGGTATATGAGGATGCCTTCGGAAACAACGCTCACCTGGAGACAATCATCTTGACTGGAAACAATCTTCTGTTTCTGGCAGACAGAGCATTCTCTGGACCTCACTCTCTGAAACACCTTGACCTGACCCAAACAGGACTCCGTAGTTTATCATCCATCCCAATGCAGGGCCTGGGTAACTTGGAGACACTGATACTAAAAGACAACTACATCCAATCACTAGAGCTCCCATCACATTTTCCAACGAGGAACCTCAAATATTTGGATTTTCAGATGAACATAATACAAAGAATATCAGCTGAAGACATAAGGGTATTAAAGCGAGTCAGCAATCTGACTCTCATTCTTGCAGACAACGATATTATGCACATTGAGACCAAGGCTTTCAGTTCCATTTTTTTCTATACTTTGGATTTTGGTCATTGTGTTAATGTTTCGGTGATCCTGGAAGGGCTGCAGGATGCCAGTACTGTTGCTCTTCGACTTGGGAATTCTTTGGATAGAGATGCCCTTCCCATAACTCCCACCATGTTGCAGGGTATCTGCAACATCTCTGTTGACTACCTCTATCTGCCATATCGCCATTTCCTATACTTCTCAGCTGACACATTCCAGTGTTTGGCCAAACTCCAAAAGTTGGACATGGCCCACACAGACATCGGCGAACTACCCACTGGCCTGGTTCAGTTGAATTTCCTGAGGGAACTCAATCTCGACAAGAATAAATTTGAGCACCTTTGCAATATCAGGGCTTCTGCTTTCCCCAACCTCACCCATATTTCTCTCAGAGGGAATCTGAAAAGCTTGGATTTGGGATCTGGGTGCCTAGGGTCTTTGTCGAAACTGCAACACCTGGACTTGAGCAGATCTCAAATAGAAAGCGCCGACTGCTGCAGCAAGCCGCTCCGTGGCCTGAGCAGCTTGCAACACCTCAACCTGAGCTACAATAGCAAGTTCAGTTTCCACAATGCAGCGTTCAATGAAAGCATTAACCTGAAGGTTCTGGACCTCACTTCCACACAGATTCTCATCAACGCTTCTCAAGGACCCTTTTGCAACCTGCATCTTTTGCAGATTCTGAACCTTTCTTACTCTAAAATTGATCTCAATATCCCACACATTTTACAAGGTCTGGAGAATCTTATTGTCTTGAAGCTGAATGGAAATAACTTTGAATCCAAGACCATCCTGGAAGACAACCTCTTTCAGCAGGCACCCAATTTGGAAGTGTTAACGTTATCTTCCTGCAAATTGTCGGCTATACAAACCAAGGCATTTTCTAGCCTCAAGAAGTTAAAACACATGGACTTGAGCCACAACAATCTTATTGCATTCAATTCAGATGCATTTTCCAGCCTCAGAAACATATATCTCAATTTTGCCAACAATAGGATCCATATTATCCCACGTGATATGTTGACTAACCTATCTGGCCAGAGTGTAATCAATTTAAGTTACAATCCACTGGAATGCACCTGTTCCAATATTGGATTATTAACTTGGTACAAGCAAAACATAGATAAAATTGAAGACTCTGAAGAGACAGTGTGCTCAGAGCCCAAATCACTAGCAGGCTCTAAGCTCCTCTCTATAAATCTGTCCTGTGGGTTTAGCACTGCTCAAGTAGTATTGATTGCCTTTGTTACGATAGCAGTAATTGTAGTGACCTTCATTTTGATCATACGTTTTTTAAGGAAAAACTACCAACAGCTTTGAGTTCCTGGAGAAAGAAAAGATACAGAAGAGTAACAAAAGGCAACAAATTAGTAGGAAGATGCTTATAAGGGAATTTCACTTTCTAATTTTTGTTCCAGTTGTTGTTGACTGTACAGGCAGTCCTCGTTTTGCATGGGGGTTCCATTCTGAACCCATGCAATCAAAAGCCCACTCTGCTCCACCCCCAACCCCTTTTCATGACATCTTTATGATGTTTTGGGGCTGTTTTCAGGTTTGGTGCAGTGTGCATGTGTGTGATCGCGCATCATTCAGGTGCGCCTAAATCATGAGTTGCCTGTACTGCACTTGGTCAACTTGTTTTTGACATGAGATAACATGGCAAAGGAAATCACTGCAAAGTATGGAAATAAGAGAAAGCCAGAATTTTACTGTTTGGTCTTGCATTTTCCAGGTAGAATTCATTCTCAGTGCCATATAGGAGGCTAAAATTGACCACCTCACAGTGCACCAGGTCAGGGTAAAGTTGACAGTATCTTAACCTGAAAAATGTAAGGCAGTTGTTCTTTCCTAGGTGATCATTTTACACATGGCAAGGAAGACTCCTGCTAACTCCTGGACAAGAAAAAGCTTGAAAGTACTCTGTAGTACTTAGCCAAGGCTTCCATATTTGGAATAAAAATGCCACAATAATAAACAGCAAGGCAGTTCTCTTTTTCATTACTGTTTGTTTAATGTTTTCTCACAGGGGTTAAAGAGGGTAAATATTACACAGACAAATAAGGGCTAAACTGGATGTGGTGTGGCAGCCATATGTATTTTATTCCAGGACCTACCTAGATCCATCTATTTATTTGCTGCACAAAGGGAGTTAAACCCTCCCCATTTTACCCTGCCGAGTAGGGCCAGTACAAGAGATGGTTGTACTTGAGTTGCCACTCCATCACTCTTCCTCCCCTCCCCTGCTGGCGGTCGGGCCCCTCATGGACCTCTTTTTCTCTCTTCTTCCATTCTCTCCACCCGCCGCCCCCGCTTTGTTGCTGCTTTAGTAGAGGCCATGTTGAGTCTCTGTCTCCTCCTGCCCTGCTCTCCACCTCTCACGTCCACAGTCCTTTGTCCGATAGAGGAATTTAGTCTGCAGTCCTGCATTATCCCAGTTTGCTGTGGTTGCTATTTCATTCTTCTATATTTAGGCATCCTGTGGGGGCACCACAGCAAACCGCAGCAGTTCACCCCCCCACCCCCTTGAGGGTTCAAGAATGGTTCACGAGGGCAGAGCAAAACAAGTGTCCTGATATTAAGCATTCTAGCCGATTATACACATACCACTTTGTGTTTCAACTAAACGTTACTTCAAGCACGTAATAGGAAAGGAAACTCAGAAATGTCAAAACAATAGTGGCGATTTTTATATAGCCAAAACCATCACCTGGCATCCAAACAGGAAAAAACACCACTTTTTGTGGCCCATTGTCACTCGGTTATTTGGTCATTTATACCCTTTTCACACAAAGAAGGGGACTGTGGGGTTTCACTGCTAGCCTTGCCCCAAGGTTGTGCAGTTAGGTGTGGCTGTCTACAGGGAAAAGTCTCTGTGAGACCACTTCTACATGCACCAGTTTCCCCAAGTGTTCTGGAACCGAGAAAGTGTGGAAAGCCCAGGCATGTATGCTTTCCCCTGTTTAATGTGTGAACATGGTGGGGGGCCTGGGACCCAGGGCGCTGTTGCCCAACAGCAGCCTCTGGCTATCTGCAATGTGTTTTTATGGAGCAGTCAAGTAATTTCGTTGTCCCCGAAGGGCAATGACAATAAAGATATTATTATTATTATTATTATTATTATTATTATTATTATTATTATTATTATTATTATTATTATTATTATTATTTCCTCTTATGCAATTCACATGAGAAGGGAATATGTTTTATCAGTGGGACAAAAGGCTATGCTGTATGGACTCCTCCTTCCTTTTCTGCCTGTGCATTTATAGACCTATATTTGGTGAAAATTCAAGGAAGCCAGTTCAAGAAACAGACTCAATTCCCTTTCATGCTCAGTTTTATTTTAATGTTCTTCATAAGTATAAATAATTTTATTCAATACCCAAAGGTTAGGTCATCCATGTGGATTTCTTAAAGAAAATAAGACTGCAAACACTTTATTGCACAGATCCTAACTTTTTTTTTTTAATAATTTGATAATCTACAGTAGGAAGAACTACAAAGGGTCATTCTAATATACAACCAACACATAGACTGACAAAAGAGTACACACTAAAGAGGATCTCTAACAGTTCACTGTAAGGTAAACATCAAGAACAAGGAAACTACATGAATGCAAGCTTAGGTGCCACTACATTTCTAAAATAGGCGGGAAGTATTTGGCAGAAGTGATAAAGCACTATACAAAATATACATAAAAAGATACATTTGTAAACAAGAGAGCTAGGTGTGCTTTAAGGGAAACAAGTGGAAGGTTTTTTTAACTTGCAAGCAAATGTAAACTATGGGATAACTCCCAGATAGAAATGTCATGATTTTGGAGTGCATTAGTGTTTAATTATTTCAACCCCCAAAGCACAGATATAGGCTATAAATGCTAGAACCACTCACTTCAAAATGTTTCCCCCCAGTTGATTTTAATAATTCATGAGCACATGGAAAGAAAAAGAATATTCCATCACTGTATGGAAAATTACAGGGACTTGCTGGTAATTTTATTTTCTTAACAAGGGTTTCAAAAATGAACAAAATCCCAATTGGTTTACTCATTTTTCTCAGGAAAATGCATTTAGCATACTTGTAAATACCTTACAAGCAGCCAATTCATAATTGGGTTATGCTTGGGTAAATATAACTAGGGAAATGGTGTGCGGGGAGCGGGGAAAATGCCCTGAAGGAGGGTCAGCATTAAATGAGCTTTTGCAAGGAAATATAGAAGAAAAAAAGCACAATTGTTTTGTGGATCCCAGTCGTTTTAGCATACTTATCTGTGATAATCTTTCTGGAGTGTTGCTGTACATGTTTCCAAAAAACCAAATACTTTCCCTCCAAATTAAATCAGACAAATTCGACATATTCCACTATACACAAAATTCAAATAAGGCTTAGCAAAAAGTAAAAAGAACACCAACATTCTAGCACCAAAAAGCTCCAACAGCCCCCCGTTTTTCTACAAAAGAATGCCTTTTTCATTAAAAAAAATACATTTACTTCTTTTGCATACAAATAAAGATCACAATATGAAATGTATAGAGCTACTTAATGTACTTCAAGAAGAATGTTAAACCTAGGATGACTTGCTAAAAACAGCAAGATTAATCTACAACATAAGGCCCCAGCTAGGTATTAAAATGTTATCAGGTGTTTGATATATCATCTAGATACAATGCTGAAAAATGCCTCCACCACTTTTGTCATAAAATAGAAAAGAAAGCTGAACTGCTAAATGCTCAAATCTTCCTATCATGACAAAGATGATTCATTTGTGTACATGAAAATTGTTTCAACACTTTATGCCATGCACATCTGTATGTTCTTCATACCAGAAAGGCCTGGACAGAAATAAATGTGAGCTGAATCAAGACAGCAGGAACTAAGCTCACAAAGGTATTTTAGTCTAAAGCCCAGGATGAGATGAAAGAACACAGGGCAATTTCATATTACCAGAAAACTATATTGTGAATGGGATGGTGTACCCATGATAATGGAGACTTCTCTTTCCCAATCATGCACATAGTCTACACAAGAGGCAGAAATTGTGTACTGAAGAGCTCCAGTTTTAACTGGCAAAGTTAGCTCACTACAATAATACCAACCTTGCTGCTCTTAAATACAATTCTAAATTCACTGAAAGTCATTAGATTTATCACTTCTTCCATTTTAGAGTTGTGCACAGCTTTTTGAACAAGGAAAGAATGGAGCATCTTTCTTCTCCCTTCAGACCTATATATATTTGTGGGTTCCGTCTAGGCCCAAGTTTTAGTAATTCTGCTTCTTCTTAAATTATGGCAAACTAGTGGCAAAGCAACTATCATTAAAAAGATACAGTAAACAATGCAATCAGCAGCAAAGTAGAGACACTACATTCTAAACGATACACACTAGTAAGTATTTACAGATAATTTGTCGTCCCACCCCGCCCACAACCTGTCTCTCAAATTGTAAAAGTATTTTTGTACAAATACAATATGGTAACAGTTTAACCGGTTACATTTGGGAGGGAATTTTGAGGGGGAAGGAAATGAGTCCTTTCTTTACACACCCTGCTTAAGTGGCGCTGAATATTTTTTTCTGCAAGAAAATACTACACAGTGCTAAAGGTAAGACAAGACACTAGGTTTTCAACGAAGCAGTCCTATTTGCACGTCTTGCTATTGGGAGGGCTTTTTGTGAGGGCTGCTTCGGGAGGTGTCTTTTCCTCGCCTCGGCCGGGCAGAGTCTTTGTCGGCTGAAAGTGCATTGGGAGAGTCAGCTGGAGTCCCTGACTTTGGTAAATCTTTACCTACATTCGGTTTTCTCGCGGCAGAAGACTGAGGCAGACCGGGGTCTTTCCCCTTCATGTCCACAGCAGAGTGAGACCTCTCTTGGCTTTTGTGCTTCCCCGCCAAGTCTGAAGTGGGAATGTTCTCTTCCACAGGGGACGGAGTATAGTGCAAGCCCAACAGGGAAACACTTTTAGTCATTTCTGCCCTGCCGTCTGCTGAGGAAGAGCTGGCTTGCTTTTTCACTTCCCTGCTGCTCAGTGCAAGTGGCTCGGGCGACCCCAGGCTAGCCTTTGCTGAAGGCAGAACAGGGGCTTCCGGCCTAGATTCAGGGAAGCTGGGTGGGCACTCAAGCTGCTTTGAAGCTGCGCGACATGAACTCTGCAAAGCAGGGGTGGAGGAATGTTTTGCAGCATGCTGCTTGCTCCCCTCGGATAGCTGCTTTTGATTCATGTGCCCTTTTCCTTTTGTGTCTTGAAAGTTCTTCGCACCCGTGAATGCCTTTTCCACTGCTTTTCCTCTGGCATCACAGCTAAGAAGGGAAAGGTTAGGATCTGGCTTCCCATGGTCAGTTTGAAAATAAAGTGCATCGGTGCATTTCCCCCCTTCAGGGTGCATTTCCGCAGAGGTGGCCTGAATGTTCAGGCTCTTGTCGGCCGGTTTGCTCGACGAGGAGCCCTCTTTTACAGCGGACGATGTCTTGGGAGGCGTGTTCTGCTTGGTACGCATACTGAATGGCTTTTGATCAACAGGATCATTTAAACTTGCCATCTCTTGCCTCTGAAAATGCTTAGCGCCATCTGGGGCTGCTGCCGCTGCCTGCTTTTTATTGGAGGATTTAAGCTGTTTTTCAGGCAAGGTGCTATTGATGTGGATTGAGGGTTCTGACCCACATTCTATGACCAGATGCCTTTCTGCCTGCATTTGCTCATTATTTAGCTTTCTCCGAGAGCTTGGAGGGTGTGAAAAAGAATCCAGTGCAGACTTATTGATGTTTTTCCCCTCCTTCACAGAGCTGGCCAAAGCATGAGGGCCAGTTTCTTTTTCTTTTACATTTGTAGCTATTTGCTTTTGTGTCTGTTTTTCAGAATGTTTCAATTTCGAGAAACAAGTGTCAGGAACTGGTCTAGATTTAACAGTGCTATTTTCCATGTATGTTGCAGGTCTCATATTATCTTTAATGCTGCAGCAACCAGGAGCATCCACTGCACAGGGCCTGTTTAATAATTCTTTTGCAGCGAGAAGATCAGAATTGCTACCTTGTTGCCTAGAAGCAATGCTGGCCTCTTTGTTACCAGCTGGAGGCTCCGCATTTTTGGGCTGCTTCTGTTCTTTTTCCCCCTGGTCCGTTTGCATGGTTACACCAGCCAGAAGTGATGCTTCAGGCTTGGAACATCCACTTGCTTTCTGCAGGCCCAACTCATTTGCTGAATAGTCTCTAGTGGTGTTATCATCCTCTTTTACCGATGGCTTGAGCACATCTTTGAACTTTGTTTTCGAGCTTGCTATTTGTACTTTTGCTATTCCACGTATTTGCTGCTGAGCAGCTGAATCAAAGGAATACCTCTGAATGCGTTTTGCATCCTGATTCGGTGACACGTCTGTAACAGATTTCTTTGATGGAGAAACCTCAACTGCCTTAGGCTTCTCTGGAAGGATGCTCTCACTTGGCTGAGGCCTTGTGTGGTTGTCTGGTCCTTCTTTGTAGGTTTTCTTCTCCTTCCGTTTGGCTTTCTCGGGATTTCCCTGTGCATGGGCAGATTTGCAACTCGTCAAGGTGGAACTCTGGTTTTGGGAACTGCTGGATTTAGCCTCATGTGCTGAAAGCTGAATAACCTCTTTCTTTTGATTAATCACCTTTACAGAGGGGTCACATTTAGCACTGAAATTGGAAAGTGTCTTTTCTGACTGCTGTTCAGTGGTCACAGGCATTGCTGGTGAGCTCTGAGTACTTTTATTTGGCTTTGGAGACTGGAACTTTAGCAGATTAGACTCATAAGGAGTGGACTGTTGAAAGGCTGGTGGCTGCACTTTCTGACAAGACGGCTCAACCTTTACACTGATGCCTCCTTGGACATCATTTTTGGCATTTTGGCCCCCTGCAACTGCACATGAAGACACTTCTGTCTTTGAAGATTGTGGCCCAGAAATTAAAGCAATATCTAAGGTTCCTTCAATTGGCTTCAAGCAGGACACAGACCTCCCTTCTAACTTATATTCTGAAGGACTCTTTCGGACAGGTGACTCTGTGGAAATCAAGGCTGATTTCTCCACACCACCTTCTGTTCGGCCAGTCAATCCTTTGAGAGGAATGAAAGGAACGGAGTTAATCTGAGTGGCATGAGGACTGCTAATAAATGATCGGCTTTCAGTCACCGAGGTGGAATCTTGCAGCATGTTTATAGGTCTGACTGCACTCAGCTGATGGCATTCATGTACACTTGGTGTCAGTTTGGACTTTAGCACTGGACAGGAGTTGTCATCTTTTTCTTCAAAGGACATTTTCTTCCGGAGATAATCAATATTTGCAAGCTTACTATCTAATCTTTCAAATTTGACAGGTTCTTTTGTCGGTGCAGTTTTATCTACATTTTCTCCTTTCCCATTCGGCATCTTGTCAGATGAGTGAGGCAGAACATTTTGCAATGTACATGGAGGGGGGATTCTTTTGAAGTCATAAGACAAATGACTGAGCTCATTAAGCGGAGGCCCATGACATGGTGTGTGCGCATCCAAAGCAGTACAATCATTTGATCTCATGCTTGCATTCTTCTGAAGGGTGTCTTTTAGCATGCCACCTACTGACTCTGTCTCCAGAGCTGCAATTTTAGCTTCAAAGTGGTTTGATCTTTCCAAAGCTTTCTGAAATGCTTTTTTGCCATCTCTCTCTTCTAAGCATGAGGCAACTGGGTTTTCTGATTCACCACAAATTTCATGTACGGTGCTTGCTTTCTGAAAATATTCCTGTTTCTCTGCCAGATCTTGCTTCTTCACAACTATCTTAACCTTTAATTTTTCTTTATCCAGCTCATCAACAGATTCTTGCCTGCCCAACTTCCTGGAAATGGGACGTTTCAAGCAGCCTTGTTCAGCAGGTCTCACTCGTGTGAGTGATGGCACATCAGAAACATTCTCCTCCAGGCTCTGGAGGGTTGTATCCCGTTGAGATACCTCTCTATTAACTTCTTCCTGAGTTACTTCCAGGCTGTGCTTGCGAGAGCACAAGTGTTTCTTGTCAGTGCCATAAGAAGGGGCAAGTTTCTCTTCTGACTGAACCCTCTTGAGCAAAGGAGACCTTGGTGGTTCTGCACTCTTAGGCCTCACTATGTGTCTGACAATAGTGGGAGGAGAGTGCATTTTTGTAGGGAAAGCCTGAGCTATTTTTGTGTTTCCAATTGAATGCCCCAGTAAAGGTGATGGAGACCGCTGAGGAGATGTTGGTTGAGGTGTTGGAGAAGGCGTCCGTGCCAAAGGAGAGAGAGGAATGCTGCCAGCTGATTTGCGTCTTCCTGACCTGTATCTTTGCCCACCGAGCTTGGGCCCCAAACCATGAAGTGTGCTGGGCCTAATATGCCCAGAACCAGCTGGAGAATTGGGTGCACTTGAACTTGGAGAGCTACTCTGTGAAGAATTTGTACCTGGAAGAGAAACAAATAGAACTGCACTAGAACCTTCAATCAATGCTTGTCAATAAGCTATAAAAGATGTTGTTTCTATACAGACAAGAAGAAAATAATAATCAAACCCAATATGGCTTGAAAATTACTGGCTTTCAAAGGTCAAATCTCTATAGCTTTTTCATACTCCTTGCCTGCATTTCCACTTGAAGTTTAAATTAACTGAACTTGGCCTACTTTCTGGATTTTCTAAGAGGACTCTGCTATATGGTCTAATACTAGCCGCCTGAGCTGATATGAATATAGAGTGAACACAAGCCACTCTCTATATATGGCTGAATAATATAAGCAGCTCTTTCAGAAACTTTTAATAGTGTGATTAGCTGGGGTTTTGGACTACTGAGGGAGAGCATCAACCCAGAGGCCACCTGAAACATGCTCTGGGAAGTGAAGCAAAAAAAGAAATACAGAATAGATGATATAATGAAAACTGCACTGCAGCAATATTTGCTGGCTTAAGAATTTTTTTTATATTTTTCCTCTAGTTCAAGAATTCACAGGAATTCTCAAAGTTGGTTGTTTTGTTTCGGCCTTTTTCTTTTGGAAGAAAGGAAGTGGCTGTGAAAGCCTGCTCGTGTGTGAGCATCTGAGTGCAGCCACAAGTTGGCTCTTGGGTTTCATTAGATAATCCCGCTTTCCTTTCATTGGGTATCTATTGTCAGGCATCAGAGGAACCAACCTTAACAGCAGCTTGCCAGGAACAGATAAGACAAGGAAAAGTCCTTACCATCTGCTTTTTATTCAATATTTACAGAGAGTGGCTTGGGAATGCAGCCTCTTGGAATAATGGCGTTGTCCTGAGTGAGTCTCCACCCCTTCCCTCTCTCTCGTGCGCCATCGCTACAGGTGCTGAAAAGTGCCCTCTGCCTTTGAGCTCTTTGCTCTCCTACTTTCAATGCTCGCCGGGTTTTGGTAAGGGGGGTTCTGAAATGCTTTCTAAAGACACTGTCTCTGTCAGCTGTCGTCCCCCCTAGTGCTTCTTCTTCCTCCCTCTCTTCACCCATTATTTCCCAGCTTTCCCCCTCATCTGTCTCTGAGCTGTATTTTCCCTCAAACCCCTGTTGTTATTCTGAGCTGTCTTCTTCTTCTCTGGAAGGGTCAGGCTGGGGAGGCAGTCTCCACCATTCCTCCTCTGCCAAGTCCCTGACATCCATACTCACCTGAGGGGAAATCGGGGGTGGAGCGGAGGCTGGGTGTTGGTGAGCGGGGAGACAAGCTGTGAGTTGGAGAACCAGGTAAGCTCTCCCCTGATGAGAGAGATCGGTTCAGGCAGGAGAAACTCCGACTAGTATGAAGGAGGGGCGAAGGCTGCTTAGCCAGCTTTTTGAAGAGAGATCTTCTCCTAATGTGAAGACAAGAGCTCTTCTGTAAAACACGCTCCCAACAACACGGCAAAAGCAGGCTGTCATAGTACCATCTCAGTGATAACAACATTTCATTTACCCACAAGGAGTGAAAAAACATGATACGACTACCAAGGTTTTAGGCAACACTGCAGCCAAAGTTTTAGAACCGCAGTTGCGTAAACTCTACAAACTCAGATCTTGTGGTATTAGAAATGTGGAATAGAGCTCTGATTTGTACCATGTGGCTTTTAATGCAAAAATTATTTAAATAATAAATTAAAAGAAAAGAAAAAAGTTGTCACTGTTGCAGGTGACCACAGAATTTAAAAATAAACCTAACCCCCAAATTTTAAGTTCTGAAAAACTCATCACAGTTTCATTTCATTTATGGAACACTTCCTATGAAATATCTCAGTGCAGTTTCACAATACAAAACAGAACAATATACAATTGTAAGGTTCTAATTATGTGTCATGTTCTCTGGCCACAACCCCACCTTCATGCCACAGGAGCCACTGGTTACGGAACAGGACTTTACATCGGGGTTGAGAACGTTTTTGACTCTGTGGGCTGGGTCCTTTTCTGGCTCCACCCTATGGGTCAACTTTGAGGTGGTGGACAGGACAACCCATGTGAAATGTCATTCACATGACATAATTATAATGTCTAAAAAATTATGCATCTTCTTGTTTTGACTGATCTATCCATATAATTTAAGGAAATGTATGGTTAGTTTGTTTTGTAATTTATTGATCTCTTAAATTAAAAAAGCATCCCTTGTGCAGTGATTCCCACCTGACAACTAGCTAGCTGTTGGGTGCTTGGGAACCACTGTGCAAAGTGGTAAAAAGGGTTTTCAGCCAAAGGGCTGTCAGGTAGGGAGTGCTGCACAGAAGAGATGCTTTCTGTTGGCATTGGCTACCTGAACAAGTTCCCTGCAGGCATTGGCTATACTGCCTATCAGCTGGTGGGTGGGAGACCCAAAGGCTGCTTTCTCTTGCCAGTACACAGTTGAGAAGCATACTTTAAGGCTCCCAGTTGTGCACTGACATCAGGTTTGGGACAGGTAGAGAGGAGTGCTATAGGGAAAGTGCCACATGAGATGAATCTGAATATCTGGCAGGCCAAGCTTGGCCCACTGGCTGGAGGATGCCCACCCTGCTTTGAATGAACAGACAGCTTCTCAAGGGGAAAGGCACTAACAGGAGGCATCTTGCTAATAAGACTTCAGGATGCTGCTGAGACAACAGGAGTTCTAGTCAACACTTGGAACAGGTAACTCTTCAGAATCCTGAGCAGTTTTGCCTTGCCCTCTCTTGGAACTGGCAGCACCAACCTGAACTGAACTACTGGGTTTGACTTACTACTAAACTTGATTGGACCACTGGACTTGCCTTCATATTTGAGATGAAATGACCGCTTACCCTATTCTGTGTGAGTGGCGACTGCAGTCCCTTGTGGGTCTGCCACTATCGCCGGGCAGTCAGGGGTCAGGTAGCTGTTAAAATCCACCCTGGATGGCTGCATGGCAAGGCAAGGCAGGACTGCCTGCCAAAACCCCAGTTTTGAATCAGCCAATCAGGGGTCCTCAAGCAGGCAAATCCTTGCCAGTGGACCCCGAGCCAGAAGTTTCCATGCCAGTCCACCAGCGATGCATAAAAGCCAACTGCACCGGGCACATCCAGCACAGTTGGCAAACCCTCCCTCCCTCTTATGCTACTGTAATTTTCTTGTTTTGCATTCTAGGCCACTTGGTGTTACAATCAATCTAACCATATTTTGCTTTCTTGGTTGCTTGTTTTAACCACGTTTTGCCTTTTGTATTACCTGACCTTGCTATGGTTACCAATGGTTGCCATATTCAGAGCCAGGAAGGAATTTGCCTGCAAACAGATTAGCCTCGTTTGCAAGTTTTGCCTCACCCACAGCAAAAACTTTCAGCAGTTAAGGCATTGGGTGGAATACTACTCATCAAGATTTAGGGTGAATTGATGCACCACCTGGATCCGAACCAGTGGCATATTCCAGGAACCCCGTTAGAGGGGTCTTGCTGGGAATCTCTGTCCAGAAGCCAAGTGTGGGGCAGACAGGCCATAGAGCTTCCAGAGGCAGCCTTAGGATGGCCTTCACGGTAGACTGGCGTCTTGCGGAGGCCATAATCCTTGGTGCAACCCTGAAAAGTTTCAGCCCCCTGGCAGGATGCTGAAGTGGATATACACACAATGCCTGAGCCAAAATCCACCTACATCCGGAATCAATAAAATTGCAGAATGTTGTCTGCCTGAGTTTGTTCATTATACACTAGCTGTAGCCATGCAAGGGGAGGGGTGGTGGTGCGACTGGCACCACAACACCTTCCTCTTAATAGCAAAGAAAACAAACTTCAATTTATTCTGTATTAAGCAACCACAACTTACCTTTCCAAACTCTCCTTCTTTTTTGTTTTCTTACTCCGTCTAACCATTCGGCCCCTATAGCTATTTCTTCTAGCTGGTCCTGTTTTTATTGAAGTATTCTCAAAGGCTGTTGTAGTAATTGACACTTTATTGCCACTCTGTCAAGTAAGAATTTTCAAGGCGTAAGTTGTTACTGAACCATATTCTTCCAAACAGTACAGCAGATCAGGAGATGTGCACCATTACATAGTTAGGAAGAAAGTTTCCTCTTACATCAATATCACCAGCAATCATTGATCTTTACTGGTCCCACCTACCCGAGTCATCCTCTTATTATACCAGTCCTTGCTTACGGGGCTTTTGGAGGGAACATTTTCATCACCCCTCCACTTTGACAGCACCATGTTATAATCTGGATGATGTGGTAATATATAGTGGAGTTCATAGGTGGAAGAGTATGTCATAGGTCAACAAGCTAACTACTACTGCTTATTAATACAGCACTGAGCCCGTGATTTCACTGAGCTAGGCAATTCCAAGTCCAGATCTGTAGAGTGAGCAATTCTTCTTTCTGCTGTTATCTTCCACTTAAGTTTTACATTAGAAGTGAAGTCAGCTGTAGAACTCTAAGAGATCAAGAGGGGAACTGAAAAATGGTGGGCAAGATCCAAACAACTGCACAACCAGTAACAGACAACAAAGGGAGCTTTGAACTTGTACAGCAGTCCCACTTGCTGCGTGACAAATCTCTTTTGAAACTGAGGGGGCTGGTGGTGGTGGTGAGGATCTGCTCTTCAAAGATAAGAAGTCAAATTCCACTGGGCATGGCCAAGATCTTTGTATTTTTCAAACATGCTCAACTGTTTATAATTTAGTATTTTGTTTTAGGAGGAAAGCAGTGCATGTCTTCTTCATGGACCAATCAAGCTCAAAAGGACTGAATCCTGCGATTGTGTCATTGAATGGCTACTGGCTGAAAACATTTGGCTTCAGCAGAACTCTGGCTCCAATGTCAGATGCACCACTGCGGACATGCATTGAGCTCTGTACAATTTTGCTTTCAGAGTGCTACCAGAACTGCTCAATTACATCCATGAGGTGGCAGGGTTGTATAGTTCATTTGATAATGAAAGGCCAAAATTGCTTGCATTCACCTCTGAGCTATATGCCACTTTTTAAATGAGTCAAATCAGGGTCCATTGAACAGTATAGTCTGGTTTTGTGGCTTGAGTTTCAATTGTTACAATTTAAAGATGTGGATTCACTTGTGAGCTTGATTTTTCAGGGCTTACCACATTTACCAGGGAGGCACTGTTCAAGCTGAGTTTAAAGGTAAAGGGACCCCTGAGCATAAGTCCACTTGCAGACAACTCTAGGGTTGCGCACTCATCTCATTTTACCGGCCGAGGGAGCCGGCGTGTGTCCGCAGACAGCTTCTGGGTCATGTGGACAGCATGACTAAGCCGCTTCTGGCGAACCAGAGCAGTGCACGGAAACGCCATTTACCTTCCCACTGGAGTGGTACCTATTTATCTACTTGCACTTTGATGTGTTTTTGAACTGCTAGGTGGGAAGGAGCAGGGACCGAGCAACGGGAGCTCACCCTGTTGCGGGGATTTGAATCGCCAACCTTCTGATCAGCAAGCCCTAGGCTCAGTGGTTTAGACCACAGTGCAACCCGCGTCCCTTCAAGCTGAGTTTAGGAGGTTATAAATGCTTTGTTAGCAAAGAATGTAGTTCTAGCCACCTTGAAGGAAGTGGTTGTAAGTCTCCTTGGACCGCAAAGGATTTTATCAACACCTGGCTGGTTTCTAATGTTAGGCAAAGTGCTGGAATATAATAATAATAATAATTTATTATTTATACCCCGCCCATCTGGCTGAGTTTCCCCAGCCACTCTGGGCTGCTCCCAATCAGTGTTAAAAACACTGTGGTTCTGGGTCACCTCCAAGCACAGTCAAATCAAACTGATTATCTAGATCCATGTCAATCTGGATTCTAGCCCAAATCTGGAAGTGAAACTACAGTGGTGCCCTGCAAGACGAAATTAATTCGTTCCGCAATTTTTGTTGTTTAGCGAATTTTTCATCTTGCGAAGCACGAAATCCCATAGGAATGCATTGAAAATCAATTAATGCGTTCCTATGGTCAAAAAAAGTCCAAACAAAGCCAAATTTGGTACAACAACAGTTTATTAACTGCTCTTTAAAGTCACACATACTGTAAAGAGCAGTTCAAAAATTTAAGGGAAAATAAATTAACTTTATAAACAAAACATGTCTTTGTTTTTAGTCAAAGAAAAAAAAGTCGCGAGACGTTTTCGTCTTGCGAAGCAAGCCCATAGGGGAAATTCGTCTTGCGAGGCAAATCGCGAACGGAAAAACCTTTCGTCTAGCGAGTTTTTTGTCTTGCGAGGCATTCTTCTTGCGGGGCACCACTGTACTTTGCTTGCCTTGATGGATGACCAGTACAAAGAAACTGACAGACGGAAAGCAAGTATATATTATATATGAAGAACCCTGCCTATAAGCTTAGAATCCAAGCAGTGGCAGACCCAAATATGCTGTTGTGCTTTCTGGGTAATATAGACTATACACTAGTAAGACAGAAGGACATATTCACTTATTTGGAGAACAGAGAGTTAAAATTAAAATCTCACTCCCATGTGGGTAGGGGGGAGAGAGAGAATTAGTCGCATGCTCAAGTATGCATGTAGGCCCGTTCTCTTTCACCACCTGCTGGATTGATGCTGCATCTGAGTAAACTATTTGCTGCAAGCAACTATGACAATTACTGAAAAGAATGGCTATCAAAGTTGTACATGGTGACAAAACTGGAGAGGCCAGGTCCTCATACTACACTTTAAAATAAAAAAATTAAAAACCCTCAGTGAATTTGCTGCAGCATGCCTTGAATCACCTAGCCTTTCTAAATGACAAAAACAGAGTTATATACAGGGTGCACTTGATAGAAACATGGAAAGGACTAGAGTGCAATTGAAAGGGCCAGCTGCTGAACACCCGCTTTAATACAGTAGTGACATTTGTTAGCTGTTATCAGAAAGACTGAATGAGGATGAAATAGGATTACACAGTTCAGAGAATTGATAATTGCAAGAAGTGCTTCATTTTATATCATTACACTTGTGCTATTTTTCTATTCATTGACTTGGGAATGCATCTTCACCTACACTGCATGTCCCGTCTCTGTGTGGGGAGCATTCAGGCTTCAGCTTTATTATGTTTAAGTGGTTCTATTAATCCGTAGGCTTTTAGCAATTTTCCACTTGACTAGCCAAATATATGTGGTTCAAAACCACCACCAAAGGAGGGTTGTGATAACTGAGTTATTTATAGGTTCTGAGAGCTCCTCTAGCTTCAAATAAGAGATGAATATGAAAGACATACCAAATATTGCAGTGGAATTCTTTGATGCCTTTATGCTCCATTTAAAATAACAGCCAGCTAACACAAAAATATGTTTATAAATTACTTAAATGCTAGGTTGCCTTAAATTTAGATTCATGATTTTAAGTGCCAAATGGGCAGTGCTGGGATATAGGATATGATAAGGTTGTGTTCAAAATATTCCAATGGGGATCTGGTCTGCACCGAACCTGTGGCTGCATCTTATTGCTCTCACTGTAGTCAACTTGGTGAGCCCTGGATAAATCAGCTTTAAGGCTGGATAAGCACGAGTTGCTAATAGCTACTAAGTTTCAGCCTCCAGAAGGAAAGGCATCTATTGAATGAATGGTATGCACCAGGTTTCTTGTACAAAACTTTAAAAAATATAAATAAATAAATACTGTACCTTTAATAACAGTTCTATGACTTCAGTATGAACAAGGCCATGCACTGGTTCTCCGTTGATATGTGTGATGAGGTCACCAGCTTTCAATCCAGCATGATAAGCCGAACTTCCTTCTTCAACATTCTAGAAAGCAAAGAGAGGTATTTCTGAACCAGAAATCTTATTGGAATTATATGATTTTGTCTAAGTTAAGGATAATGTAAATTGAGTGTGTAATGGGCAGGTGTAAAAAATAAAATTATTTTAGAATTTCGTTTTGGTGTCCAGGTAAGATGGAAAATGGAACTTGAAAATGGATTAGAGAAGCCAATGGATGTTGGGCTAAGCAAATCAAGTGGCTCAGCTGCAAGCAGCAGACTGTGATGCAATTAACTTTTTTGGATATGGACATATATCTGAGTTAAGAGAGCACTTAACAGATGCACAGAAAATTCTAAAATTGGTCTAGGTCTAGAATGGCATATAATGAACATACTGCCCTCTACAAGGCGACCCAGATAGCTTGTTAGAATGCCAGCATGTTGGGCCATTTTCATCGGATGTAGACTTGAAACAACAAACATAAGCCTTACCCAGACAATATGCTGTACTGTGTAGATGTCGCTATCACCCACATACACTCTGATTGCGCGGATAGTAAATCCATACTTCTTGCCTGAAGTGTGAATTATGACAGGCTGATGAGGACTTGCAGAAGCAGCTGAAGAATCACGGCTAGGTGAAGAATCTCTAGAAGACGAAGGATCTGAAGACACGGAATGGGGGGACATTGGACTTCCCAAAGGGGACACACCAAATATATCTGGAACAAATGGTCCTCTATATAAGTTTACATTCTGAATTTATGTTCATACATCCTACATATGTAGACTAGAAAACTAAGCAGATGCTTAAAAAAATAATTCTCTCCCCCGCAAATCTAGATAAATTTCCAAAACATTTACAATACAGTGGTGCCTTGATTTACGAACCTAATCTGTTCTGGAAGTCCATTCTTAAACCAAAGCGTTCTTAAACCAAGGTGTGCTTTCCCATAGCAGTGGGGGACTCAATTTACAATAGAACACACTCAACAGGAAGTGAAACATGTTCTTATTCCAAGGTAAAGTTCACAAACCAAAACACCTACTTCCAGGTTTGCAGCGTTCTTAATCCAAGTTGTTCATAAACTAAGCTGTTCTTAAACCAAGGTACCACTGTATGTATATTTTGCTGGGTTGGAATTTTTAAAAACTGAATGAATGATCTAAAGGTGCATTTACATTAAAATTTCCTGTTCTTTTTCCAGGGAGATCCCTACATATACAAATTATTATTCTCCTATTTACACACAAAAAAAAATTAATTATTTTAAAAATAAGACTTCAAATTAAATACCTAGCAAAGCTGCACTAATATCACATTGCATGAAGAGGAAAGGGGTATATACATGCATATACAAGCATCAATTTAATAGTTATAATCATAATCTCTACCTCCTGGAATCATAAGGGATAGAGCACTGGCCGAGAGGGACTTTGTGACTTTTCCAGAGATTTTCTTTTTCTCTGTTGTTTCTAATCGCTGACGAGCCATATGAGATGCTTGCTCATTGGAAGGCTTTGAGGAATTATCAGTGCTGTCCACACACTCACTTCTTCCATTTATCTGATCCAAGTGCTCTGAAAAACTTCCAACTGCACAAAAGAAAAGAACCATCAAACTGAAGGAAGGAACAAACCAAGAGGTTGGGGCAGAATCAAACAACACTGTAAAACAATCTCATTTCTAGAAGCATATGCATACACTAAAATGTTATGGCCACTATTGACTTAATTGTTAGCCATGTCTAGGGATCAGGAGTGAGCCAAAACAATGGTCTCTCCTTCCCCTTCCATGCACTAAACTCCCCATATTTGTGGAAATCTACAACTTTAGACTTTGAATAAATATACTTGATAAGGAAAGGAGTGAACAGCTAAGATGTCCTGCACAATTTATACTGTCATGTATGTGTTTATGCAAGACTTATACAACTAAAAATATAATAATTTAACAATCAACAAAATGTATCCTACTCTTTTATGTGAAGTGTCTATTCCTAGGTTAGGTGATTTACGCTGTCATCGGTGACAATTGTAGCTGATGAATCAATGATCCATAAATATTTTTTTATAAGCAAAAAATTGATCACTAGGCAAATGAGATAGCCTGCACTGACAATGGCCATGTTCGCACATCATACTTACCAAATCACGCCTTAACATAAACATGCTAGCTCCTGAAGAGGAGATTGCATCCAATGTGCTCCTTTCAAGAGGTTTTGGCTCAATGTGGCACCTAACCCAAGGTTTGGCTTAGCATGCTTAAGGTCTATCTTTCTTGCCAATAAGCTGGAGCCAAGGTTTGTTCTACAGGCTGAAGTTTCTGAAATATCATTACTGCAGTGTGCTATAGATGGGGATGCCTTTGAAGATGGTTCAGAAACTGCAGCTGGTGCAGAATTCAGCAGCCAGGTTGCTTCCTGGAGCAAGATGTTCTGAGCACATAACACCAACCTTAGCCCAACAGCACTGGCTTCCAATTAATTTCCAGGCTTAATTAAAATGCTAGATTTGAGCTATAAAGCCTTATGTGGCTCAGGAACCCAATACAGTGGTACCTCTGGTTAAGAACTTAATTCGTTCTGGAGGTCCACTCTTAACCAGAAACTGTTCTTAACCTGAGGTACCACTTTAGCTAATGGGGCCTCCCGCTGCCGCCGCCACGCGATTTCTGTTCTCATCCTGAAGCAAAGTTCTTAACCTGAGGTACTATTTCTCGGTTAGCGGAGTCTGTAACCTGAAGCGTCTGTAACCTGAAACAACTGTAACCCGAGGTACCACTGTACTTCAAGAACTGCCACTCCTGACATAAACTGGTCCAGTCTCTGCGATTGTCATCTGAAGCTCTTTTCTGAGTGCCCCCTCCACTGAAGGTCCTGAGGGCGGCAACATGAAAATGGGCCTCTTCAGTGGTGGTTCCCTACTTGAGGAATGGTCTCCCAAAGGAAACTTCCCTGAAACCATCTTTGTCTAGTTGTAAGTGTGATTCAAAAACTTTCATTTTTACCTGTGCTATTGACACTTAATTTGAAAAGTTTTTAAGTATTTGTGGCCTCTTTTGATGGGGCAGGAGTCTAGACCTTTATTTTATTTGTTTGTCTTTTAATGTTTTATTGTGTTTATTGTAAATAGTCTTAGTATTTCAACTATGTCTGTAAGACACTGAGTCATTTCTATGAGTGAAGCAATTAATTAATGATACAGTGCCCATGAAAGTCACTGCCATCCATGTATGTTGTTCATTAAAAGAAAAATCCCCAATGTTCCATTACCCATATAGATTATGCATTTTGTGTCGCATGTAGTTTGGCCCTAAAACTGAAGACATAATTTTGATCTTGGAATTTAGGAAGGAGAAGGTCAGATGAAATGTCTAACTTTATACAAAACAGATGAACAAAACATACATGCTGTAGAAAATACTTCCATCTTACCTGACAGAGTGGAGCTACTGATTGTGCTTGCTGGAGTTGTTACCTCCACTTCATCTAAAACAATTTCCTCACTAACAAATGCAACCTTTTCTTGGTCTTTGCAGGATCCAACAGAATGTGGTGATTCTTCTTCATCTCCTTCAGCTGATACTGACAATTTTGGAAGTAACCCTGAACTGTGACGTTGCCTAGAACTTTCAGTACCAGAAGACAAAGATGTAGATAGTTGCTGCCTACATTTAAAATGATATTTACACGATATAATTAAATAGGTGAACACAAATCAAAACCAGAAAAACACAAAATTTTGCAATGTTGCATTAACAGTAAAATTAATCAAACACAATGGTGTTAAGAGAGAACCAATGCCTTACTGTACACATCTCATGTTATGTTTGGTCTCTGGCATATCATTATAGTTTGGCCTAATCTGCTTCATAGGATTATTGTGAAGTTAGTTTATGATAACTCTACATACTCTATTGGCAGGGGACAAATATGAAATAAATACTTACATTTCAGAATATTCTGAGCTCCAGCTTAAAGATTCTGCAGATGTTAGTACTACATTCTTTGTTCTCTCTGTTGTATCTTCCTTCTCTGCAGTTTGATTTCGAGTTCCTCGATCTATACTGCTAAAAACCTGTGCATGGGGGAAAAAGAAATGATAGCTAGCAGTTGTTTGTATCTAAAAGAACTTCAGAAAAATACATATCATGCAGAGCTCTGCATGCTCTAAATACTTATAGGCAGTATCCTGGAGTTTTAAAGGACTTCAGTAGATGAAGTTCTTAAAATGATTTTCAATTCTACTCTCCTTGGTATCTTTGCTAAGCAACAGGGTAGCTAATGGCATCTTTTCTGTCATGAATTCATCTCATTTCTTCTTCACCTTTGACTTTATGTACTATGGACATGCATGCTAAACCTATAGATGCTTCAGGATTTTTATATCATAGGATCAGTGCATATCACAAATACTTCTTAACCATAAAGTCACTGAAAAAACGAAAACAAAAATATCAGCAAGTCATATAATGGCCATCACTCAGGAATGCAAAGTGGTAGGGAGAGTGAGTTGAAATTGACTGTGAAGATGAGAATAAATTACTTGACTAAATGATTTAGAGATCTGGCGGGGGGGGTGGCCATAAAAAAGCCAGTTGTTTATCTGACAACCTGCATATTGAGCTTGTTTGCAATGAAAAAAGTTGAGCTTTTAAGATATCAGTATCATGCTATTCTTGTAGTATCCTATCTTACAAATGCACAGAAGCCATCCACAAAGAGAAGATTTAAATGCTTCTTGCTGTTTGAGAATTGGATTCCTGCTGCCAAGTCATGACAAAGGTTTAACATCACTAGACGGAAAGCAAGACCTTCTCTTGCTTTTCCCGCTTGCCCATTCTTAAATTGCCTCTACAGATGAATGGGGATTATGGATTTCTACAGATAGGGAAGCATATAACTATGCACAAGAGGAACAGAAACTTTAAAATCCCTTGCATTTAATCATATTCTGCAAAAAGCATTTGGAAATGGTATACAGTCACCGACCGAGTTTATTTATTTACACATATAGCCCATCACATCACAGGGGTTTAGAGAAGGTACTGCAACAGCAGACGAACTATAAAAAGCATACATATTTTAAGATGTTAAAACTGCTCCTGCCCCTCCCTTAAAAACAACAACAACAGTGTACTCAGGGTGGACAAAATTACAGTGAGGGGGGAAAGTATTTGATCCCCTGCTAAATTTGCCCTTTTGCCCTCTGACGAAGAAATGACCAGTCCATAATTTTAATGGTAGGTTTATTGTAGCTGTGAGAGACAGAATAACAACAGGAAAACCCCCAGAAACCCAGAAGACGAAAGTCAGAGATTGATGTGCATTATAATGAGTGAAATCAGTATTTGATCCTCTCTCAACCAGCCAGATGTCAGGCTACCTGGTATCTTCACTGTATGTAACGAGCTGAGATTAGAAGCACCTGCTGTAAGGGAGAGGTCTTACCTGTAATCCCAGCTCGTTACAGTACCTGTACAAAAAAACACCTGTTGACAGAAGCAATCAATCCAGCAGATTCCAAAGTAGCCACCATGACCAAGACCAAAGAGCTGTCCAAGGATGTCAGGGACAAGATTGTAGATCTGTACAAGGCTGGACTGGGCTACAGAACTATTGCCAAGCAGCTTGGTGAGAAGGTGACAACAGTTGGTGCAATAATTCACAGATGGAAGAAACACAAAATAACTGTCAACCTCCCTCGGTCTGGGGCTCCATGCAAGATCTCATCTCGTGGAGTTGCAATGATCAGGAGAATGGTGATGAAGCAGCCCAGAACTACATGGTGGGAACTTGTCAATGATCTCAGGGCAGCTGGGAACATTTGTTGTTGTTTAGTTGTTTAGTCGTGTCCGACTCTTCGTGACCCCATGGACCAGAGCACGCCAGGCACTCCTGTCTTCCACTGCCTCCCGCAGTTTGGTCAGACTCATGTTTGTAGCTTCGAGAACACTGTCCAACCATCTCGTCCTCTGTTGTCCCCTTCTCCTTGTGCTCTCCATCTTTCCCAGCATCAGGGTCTTTTCCAGGGAGTCTTCTCTTCTCATGAGGTGGCCAAAGTATTGGAGCCTCAGCTTCACGATCTGTCCTTCCAGTGAGCACTCAGGGCTGATTTCCTTAAGAATGGATACGTTTGATCTTCTTGCAGTCCATGGGACTCTCAAGAGTCTCCTCCAGCACCATAACTCAAAAGCATCATAGAATAGAATCATAGAATCATAGAGTTGGAAGAGACCACAAGGGCCATCGAGTCCAACCCCCTGCCAAGCAGGAAACACCCTCAGAGCACTCCTGACATATGGTTGTCAAGCCTCTGCTTAAAGACCTCCAAAGTAGGAGACTCCACCACACTCCTTGGCAGCAAATTCCACTGTCGAACAGCTCTTACTGTCAGGAAGTTCTTCCTAATGTTTAGGTGGAATCTTCTTTCTTGTAGTTTGGATCCATTGCTCCGTGTACGCTTCTCTGGAGCAGCAGAAAACAACCTTTCTCCCTCCTCTATGTGACATCCTTTTATATATTTGAACATGGCTATCATATCACCCCTTAACCTCCTCTTCTCCAGGCTAAACATGCCCAGCTCCCTTAGCCGTTCCTCATAAGGCATCGTTTCCAGGCCTTTGACCATTTTGGTTGCCCTCCTCTGGACACGTTCCAGTTTGTCAGTGTCCTTCTTGAATTGTGGTGCCCAGAACTGGACACAGTACTCCAGGTGAGGTCTGACCAGAGCAGAATACAGTGGCACTATTACTTCCCTTGATCTAGATGCTATGCTCCTATTGATGCAGCCCAGAATTGCATTGGCTTTTTTAGCTGCCGCGTCACACTGTTGGCTCATGTCAAGTTTGTGGTCAACCAAGACTCCTAGATCAACCAAGATCAATTCAACCAAGACTCCTAGATCAACCAAGATCAATTCTTCGGCGATCAGCCTTCTTTATTGTCCAGCTCTCACTTCCATACATCACTACTGGGAAGACCATGGCTTTAACTATACGGACCTTTGTTGGCAAGGTGATGTCTCTGCTTTTTAAGATGCTGTCTAGTTTGCCATTGCCTTTCTCCAAGGAGCAGGCGTCTTTTAATTTCGTGACTGCTGTCACCCTCTGCAGTGATCATGGAGCCCAAGAAAGTAAAATCTCTCACTGCCGCCATTTCTTCCCCTTCTATTTGCCAGGAGGTGATGGGACCAGTGGCCATGATCTTCATTTTTTTGATGTTGAGCTTCAGACCATATTTTGCGCTCTCCTCTTTCACCCTCATTAAAAGGTTCTTTAATTCCTCCTCACTTTCTGCCATCAAGGTTGTGTCATCTGCATATCTGAGGTTGTTGATATTTCTTCCAGCCTTTCGCATGATGAATTCTGCATATAAGTTAAATAAGCAGGGAGACAGTATACAGCCTTGCCATACTCCTTTCCCAATTTTGAACCAATCAGTTGTTCCATATCCAGTTCTAACTGTAGCTTCTTGTCCCACATAGAGATTTCTCAAGAGACAGATGAGGTGATCAGGCACTCCCATTTCTTTAAGAAATTGCCATAGTTTGCTGTGGTCGACACAGTCAAAGGCTTTTGCACAGTCAATGAAGCAGAAGTAGATGTCTTTCTGAAACTCTCTACCTTTCTCCATAATCCAGCGCATGTTTGCAATTTGGTCCCTGGTTCCTCTGCCTCTTCTAAATCCAGCTTGCACTTCTGGGAGTTCTCCGTCCACATACTGCTTAAGCCTGCCTTGTAGAATTTTAAGCATAACCTTGCTAGAGTGTGAAATGAGTGCAATTGTGCGGTAGTAGGAGCATTCTTTGGCACTACCCTTCTTTGGGATTGGGATGTAGACTGATCTTCTCCAATCCTCTGGCCACTGCTGAGTTGTCCAAATTTGCTGGCATTTTGAGTGTAGCACCTTAACAGCATCATCTTTTAAAATTTTAAATAGTTCAGCTGGAATATCACCACTTCCACTGGCCTTGTTATTAGCAATGCTTTCTAAGGCCCATTTGACTTCACTCTCCAGGATGTCTGGCTCAAGGTCCGCAACCACACTACCTGGGGTATAAGAGACATCCTTTTCTTTCTGGTATAGTTCCTCTGTGTATTCTTGCCACCTCTTCTTGATGTCTTCTGCTTCTGTTAGGTCCTTTCCACTTTTGTCTCTTATTGTGGAAATCTTTGTACGAAATGTTCCTTTCATATCTCTAATTTTCTTGAACAGATCTCTGGTTTTTCCCATTCTATTGTTTTCCTATATTTCTTTGCATTGCTCGTTTAAGAAGGCCTTCTTGTCTCTCCTTGCTATTCTTTGGAAATCTGCATTCAGTTTCCTGTATCTTTCACTATCTCCCTTGCATTTTGCTTGCCTTCTCTCCCCCGCTATTTGTAAGGCCTCATTGGATAGCCACTTTGCTTTCTTGCATTTCCTTTTCATTGGGATGGTTTTAGTTGCTGCCTCTTGTATAATGTTACGAGCCTCCATCTATCCTTCAGGCACTGTCCACCAAATCTAAATCCTTAAACCTGTTCATCACTCCCACTGTGTATTCATAAGGGATTTGACTTAGATTGTATCTTAGCGGCCCAGTGGTTTTTCCTACTTTCTTCAGTTTAAGCTTGAATTTTGCTATAAGAAGCTGATGATCTGAGCCACAGTCAGCTCCAGGTCTTGTTTTCGCTGACTGTATAGAGCTTCTCCATCTTTGGCTGCAGAGAATATAATCAATCTGATTTCGATGCTGCCCATCTGGTGATGTCTATGTATCGAGTCGTCTCTTGTGTTGTGTTTGTGATGACCAGCTTGTTCTCTTGGCAAAACTCTATTAGCCTTTGCCCTGCTTCGTTTTGAACTCCAAGGCCAAACTTGCCAGTTGTTCCTTTTATCTCTTGACTCCCTACTTTAGCATTCCAATCCCCTATAATGAGAAGAACATCCTTCTTTGGTGTCATTTCTATAAGGTGTTGTAAGTCTTCATAGAATTGGTCAATTTCAGTTTCTTCAGCACCAGTGGTTGGTGCATAAACGTGGATTACTGTGATGTTAAAAGGTCTGCCTTGGATTCGTATCGAGATCATTCTATCATTTTTGAGATTGCATCCCAGTACAGCTTTCGCCACTCTTTTGTTGACTATGAGGGCCACTCCATTTCTTTTACGGGATTCTTGCCCACAGATGTGATGGTCATCCGAACTGAATTCGCCCATTCCCATCCATTTTAGTTCACCGATGCCCAGGATGTCAATATTTATTCTTGCCATCTCATTTTTGACCACATCCAACTTACCAAGGTTCATGGTTCTTACATTCCAGGTTCCTATGCAATATTTTTCTTTACAGCATTGGACTTTCCTTTCGCTTCCAGGCATATCCGCAACTGAGCGTCCTTTCGGCTTTGGCCCAGCCGCTTCATCAGCTCTGAATCTACTTGTACTTGTCCTCCGCTCTTCCTCAGTAGCATGTTGGACGCCTTCCGACCTGAGGGGCTCATCTTCCAGCGTCATAACTTTTATATGCCTGTTGTCTTTGTCCATGGAGTTTTCTTGGCAGGGATACTGGAGTGGTTTGCCGGTTACTGTTCCAGGTGGATCACATTTGGTCAAAACTCTCCACTATGACCTGTCCATCTTGGGTGGCCCTGCACGGCATAGCTCATAGCTTCTCCGAGTTATTCAAGCCCCTTCGCCACGGCAAGGCAGTGATCCATGAAGGGGACCCTAGTCACCATGAAAACAGTTGGTAACACACTACACCGTGAAGGATTGAGATCTTGCAGAGCCCGCAAGGTCCCCTTGCTCAAGACAGCACATGTACAGGCCCATCTGCAGTTTGCCAATGCACATCTGAATGACCCAGAGGAGAACTGGGTGAAACTGTTGTGGTCAGATGAGACCAAAATTGAGCTCTTTGGCATCAACTTAACTCACGAACTCAATGGGCAAATTTAGCAGGGGATCAAATACTTATCCCCCTCACTGTATGCTTACATACTCATTCATTCACTTTATTTGTATACCATTTTTCTATGCACAGAAATATGCTCCAAGAGGCTTGCAACCAAGAAACAGGGATACATTTCAAACACACACTACAAAACAATTTCATTATAACACAGCAAAACAATAACATACCCACATTTACACAACAACATAACAAAACAATAGCAAACATAATAACATAGAGAAAGACACATTCCAATACTATAAATAGAACAGCATCCAACATCCAATAGCAAAAATAACGAGGGAGCTTCACAGTTTCACCTTAGCCCTTAGTGCTATACTATGGAATAACTTAAGTTAAACCACCCAGAATATTCATCTTTATATATTCAATACTGCAATAATTATGCTCAAAACTGCTGAAACTTATTTTATAAAAGTTAAAACTGAACTAAGACCTAAATATTAGCTTTTACTATTTTTGTACGGGGTCTCTTCTTCATTACTTTCTCACTTTAAAAATCCAGGAGCAATGCTTTTAGTTACTTTCCTCTTTTGATCTCACATACTCATCATATGGAAACATGATAAACTCACAAAGGAGCAAGATACAGGTGCAGAATGGGGGGGGGGAACGCTTATTATCTTTTGACAAATCACCTGGCTGGGTACAATGGAAGAAAGCTTAGGGTTTGCTATGGAGTGTGACCATTTTTGTATTTGTTAAAAGGAACTGAAATGCACAATGCTAATATATTTACTTATATATTTACTTAATATCCAATAATTTGGATATTTTCTCAAACAGCCCTAGTAAAGTAAACCATAATAAATTAACAGTAGTAGTATTTACAGGAAGATCATTTTTTAAAAACCCTTCAATGGACGTGCCAAAAATGTCTCTCAATAATTCACCACTACACTTTTCTTCTGTTTTCTCATGCATTACACTCACCACAAATTTGGTATATCTTATGGTACATGCAAATGCTTACTTTTGAAAATCGATGCGAACATGAGGAAAACTGCCTAATCTCCAAATTAAAATCTTCATCATTTGTATCATCCTCTTCTTCAGTTTCCATGTGGTGGTATTTCTCAGAACGAGCTATAAAATACAGGACAATCTGTCAGAATTACTGTAGTTTGAAAACTAACTGTAGGACAGTTTTATTTTTGTTAATACAGTCAACTTCTAGGACAGTAAAACATAGAATTAAAATTATCGCTTCTGTAGAAAATGAAACATACTGTCAAAGTAGCTTGTGTCATCTTCAGATTCCAGCTGAGGAATGAATTCTGCCTTCTGTCTCAGCAAACTATTCCAATCTAAGTTTTGGAAGAACGGGTGCTGTTTCACCTCATAAGCACCACCTGGGGGAGCAAGAGAAGCCTGTCTGGATTAATTCTACAAATAAATTATTCAGTCATATTTATTTTAACATAATAATACCATTTATTTCTAAAACGGTTGCCATGTTGTCATTTTTAAATGATTGTCTTGGATTAATCTGTCTTTAGAAAACAAACTACAAAAACTTGAGACTGCTTCCCAGTCCATCTTAAGTAGGTAAAATGTACACCAGAACCGGTATTTACTTTGACACAGAAGCAAAGCATTAAACAAACCAGTAAGAATACATTAGAAACTTGAGCCATTTGTTTTAATATTGAAAAAATAGTCTGTGAGTATTACCAACTGTTTAATTACTTTTGTGAACTACATTTTCATATTCTTCTTCAGGGGATAGCCTGAGCTCAGGTAAGTTAGAAGCAACACAATGTCTGTGATATCGAAAAAAATAAAAACACCCACTATGTCATATGAAATAACATTAACAACACACTGGGAAATAAACATTGGGGATCTTGCATTTTTATTTGATGTTCATTTTGTTGTCTATATTTTAAACTTTATTCCCTGTTAAAAAGGCTATCCTTTTCCTTAAAAACAATTTATTTATTTTTTAGGTAGTTGTACACTGATGGGACAGTTTGGGCCAATATGCAATGGAGAGGGGAAAGGGAGCTGAATTATATATAATGGATTGAACTGGTTAGCCAATTCCTTGGTGTTTCTGCACTCAACAGGTACAGTATTTTGCATAGTATCTAGAACAGTAGTTTGCAAACTTTTTTTCTTACAGACATGAAAATTGCTGGTGGGTAATTAATGATAAACACAATGGTTCCCCCCCCCCTGTTTTATCAATTGTAATGTGCTGTGCTAGATGCTGTATGTTTTTTAATTGTACTTTATTGCTTCTTTTGTTTCTTTTTATTTTAAAAGAAGCAATAAAAATACAATTAAAAGTTATATGAATATTTTATATGGTGAAGGTGCCGTCTCTTTTCTTCAATCACAAATCCAGATACTACATAACAGTTATAGGTTGACTTTCTAAGAAGACCTTGGGGGGGGGGTTATTGGTTTTTTATTCTTTTTATGCCTTTTGTGTTTTTCATCCTCTGTTTTTATATTGTGAACCTGGTCCTGATTGGCTACCTGAGTGTTTTGGGGGGAGGGAAGGGGAGGGTTAATGGGTTCTTGTTATTGTTTTACTTGTCAAAAATGTAATTTACAAGTACTTTGGAAACCAATGTATGCTTGTAATTTTTTTGGGGGGGGGCATAAATAATAACAATAAAAAGAACCAAATCCACAGATACGCTGCAGACCACCAGAAGGAATCTCATGGACTACTAGTGGGCCATGGACCAGAGTTTGAGAACCTCTGATCTAGAATAACAGTGAAGGTCAGAAGTTTACCAAAATCTGACAACTGGTTTTAGGCAAATACCAAATGCATTAATTTCCAAAACAATATTATTTCCCATTTTTTTAAAGTCACTTTTGACCAGCATTCCAAATGTCAAACAATCTAGACTCACCAAAAATTGTGACTGTCAAATTTTCACCTCCAACTCAAATGCACATTCTCTAAATGCATAATACTGTCATTCAAAGAAACACTTTTCAGTCTCTCTTTATACGCACAACTTTATCACAAACCAAGGCAACCAGCACTGCTATTACCAGCACATTATCAATCTCTCTATGAAAAACTGGAGCACAAATTTCAGCCAGACCACAGTACAAAAGACATAGCTGTATTCATCACCCCTTTCCTTTTATCTCCTTCAATTTCTCCTGTTTTTTGCTTCTGCAAAAGAATTGCACTGAATGAAGAGGATAAGAAAGCATTATGTGACTCAAACTCAAGCCTTTTCTTTGTATTAGTCAAAAGAAAAGTTCAGTCACTCACACTAGCATCTACTGAGATAATTGTTTTGACAGCGTTAACTGTGGCACATGAAAATGGCATTCTATATTCATTAACCATGATGTAAACTTTGATATGCTATAGAAGAGGACCCAGCCAGTCTGGGCTCTCTGCTGAAGTGCAATTACTAGACACTGCCTCTGTACAGTAGTGGGAGGTGTATGGGTTTCCTTAAAGTTTGGTACAGCTCAGTCAATGTGCTATGGGTGCCAAGATGCATTATACAGCCAGGAGAGTAGTACTATGATCCCCCTTGTGAAGAAATGGTCCCACCTGTGCCTTTTGGTTTGTATATCACTACAGAGTTCAGGCATGGGGTTATGTATGGCTTCTTCTGTATGTATGAGCGAGGTGGATGGAGTGAGTAGCCAAATGAGACACAAAGCACATAGATCAGATACATTTTCAGTGACAGAAAAGACTTCCAGAATCCCACTGCTGATTGGCACTTCAGTTGTTTCCGCAGATCATTTATTTCAGACCCAGTAGCATGTCTTCCAATGCCTGAAGCAGAAGCTTTAGTGAAATACCCACAGGGTGGATATGTGTCCACTCCATCATCACAAGCACCAGGATATTTAATAGGAGTAGTTGCTTTCATCACAAACATACAGTTTTGGGTCCCCCCCCCCTTTGTTTTTCCTTCTGCATGGGTTCAGTTTCTTTTTTGTTTGCGCCTCACCATGTTTGGTGCACGTATGGTTATGAATTTTTTTTAACTTTCAATTAAAATTAATAATAATTAAAAAAAACAAATATACACTTTCAGAACTGGAAGAACTGGGGATCTATTAATAGATTGTGATGAGACTGTGAAACAGCATTGTCTATACAAACCCACATTTGACTCTTTGCAGGCATTATGATCTCAGGTTGCAGAAGTGCTGTCACTGGCATTTTCCTTAAGAAAATATGTTTAGTGTGTGAAAAGCAGTCTCAGTATTCATCAAAATATGTTGAAAAAGCACAACAGGAACAGTACACTGTGGAGTCTGGTCAAATGACTGTTTCCTTAAAATATTACCAGTGAAACAAAACTAGATGTTGCCTTTGCAATAAATGTTCATAATGCATTCACTTAGTCAAAAAGAGCAAGATAAAAGGCCCAAAACAAGCCAAGAAGATACTATTTCTATCATCTTGGTAAACATGAGTGTAAAAACCATGCTTTCTAACCTGTTCCCAATCTCTCCAAGGGGTTTTGTCTCAGAAGCAAAGTAATCAGTTCCTGGGCATCCGGAGGTGGTGCTTCATCTTTTTCTGGCCAGTTGATCTCATCTAGCAGAGAGAGATACAAATTGTCAATCTTTTTTAACATTCTATCATTCAACATTGACTTGTGACATCTATTCAGCATAACTTGGTGCAGCATAAGCGCAGCCTCAGGGATCAAGGTGGGGGTGTTGCTGTGGTTCACTGGTCTTCGGCCATGCTTACCAGGAGACATCTTCATTCGGGAGCTGGCCTTTGGTTTGACACTTGGTGTCAAACCAGAGAGAGAGAGACTGGCGATGCTGTTGCCCAGTAGTCTCCCTAACAGAGCTAATGCAAGCAGCCTCTGGTGACACATTGGAGAACACTAGGAGTATTGTCCCGGGGGATTTAAACATCCATACGGAGGCTGCTTTTGCTGGTCTGGCTCTGGCCCTCATGGCCTCCATGACAACCATGGGGCTGTCTCAAGTGGTCACCAACCCTGACCCATAGCGCAGGACAACTTGTTTTTTTGCCCCTGGTGACAAAGCTGATGGTCTGGAAATAGGAAGGGTTTCTGTGACGCCCTAGTCATGATCAGGCCACTTCCTGGTGGGGTTGGGATAATGGTACCAACTTCCCTCTGTAGAGATGGAAGACCCACTATTATGGTTCACCCCTGGAGACTTATGGATTTCAATGGATTCCTGAATGCTCTGGGGGATTTTTGGGTGGATAGAACTGGCAATCCTGTTGAGGCCAATGGAATTGTGAGACTCAGAAGGCTGTAGATATAATCATGCCTGAGCCCCTGTGGAGCATGTTTGGCACCCTGGTATACTGGGAAGCTGTAAGTAATGAAACAGTTTAGGTGATGGCTAATGTGCAGGTGCCAGAAGTCTCACTGCAAAGATGACCAAACAGGTGCTAGAGCACATAATCCTGCCTACTATGTGGAAGCGAACGCAGCAAAGAAGGCTCACTTTGCTGCTTCCATCACATCCTTGATAAATCGGTTAGCAGAGCTCTTCAGAGCGGTCCATAACCTACTGACACCTATATTGGTAGACGGAGCCTGAGACACCTGAGGGTCCCTCTGTGAATTGCTTTGAGGACATAGTTGGTTACCTTCACAGCAAGCTAGATGCCAGGATTGATGGTGTTCCAAGTGAGGTTTCCAATGTCCCATCAAGCCATGTTTTGTAGGCTCATCTACAGGTGATGGGTATTGGGGACACTGTTCTGCAGTGGTTCTGGTGTCATCTCCAGGGATAGTTTCAGAACACAGCATACTTCTCAATCCCATGGCTTTTAAGCAATAGGGCACCACAGGGTATTTAACATCTACATTAAGCCACTGGGAGTTGCCATTAGGTATTTTGGAGCAAGGTGTCATCAGTATGCTGTTGATACCCAACTCTCAGTAACATCTGAATCTGGCAGAGGAGACCCTTAGCCAGTGTTTGGATGCAGTGGTGGACTGGATGAGAACTAATAAACTGAGTCTGAATCTTTGCAAAATGGAGAGTGGGTGGGACCAGGAAGTTGGTAAGTTGCCTGCCCTGGATAGAGTTGTGCTCTCTTTGAAGGGACAGAAGTGGATTTTGGGGGTGCTTCTAGATCTAGCTCTGCCACTAGACGGGTGTCCACAGTGACTAGGAGTGTTGTATGCTAACTTTGGTTGTTAAGACAACTATGGACATTCCTGTATCAGAATAGTTTGATCACAGTGGTCCATGCATTGGCAATCTCATGGCTGGATTACTGCAGTGGGGTTGATCCAGAAGCTGCAGCTGATGTAGAACTTAATTCACCTTGGACAAAGGCAGGAAATGGACTGGATGAGGACAGGAAATAGCTACATACTCCTTGGCTCTGAACATTTCCTACCTTGGACAGTAGGTGGTGATGTTTACCTATGTAACAGCCTGACACCCAGGGGAAATAGTCATGCAACTTGCAAACTATAGTCAAGATGCAAGACTAGGTCCTATGGCAAAGGTCATAACTTAATTGCGGTATTCTCCAGAAGGGCTAGATTAAACATCACAACTATGATGGACCACGTGCTGAATTTTACCTAGGTGGATTTACACAGAAATGCTTTTACTCAGAGTGAAAAGCAAAAGAGATATTTTTCAACTTGGTTGAAGGAGATTTAAAAACAAACCCAAGCCTTACGAGGAAGCTCATATTTGGAAGACCTGATATTTGAATCCTGTCAAATATGGTTGCCTATAGATCTAAACACATGCTGAAGACATCTATCATGCAAAAAGTGATTTTGTGGTGGAATAAACCATAGTTTTTAACTAACTTTTTTGCATTTATGTTTTGTAATGAGGTAAATCACTCCAATGCACAGGCACAGAATGTGGTATGAAAAGCAGTAGAAAAAGGAGGGAGGGGTGTTAAATAAGAAGCTATGGCAAAGACACATTCTCTGAACTCAAGAGAATCTGACAGATAAAGTCTTCCTTTCCCTTAGGGAGAAACTTGTAAAGAATCTCATTGCACAGAAGAAATGCACCAGGGGAGGAAATTACTTCCTAAGCAATGCCAATTCTTTGAATTGAAACTTGTAACCAGGTATTAATTATACTTTACTACAAGTTTTTTTAAAAAATTAATATTTATTTAGTATTAAAATACACAGTATGGAAAGTGTAGTATCCCTTAACCATGGTAAAACAACTGACCATTTTTTCTTCTCAGCTTCGTCTCCTCATACATTTATTTCCCCTACTGGTGCAATTGTTAATTAGAGTTTGATTTCAACAAGAATTTTAACCTAGAATAAGATGCACATTTTCAGTCTCTGCAACGTCTGCTAAAATACTGAAGCGTCCAATTTCTTTTTAGTTAACTGAAGCTGTTGGAATGTCCTTCTCCAGCTTATTACTTTATTCCATAATATCATTTGCATGCACCCAAATGTATGAATATGAAAATATAAAAATTGTTGCTGCCTCAGGGATCAAAAACAACTTCTGCTTGTTTTAATTAAACATTTGATTCCCTCTTGTAACTTAGGTCCAAAAACCCCAGTATGTTTTTAAATCTATAAACAGCTAATGTATTGTATAAATACCATATTTTTCGCCTCATAGGACGCACCGCCCCATAGAACGCACCTAGTTTTTTTTTGGGGGGGGAAATAAAGGGGGGGGGAATTATTTCCACCCCAGGCACGGGGGCTCGCGCGGGGGAAGCCTGAGCTTCCCCCGACCCCAGCCCCCAGAACAGGCTGCCGCCCCAAGCCTTGCTTGCCCAGCGGGACCTCCCGCCGGGCGCGCGAGGCTTATGGACATCTGCCCGAAGCAGGGGGCAGGCTCAGCAGCCCCCAGAATAGGCTGCCGCCCCAAGCCTTGCTCGCCCGGCGGGACCTCCTGCCGGGCACGTGAGGCTTGCGGATAGCTTCCTGAAGCCTGGAAAGCAAGAGGGGTCGGTGCGCACCGACGCCTCTCGCTCTCCAGGCTTCAGCGAAAGCCTGCATTCTCTCCTTAGGACGCACACACGTTTCCCCTTCATTTTTGGAGGGGGGAAAGTGCGTCCTATAGGGCGAAAAATACAGTAGGTTATTTACTGTAGGCAACTAACAAATCTATTTCATTAGATTACAAGCATGCCTAGCTGGAAGATCTAATAGAACATAGACATAATTGCAGCCTCCCCTCCCCTGTTCACTTCACTAGTGTACCTTTTCATTGTATTTTATAGAATGGATCGGGAAACAACTAGTAACAGAAATGTCATTCTAGTAAGCATTTGGCATAAACTGTGGCCATCTACATGTTTTGCATCTGGAAAATATAAGGGAACAGCAGGTAGAATAGAGATAGATACTGTTTAATTATCATTTAGTTTTGCCACAAGCTGCATAACAATACTTAGGGCCGGCCTGCAGGTTAAGATCTAAAAGGTTATTGAATTTTAAATGAAAGAAGAACAGCTGTTACAGAAATAACATTATACTGTAACGGCCACTAGTGAAATCATTAACAATCTGTGAACTGCATTTGAATCCTTCTTTTCCCCATTATTTATTATTTGGGAGACATTTGTTTTAGGGTTTTATTACATTTCTGTTAATTTATTGCATTGTGCCCTTAGGCATTTTCCCATTTATGCAAATTAAGTACATATCAACCTTTTTTTGCTGATTTTTAAAATTAATGGCTGAAAAGACAGTACTAGCTCCAGACGTATTAACTATCCAGATAATTGTTCCTTTCTGATTAAAGTATTTATCCTCTTCTTTGTGACTAACTCTCTTTTCCTTTTAAAAAACATTTCCCTCTTCCTTTTCTAGTATGACTCTTCTAATTTTTTTTCTGATCATATTCTTGCTCACCAGCACTGATACTCTTCTTTTTGTTCCTTCCTCTTTCTATTTCTTTGATCATTTCGTGCCTTAGACTGACAGACGGCTGACGAAAATTGCTCTGAATTTTTATATACTGTAAAGTGTTTCCTACATATTAAACATTATAGAAATATTAAATGTAAGCACTGTAGTAATATCAAATTATAATGATATTCGCTGAATTCAGTCCTGCTCTGTTTCACAAGTTCACATACCAGTATTGTAATTCTGGGGCATTATATAGACAATTACATTTTTAATTGTGGCAAATATGTTAGTAAGCAATATGGATTTAAGTGGTTCTTACACTGAAATATATGTCATTTTTCTTGAAAGCTCCCCTGTCCCACAAAGGCCTGACTGAACATTGACCCAAGTAGCATGGTTTTAAGGATAATAATTCAACTTTTCTGATATTTACCGCTGATTACTTGTCCAAATAGCTCCTCCGGGGTATCACCAAAAAAAGGAACACACCCAACAAGAAACTCATAAAGAATAATTCCCATAGACCACCAGTCCACTGGCTTGCCATAGCCCTGTCTTAGAATTACTTCTGGAGCAATATATTCTGGTGTGCCACAGACCTAAACGTGAGAGAAGAAAATCAAACCTGAATTATATTTCTGTGCATAAAACTGTAAGTTGATTGCAATCAATGTGTTAAAAGAAACATATGGAGAATTACAAATTTCGTCATGACTTTCTTTTTGGCTGCATATATTTCAACTTTTCTGATGAAAGTACTCAAGCAACTAAATGCAAAATTCAACTGCAATTCAGATCTCAACTGAGAGCATGAAAAAATACTTCATATATGTTGTTTGCTAATGTGAAGTCACAGTAAATTACATATATTTATACTAAGCACAATTGGCTCCTTATTATAACATGAAAACTGCAATGGATTTACCTTAAGTAACTCTTTCAGTGAACAGATTGTGGGCAAATGGTAATGAGGCATGCTTAAAGGGAAATGGGCCATAGCTAGGATTTTTAGCACCCTTGATTGTGCAATGCATCATGAGTTCCACAAGTACTCTGCTGAGACTCCTGAATTCTTTATAAAAACAACTTTCCATTTGTCTCTCTTACAATCTCACTTGCTCACAATTAGATCATTCATCTTATTAATAGACCATAATTGAAGGAGGGAAAGTCTAGAACAGTAAAGGTAACTCTTACATATGGATTTGTAACAACACTATAGAAATAAAAAAGCACCTACACAATTTGCACAACTCATCTAGTTACTAAAGTGTTCTGCAAATACAAAAGGAATGACACATCTCTTACCTGTTTATCCAGAAATTCTCTAGCATCCTTCTCAATGTGACCCTCATAAAGATTAGTGGTCATACTCATGAGGCCAACCTTAGATAGTCCAAAATCTGTTAACTTTATATGCCCCATGGAAGTTACCAGTAAACTGCAAATGAGAATGATAGCAGATTACTATTACTTTCTACTTCACTGCTGTAACAGCATAATGTTTTCGCTGTAACACATAAATTTAAACTCACATTACAGTCACAGTATATCATGAAATTTGTTGGAATAAAGCCAGCAAATGGATATGACAACTGGCAAGGGATACAGTGTTATGTGGGGTCTTAGACTCTCTTTCCGGAGTACTGCTAGTGAGAATGTCACGGTCCCATAATAGCACAGCCAATTAGTAGGTATAAAGAATAATTCAATGGAAGTAGCAGTGTGATTGATCTCTCCAATGGGTATAATTTCAAAATCTCATTTCCTTTTCAGACAACACATCAAGATCAGGATGGCCTTGTGGCACCAACCTTAGGGCCAGAAGTGCAACTCCACTCATGCTGCCACACTGAGTGCCCTATGCATGAATAAATGTGCAAATAGAGCTGGTAATTAGGCTTTATTAAATCTTATAATAAAGTTATTGGCCTCGAATCATCATAGAAGAAATTGAAGATGTCTACAAAGAGGTGAATAAATATGTATATAAACTGGGGAAGAGAGAAAGCATTTATAAAGTTATGGTAACTATAACAAAAATTAATAGGATTTGTATTTTTCCTTCATTTAGTAGTAGGAAGCAAAAAGAAATCCAAAACTATGGAAACAAAATAAAAATGTTTCTCCATAGATGGTGGCCATCATACTAGAAGAATGTGACAAAACACATTTGTGCAGGTTTTTAGACAGCTCTAAAAAAGCTAACTTTGAAAATTCTGCAGTGTGTCTTCATTCAGCTCTTGTTTAAAATAATCCACACCTGAGAAAAGCTTTAACCCTCTTAACTGGACCATTATTGTCCAAAGGTGAGTCTGCAAACATTTGCATGATCTGACACATGTAGAAACTGCAATACTTAACAAGTGTCAAATGGTGGATAAAGCATATAAACCACTGTTGCCCTCAGCTACGGACTATGACTGGAATATCTCCTTGAAACGCACTGCTGCAGTGAATTAAAAATAAAAAAGGAACTAGTCAACAAATTCACTATAATTGCAGTTCTTTTAAAAAGAAACAAAGCAGTTAAATGATTATATTCTGAATTTATCTATCAATAAAATTTTATTACATGGACACAAGCCCATTAAAATAAAATTAAAACCCTGGAAGTCATTCAATATGTAATATGAAATGAGTAGTACACATATAAACCACGGAAAAGGAAAACCATGCAAACTACACTACACTTCATTTCACTTTGCCCAGAGGCTTCATATATCATTAGTGTTTCAAGCAACTGTTAGTTACATGCTATATACTTACTTATCTGGTTTCAAATCCCTGTGTACTATTCCATAGTTGTGGAGATACTCCAATGCCAGAACAGTCTCTGCAAAATACATTCTGGCCATGTCTACGGGCAGAGGTCCCATATTTTTCATTAAAGTAGCACAATCTCCACCTGAAATATAACGTGTATTATTAAACTTATTCCACGCTGAAGAGATGTTTCAGGATTCGGTTTGACACACAATTATAATTAAGAACAGTGTATCCATAAGACTATTCTATTACAGTCAACATGTGAGCAGACATGTTGACTATAATAGAAACTATTATAGTAATAGGACTTTTTTGCCGCTTTACATCACAAAAAGAAACTATATTTTTTTAATTGTGTTACATACATTCAAATAAGTTAAAGAAACTAATGCTGAACATTTTAGGTATGTGTATCTCTTTTTAATATTTGCCCTTTCTGAAGATAGTTACAAGTCAATCAGACCACATAGCTTTCCAGGTAATCAGGTACAACATGGTCCAATTCCTTCACCAAACCCATAAGCCTCCCCACTCAACTACCTAAGCTGGTGATTGCTGGTTTTCTTCTACAGCTTAAAAAAAAAGGAAAGGAGGGAAAGAACACAGAACCATCGTCATAGTAAGCCAAGTGTCTCATCACCCCTAACTACCCCTAACCATTTTGCACACTCCCCCAATGACCTCTCTAGTTTGCCACAAGGAAAATCTGGGAGTAATTTCAGCTCAGTCCTTATAATGCTCCCTGCCTTTTAAGAAGGTGAACATTATGAATTAGTGGGATTTATCTTCTATCACTCTTGTGATCCCTAATTTCTAGTGTGCATTGTGGACACTGAAGAATGGGAATTTGAAAGGTAAAAATATTCTCATCTTCCAGTATTACACTGCGCATGCCACTGGATGTAGAACAATACAGTACCTTCTACATATTCCATGACCATGCATAAATGGCGTCTAGCTTCAAAGGAACAGTACATGCTGACTACAAATGGATTTTCTGCAAATGTCAGGATATCACGCTCAACAAAAGCCTGCTGAATCTGGTTTCGAAGAATGAGATTCTGTTTGTTAATCTTCTTCATCGCAAACCTCTGTCTGGTTTCTTTATACCGCACCAAATAAACAGCACTGAAAAGAAAAGAGAGAGAAAGAATCAGGATGAGATTGTTTTTAAATCTACTACTTTTAATGTACACTATGCTAGAATTCCAGAATTCAATTTCTGACCTAAGTTGCCACTTCATGTTTTTGTCAGTACTCACTAAAAGGCTTTATGATGGGGGGAACTATTATGGCGCAATATAATAATTAAACCTGAGACTGCTTACTCTGCGGGTGTGCATCATATTTATGACTCCACCTTTGACTCTTAAGGATGAAATCTTGAACACAAAGGAGGGAGGATGAGAGCTTCATGATGAGACAGCTTTTCTTTCCAAATTGTGAAAGTGGTACACCCACTATCCTAGACATTACCAATGAATAAAATTTATCACTACTAAGGCAGCTGTGCTGTGGCTGAGTCAATCTAGAGTTCGCTGACATCATAGCTGCTACATAGAAGCCTTCCAACCTCTGATCAAACTCCACTCAAGTTCCAGAGCCCTATATATTTCTGAATATGGGCTGAATTATGTCTATTTTTATTTGTATCCCCACAATCTTTTAAAAATAACATCAGCATTATCTTTTTCACGTAGTCAAAGTTCTGTCCCTTATTACCACTACAGGAACATTTCTTAAGATACACTTTCTCTTAATTTCTCTCACTCTGACAGCACCATTCCCATTTCAGTGCTGGAGCAGACAAAAGAGATTGCACCACACTGAAATCAGGACGACATAGCACCTTAGGCAAAATATGAATCATGTTACATCCTTTGTACTTCCTTTAATGAAGCCATGTGACTCAGCCCAATAACGTTTTGAAACTGGCTTCTGCTTCTCGCAAACCCCTCAGAATGTGTGTGTGTGTGTGTGTGTGTGTGTGTGTGTGTGTGTCCGTCCACACACTCAATCAATAAAGTTCATTTCCTTGCTGCTGGCCACAGAAATTATGGCATAAACATATTTAATCCTTCCCTAGAGTTTAGGTTCTTTATCCCATTTGTTTCTCTTTGAATATGAATGATTTGCCCTGTTCAGCCTTGAACTCTTCTCTTTGATTTTAATGTGGTAAGCTTTTGTTTATCATATGTACAGGAAAGTGGCCCTCATAATTTGCATTAAGTTTGTCGACAGGCAAGAGCAATCCACCCTGATCCGCTTTGTCTGGGGGTGGGGTGGATGGGATAGAGATGTCCCTCCAGCAGCCCTGCTGGCATCACTCTGCTGGCAAGGAGCTTCCACTTCTGCCCTGCCAAACATGCAGGCAAACAGGATCCTCGCTAGCAATAGCCACCAGAACACCCTCAAATGGGACTGTCCAGGGGCAGGGCTGGGTCTATCTGTGACCTGCCAACCTGGCCCTACTGTAGTGATGTGGTGGCATCAGGTCTGATCTTGGCCCTTATACTGTGCCACTTCCAGGCTGTCAGAGCAATCTGCCTGCCAACCACCTACTGCCAACAACCATGTGTAGGAGGGCTACAAATGCTACAGTGGCCTGCTGCTCTGTAAAGTTTCCATAAACACGAAAGTTTAGGGATGGGGGGAGTTTGGACTCATCCCCAATACCCTGAAAACTAAACAGTTAATTAATCAACTGATTGTGCATAAGAATATAAGGCTTCATACATGCTACACTTTTAAAGTACATTTTCCTCCTCAAAGAATTCTGGGCAATGGAGTTAACATCTCATGGAGTTACAATTCCCAGCACCCTTGATAATCCACAGTGCCCAGAATTCTTCGAGGGAAAGGATGAGCTTTGAATTTGCTTTAAAAGTACAGGCAGCCCCCTGCTTATGCACATTCAATATGTGTGCAATCGTGTATGTGTACATCATGCCGAACCCAGAAGTGACCCAGAAATGCCATAAAGACATCACTGAAACGTCATTAAGAGGGCAGAACAGAGGCGGGGCGGGGGAGCAGGGCGGGGTGTTTGCAGGCTTTTTCAATGGGTTTCAATCATACTTTATTTCACAGACACACGTGGTGCCTCAGATTGTAACCCCCACATAAACAGGGAGCTGCCTGTATAGTGTATACACACGAGTCTAAAATGAGCCCTGCTGTATAAGACAAAAGGCCTTCCTTGTCCAAAATTCTGTTCCTATGGTGGCCAACTAGAGGTCTATGGGAACCACACAAGCAGGGCAACAGTGCAACAGCCCTCTCCTGCCCATGTACCCCAGCAACTGGTCTCAGGGGGAAGGTAGCTGCAACACTGGAGGCAATACACAATCATCATGATTCATAGCTACTTATAATTTTATACAATATTTAGTCTAAACCCGTTTTAAAGATGTTCAAGTTGTATAGAGTCTAAGCAATAACTGAAATTAGTTGTGTGAAAGAATGAATAGGCCATACACCATACACAGTATGGACCACTCTAACAAAATTTAAACATAAATGCTATATGGCATATAACCACATACTCAAGACCACAAGTACCATTAATATGGCATGAGAGAAACTGCACAGCAGATGACACTGTGGAACAAATGCATCCTGTTTAAAACCCGATCTGCTAGAACATTCAATAGCATTCAATTGAAATCTTCCTTGGCACATTGTCTATATGAAAACATAACAATGTGAATGTTATTACTTCTTTGCAGTCCTTAATATTTAATTATTGCACAGACCAGGTACAGTGGTACCTCGGGTTAAAAACTTACATCGTTCCAGAGGTCCGTTCTTAACCTGAAACTGTTCTTAACCTGAAGCACCAATTTACCTAATGGGGGCCTCCCGCTGCCGCAGCACGATTTCTGTTCTCATCCTGAAGCAAAGTTCTTAACCCAAGGTACTATTTCTGGGTTAGTGGAGTCTGTAACCTGAAGCATCTGTAAACTGAAGCGTATGTAACCCGAGGTACCACTGTACATTTGAAATCAAGTGATTCTCTTGTGAGGGTTCCACATTACAGTTGACATTACTGATTTTCCTAATCTAATTTGCTTTTTTCCAATTCTTCCTCACCTCATTTTCATTATTACATCTTCTATTTAATTCTATAGGCTGGATCCAAATGTACTTAAAAATAGACCCATTGGACTCAATGGGACGTATTATTATAGGTCTACTCTAAAGTATGCGTATGTCTGAATCCAGCCACATATTTGTTTATCCATACTGTTTTCGATAAAGTTTTGTTGTTGTTTTTAAAGTAGAATGCTATGAAAAACTCATGCATATAGGTCAAGATTCAGCCAATGGGCATGTACACACAGCAGAAAATCACACACATCCAGAGACTGACGTCTGGTTTCCTTTGTAGTCATTCCTAGTGCTAAATAGAGACAAGCAGTTTTGCAGTAGCAGTCCAAAGTACCTCAGGTTCACTCCTTTGTTCACAAATCTGTTCTTTGGAATCTAGTCAAACTACATTGGAACACTAATGGCCAAACATAAGGTAAGTATCTTTTAAATCTGTGCATCAGAAAGAAGAGCTGTTTATCAGCCAACTATGCGTGCACAACATCTTGATAAACATAAACAAAAACACAGTGATGCTTTCCTTCTTTCACTTGACCGATTTAACCTTAGGAAAACGTATTTTTACATATAAAAGCATTATTTTCCTGCTTTCAGTCAGTTTACAGGCCAAAAAACTTCATTAAGAGCACCATATTTAGGGCAGTTCATTTATTTATTTGCATTAAAGATTTCTGTGCTCCCTTTTTAATCAAATTGTCCTCCACTGGCATTTAAATAAATTAATAATGTTAATTCATTTATTAAAAAGCACATGCCTTACACCCAAATGGAGCTCCTGTTGAGTATATATTTTCCAAAATATGCCTCAGAAAACACAGGATGAAGGGTAGTGGCCAGCTGGAGGCCCTGGGGAAGGGGAGGCAATTTTCTCAGATTCCTACTTCTGCCTGCCATCCCCTATTCCTCCCCAAAATCTATGCCACTACCCTCTGGAACATGGGTAGATAAACTAAGGCCTGGGGGCCAGATCCGGCCCAATCGCCTTTTAAATCCGTCCCAGTGTGTTTTCACATGAGTAGAATGTGCCCTTTTATTTAAAATGCATCTCTGGGTTATTTGTGGGGCATAGGAATTCATTCATTATTTTTCCCCAAAATATAGTCAGGCCTCCCACAAGGTCTGAGGGACAGTGGACTGGCCCCCTGCTGAAAAAGTTTGTTGACCCCTGCTCTGGAACAATGTAAAGGTGGGGGCTGCAGGGGAAAGGGGCAAAAAATAATCCCCGCCTCTTTGTCTAGATCTAACCCATTATGGATGGCTCATTAGGATGAGAATAGGGCAGAAGTGTCCCTACACTGGCAAAGACAAGATCTGAAATATTTTCCCCACAGTGCTAATAGTAATCTCTACAAATTAGATAGTTTATTTAGAAATGCTTTCTATTCTACTAGAAAAAATGAGAATAAGCACTCTTCCTTTAATCCCCAAAGCGAAAGAGCATCACCCCTCTCAAACTTAAAGCAACACAACTAACAATAGGTTTTGTTAATTATTTTGTGTATGTATCAGCCACATATGTTTATTTCCCTGCTGCTCACTAGCAAAGTCTTGAGAAGACCTAATTGTAGTGACAGCAACTGTATTTATGTAACCTTCAACAAAACTAGAAATAGCTATTGAACTGTTTCACCAAAGCATACCGATGAGGGATTAAGCAAGTGCAACAATTGTGAATGAAACTTCTGTTCTGAGGTTAAAATAATTGGGAAGGGGGGGAGAGAACACATTGCATTTGCAACAATAAACAATTTATGTGCAACAAACACAAGATTTGGCTTACGGAGGAAAGTCTAAGACAAGACAGCTTGTGAAGATATTAATGACTTGGCCTGCATCCTACATGTTTACTGATTCACAGCTTGTTTAACTTCTTGTATATTCTCAACCATTCATTCCCAATAGCCTAGTGTATCTCATGTGATATAAAGTATTTTAATTCACATGAATTTATTCCCCCATACAAATGAATCTATTCCTCCAATTCTCAGCCAGCTTTTAAAAAACATATTTACTGAAACTTAGGCAAAAGGTTCACATATTTATTTGATCAAACTTAATAAATCTGATAAATTTATGCCAAATTATGCCAAAATCAAGAATTACTATTTTGAAACACATCATGTAAGCTCTCTAATGAAGGCACCTAATTCCATAACAGATCCAAACAAATAAAGAATGGCGGTTCGAATCCCCATGACAGGGTGAGCTCCCGTTGCTCGGTCCCTGCTCCTGCCAACCTAACAGTTCGAAAGCACGTCAAAGTGCAAGTAGATAAATAGGTACCGCTCCAGTGGAAAGGTAAATGGTGTTTCCGTGTGCTGCTCTGGTTTCGCCAGAAGCGGCTTAGTCATGCTGGCCACATGACCCGGAAAAACTGTCTGCGGACAAACGCTGGCTCCCTCGGCCAGTAAAGCAAGATGAGCGCTGCAACCCCAGAGTCGTCCACAACTGGACCTAATGGTCAGGGGTCCCTTTACTTTTTTATATACATACATATTTGGTTCACTCAAAATGCTTCCATTTGGAAGAAACAGCATGTTATACTATCATAATAAAAACATTAATGAACTACATCAGAAAAATATACCCGGTGACATTTCTGAAAATAAATCAATGAACCATAAGCTAGACCTCACTTATTTATGGGACTGCAGAAAATTAATGGCCTGGAAAACACCAAAAGGAAAAATGTTGTCTGACAACATTAACTTTATTTTCAGTTTATACTAGTAATAAACAGCATTAAGTGCCTGTGAAACAGTTTATTGCTTTGCATCCACAAAAGAAATAGTATACTTATTGTTTAATGGTACTAAAATGCTTAACAGCTAAGTTATTAGTAAGTGCTACCTTTTTACTTGGAAATAGTGGTCCAATTTGACTGAACACAGGGGATCAGAATTCTAACCTTTTGAACTTAGCATTAATAACCCAAACAAATAAAGAAAACCAATGAATGTGTTTTGTTAACGCTAAACAATGAAAAAACAATGAAAAAGACAAATGATTTCAACATAGGCTTTATGCATGTGCTGCATATTATGCAAGGTAAAGAGACTCTATTTTAAGCAGAAGTTTTACCAAAGATAAAATAATAATAATAATAAATGGGAACCCCTTTCCCCATTTAAGAGCTATTCATTACCAGGAGAAGAATTATTTAATTACATTTTTCTATACAAACTTGTTTTTCAGCCAAGAAGTAAGCAGTTTCATTTTGAATAGTATACAAACTTGCATGCAAAGCTATGAGTCTTATTTATTATAAGAGTACTCACCCATATGCTCCATTACTAATCAGCTTAATTGTCTCAAAATCACTTTCACGAGGCTTCCTTTTAAGTTTAAGGGATGCACTGGAACTCTTTAAAAGAAATTAAAAAAGAAATAAATCCAGTTACACTAGGCATAAAAAGTTGCAATATACAGTGGTATACGAAGTATATACCACAGTATATACCACTGTATACGAAGTGGGTCTATTTAGAACCAGTGTTAGAAACTGAGATGTGAAAGCTAGGAGCTAAATGGCACCTTAAACCTAGGTTATGGACACAACAACAGAAGGTCTAGGTGCTGAGTCCTAGAAGTGCTCTCTTACTGGACAAATTGCTTGATTAATGAATAGAATGGCAGTGCAGATAACCATTCTCTTCTATTTTGCAAAATGCACAAATTACTTATTTTTATTTTTTATATTACTATAAAGCAAAAATAATATTGTCAAAAAAGAGTGGTCTTTGATTACAACTAAACACATGAATAAGAGAATAAAGAAAGTAACCCTCCAAACTAATTTCTCATATAATTGCTACATTTATATTGATTACTAAAGACAAATAGGATGTAGGCTGCACATTATAAGATAATGAAATGAAACAATACAGCCAACTGTTTATTTTGAACTCATTATAAGAAAACATAGGCCAATGTAGCAAAAGACTTACACTAACTGATTCATCAGTTTCTGGAGTTGCTGCAGTTCCACTGTCATAGTTTGCTAGCTGGGCTATTTCTACAATATAAAAACAAAGTACACTATATTTTAAGAGTACAGTTTGAATATTTATTAAAATAATGGGCTAAAAGACAGAGGGTGCAATGTTTTAACTGATACAGGGAAATACAATTTACTTAAGGCATAACACTTTTGAAGTTCAACTACATCTTCATTTAAATTGGGGTAAGAACTAATAATACAAAGTCACGCTAATGAAAGTAATAGTTAAAAAAAGTATTTGTAGTGCCACCTCCCTGATAAAATTTTAAGGTGGTTGGAAAAGAGGAAATGGCAAAAATCTCCACCTTGCCCCATTTGTCCAGCACTAGTGTACCTCCACTGAGCGCATATCAGGATCCAATCCATAGTATATACATGTCAATATTGGGCTATTGGCCTGACCCAGCAGGCTCTTCTTCTGTTCTTAAAGAGCCCGGTGGATCAGGCCAACAGTCCATCTAGTTCAGCATCCTGTTCTCACAGTGACTAAACAGTTGCCTATGGGAAACCAACAAGCAGGATTTGAGCACAAGAGCACTCTCCCCTCCTCTGGTTTTCAGCTGCCTCCAACGGTGGAGGCTAAGTATAGCCATCCTCACATCAGCTTTAAAAAATAAAACACAAAGGAAACCATCCCATAAGAGCAAAAACCAATTCATAAACTAAACACACACACACACGGAAGAAATCATTAATACAATCCAAGTCAAGAATGCATGTAGGTGTTTCTTTTAAATCAAAGCCAACATGGCCACCTACAACAACAACAAAAAACTTTGTATTAGCTTTACTAGTAAGTTAGAAAATATGGGATTTTATCATGGAAGTGCTGAGAGTGAGTTTTCCCATCCGCTTTTTTTGGCTTGGCAAGACCTAAGCCATTAATGTACTTTGACAACCTTCTCAATCCAAAAATTATATTCATAAATAAGAAAATTAAAATGGTTCCGTTTTAAACATTACTTTTGCAAAATAACCATTATCTGAGAAACACACATTATTTGTAAACAGTAGGTAGTAATGGAATGAAACCACGAGTCAGCTTTTGAAGCAGGAAGTTAAGGAACCATTTTGTAATGCCTGAAGACATTTTTTAAAACTCATCTAAATACCATTAAACATCTGCTTTTTTATTCCATTGATTTAAACCATTTCTAAAGACTCATGATTCAAAAAGGTAAAGATGGTAATTTAAAAGCCATGGGGAAACATTTCTCCCCAGGGAACATTTCTGAAATACAACAACCAGGCTCCAATAAATGATGAATCTGTTGTGCTATTGCTTTCAGTACAGTATAGGTTATCTGGCATTATCTTGAAGTACTGCATGCATCATTTCACTTGAAGAAAAGATACTTTAGAAGCTATAACAAAAAGGAGGAAAAACATAAAGGCTGAAATCCTAAGCACAATTACTGGAAAACAAATTTCATTGTCGTATTAAGAGGCTCACTCGCTTACAACTGAAAATATATCCTTGTTATAAACTTGTTTTTATAAACTTAGTCAACTAGAGCTGACCTGATACTAACAATGAAGGTAAAAGGTAAAGGTAAAGGACCCCTGGATGGTTAAGTCCAGTCAAAGGCGACTATGGGGTGTGGCGCTCATCTTGCTTTCAGGAGCCAGCATTTGTCCACAGACAGCTTTCTGGATCATATGGCCAGCATGACTAAACCACTTCTGGTGCAACAGAGCACCGTGACGGAAACCAGAGCGCACAGAAACGCTGTTTATCTTCCCGCCACAGCGGTACCTATTTATCTATTTGCACTGGCATGCTTTCTAACTGCTAGGTTGTCAGAAGCAGGGACAGAGCAACGGGAGTCTCCCCTATAGTTTCATAGGGGAACTATACTTATTGAACTTTTATTTCAATGTGTCTGAATTTACATACCACTGAAATTATTAACAAGCTTCAAAATCTGCAGATGGGATCGCATGTTTCTTTAGATAAGTTTCAGAACTATGCAACAGAAAGCACCACTGCATGCTAACGTTGTTGTAACATGCATACCGTATTTTTCACCCCATAGGACACACTTTTCCCCCTCCAGAAATGAAGGGGAAATGTGTGTGCATCCTATGGGGAGAATGCAGGCTTCAGGATGCTATCCACAAGCCTTGGGAGCCCGCAGGACTTCCCGCTGGGCTCCCATAGCTTGCGGAGAGCTGCCTGCATCCCAAAGCCTGGGGCATGTGCCCCGGGCTTCGGGCAGATATCCGCAAGCCTGGGGAGACCGGCCGCGACTTCCCGCCAGGCTCCCTAGGCTTGCAGATAGCAGCCTGTTCTGGGGGCTGGGGAAGCTTTTTTTCTTTATTTTTTTTCCTTTATTTCCGCCCCCCAAAACTAGGTTCGCCCTATGGGCCGGAGCGCCCTATGGGGCGAAAAATACGGTAATTACAGTACAATCCTATTCAAAGTCCAATTTTGTTTATATGGTTTTAACATTAAAAAGGCAAGTGGGCTTAAATCACTGTTTGATTAGCCTGAAGAAATGAAACCTTGCAATAAATTAACTATGTGGCTAAATTATTTAATTAAGCAAACAGGTACTGCATGTTTTTGCGGGGAAGTCAAGCTGTCCTCAAGGGACATGGGTGGCGCTGTGGGTAAAACCTCAGTGCCTAGGACTTGCCGATCATATGGTCGGCGGTTCGAATCCCCACGGTGGGGTGAGCTCCCATCTTTCGGTCCCAGCTCCTGCCCACCTAGCAGTTCGAAAGCACCCCCAAGTGCAAGTAGATAAATAGGGACCGCTTTATAGCGGGAAGGTAAACGGCGTTTCTGTGTGCTGCGCTGGTGCTGGTGCTCCGGACAGCACTGGCTCCCGGCCTCTTAAGTGAGATGAGCACACAACCCTAGAGTCGGACACGACTGCCCGTACGGGCAGGGGTACCTTTACCTTTTCCTTTACAAGCTGTCCTCATCCTTCAAAAATACTAAAGAATACTAAAAAAGGTCAATAAGTGGTGTATTTCCATGTTCTATCCCCACGTGCCAACCAAAGGATTGTTTTAAACCAGGGCAATTTGCTATACTGATTTAAATAGGCAAGAAGACTAACCTAACTGTTTCCCATGGGAGGTTAATACATTTCCTAGACAGGAATGCATGCCATATTTAACGTTTTGGTATAAAACTAAGTAGTCAATAGCAACCTAGGACCATAATCCAAAAGCTTTGGCCATGTAGTCTATATGTCTTTTGTTCTGAAGAATTGTATCTGCTTAGAGACAGATTTCTGTGTGGCTTGTTCTATATAAATACAAGGATAGAGAGTGTGATCACTTACTTAAATATAAGGCTGAAATTCTATGCACACTTACTTTATACCTCTGGACTGCCCTGAATTTTTCTTTTAAATCAGATTAACATACAAAAACCCATCTCAAAAGCGTTACTTTTATCTATGCTGCTACCCCCTTTACTACTGAGATTTGCCCAATGACTTCTTTCTGGTTCTCTGAGTGAATCATATTAAAATTATCCAGACTATCCAAGAATGTTTTGATATGCTCTAATATAACTTATATTCACATCATCCTTCGTTTATCCTGCCCTATGACTTGACCTCACCTGCAGCTGTCCCTGCTTTTCTCAAAACCACTAAACGTCGCACCACAAATTTCCACCATGAAAACATTTAATGAGGGAAGGCATTGAGAAGCTCAGTCGTATCTTCCTTTATCAGCAATGCACCTCCTGAGATGAAAAATGAACTGGCTTTATCCTTTATCTTCCTTTTTCTTGCTAACAACTTGCTATTTTCTAACACTTGATAGATAAAATATTATATATTTTATTCCATGCTGTTTGTACATCATTATAAAGGTTGAAGTAAACTAGATAAAGAAAGTAGAACAAGCTAACATAATAAACTTGATTTAAGAGCTGTTTATTATTAGTCCATGGCATTCTCATACCTTCCAATGGATCCTTATTCAATCCCAGTTGACTGATAATATATCTAGGAATGTCAGTTTTAATGCCCTGTCCCTCTTTTGCATGTCCTTCAGCAGCTTCAAGAAGATAGTAAAATTCCTCAGGATCAAATTCCTAAAAAGAAAAGAAAAATCACTGCAGAGATCTTCTGTGTTTACTTAATTTGTTTGCAAGTCATTAAGATGCCTTTCTTATGATAACAATTTTGATGCATAGCATCCCCACACGCTACAAACACCACCACTGCCACAACCATTGTGGAATGGCTTATCATTGCAATCAAAGGGAAAGAACAACAAAATCTAAACTTTAGAGAGTGTACAAATTCCCCTTATTTCAGTTTTATTCTAGCAGATTTCACATTATTTCCCTTTTGCAATTCAAATGTTTCCGTTCATATATATTTGTGTACCGTGCACAGCTAGTTCTATTGTTTGGGGCAATGACTAAATGTAGACTGACTGAAGGCAGCTTTATTGATTACAGCTTGCCAGAGTTTTGCAACGATCCAAACACTGAGCAACCTGTTTGTTGGCTGACGTTGCTGCCCCTGTCACCATCCTGAGAGTAAATCTTCAGGGAGTTTTCTGACTCCTAAGCCTACTATGGCCCCTTCTGAGGGTTCTGTGAGCAACCTGGGTATGTTGTGGCCAAAAGCAGCTCTCCAACCTGGGGCCATCGTGTGACTCCCGCAAGACTTCTTATGGTGATCCTCCTCAGTCCTGCCTCTCCTCAATGCTCACAACAAACATGGTGACAAGTTAAAGTTCTATTAGCACCTATGACTGATTACTGATATGGGGAAGGCAAAATCCTTTCAGTGCCAAAGCCAGCTGTAGACACACTCTCTCTCTCTCCCCCACAAACCCCCACCTAATCATTTTGTGATGGCACTGATGTATTGAAGGTGATTTATTGTTTCCCATTTTTATCAGTCTGTTTCACCAAAACCACCTCTCCCTCTCTCTTTCAAAACAGAAGACAGTCCTAAAATGGAAGTGCATACAAGACTCCTTAAAGGGATATCTGTGACAGCAGTCGACGCTGATGTGCACTGGGTAAGAGCCACCTAACAGCTGATGCAAAATTTCTTTGCTCCTTATACAACCCCATCATGCTCCCACTTACTTGCCTTTTTCTAAAACGTTGTAACCTTTCCTCATATGATTTAAGTCTCTTCCAGCTATACTGAACTGCTTTTTCGTTTTGTTTATTTGTATTTGTACTTCCATTATTTTTATTGCATTGCTTTGTTTGAATTACTTTGATAACAATTGTAAAATAACAACTACTAGTACTACCACTACTATTACTACTACTAGAGGCCATAATGGTTATGCAACACCTTTTTTTCTGCTGCCCCCACCCCACATAAATGGGTGCGGCAGGGAAATCTCTAGGCCCCATTTCTTCCCCAATTACATTGTGAGGAAAATACTCGTGCCTAATAAACTTGGAACAAATCTGATTTTATATAGTATTTGTTTGGGACATTTAGCAAACATCCATTAAAATAATCTGATTTAAATGGACCCATTCCAAACCAGTCCACTAGAGAATTCACCTATCGCTACTAATAAGCTTTCCTCACCATGACCCTCATCCCAAACACCTATAAATACATGAAGTGATAAGCCACTTGGAGCTTAGTAAAATATGAGGCTGGCTGCAATCTTTTTCCACGGTAAGCAACTGATTTCACGGAGACCTGCAGAGTGTCTCCCAAACAGGTATATATATAATCATTACTCTAAAATGTAAGAGCATGGACTTCTGGCATACAGGTAATAATACACAGAAACCTATGCTTGTGAAGAAATAAAACCTTAACTTTGAAAATGACAAAAGATAAACAAAGGGTGGAAAAACACTACACACCTACCAGCCAAAACACTATCTTTCAATAAACCAATAGAGTGGATAAAGCAGAACATATGCATTCAATCCACAGACCACATGGTTCAAACATTTGCATTCTATTTTCCTAGCTTTCACTCACTTGCTCCCAGAGATCAAGAAAGGCAAATAAAAAACAATTTCACCACTATTGAATGCTTACACAGTATCCCAATCTATGACTGCAATTCGTTGTTGGGGGGGTGGGGCATACTAAAAATGTACTAAAAGCAACAATATTGAATGAAAAGCGCTCATTCATTGGAGCCCTTCCACTGACCTTCAACAGCAACCCAACTGATTAAAATAAGCATAATCTTACCAAACATTCCAGTAAGCGAGCAGGACGTGCTATGACAATAAGAATCTTTCGAACGAGCTGCTTAATAAATGCCAGTTCTCCGCTTTCTGATCGTTCTTGGGCCTGATAAAGAAAAAGAGACTTGATGTTATATACGGACATAGAGAAAGAATTAATATGACAAACCAAACGTAATACAGTGAAATGAACTGTATATTCTTCCAACACAATCATTTCTACAGTCACATGGGTTACCATCTCAACATAGCCACCATGTTGACACAAGTAATAGCAATGCCTCTGTTGTTAAATGCATGACCTGTGACAGTGTGTGTGTGTGTCCATCCATCTCCTATGTAAGGGGAGCATCTTAGTGCAAGGGCGAGAGAAAGCTTAGTAAAATAGTCATGCTGTAGAAGGAAACCCATAGTTTGGTACACATATTTGGCAGATTAGTTTTAAGAGGGCTTGTAAGGAAATGGTTTTGTGAGGAGTTCTTCTTTAATTTTGTTTTGAATGTTATCATAAATTGCTCTGGATTTACTGAAAAAACAAGGATAACATTTATAGGTAAGTCATATAAATGACTTGCTAACTGTTTGGTAGCTCAGCTAACTCCAAACCATATTAATGCAGCCACCGGTGCACTCTACCACCCCAAACAATGAACTGTCATGTCAGGATTGACAGTACAAACTAGTTAGTTCTTACATTTGAATCTTGCCTTTGCTATGTGCATCTCAGGGTGAACATCTGTCCAACTGTATACATGTGGTAGAAATATGAACTCAGTTCATTAAGAATCACTGCTGGAATAGCATAGGTGCTGGATTAAAGATTTTTTTAATTAAAAAAACAAACCCCAACACTGTATGTTTATGTGCTCACAGATTATGTTTAGCAAAGCAATCTATGGATGGAATCTTGCTTCTGCACATGGACTGCCACTGCTGGATGAGAGCAAATTTCCTTAGATACGAGCTGTGCAATCATCTGCCTTAGGAGTAAACATTTTACCTCTATCTGTGGAAGCAGCAGCAAATAAAATGTACATGGGGGAAAATAGCAGGTGAGTAATCTAAGCAGAATTACTGGGATGGCAAATTCAGTAGATGATCAGAAAAGAAATTGAAAGTATAATGTGAAAGAATGGGAACAAAAAGAGCACTTTTTTGAAGAAAAAGCTTGGGAAAGAAATTGCAAGAGGTTTTGTACTGCATTCCAAATTTCTTTCAAACTTTTTTTTGTCTAGTAACAAAGAATAGACTTTCAGAGACCTAATGAATGCAAAGAAGCCATATGTTGCTTCTCCTGTCTGAAGGATATTGACGCTCCTTTGTTCATATCGCAAAAAAGCCACTTCTTTGTCTGAATAATAGAAGCTGCAGGATAAAGTTCAAATTACAGTCACAACTTATTCTCCAGTGTACTGGTAGATATCCACGAGTGTGAATCTGAATCAATCCAAGTTAGATGGTTGATTGCATTACTAGAGACTTACTTTTCAAAATATTTTTTTACTTGTGAGTTAAAATCCCATACATGTTAACTCTTAATTAAAACAATATGAAAAATTAAGTTCAGGATAGTTTTTTTTAAATACCTAGTAGTTTAAAGGCGGTATGTATAGCTTATTGCATTTTATTGTATGGCAAATTTGAGAGAAGAAACAAAACGAGAGAAATGATTTTCACTATTCCAGTCTAGCAAACATTAGAATGTTGAATGCATTACTATTTGTATCAGATGCTTAAACCTGCAATACTAGGTGAGCTTGTGAACAAAAAGATCCCAGGAAAGGAAAAGGAGGTTGCTCCAAGAAAACATTAAACTCAGATTGACCTTGACCTTAATACAAATATGTCAGCTAAATCAAGCTGCTCAGATGCCTTGTGACTTCCCTTAGCCATGCAAAGCAATAACAATGTGCCAAGCAGCAGGAGACACAGCCATCCACTGAATGTCACAGCTGGGAACTGACAACAATTGCATCATCAGAAACCCAAAGTGTGTTCCCACAATTTAGTTCCAGCAAACAGCAGGCATTCCTGCAAGGATTTATGTTGAAATGAACACTATAAAGGTAGCAAAAATGGGAGTTTTCATACTTGGGAATAAAGGAGACCTATATAAAAACCATAAAAGCTCAGTTTGAGCTCAAAGATACTGTTTAAAAGTGCACTTAGGAATCAATTTTCTTATCAATAATTTAATGTTACCAAACATCGTGCAAAGCCAAGCCTTTTTTTAAAATTCCAAAATGTTCTTAAAAACTCCAGCATTATTCAAAAACCTTATTATTTTTGCTAACATTTTAATAGCACTTGACCATGGACAATTCAGAAATATTATTTCACGTTGTACTTGGACAGAAGGCATACCCAGGTCTGTGATACACTTAAACTACATGTAATAATTTTGCCTGTACTCATCTTCATCAAAATGTTCAATGATTTGTTAATACAGTAAACAAATTCACAGATAAGGACCAATGGTCTCTTCCCTCAAGCATGTAAACTACATCAGGTGCGATATACCTAAGCTGATTCATCTAAAATGGAGGTCTGCCTTCTGAACTAGGAGAACATGCTATAAGACAGGGGTCAGCAACCTAAGGCCCATGGGCCACAAGCAGCCCATGGGGGTTGTTTAACCAGCCCATGGACCCCTGCCGCCCGCTCGGTTGGCTCCCGTGCACCACACTAAACAAGCGCGGAGCAGAGCGGGGACCGCCTTCTGTGACGCTAGCCGGCTTCCCATTGGCTGCAGCCAATGGGAAGCTGCGCACACCTCCTCCGCACCAGAAGGAGTGCCGGAAATAGTGTTTGCGAGTGCGTGCATGCAGCACACACACTCCAGCCCACTGCGGCATCTGCGGGACTGTGGACCAGCCCAAGCCACAAAAACTTTGCTGACCCCTTCTATAAAACATGTATCATGCATGCTGCCTTGGCCAAAGCATAAAAATCCACCTTATAAGTCTTAAAAAGATACGGGGACTAACCCATGTAGCCAACTGATTGACTTTCTGCAGAAGCACATTTAAGGAAAATGCTGCTGGAGCAGCTGCTGCTCTTGCTGAATGAGCAAAAATCTTGATGGGTGGAGGCAAATGAATGATGCAATTATACACTTGGAGCCACCTTGCCAACATGGTGGATGGAGGAGGCTTTCTTACCCAAGGAGCGAAATATACTAAGAGGAAATCTGGCTGGTGGAAGGGCTTGGTACATGTAATGCAGATTTTCAATGCCTTCTGCAAGTCTAATGAATTTCACATTCACATTCTTTTGTATAGCTTTTCCTTAACCACACAATTATTACTAGATTGGATAAAATTAGCCAAAATTATTAGACTGGACAAAATTAAACTTGGATATAATATTCCTTTTGTCTACGACAGAGGAGAGTATAAGACTATTTCATCTGAGGCACAGAGGGACTGCCTAAGTTACATTCTAGGATAAAATAAGCTAGCTTTCAGATACTTCATAAACCAATTATATAGAGTCATATGCTTTAAGGTCCCTTAGACAACCGCGAAGGTCACTGAACTGACCAGACCCACTTAAAGAGCTGTAGGTGTCTTATGTATTTATTTTTATAGGTCAGTTGCCATAACTATCTCCAGAGTTGCATTTTCTTCAACTAACGTATCTCAGCAATTTCTAAACCATATTTATGTGGTTCATACCTCTTGTAGGAGCTTATCCAATTTGTGCTGTAACTCGAAGAAGTATCGTGAGGTGATGAGGCCCTGATGAGATTTATCCAAGCAATCACGAGCCAGCTCAATGATCTGGTGGTGGGTGAAACTGAGAACTCCGTCTGCCAAGGGAAGGACGTTATCAGGAGAGTAGTTGGTGATAATCTCCTGAAGCCGCTCTTCCATCTGAGCAGTAGCCTATCAAAATAAGTTTTATGGGTTTAATCAAGAAGCTATTAAACATACTTCAGATTTAAATTAAAATCCTTGCAAGACAAAATAGAAGTTTACTGAACCTGTAAACTTACTTGATTGATTGATTGATTGATTGATTGATTGGATAGTTGCTTTATCTTGCCCAGGGCAACTCAAAAGCAACTTACAACCAACCAACCAGGCAACATCCCCCACATAGAATAAAGAAATGCATCAAAAAGAGACAATGCATGTACTTTTGTAACCAAAGGAAATCTTTAATAAATTTATTTAAATATATATCCTGCCCATTTCTAAAAAGGCCACAGATGGTGATCATATAGGCCATACATACTAGCCTGGCTTTCACGTTACATGAAAACATAGTTTAAAACCAACTATGGTTTAATGTGAACACGCAATGTGCTTGTGCACGTTACTCAAAAGTTCTTGTGGCACTCCTCTCCTGTTTGTGCTGCTACCACACAGAGGACGAAACCAGCCAGAGTCTGACTTGTCATGTAGTCCAAAGAAGGGCCTTGTGGTTTGTTTCCTCCAAACAAATCACCAGAAGTAATCACTTTAGCTTGTTTTAGCTACAGTGCAGAAGGAGTGGGGAAAGAGTATCCTGCAAACTTCTGACCAGCATACAACAGCACACTGCTCATTCACATCAAATCAGCTTCTTTTAAACTATGGTTTAATGTGGTGTGCAAACTGGGCTGTAGAAAGAGGTAAAATTTTATCCCTCTTTCAAACGACCTGGCATTTTTAAAAGAGATTTATACTCTCTTTAGAGGAAATCCTCCACAAAATGGACTGTAGTGCATTATAAAACCTTTTAAAGCACATAGTCAAGTCAGCGAAACAAACAACATTAAAACCACTAGCATAAAGCAGTAACAACCATACTCCAGTTAAATGCAGTTAACTCGCCAATGCACAAATCAAATGTTTTGAGAAAAGAAGGGTCTTCCTGAATGCTAGAGGAATTCCATTTCATAATTGTACAGCAATCAAAAAAACCCTGTTACTCTGATAATTCAATACTAAAAATATCTACACTAAAAATAAACATATATTTCTAAAGCACACACTTGCAAAAGTTGCTTCCACAAAGTTATACATGCTGCTTCCACCAGGATTCCATGTATTTGCAAGGAACTATCTGGGCTGTGTGTCCTGTCATTGCATCTTACACTGCCAAAGAACCTTCTAGAAAGTTATGTACCCTGTGTAACTGTTACCATAAAACCAAAGCTTTTTGGAAAGCGACAAGAACTATAATGCAACTTTGGCATGATTGTTTCTGAGACAGATCAGCTGCAGATCAGCTGACAAATATTTTAAAGAATATTGTTGCTTTATGATAGCATTTTTGGCTTAAATTAATCTGATATACCAAATATAACAGAACACCTTTTTTTAGAACACAGATTTCTTATCAAGTCAGCTTTAGAATGCAGTGAATATTCATCTTTACCTTTGGGAATCTTTCTTTGTATACATGGTTCATCATAATGATTTCATGGTCACAGCAGGCAGGAGAACGTCCAGGGCTGCAAGTAAAGCAAAGCCAATCATCCCTTGGATCTTGTACTGAATGAACTGAAAATGAGATCTATAATTTATGTACTCTCTTCTGTAGGCAGTCAGTATTATTATTACTACAGGACAAGTGGGACTGCAACAAAATGTGGCAGAGTGAAGAGGTCTTAGTCACTGTTCCAGTCTGTGTGCCATGCCTTCCTCTGCAATACTCAATTCTAGTCAACCCTCCAACCTGGTTTTCTGTCCTGTCCCCTGTACCTTGCCATGTCAGCCAGCTTGACCTCTGAACATGCTTTTTTGTAAACTGCTAAAAACAATGTTTTCAAGAGCTGGGGGTCAGTCCACTCCCAGTTTCCAGAGGTGTAGGCATGTTAGTTTGCTTATTGCATTTTGTCCCCTCTCAAGCCTCTACATGGCTAAGGGAAATTAAGGAGTGGGGGTGGTACAAGAGGAGCCAAGTGCATATGTACATTAGACTGACTTGTTTACGCTGACACTAACACTACAACTCACTGTTTTTTCATATGGAGATGCTGTTTCATTAAATCTAGAGAGTGACCACAGCCTCCAGGATACATGCATCACAGTTCGGGATAAAATTTATCCTTCTCAGATAACTGGGAATCAGAAGAATGTAACATTTCAATCTATGGAGCTAAGGCAGGAAATGTCTGCAAGTTGTAGTTTCTGGAGACACTAGTTTTATATTAAACTAATGCCTTAAATATTTTGATTTAGTTCTGAACAAATGAAAAGATCACCTATATTTCTTTCTCTTTGTTGACAAGCTTCACCTCTACTGAGAACAAGAGAACTTCAAACTCTTGAAAAGAGCAAACCTATCACCCTATAATTTGGTTTCTCAACAAGTAGTCTAATTCTCTACAGATTGTGAATGTAGCTTTTTTATTAATCACCATAATGTACTCAGAACTTTACGAGAGGAAGAAATTTAAACTAAATACTTTTTTGTGATGGTAGGAATTCTGAATAATTTATGTTGCCATGCAGCACATTTTTGATCATTTCAATAGATATCCTGAGAACATTTTGAAGATTATTAAGCTAGGAAGCAACTGAAATGAAAATTATAAACTTAAGGTCATGATTTCACATTTCCAAGGGCAAGGCTAGTGGAAGACCATTTGAAAACTAATGTGCATTTTTTTAAAAAAGCATAAGACACAATTAGCTCTATATTTTACTACAATTCAAACATTAGTACAAGCACACACACACAAAAAATACCATTTTATCCAGACTTTCCCTGACACACAATTTTGGACCCTGTTGTATATTTTGAATCTCCGTATTTATTGTATTGTCTTACTGTTTTTCATGTTTTACATTAAGAGATTTAGAAATGCTTTTAAACAAGGTAACAAAATATAAAACAATGTTATAGTAACGTGCATAAAATGTATAGTTCCTCATGAGTTTCCACATGAAGGTATCATTTCAATTTCCTGGCAGGTCAACCCACCTCAGGCTTCTGGATCGCGGCCGCATTTGAGTGGTCCTACATCTATTATCACTGGCAATGCTTTCAGTGGCACAGAAATGTTTAGACAAAAAATGTAGTTCGTCTGGAGTTGGTTGGTATGGTAACTGGTGCAACTTCTCTTGGGAGGAACAGGATGACTGCAATAAACATGTGGAAGATAAATTCGTACCATAACCCTAAAGTCATGTTAAACATTTGTATGGATTGTACACAGAATAACTTCCTTATTCCTAAACTTTCTGAACACAGAAAATAAAAATGCAACCTTAATAGATTATAGAAGCAATAACATCATGCAAACACTTTATATGCATCTGTACAGATACAGCCTTGCAATTTCAAGGACCCTTCCTGCGTATTCTCTCAGCCCTTGGATTTAAAACAGACAAAACTGCTAAGCATATGTATGAAAATAGTATAACATGATCATCCATTAACTACCGCTATCCTTTTTGATTTGCTGTGCTGTAATGCAACTTTAAAGATAATTTGGTGCAGAAGGTGACTTATCAAGATGATGCGTTGGAAAGTTACAGAAGCAATTTTCAGAAGCAATTTTGAGGAAGGCTTATAGCACAGTGGTAGAGCACCTCCTTTGCATATGAAAAGTCCCAGGTTCAACCCCTGGTGTTTCCCATGTAGAGCTGGGAATAACTCCTACTGGAAACCTCCGAATGCTGCTGTCAGTGAGGGTCAACGTTACTGAGCTTGATGGACTAGCTTGGTATAAGGAAGCTTTCTATATTCCTATGTTCCAGAATCACTCCACTTAATACACTTTCCTACATGGATATTTACTTGGGTGTAGTAAAGAGGCACATTTGCTTTGCAGAAGGAACACATGATGGGGAGCAACAGTTAGTTTCCTTCTAACAGGTTGCTGCTGCTTCTAAATCCTGAGGCAGCAACACTTCACCTTTCTGGAGGTGAAGAAAATTACAGAAATTTCCTATCCAGTCTCCAAGCATGTGTTCAGTCAATTATTCAGATTCACAAAGCAAACATCTGTATAAATCTTGAAGACCAAAATAGTTACTTGCTTGAATATTACTATGAATAGATTTTCTTTTGAAATACTATCCTCTTTGTTTAAAATCTAGGATGAAAAAGCAATGAGCAAAGGAGTTTTCTATTAATTTTACCTTACCTATGCTTACATACAATCCTTAAGTTAAGTGATTTGTTCTGACAGCTTCAGACTGATCAGTTAAGAACAGGCATAGGCAAACTCAGCCCTCCAGATGTTTTGGGACTACAATTCCCATCATCCCTAGCTAACAGGACCAGTGGTCAGGGATGATGGGAATTGTAGTCCCAAAATATCTGGAGGGCCAAGTTTGCCTATGCCTGGTTAAGAAGTGTGAGAAGAGTCATGCTGGATCACGTCACTGGCCCTTATAGTCCAGCATCCTGCTCATATAGTGGCCAACCACAAGGCTGTGGCAGATTTAGGAGAGTGTGACTGGTTTGGTCACACTAGGCCTGGAGCCTTGGGAATGCCACAACTATGATTTAGAATGGAATATGAGAGGTGGGGAACGCCAGTTCTGGGGGTTGTACAGGGCGCTGCTGAAATTTGAGACCCCAAGGTCCTCCACTCCCTGTGAAAAGCCTGCAAGGAGGACCTGAGCGCAACAGCACTCTGCCCACCTACAATTGCCAGCAACTGGTTTTCAGAGGCATATTGCCTCTGACAGAAGAGGTAAAGCATAACCATCACGACTTATAGCCACTGATAGCCTTCTCCTCCATGAATTTATCTAATCCTCTTTTAAAGCCATCTAAGTTGGTGCTCATAGATCCACAGTTTAAATGTGCACTGTGTGAATAAACACTTTCCTTTATCTGTCCTGAATCTCCCACTATTCAGCTTCACTAGATGTTCTTAAGTTCTGGTTTAATAAGAAGGAGGCAGAAACGTTTTTCTCTACCTATTTCCTCCATGTTATACATAATCTGATAAGCTTTTCTCATGTCACCTCCTATTTGCATTTTCTCTAAACTAAAAAGTTCCAAATGCTTCAACCTTTCCTCACAGGAGAATTGCTCCATCTCTTCAATCACTTTGGATGCCCTTTTCTGAATCTTTTCCCACTCTATAATATTCTTCTTGAGGTTTAGAGACCAGAACTGTATAAAGTATTTCAGTTGTGGTCACACTACAGATTTGTATAACAGCATTATGAGATTGTCATAATGCTTTTTCACAGCTGCCACACTCTGGAACTACATCTTTATTGAGCTGTCCACTACAACCTCAAGGTCTCATTCATGGTCAGTCACTACAAGTTCAGACTACATGAGCATATATATGTGTGTGTGAAATTAGAATGTTTTGCATCACTTTACACTTGTTTGCACTGAACTGCATTTGCCGTTTTACTGTCCATTCATTTCTGTTGGAGCATTTCACAATCTCTTTTTTGCTTTAACAAACCCGAACAATATCATCAGCATGCTTGGCTACCTCACTGCTCACCCCTAACTTCAATTCATTTATAAACAAGTTAAAATGCACCAGTTCCAATACCAATCCTTGGGGGACTCCCCTTTCTCCATTCAGAGAACTGCGCATTTATTCCTACTCTCTGTTTTCTGCTAATTACCCACAAGATGACCTCTCCTCTTAGTCAATGACTGCTAAGCTGACTCGGGAGACTTTGGTGAGGGACCTAATTGAAAGCTTTTTGAAAGCCCAAGTATGCTATGCCAACTGGATCACCCCTGTGAGCTTGTTCACAATCTCAAAGAACTCTAATAGGCTCATGAAACTGGTCTTGCCCTTGCAGAAGCCATGCCAGCTCTGCTTCAGCAAGGCTTGTTCTTCTATATGCTTGGTTAGCTTATCTTTAAAAATACTTTCTGCTGGTTTTCCCAGGCCAGACGTTAAGCAAATTGGCCTGTAATTTCCAGGATCTCCCTGGATGTCTTTTTCAAAATTGGTGTTATATTGGCTGCTTTCCAGTCCTCTGGTATGAAGGCTAATCTGAGTGACAAGTTACATATTTCTGTTGGAAGATCAGCCATTTCACATTTGAGTTCTTTGAGAACTCTCTGGCGAATGCCATCTGGACCCAGTTGGCAATTTGTCAGTTTTTATTTTATCTATGTTTATTATTCAGAGACATCTTCCCAATGACAGATAGTTCAAAGGCTTTTTCTTAATTTTCTCAACATAACAGTTTACATGAAACTATTTTCCAGAAGGTTTAAAACAATAACAGAATATGACAATTTATGCTGTGATCTCTTAACAACCTACCAGTAGATTAACTGTGGTTCGTATTTTCTTATAGTTATCTAAACATCACCTAATCTTAAAAATTAGTATGAAGAGCCAGGTTGTACCTATCAAGATATGAATATGTAATTATTCAGGCACCCAAACCCATCTTGCAGTGATAATAATAGGCTTCAATAGAACATGGATTTACTCCAAGGAAAATGGGCCCCAAACTGTGTAACGGGGAAAATAACTATTTGTATTATAGCTAAGCGATGCATGGAATCCTGCTAAATAAAAATTTCAAAGTGAAAATGAGTTATGGGAGGATACAAAGTACCTTCTGGCATATATAAAATATACTATCATGTTGTACTGTATATTATATGAAGGAAGGGAAATCAACAGTGGTTATAACACACAGTGTGTCTGTTGAAAGAGGGACAATAACAGAAAAAGTGTATTCGTTAGAAATACAGCTCTACTTGAATAGCATTTTTGGGCAGAGGATCAGTGCAAGTTCTCAATTATGTCAGTGAGGCTGCCTTAACAATTACTTGTTAGCTAGCATGCCTGTAACTGTTTTCAAGCACTGCACTTAATTTTTTTCATTCAAGTTCAGCAGACAGCATCTATTGTATGAATTATGAGAAAGGAGGGGGGAACTAATTGCCAGGAAAAGTTAAAATAGTAAATATTTTGACAAGAATAGTGGGCAACCCAATCAAAATCCTTTAAAATGTTAATAGATGGTATTGCTGGGATAGAGCCTCCCCCTATCTACCTATAACCCTACCCCTACTGTAGATACTAGTAGAAATCTGCATTATTGTTTGAAATCTTACAAGGACTGAATCTGAGAATATATTACAAGCAGAAGCTATCTATCTATCTATCTATCTATATCTATCTATCTATCTATCTATCTATCTATCTATCTATCTATCTATCTATCTATTGTTACTTACTGAAACAGTTGAGCTTGGAGTATTTGTACCATAGCCAGAAGAGGGGAGAGATGCCAGTGACCAACGTCGTCCATCAGTCCTGTTGGGAATTTGAGTTAAGCCACATAAGACAACTGTTAACCCTACAGTATTATACAAAAACTGTTGAAATAGAATCCATGAAATGTTGTGGTGTACCATGAGGAAATATAGACAAACTCATAAGCAAGCGTTTTTACAAGGCACTTTTTTAAAAAGCACATGAAATAATCCAGCTGTGAATGGGATGTTTTAGGATATCGGTTAGAGACAATGCAAAACAGGAACAGGATGGAGGAGAGACCGATGCACAACCATGATAGGCTAGAAAATTGAATGTACATGGAAATGTATATAAAATGAACCAAGAATTACAGCAACGTGACTTGCAAAACTAAACATTTTCATAAAATTATAAATTTTGGTAGAACAAAACATTTACCATGTAGGACAATTTCAAATTCTGCTACATGTAGTCCACATTCAGACATAGGACTGCCAACTTAAATTTTCAGCTGGATGAGGCCTAAATACTCTGCTGATGTAACGTGTGCAGTTAGTGCCTGTGTTTATAATTCCTCTGCTACAGCACTACCATCCAATGTCTAACAGGAGGCTACAACTGTTTCACAGACAAAAGTAGAAAATAACATACACATGATATGCACTGTCTGCATCCAACACAACTGATAGCTCTGTGATTGCTAATCAGTGCCTGGGGGGGGAGCAGGTAAGCTTGCCAGCACAATGGTGAAGAGAGCTCCTTCAATGCTATCTTCCTGGGCTCCGGTGGCCTTTTACATTTTTGTGACCCGTATATGCAACAAGGTTACACAGTGCTGCTTAACTAATAGTTAATCCTCTTTCCCCACCCCACTTTAGCAACACTGTTCTGAGAAAAAGGAAAAACCCTGGCTTGGCTGGTTTGTTTCTAGGCAGTTGGCAATCCTAGTCAGAAATTTACAATCAAATTAACAAACCACAAAAACAGAGTAGTAAGTTTTCGTGACAGTTACCTCTCGTTTCGATGCCCATGACTGCATTATAATTGTGCAAAGTATATTTAAAAAACAAATGAAGAAGTAGAACAACAACTTTCTAAATATAAGAGCATGACAATCAGCATAGACAGCTTCAAAATATATGGGGACGTACCCTGCATGGCATTTTGCAAAAGATCTTCCAATTTTACAACAGATGTAAAAAACCCACAACTCTGGGGTGGGGGATCTGTGGTACTCCAGATTTTGTCAGGTTACAACTCACATAACCCCTGATCAATAACTATGGCAGCTGGGGCTGAAGGGAGTTGGGAGTCCAAGATAAGGAGGACCTCGGGTTCCCCATCCCTGACATAACTGAATGGTGCAACTTCGTTGTTTATTCAAGGCCCATTCTCTATCTTTTACTCAACTTTGGTCAGTGCAATGATCTGCTTCTATTTACACAAACACCCTGTTGATGATTTTTTTCATAATGCTACAACAAAGTGGTGTCAGACCAAGGTGACTTCTAAAGTGGAAGTCCCATGAAGTCCTATTTCCCATGAAGAAATAGGGAGATGCCAGTCGTGCTACGTTTCCAGAGAAGGCCAGAAGAGCAACCAGTGGCATCCATTCAGTAATAGGATGTATGAACTTTTGCTTATTAGAAATTTGTTGTGTTTTAAAGAAAACTGCTATGCTGAATAGATCAGTAGTTCCCAATTTCCCTCCCTGTGGACCACTTGGTTGCTGAGGGTCTTGGTGGACCACTTAATTATTTTTCTAGTTGTTGGAGCAATTGTAACGTGCTGTGCTAGATGTTGTAATGTTTTTAATTGTATCTTTACAAGCATGCCAAAGACCATCTAAATGAAATTAATGGACAACTGATGGTCTTGTGGACTAGACAGTCACCCCTTTCATGTTACCATACTATGTTTTTTGCTCTGCCAACTTTCTCACTTGCATGGTATGAGAACTAAGTCTCATATTGTGATGTATCCTCACATGTATTTCAGGATCCTTACTATATGCACAGCAGTCAGCTAGAATGATGACAATTTTATTCATATTGCAGAGGGATAAATAGAAGGGAGTGCTGGTATAATGGCACTTTGCCACTTCTAGCATGCTCATTAAGCTATGAAAACAAAGCAATGAAAAAAATGCATTGTGTAAGACTTGCTCTAATCTAGAAGGCGGGGGAACGAGAACCTCTTTCTAAAGAACAAATTATTTCCTCACTGAAAAATAGATTGTTGCCGAAAGTAGTAATTCAGAGAGAAACATTTCTATGAGCACAAATATATAATGTTAAATATTTAAAACACAGATCCTAAACACGTAATGACAGTAGTTAGGTAGACTTTTTTTCAGATTTTTGAGATGTACAGTTCTTTTAAATGAGCAAAGTTAGGATGAACCAATTACTTTTCATTCCCAAAACTCTTAGGTTGGGCTTTCAATAAAACACATGTGCATAAGATCCTCTGTTTTATTCTATGAGCAAGGCAAAACTTAGTCTTTACAATGGGAAATTCCTATATACAAATAGAAGAAGGGGTAACCTGCATTCCTGGCTTTGAATTTTGCTCATGGTAATAGTTACAACTCAGAGAATCAATGCAATTTATTATGCTACAATTCTATTTTTTTCCTATTGGTATTTCCTCTGGTGTACAAAACTGGCACACAATGTAAATTAGTTTTCAATCAGCTATTCTGAAATACATAGTAGTGGTTTATGTTTCTGAACAAATATGAAAAGAAGATGGGAAATAAATTGGGAAGGAATAGTATGTCCTTAAAGAAAATGTTGAAAGAATAGAAACTGCAAGATAAATCAATCAGAATTTTCAAATAAATCTGTATATAATCAAGATGTAACATTTTATGCATCTGTCCCTCCCAACATTAATACTTTCTATAAGGCCGTGACAAATGGAATTGTATTCAGGTTTGTGGCTTTCTTCTCACTCCAATCACCGAAAAAAGAGAAAGGATCACAGGCAAAAACTGCAGGAGACTGCAGTTATTTGGAGAAGAGGTATTTCTTACCCAGGCTACTGAATCCACTAGAGAAAGTGGGGTCATTGTCCAGCATTTGACAACTATCATGTCCAAACATTCCAGTTTTAATGTTATTTTCACATCTATTTATGGTTGCCGAGACAGGTGGGGAAGGTGTAGCATTTGAACTTCATGCTACATATCAGCTACACTGGTTATCTGTGCATGCTTCAGATAACAATTTTTAAGAAACCACTGGTTTCCTTTATATAGAATTGGTTCGTTTTCTGATACAGCTGAGTACCCATTAACCAACCCGCAATGTATTCACAAGAAAATGTAATCCTATGCTTCGGATTAGTCAAATACTTCAGGTGACCAACAGATCACTTATACTGATGCAATAGTACTATACAATCACAAATGTATCTTCCAAGAACTATACAAAAATTAATCCTCACAAAGGTGTTCCTGGGTAGACAAAACCTAGCACTCTCTTCAGGGTATTCATTGGTTCTTTTACATTCTAACCTCTGAGGTACTATGCCAGATGAGGCAGGATCCACTCTTTTTCTAACACAACTTTCCCTCTGTCTTATTTTCTGGATTTTGTTCTGCTAGGGGCATCTTCATCAGTAGAGTCACCCTAATCAACAATGGCAGCTCTTCTCTGGGTGACTCACTACACAGCATTGTGGCTTAATTAATAGTTCTGCAGAATGACAATGTAGTGACAATCTCTTTTGACAGATTCCCATACTGTACTCCACCCCAGTTGGCTCCTTTCAGTGTAGTAGGAAACTGGTTTTGGAAATCACTGAGGTAGATAAACTCCTTCAGTATTTCCCATAACAGCACACGTATCATTACAGTTGTGGAAGAGCTAGTTTGAAGCCAAAGGATTCTCTCTCAAGATGCCGCATTAAATAGCAGATACCAATTTATGAGTGGAAGGTTTTAGAATGTACTGATACCTATCATGAGAAGCGATGGGCACTCCTTCCTTGGAGGTTTTTAAGCAGAGGTTGTATGGCCATCTGATCGAGGTGAGATTCCTGCATTGCAGAAGGTTGAACTAGATGACCCTCAAGGTCCTTTCCAACTCTACAATTCTGGGTTTCTATAATTCACTAGTACAGTTTTGCAAAGGCTGGATTACAGGCCGTTGTAAATTCTATACGTATTTTCTAGTCTTTTTAAAATTAATTAAATTAAGTTAAATTAAATTACTACGAAGGAAGGGAAAGAGGTGATAATCCTGGTTCTTATATAAATGAACTTTAGATATTGCAAGAAATTAGCAGTAGCAAGAAGCAGGTTGCGAAGACTATTATAAATTGAATTGCATTTTAAGGCAACATATATTGGTATTTCTTACCTCCACCAGCATATTATAAATGCATAAATGCAAAGTGAAGCATGATTCCCAACTATGAATTATGACACATCAAATACACACAAACCCATCCTACCTTCGTGCAAAAGAAAAGTGGGCTGAGGCACTAGGAGAAAAATTTCTAGGGCTATCTTGAGGACTGCTCCCTGGTGAGAAACAGAAGAAAGTAAGAAAATTATTTAAAGTGTCATACAATCATAGACTCAGTGAAAATCCTCAGAAACCTATTTTGCTCTGATTATCATTTGTTTGTATAGCACTTAATGTGTATCGTGCTTAATGACAAAGTTGGTCAAATAGTGTAACCTTCAAGTTCTATTCCAGCCATATACATTGGCTCACCTTGTGCTGCCCTGACTGCTTTTGTTATGGAGTGGCATATAAAGTAAATAAATAAAATATAATTATCTAAAATGTAAATAAAATGGAAGCTAGACTCTTAACTTCCATCCTGCTTTCCATCTGTGGTTCTCTCAATATATTTTTTATGTGTTTATTATTTTATTCATTGAATTTGTATACCACCCTTCATCTAAATATTTAAATATAACATAAAAATGTAATATATAACATAAAAATACAAAACGAGAACACAAAAGACGTAACAAAAAAACAAAAACAATTATTACATCATCTCAACCAAAATTAGTTCACCACAGCTACAGAAATATTTCTGTTTGGGGGGGGCGGAATATTAAGACTGAAACTCTGCTTTTTAAAAAAAGTATATAAAATATGTATATATCTGTTCTCAATATATCAGCATTTAAGGACATTTGCAATAAACACTGATATCCACAGTTTAAAAATGTTATTTCTCAACATTTTTCTTGCCGCCCCCCCCCCCTTTTAAAAACCATTCTATATGCCAACAAGCAAACCATGAAAATTAGATAGAAAGTTATTCCCAGGACTGGCAAGACCAAGGCATGGGGAGGTGATCTTAAATGATATGAAGATGTGACTGCTCATTGTGAAGAGAACATTTCCTTTGGGGCCTTGTTACTTTCTCACATTAGACCACTCAACCTGCTGCTGAACACTGAGAAAGCTTGGCAGGCAGCTGTTGAGGGAAAGTTCACCACTATTCCAGCCTGCCTCTCAGCATGCATAATTAGAGCATGTGGTCTGTCTACAGGGGAAACGTAAAGGCGACACAAGCAAGAATGTTCTTTTTATGAGCAGTGGTGTCTGTCAAGAAATACATAACCCTCTTTCTAGAGAAACACACAACCCACTAAGTTTTTGATAATCACACAGTCCAATATATAGAAACAAGATTACACTGTTCAAGGGAATAAAGTTGAGTTATTGCACGCAAGGTTCGTCTTTTTCTATTTGACAACATTGTTTAGTTTTAAAGGTAGCAAATAATTATCCAGTGTGTGTACTAAAGAGTAATGCACTGCAGATGCTTAAACAGTAATTAACCAGTGGTCATAATAAACACTAGAGTTCTACTAGAAAATGTTAATTATTCAACTACTGTATAATTATTGTATTATAGTCATTCCTCAAGATTAATTTTGGTCATCAAAGCAACTCTCAGAGGTGTTCCGGGCTCCATTAACCAATTTGGTGTCGACACTCTATGGTCCACCCTGAAGGGCTCTAATGGCTGATTACGCAATGAAGTGATGGAAGCAGCAAAGTTGGCCCTGCTCACTGCCCACATGGTTATGTGCTCCAACACACATTTGGTTTTCTTCATAGCAGGGCATTCACCACCTGTGTTCTACATTGTTTAGCCTGTTTCATAGCACATCTCTCCCCAGTATACCAGGGGCAGAGAATGTGTTCCATATTCTCAGAGAGGACACTCAGGAGTGATTGTACTTATGGCCCTTTGCATCATGCCATTTCACAGCAAGATGAGGGCCTCAGAAGGATCACCAGCTTTATCCACCAGAAAAACCCCCAGAATGGTCAGGAATCCATCAGAATCCATAAGTTTTGGGGGTTTGACCATCCTAACTGGGGGTCCACCTCTGAAGGGAAAAGTTGGTAACATCAGCCCACACTTCATTAGAAAATCTTGTCTTGAACTCTTGGGGCAAATAGATCTTAAGCAGAAATCTTATGAGGAAGATGCTTGGAAGAACACACATCCCTACAGCTGAAGATTTGCTTTTGCTGAATATATTGATTTTCTTTTAAAACTTTATTGCCTTTGCCAGTCACTAAACTCAATATTTAGATGCAAAAGAGTTCACAGCATGTTGCACAGCTGACTCGTTTAAGTATTCAAATAACTCAAACAGAGGGCAAGAAAACCCAGAGACAATAGGAATAGGAATCATACTGCTGCCACAATTTAAGGCGTGGCATTTCAGAAAAGCAACTGGAGTCTCATCTGTGACCTTCATCGCTCACAGCATTTCTCTCAGTACTCATCCACCTATCTGCAAGTCAATACCTGAGAGGCTTTCAAATGACAACCAGTGCCAGTTAATTCTCTGCCCATATGTGCACTGCTTCCTTATTACTCAAATCCTGCTGTTCTCAGGGATTTTGCTGGCTGTTTCAGCTTTCACACATTTCATTTGCTGTCGAGACTACTACTGACGTTTCTGGCCAGATAAAGTAAACCTGATTGGTAGGGTCAGGCATTATATAATTAACACTACAATCTCCAGGGAGAGGCAAACATTGAGAGCGAGTAATCAGTATTTCAAAATACTGTATTTAATGGCAATATATTAGGAGCTGTGTTGCATACATATTGCATTATGTGAATATATTCAGAATGAAGAGCTTCAGAAATCCTGAAGAACTCTGAGAGAGCAACTATTGCACTGACTATAAATTATTGCTGTGCTTTAGTGCCTGGAACAAATGTTTTGATACACAGACGGTACTAAGGGAGATTAATAATAACTGATCTTTAAGATTATACACAGGATCAGTTAGAAACCTTGTTGTTACCACTTGACAACTCTCTTTAATGCCTATCCGCATTTATCACTATAGCCATAAAATATACTAGTAACTACTCAAATTTATTAGTTTGTAGTAATCTGGCAATTTTTATAATTCAGGCAACTATCCAGGAAGTTATCGTCTCTGTTTTGACACCCTAGAATGTAACTATGCTGCAGATGGCAGAAAAATAATTTTCCAAGAAACTGCCAGATGATTTATGTGGGAAAAGGTTTCAGAATATGTTGCTGAGGACCTACAAGAGCTTGATTAAATGTAGAAGATCCCAGAAGATAACAGAACTCACTACAGGAAAGTTTCCTATCTCTTATATCTGATTATCTATCAGAACATGTAATTTCTGAAAGGAAAATGTTAATTTTTCACTAAGTGGCCTTGTGGCACTAGCAGCAGGCTTGCTTTGAAGAAAGCTTTCAATTCAATGTCTCCAAACAAGCCCCTGGGAAAGAGTGTTTGGGAAAATTTGAACCTACAGAAATGTTGGTGGCTGTCAGTACAGTACTACAATTTATTTGTATTACATATTTCAGTTGGTCTTTATTATGTCTCCTAATGAAAAAAAAGCATAAAATCAGGACTGGAAAATGACAGTTCCCAAACTGTAAATATATTTCTGGTATATAATTTTGTTGTATAGGCATTTTGATTTGAGAAACTTTAGTAAGATTTGCAGTGAAATCAATGTGTAACGTATCAAGTATTCATGTTTCAGAGAAGTTCTGTCATAGTACAATTGCTTTAAAATTACAACCATAATGTTATTTTCTTGTCTCTCCTGCTGTCCTCATGTTTTATGTTAATGCTTAAAGACTCCATTCTTTGCTTAAATGTATTTCTATATGACACTGCTGTCTCTTGTTTCTTTCATTTGAATTGTGTGAACTGAGCATTTTATGTGCATGAAGCTTTCAACCCAGAGCTGGAAAAACAGTTCCGTTTTAGGAACCAGTATCAATTATTTAGGCACTAACTGTGAATGGAAATGAATATATATTTGTGATCAGATACAGTGGTGCCCCGCAAGACGAAATTAATTCGTTCCGCAATTTTTGTTGTCTAGCGAATTTTTCGTCTTGCGAATCACGAAATCCCATAGGAATGCATTGAAAATCAATTAATGCGTTCCTATGGTCAAAAAAAGTCCAAACAAAGCCAAATTTGGTACAACAACAGTTTATTAACTGCTCTTTAAAGTCACACATACTGTAAAGAGCAGTTCAAAAATTTAAGGGAAAATAAATTAACTTTATAAACAAAACATGTCTTTGTTTTTAGTCAAAGAAAAAAAAGTCGCGAGACGTTTTCGTCTTGCGAAGCAAGCCCATAGGGGAAATTCGTCTTGCGAGGCAAATCGAAAACGGAAAAACCTTTCGTCTAGCGAGTTTTTTGTCTTGCGAGGCATTCGTCTTGCGAGGTACCACTGTATTATGTGTGCGATCAGCTATGTAGAATCTTTTTTCTATACAAATGCAAATTGAAAATCACTTAAAACCAAAAGGTTTTTTGTGAAAATGTCAGCTCCACAACCTGATGATACCTTTATTTCCACCCCCACATGCTGGTGTTTTTTCCTGTGAAACACTGTTAAGACTGAGGACCTAGAGAAAGATTAGTTTACTCATCAACCTGTCTATGTACAGCAATAATCTGGAAATAATTTTCAGTGTCTCTGCTATTTGAAATGAGGTAGGCAAGGACCAGAGGGATGGCCTTCTCTGTTGCAGCACCTTTTTTATGAAATTTGTCTGGTCTGAGCAACAGGCAAATAGCTTTTTATTTCCTCTGGACTTTGTTACCTAAGGAATTTTCTGGTGTTGCTGCTGCTAAAACTTACCATTAATGTGTTTAAACCAGCATTAAAAACTAAAATTTCAAACTTTCATTCTAGTCTGGTTCCAAAGTGATTGTTGGAAGCGCTAGGGTACCCCAACCCAGTCACGCTATGTAATTACAGACTACAATATTTCTCTCTTAAGTCTATGGAAACAGTGGAATTTACCTGCATGAGCTGAAAGTGGCGAATGGGGCCGGGGCATAGCTGGGGACTGCCCATTGCATATCAAACTTTTTCTGTTACTTGTCCGGCAACTGTAGGAAGAGAAGAGAATACTTAAAGCACAAATGTTTCAAATATGTAGCATCCCAACCCTCTATTTAACTCAGAATTACTATCTTGTGATAGGCATTCTGAATTCAGGGGAGGGGAGAAACCCTAGAATTAGACCACACACTGAATGTTAAATGAGTTATATCCCATATATCAGCAGGAGAAAATGCATTAAGGTTAATTATAACCACAATTTTTATGCAGATATTATCCCCAAAGAAATCCACCTGCCACTATGACATTACACTATTAACACTGACATTTTATCTGATACAGAACAACAGTCTTATTTATAATACATAAAAATGTCAGAAAAAAAGATGACCATTTAGAACCACCATTTGATACATGGATTTCCTAATTCCATCCAGGGCAATAATCTATCTATCTTATGATATACTAATTAAAAATCTAATTATTGAAGCAAATTTCACATCTGCGTCTTTTTGTAAATAGACCAGGCACATCCTACAAAGATAAATGTGTTCTTTCACTCATACATTTTTCATCTCAAGCACTGCAAATCACTATTTTTCTCCATTACAGATAATTATGACATGAATGGCAAATGCATACATCTACTAAAAAGCAGGACCTCTGCAGCTTTAAGTGAATTCATACTCTTGTAATTATAATCAAATACACCTAAGAATATCATCTTCCACCTTGAAACACACATGTAAATTATTTCCCCTAAGATAATGAAATTGTGAATGAGCAAAAATGTGTGCATCAAATATGTTAACATTTGGAATACAAATTATTCCATTACATCTTCAGAATAAACATAGGAAACTGCCTTATACCAGGTCATACTATTTGTCAATCTAGCCTAGTACTCTGACTGACAGTGACTCTCTGGGGTATCAGGCACAGTTCTTTCCCATCATCTGCTACCTGATTCTTTTTAACTGAAGATATTGGGAACTATACCTGGGACATTCTGAAGTGAAAGTATATGCTCTGCCAGTGAGCTATGGTCTGCTTAAACTAAGGAAGGGTGAATGCATACATTGAATTCACACTGTAAGTCTTCAAACACATACATGCACGCACACAAGCAACAAAAATACAAATAGCTCACACTTCTATAGGCAAGGAAATAAAACACTGATCAAGTTCCTGCAGAAGGGTGGTATCCAGCTAAGTCATACTCAGAGTAAACCCGTTGAAGTAAACAGACTTACAATAAATTCATCCTAAATCAATTAATTTCAGTGGACCTACAAAGAGCATAACTTAGTTGGATACCACTCAATCTGTTTTTGCGGTGGCACAGTTGTGGAGTTACAACCCCATGTAAGCGAAATCCATCCCTGAAGGCCAATAATATGATTTCAATCAGAGAAGCCATCTCCCAAATAACACAAATAAAAACCAAACCTCAGTAGGATTTTATCTGCTCCGAAAACAAGTGGTAGATAGGGCTCTGAGTGTTCTACTGCAGTGGTGTCAGAACTTCAAATGCCTTTCACAAGTTTCTAGCTCCTTAAAGAAACCAAAGTATTTGAGTACTCTTGTTAAGGAACCATAGCCTACTCAGTACTCCTAGGCAAACATATTCCTTCACATATATTTCCTGTAAACTACTTTCACCACTCGGGGATCCAATTTTAAATGTTCAAACCACAGTTTTTTTTGTTTTTGTTTTCCAGTTCTGCTAAATGAGGACCATTTATCACATTATCGTTTTGCTTTAAAACACTGCTATATTCAGAACAGCTTATATTTAAATGTCAGATGTCTATTAAAAAGAAAAGTATGGCATGTCTGTTTCTACATGTAAAAAGACATGCTCCCCAATTTATTTAATTGCCTATTAACTGTTAAAATCAACTTAGCGCTGGTGAGAAAGGTCACATTTGAAACTGAATATTGTTACTAAGAAACCACTAGCAATTCTTATGCCTTCCCCGTTTCACACTGTTTCAAACATGGGCTACAATCACTTTGATCATCATTTAGTGGCTATAGGGAAGGCTCAACTAGCTGGGGGTTTTTGCACACTGGATAAGAGGTCATCACAACTCAAACCACCAACAGCTGGGCAGCAGCCTTCTGTCAAACCCCTCATATTACGTGAATATACCAAGGGAGCAGATCAAACACATAAGGACCCATAAATCAATATTTACATACAATCACGTTGCAATGTGGTGCTACTAAGTGCAGCTTTCAAGATAAGGCAATCAGCAGCACAGATAATGGCCCTGTTAGGTATGCTACCATTAATGTTTCTTCTTCAGAGAGAGTCGTTTACTATGAATACATGGGTAAATTACTGGCAATAAAGGTTAATTGCTAAAAAGAGCTGGGTGAAAGGAATGTGCTGGCAGCAATTGCTTTTTACCACGCTTTTCACTTGAAATCTGACATCTGTTTTAATCATTTATAATAATTTCATTTTAACATCCTTAATTATTAATATTTACACTTGTAATGAAGATGGATATATGGGCTGTAAACTATTATGGCAGAACCTTTAACAGCATACACTGACTATTGTAATGTATCCCTTAATTTTGTTGTCATTGTAATGTGCTTGCTGGTTGAGCAGAAGATAAAGCTTTAAAAGAGTATGGGTCTTTGTATTTGGAAAGCACAACAAATGAAGTGCTTTCTAAACCAATTTTAAATTCCAAATGTCATGTAGGAACACAATATAAAGTGATACAGGCAAGGATGAATGAGTAGAGGATGGAGGCTTCATGCTTTTTTACTATTAAAAATGTACAGCTAAACGTCATCTCACAGAGGTAGGCTACCTCTGGCAAGATATGGTATGTGTCCATTTTGTTTACACTAGATAAGTTTACATTATATTCAACATGATGTGAAAGTTGACTTCAGATTTATTTGCTTTGCTAAGCACAGATTCCAGAGTGCCAACTCTGTTTATGGTACAGCAGCCTAAGGTGCAGATGATGATGATGATGATGATATTTATACCCCACCACTCTGGGTGGCTTCCAACACAATATTAAAATACAGTGACGCATCAAACATTAAAAGCTTCCCTAAACAGGGCTGCCTTCAGATGTCCTCTAAAAGTCTGGTAGTTGTTGTTGTCTTTGACATCTGGTGGGAGGGCATTCCATAGGGCAGGTGCCACTACCGAGAAGGCCCTCTGCCTGGTTCTCTGTAACTTGGCTTCTCGCAGTGAGGGAACCGCCAGAAGGCCCTCAGCACTGGACCTCAGTGTCTGGGTAGAACGATGGGGGTGGAGACACTCCTTCAGATCATCTGTTCAACATAGGCTATGAGAGTGACAAAGGACGCAGCAATTTTTTTGGAACAAAGCCTCTATAAATCTATTGGCAAAAATTATGCCAACATGTTTGCACCTTTTAAAACTATTTTACTTCAGCATCCTTATTAACTTCAGACAAAAAGGCTTTTCATCTATAAAACAATCTTGAAGCCAATAGCAGTTAAAGCTATTACTAGTTATAAAATACTAGCTTAAGTACTACTAGTTAAAGCCATTTGCTTAGATCAAACCTATGGTTACTTGTTATGAAAACACACCTTGGTGTACCTCAAAATCATGTGCTTCCCTTTGCCCTCTCCATATGCAAGGAGATTGAAACATTCTGGTTTCACTTTTTCATAAAGCACAATTTCCTCCTACACCAAAACTCTAGGAACTTTGCTTTGGTCTAACTAAAGCTAGATAAACATCGGAAGAGCAAACCACATTTTGATAGCCTGTTTTACAAACACAAACAATATATATAATTCTAAAGTTTAAATTGGAGAGAGGTGAAGACATACTTTGCCTGGGTACAATTTGGTTTAGGACTGGCTCTGCTATTTGTCATCAAGCTCCTGACTGTGAGAAGGGTTAAATCTTCCTTTTCCATGCCTTACACACATGCACAATGAAATAAAATTATATAGGAAGTCAGACTATCAGCACAGTAAATTGTTCCTGAGCCCTGCCTTAGTCTGCATCGTATTTTTAGTTTATTATCCATGTAATGCAAATATACACAAGATGAAAAAACACATAAATGTTAAAATTTAACTCCAATGGGGCATGAATGTTTAGTACCATATTCTTGTTACGCAAGGATTTACAAAGCATGGTTGGTTTCATAACTACGTTGCTACTTTCAGCAAACTTAATTTCACAGTACACAAATATTTTGCCTCGCCTCTGTCTTTAAGGGCAAAAACTGAGCATTTTTTTTTTTAACAGCTTAAATTTATGCCAGACCTTGGTTTTCAGTTCCAGGGCTATATCCAAAAATGTGTGAAGAAACCTGTATCTTTGTATCTGCAGGGTGCATTTCATATATTGAGGAGAAAAGCATTAATGGCTATTTTTGTGACGTATTAAGTGGAAGTTTGTTTCAAAAGAAATAACTGACCATGCTGATAATTGGGAACACAGGTTGAGAGCTGAAATGTGCATGTTAAACTGATTCAGCCCATGAAGCTAACAGGGCAGAGTCCAGAGGGCAGGCCCATGCAGGGCTTGTCTTAGGCCTGGGGCAAGAGTCTTGTCCATGAGACGCAGCACCTAATCTGACCTAACGCTACATGCTAGTACAGTGGACGCTCGGGTTGTGAATGTGATCCATGCGGGAGGAACGTTTGCAACCTGCAGTGTTTGCAACCTGCAGCGTCTGCGCATGCGCAAAGTGTACTTCCGGTACTTCCGGGTTTCAGCGCATCCGCAACCCGAAAAAATGCAACCTGAAGCGTCTGTAACTCAAGGTATGACTGTACGCAGTAACACAGGTCCAGATTTTACTACTGAAGCCTTGCAATGCAGATGGACAGGCACGGCCATTTCGCCCATTAAGTCCCCAGTTGTCCCTGGACATTCTTAGCATGACAGTGCAAGTATAGCAGGCCCCTGGCACCCCCTCCCCCAGCTTAGCCTTCCAATGCCCAGGACAAGTATACCCAGCTGCTCCCCACCCCTGTATGGGCCTGCCAGATGGCATTTCTTCTTTTTCTGGGATCCCTTTGGGGGTGAGGGAGAGAGAGAGAGAGAGAGAGAGAGAGAGAGAGAGAGACATCCTTTCCATCACCCTTGAAAGTTCCTACTGGACTTTTCCTCTATGAGGATCCCCAAGTCCCTTCAGTCTGTTTATTTCCCAGTTGCTTCCTCATCTGTCCTCTGCTTGCCTGCCAAGCTATACTGCCTCTTTGCCTTATGGCCTACATCCCTGGCTTTTAAAAAGCTTACTCACTTGTCTCACACACGAGGGTAATATTCTGAACAGGGTTATTTTAGAAGCGCCATGTGCTCATGAAACGTAGTTTGACCCTGGTGGTGCCTGCCATATTTTCAAGGTGGCTGGGTTCTCTGTGCCTATATGCCACTTTGATTAGTTGCAGTTAAAATAATAGTAATAGCCCAAGATTCCCAATCTGCAGTCTTAAACAAATCTTAAAATATTTATAAAGCACACATGAAAATATCAGAAATAAAGCAAAGAATGGTGCAAAATACTGCAACAGTAATATAGAAATATATATTAAATTTTATTCAACAGCTATGTGCTTCACATTTAGATCTCAACTGAGCAGAAACACCATATGACACAAGCATTACCCCCAAGAGAATTTATAGCATGGCAGGGTTTTCAGGTCTCTGGTTATCATTTAGTTAACATCTAGTTGGCTGAATCAACATTTATTGAAATGTAAAAACTTCATGAGCTAAGAAGGTAGAACAGATGAAGGCAGGCAATGGCTATATTATTCTGTACACTGCAAAGTTTCGATGATCCAACTTATTATTACTTTATATATTTATTAACAAGAGTGCATACTGTTTTCACAATGCAGCCATCCCACCCTTCCTGGTGACTTTTGGGGCTCTGTGGGGACTTTTTCCTCAGCCTGATACTCTAATCGTGGACCCTCGGCAGCTGGGTGGTCTTCGTGGCAGGGAGGCTGAAGCTGCAAAACCTTGCACTGAACAGGCAGGTGGGAATAGATGGCCTCCCAAGGACCCTTCAAACAGCCAAGGGCCTGTGGCTTTGTGCCTGGCTGTGCTTTGCTGGTAGAGTGTTTTCCTTCACTTTCTAAATTTCATTCATTGCATCAACGACCCAAGTTGCAGAACAAGTTCGAGTCAAGTTCAATCAGGGGTAGGTAACCTAAGACCCCGGGGACGGATGCAGCCCAATCACCTTCTCAATCCGGCCCACCGACAGTCCGGGAATCAGCCTGTTTTTACATGAGTAGAATGTGTCCTTTTATTTAAAATGAATCTCTGGGTTATTTGTGGGGCCTGTCTGGTGTTTTTACATAGTAGAATGTGTGCTTTTATTTAAGATGCATCTCTGGGTTGTTTGTGGGGCATAGGAGTTCGTTCATTTCCCCCCAAAAAATATAGTCCGGCCCACCACATGGTTTGAAGGATGGTGGACCGGCACATAGCTGAAAAAGGTTGCTGACCCCTGAGTTAAATGATGCTGAGAGCACTGTTTCAGTGGAATTCACTTTCACCATTCCTCACTGCAGCATGGCAATGCTAATTGGCCTTTCGATCAAAGTGAAGCTGATCAGATCTCTCCCTAAAAGGTTTAAGGTGGATGTCCACATAACCCCTGGAACACATGCATCAGAGCATGCAGTAAACAAGCAACTGACTGACAAAGAGAGAGTGGCGGCTGCCTTGGAAAACAACCACCTGTTGGAAATGGTGAATCAGTGTTTATGTAGTTTACTTTGGGAGGTGGGAAAGATACCCAAATTGCTTGTTCCCGACATCAACTGGACATATTTCCCTAGCGAATTCTAATATTTATACTTCTTTCTGTATCTTTTGTCTTGATTTCATGCTGGAGAAATCAAGCAAACCAAAACAATAATTACATGCCGAATCACAAGACTAGGACAAGTTATCCCAAAGAAGCATGATTTTAATTACAGCAGTCAGTTCCTTAGCAGTTTTCATCTCTAGGCTTTCAATATTTACTGTATGTTAATCCTTTATTTGCAAATACGGAAAAATCTGTCCCTAAAGAGGTATTAAGCCTTGCATACATAGCTCCCCTTCTCCTCTGCAATTGTCAACACATGCCATGGAGCACATCATCTACAGCATCCACAATTATAGGTTTACATTTTGCTGTATAGTTTCCAAAGATGTTGTGATTCATAACAGTCTCTAAGTTGCAATGCTGTGTCAGCTTTCAGGCAACAATTGCCTTATTTTATACAAGCTCATTTCATATTCCTCACAGGTACCTCACATAAGCCTATTTGGACATTTCTTCATAGTTTAGAACCCTCTGTGAGTTTGAGGGCAAAGTTTGAAGTGGGGAGCAACTTCTATCTGATTCCACGGAGACTCCATGCCTGATTTAAAATCCTGGCTGTGCAGGGTTCTAAATTGCGCAGGGAACGGCCACACAAGAAGAGGGCACTCCCCACTCAGTGCTCCATCATGAAACTCATGAAGGGCTCTAAAGAGTGTACACTGTACAGGTGATGTGCTGGAGAGAGCAGAGTTTGACTGTGCACCCCCACTTCTCGCTTGTTTGCTCATCTTTAAGTATTCAGCAAAGTAGGTTGGCATGTTTTGATTTTTGAAAATGGGTTTTAAAAAAGAAAACAAAAAATGCAGCAAAAAGACAAACTGATTAGAGGGAGAATTGAAGAGAGAGCACCAAAGGCATTGCTGAGATTGCTCTATTAGCAGAGGAGAAAATGACATGCAGTACAAAAATTTGCATTTCACTATATATTCTTAAAATGGAACAAAACACAATTTGTCAGCAAATAACTAAACTTCTGTAACATGCTTTTAAAATCCCACAAGCTACTTTTCATTGTACCCTCTATTAATGCATCTTATTGAAAGTTTACATTTACAATTTCATCAAATTGCTGCACTGGTCCATTAAATATAAATTACTAGCGTAATATTGATTAATTTTTATACTGACGAACACTGAGAGTTCTACCTCCCCAAAGTCACGCATCTTGTCACACTGACAGAATTAACCTTAATTATTTCACAGCAAAAGACCTAGCATCACAGCACATATGCAAATCTAAACAGTTAGGGAACTGCCCTTTGATTCAAATGTTACCTTTCAAGCTAGATAAGGCCCAAGTGAGAAACATATGAAAAATTAGTGCAGTCAAATTTTAATGATGTGGAAATAATCCTGAAACATCTTATGAGCACTTAAATCTGCCACCAAGTACCTGCTTTGCACATTAACACATTTCCACTTTTGGACAGGAAAGGGGGGATTTGATTGCAAAGAAGAGGTCTATGGAATGGGTTATATGCATAAACTAAGGAAACAAACTTTTTAAAAAGCTTTCCTCATATCCCATCATAAATTTAACCTATTTTTGTTTGTAACATTATTAGAAGGGTTTCTAGAAGACTATGGCTTATGCTGCTCCTGTACAATTTTTTTGTGTTGTCATTTTGTATTATGTCAACATGACATTTCAGTGAGAATGATACATTTCCTTGGATTTTTAAATATCCTGTTACATAATCTGGAGTACTGCTTGATATAGACTTCAGCTGAATATGTGACTAGAAAAATATATGGTGTTATATGATTAGCTGCTATATAAGCCAATTTACTATGTGACAGGGTACACTTGACAGAATTAGGCAACCAGCCAATTTTGTACATTGATGCCTTTATGAATAGACAGTTTTCAACAGTATTTCCACCACATACCTCCTTGAGTCGATATCATATTCTTATACTTTCTATGGATCCATTAAATGACATCTAGCTTCTGCTCTTAGGAGGTGGCCAAAACAGTCCAAAGCTAAAGTTATTTATTCTAAAATATTTATTAAGGCCATTTTAACAAAAGGAAGCTAAATGGTTAATAATTAATAGCCTAGGAACATTTATTGTCACAAAGAGGGTTTTAACAGTTCACTGTTTCTCAGCCCATTCAATTTATTTAGTATATTTCTAGGCTGTTCATTGGTAAAATTCTTCGGATGCTTCAGAAAATATCAACAGCATACAATAATACTATCATATTCAATTCACTGCCTCTACTGATATTACCAATTATGCTCAAATCTTATCATTTTTATGGTGGGGACAGCTGGCTGTCTGGAGTATCCACAAACGTACCTATTAAGAAAGAATACTTTCATCTTGATATTAAAGAACCTTATCAGGCCATTCTATATCTTGATAGACACCAGATTAGAACAAGAATATGTTGCTATAAGATTATATTATCTATTATGATTTCCAAGTTGGGCTACAGAGTGAGATTTAAGATTTTTATTGTCTGAACATCTTGATGGTATCAAACAATTAAGCTTGGGTGTATACTCTTTTATATCTCTGCTTTATAGTGAACTAACAGGAAAAGACAAAACATGGAAGATTATTTGTAATTAATAAATGTATTTATTTATGGAATAAATGTATAGACCAACCTCATCACTGAACATAAAGACTGGGTGGTAGCATGGGGAGCAAGAGATCTTAAAGATAACATGGCCCTAAGTTTTTCATGGTTTATAAACAATAAGTAAGCATTAAACTTAGCCCAATAGTGTATAGAAAAGGCCAACTCTTTCAGCAATAGTGATATACTCTGACAAAAGGTCATCGTGCAAAGGAACCAACTGCTGCATTTAGCACTGGCTGTAGTTTCTGGAAAGAAACATCCCCAACACAGTGTTGGGGCAAGCAATCTGATGTTTATTACTAAGACATGCACCACTGTGGTCAAGTTATCCTTTTCCTGGAAAGTCCAGAGCTGATATACCAGCTAAAGCTGGCAGAAGATGCAGACACTTGGTCCTCCAGCAACAAAGCGGAATCTAGGAGCACTCACAAGCTGCAAGCCTGTTCTGTTAAGAGTAAAAGCAACCCAATCCAGAACATGTAACTGACCAGCTCCCAGATGTGAGAACCAACCATCCAAATAGTTTCTGACTCAGACGTTACAGAAAAAGAGAGCTGTGTGTCATCAGTGTGTCAATGACATCAAGCCAGAAATCACCTAATGATCTATCCCAGTGGCTTCATACAGCTATTAAATAGTACCCGAGATAATTGATAGCCCTGCAACATCCACAACATGATTGCCAAGGGTCCAAAAGGCTGTTTCCCAGTGCTACAGGTTGGGGAAAACTTTCCGCAAAAACTTACTGTTTATTTTGAGGACCTGCCCTTGCATTTATATTCCAAGGCAATATATTTATATGTCACCCTATCATTCTCCTAAACAGAAACAGTTTTGAAAGCTCAGTTACTTTTCCATCTTGATACTGGTAAGAGTCTTTTTCTTTGGATCTCTCAATTATTTCTATACCATGTAAACACCACACTTTGGCTTTATAATTTGCCATTATTTTTAGGGTGTAATGTGGGCAAACACTTATGAGTCCTAAATAAACAAACCAGTGAAATCCAATCAACAAAAGCCAGTTCCTGGAAACTTGCCCATCACCAAGGAAAACATGGATTCAGCTTCCCTGTGACCCAATAAAACTATTGTGTTTTATGCATAGGGTCTGTCTTATGTATTCTCTTTGTTCATAAATGTTTGCAATAAGTTATATATGGAAAGGTGTTGATGTCTTCCCCAATTACAACATTTATTTCATTTCCCCTCTTAAATCAAACATTTAAAATAGTATTATGTAAGAAAAATCAAACTTTAATTAGAGCTGCCAAGAACAGTCCGAAATGTGCCAGGAAAGAAACATATGTGACTGCAAATAAGATTACTAAATATAGACAAGCAACAAATGCTAATGAAGTGTAAAGCAGGGGTACAACAAGGATGTCACAATAACAAAAGATGTGATATATTGATGTTGGTTGAAACACACAAAGCACAAGTAAAGCCATCTCTTAACATTATGTCCAAAATAAATTGAATCTTCATTCAAACGTTGTTTCCTTTTACTGAGAATTTATCGAACTGAAATGTATCAGGTAACAATGAGTTAGGGTTCACACAGGTGACAGGATCTGAGTTCAACCATACCATTCTCATGAGAAAAATTATACCTGACCTGGTGCTGTGTGAAATCCCAACATTTAATTTTGGTTCAATTAAATTGCAAAAACCTTCTCATCCCCAACACTGTTTCAAGAATCTAACAATGGAAATAGAATGATACAGTTAAGGAATGATGCAATTAAGGATCCCTATAACATCTTTGCTGTCAGAATTCACCACAGCTGAAGCATTTGCAGGCTTCCACCCACACACTTTCATAACAGCCATATACTGTGTCTGCTTTGTTTTGTTCCTTTTAAAATGACAGCTTAAGTTATTAAGATATGAAACAATCTGACTGGTATCTGATTGGGTAGATCGGATGGGGGGAATAGGACTGTAAAAACTTCCTTACATTAAAAACAAAGTTAAATGCAAATGCAAAACCAAATGTCCCATACTGCAGTTGTCCTGTGCCATATACTGTACAGTGGTACCTCAGATTAAGAGCTTAATTCATTCTGGAGGTCCGTTCTTAAACCGGAAACTGTTCTTAACCTGAGGTACCACTTTAGCTAATGGGGCCTCCCGCTGGCGCCACTGCGCAATATCTGTTCTCATCCTGAAGCAAAGTTCTTAACCCGAGGTACAATTTCTGGGTTAGCTGAAGCTTCTGTAACCTGAAGCGTCTGTAACCCGAGGTACCACTTTACACCAATCTATCTTAGGTATATACTGAGAAAATTCCTGCATGCAAGTAATTACTGTCCCTAATTGAAATAGTAGCACAACACCTTTTAAGTTCAAGGAGCTCCTTCTACATATTTAGAAGGCTCCTTGGCATAGACTGTGTTTACACAATTGCCATTCTTCTCCTGACCGTTTTTAAACATTCACGGGCCATTGTGTTTTTCTGCTGTCTTGTGAACTATCAAATATAGCAATCCTCTTGTTTACTTTTCATGATCACTTATCATGAAGAAAAGAGATGAGTTAAGATTCCTTGTTCTAGCTAGGGATTCTTTCTAGACACTCTACTCACTTCAAGCTTTGAGTCATACTTTGTGTACACAAGCCACAGGATAACTGAGTTCAGAGACTGTTAACCTAGAGAAATTTGGTAAACAGCAGCTTTCATGATGTATCTTTCACAACTTCTGCCATACAGAATGACAAATTCATTCAAATGTTTCATTTTAATATATATTTTGGTCAGCATTTTTACAATCAAGAATTTTCCACCTAAACACTCTATTAATTTTATCCAACACACTGTTTAGCAACTGTTAGACATAGTGTTTACTCTAATTTAACAACATCCATGAGGGAAAATATGACTGTAAACCATGCTCAAGGAGCAGTTCAAAGCACAACACAAGGACAACAACCCAGTTCATGGTATCAACTGATGTTTTCGGTGTCTTGTGATAACACGGTTAATGGAACTTTTTTTGTTTCGGCATTGCATGTCACTCACCGCTCTCGTTACTCCCCCTGTTATGTATTAAACCTTAGAAGTATATGAACTGCCACACAGCTTGCCATGACAATGCATAACCTAGCCAAAACATCCAGTCTCACAAAATTGTGTGAAAACTGTCTGGGTTTTCTTGCAGAATGATATCCTGACACTTCTTTCTTGGAAAAGGAGCAATATTAGCAAGAGATCAAAGGGTTGTGTTTTTCTTTTCATTTCATTATAGCAACAGTGAAAACAGGATATGTTGAAAACTCTCTGGAGCATGGGGATGGCACAGAGGGAAAGGGTGAGGGGGAAGTCCCACTGTGCACAGAGGGAAAGGGTGAGGGGGAAGTCCCATTCTGCTATTTTGTTGTATATTGCCCACAGATAGAAAATGGCAGTTAAGTTGGTTCTAAATGAACCTTTTCCTATTACTAAAAGGACTCTGATGTTCATATTATACCAACCTTTTTATAAAAAAACACCACATGAATGTTCATATAAGATATTGGTTTTTTAATTCAAGCCAGTATGTAATGTTGCAACTTTTTTTCTAGCAGACCTTAAACTACTTTCCTTTAAAGAAGACTTCAAATTCATAATGGTGGGGTCCTAGCTCTTTAATAGTTGCTTAACACAAATTTAATGGTAAGGGCATTTGTCAATTAACATAAGAAGTTTCACAGCTTGAATATGTGCTTGCCACCAACCCTAGCAACAAAAAACTCTGGAGAGAGAAAAGAACAAAAAAACTTCTACCACACAGGCCTCTCCCAGTTTTCTAGTTTACTGAAGCTACCTGATTTAGTACAGATGACTAGTACTCTTAAGTCCTCTGCTGAATGTACAAATAGGAAATAGAAGATGGTATAAATGGAAAAATTCAGTTCAGCTCTGAAACTACCTCACAGATTATATGACAAGACAATTACATCATGCTATGCTCATTTTAACATGAGGAAGTAGCAGGGGAAAAGCAGTGAGTAATCCTGCCTGAAGTCAGAAGAAACTTTTGTAAAAACTCTCCTGCTTTCTACATGTCCCTTCTTGTGCCCTCAGCAAAGGAAGGCATGGCCTATTCATTAATAATCTTTGGGTGGCACAGCACCAGTCATGTGCTTTGGCATAAGCCTTCTAAGTGAAAACCAGACAGCCACAAAACTTGCTTAACTACTTTTCCTTCTCTTTCAAGCAGCAAGTGCTTATGGCATCAAAATTATATGCGAGAAATTATGTTGCTAATGTCATTTTATTTAAGTTGAAAAATAAAAAGCTGCAGAATCAGAGACATGGTCACAAAGGTTTCTTTAAAAAGTTGAAACACCATATTTAGATGAGAAAGAAATAAAACTCTGTGATGCTCATTTGCTTTCCATTGGACAACATATGCTACTCCTAGTCAACATTAAAAATAATCATTATCTATAATGTTGGACTTTACTCCAAACGAAACGGGTGTTTCTGAAGTAGGTAGATTTTTTTTGATACGAAGTTTCTAATGTGCCAAAAATACTCGGTAGAAAACATTTCTCTAGGAGACAAGCTTATACTAGATGAAACACCCTTTACTCACTGTTACGCAGTTTAAATGCAGGCTTCTTCATTGCAAAACAGATATTGGGAGGAATAAGGCATTAGGAAACAAAGTAAAAGGAAGAAGCATGACTCCAGCTCATAAGGTTATGAGTCACCAAACTGACTTTACTACAAAAACATTTAAATATAGTCGTCATTGTTTGGAGAGAAGAGTTAAGACCTATTGCACACCAAGCACGGGGGAGGCAGGCAAGTGTGAGCAAGAACCAAACAAAGGCAGGATATGGGCGAAAAACGAGGCCACAGCTTTATTGGTTACCAGCACTGTGGGGTTTGGGCATGGCATGGGGCAAGGATCCATTCTTCCAGTCAGTCCACCAGCTGGCCCAATCTCTCATCCAGCCTGCCTCCTTGGGCAACCTGACGAGATTCCAGCAGGTGGTTTTCCACCACACAGTGGATCAGTTTCAACCATAGATAAAGTTGCTTCCCAGCCCTATCAACCAACAGCTGTTTGATACCCCCCCCCCAATGTATTTCACTGAGAGTAGGTGGGTCAGTTGGTGGTGGCTTCAGAAGCTTCAGGGCTGCTGCAGTCCCAGGTTTTATAGCCCAGGTGCACATAAAGGCCAGCACAGGCTTCACCCTGGTCCACACCCAGATCCCAGATCTGGCTGCAGGGCTCACCAGTCTGGCTATGGATTAGAATCAGGTCTATGCCCTTGTTTGCTTCTTCAGTACTGCTTTGCTTCTATTTCTAGCTCAGTAACAGTAGAAGACAAGCCACCCCCAGGTATGAGCTGTATACATAGTTTATTGCACACTAAGAACTGCAGAGTCATAATTTCAACCTCAAGCTTGTGACATGTTTGCCAAATATGGTGGCCACCACTATTTTAAGAATGGGAAGTAATAAGAAATTGATCTGTGTTTTATACTCAACATACTTTTTGACATGCTCATGGAAACTCATGCTCATTCAAACAACTGCTTTAGTATTACTGTACAGCCTAGTACTACTTTGCATAAATACTTTTTTTTTAATTCAGACTTCTTAGTGTTTAAAATCCATTTAGCATACTTGCTAAAAAGTATGATTGACTCTTGGTGATCAGGTAGCCATTCCACCAGTACTAATAAGAACTAAGTTGTGTTATGTGATCCCCAAGGAAGTGCTCTATTGGGAGCTGGCTTCAGGCACTGGGCCATTAGCACAGTGTTTCCCAACCGGTGTTCCGCGGCACACTAGTGTGCCGTGAGATGTTGCCTGGTGTGCCGCGAGATGTTGCCTGGAGGGAGGCGGGCGAGGGCGTTTGCTTCCCGGAGGACTTGTGGGAAGCCGCCCCTTCCCTGGGCGACGCGCCGCCTCGCGACTCCGGAGTCAGTCCCGAGGGCTCTCGGAGGGACTCGCGAGCGACGGCGCGGCGGCTCCGGGGCGCGCTCAGCCGGGCCGCCGCGTGCCCCCGCGCAGCCCCTGCTGCAGCTGCCCGGCGTGGAGCGCGACGCGGAGCCGGCCGGGCTTGGAGGCGCCCAGGTAGGGCCGAGCTGGGCGGGGGCGGGGAGGTCTCGGTCTGCTGCGGGCGCAGGAGGGCGAGCGGGAGAGGGGGAGCCGTCGGGTCTCCTGGAAGGAAGCGAGGCGGCGGCTGAGGGGGATGCAGCCCCGTCCCCAGCAACAGGCGCTCCTCGAAGTGAGGCCACAAGTCGGGGCTCGGACAGGGCCTGGAAGCAGTGGCTCCGGCTCTTGGGAGCGGAGAAGGGGACTTCGAAAGCGGCCTGGAGGAGAAAAGCCCCGATGCAGCGAGAGCGGGGAGCGTGCTGCCTTGTCCAGGCCTCCTCGCTTTGTGCCGTCCGCTGCCGGGAGCAGGACACGGGGGCTCCTCGTTCGCATGCTTTCCCGGGTGATCGGTGAGGGTTAGGGTTAGGGTTAGGGTTAGGGTCCCTCAGTCCCTCGCTTTGCTGCCTCCTCCCCCCCACCCCCAAAGCTTGGAGGTTCCCCGGCAAGGGGGAGGGAAAAAAATTGAAAGTTACACTTTCGTGCGTCCCTCCCGGCGTGACGCTGCGCGCTGACGTCACAGGGCTGTAATGGTGGTGTGCCTCGAGATTTTTTTCATCAAACAAGTGTGCCTTTGCCCAAAAAAGGTTGGGAAACACTGCATTAGCAGACCAACTCTGTGTCACAAAGACTATGCAAATGTGACATGAAGGCTGACAACATTAACCCCGCGATGTAGGAATCCCTTGCAGAAAACTGCAGTGCCTGAAAACAAGTTCTGTATCCAGAGCAGGGACCAAAGGAGGAATGACCACAGGAAAGAATGCAGAAAGAAGAAATGCCATGGTACACCTGCATCAGGACAACCGGACACCTTCATTTGCTCCAAGTGCAACAAAACATGTCTCTCCTGTATTGGTGTTTACAGCCAGTGCAGGCCCTGTAACTTTCCAAAAGTTTGACATCACCCCCAAAGGTGTATTCTTTCACTGTCTCTCAAAACAAACGGATGCCAACCAACCATAGATTCTCACATACCTTTTCATTTCACATTTAGTTCCAAGCCTATGTGTGTTTCCTTAGGTGTAAGCCTATGAATGGCCACTGAGGGGTAACTGTGGAACTTGTTTTAAGGTACTTGTACTGCAGTCTTGGGTAAAATTAACCAGTAAAGTGATTTTGTAGTACAGTAATCAATGTACATTGCAACATTTTAAACAACTGGGCATTTAGACACATGAACTAGTGAAAAGGGGAGTAATTTCTTTTAATTACAGAGGGTTTAATCCAACATTGCCTTCCATTCACACAATTTAGTATCCTCTCCTCCCCCTACAATCCCCTTCCCAGCCTTCCAGTACATTTTTTTTGGGGGGGGGGATGCTGCAGTGGAGAAGTGAGGAAGTCCAAGTCCTTTTGCAGTAACAATACATCTGTTCCCACTTGTGTGCAAACACAATTAGATACAACCAAGAATAATTAATTCAGAACTGTGTTGAAATGAATATGGATTATAAAATTTTAGGAATAATATGCATTGGAAAAAAATTGTGTAGGGAAAATTAAGGAAGAAAATGAACTATGGCATTTTTACTGACACCAGACCTGATGAAATAACACCTTCAGACAATAACAGCTAGTACGGATAAACTGCAGTACAGTTGCTTTTTTGAACCTTCTCCAATGGGCAAATCGATATGGAAGTAATCTTAGTGTCCCAAACTTCTGAAACTTGTTTCTATCTATTGGGACCAGTGCCTATCTTCAAACTGCTACTATTCTACATCTGCTGTTTCTCTGCTGGATCATTTTCAACAGAATCACAAGTCTCTTTTCCCCTGATGATTAAGATTTCACCACAAGCTGTTTTGCCCTTCCGTTTTATTCAGGTTTGAAACAAAGTGTTCTACCACAGCAGGTCTAAGTAATCATAAAGGATGTGAATGTTAATTACACTCAATGGTTCTGAAAAGTAGTATCAATGAATACCAGCATCTGGAGCAGCTTGTAATTACTTAATCTGAAAATGTGAAGCTTGTGGTTTCTGAGAAAATGAATAATATTAGGAACTGGTGTACGGGAATAAACTTATTCCTTATCAAATCTTGATTTCCATTTCCATATATCCAAATTTGTTTAAAACAAATGTCCTGCTAATACAAATAATAGACTGACTTAAAGTGCAAACTGTTGTATGAAAGCAGAGGCCACACCTAAGAATTATTCTAGATGTGAGATTAAATCCACTTGATGAACACAGGCAAGTCAAGACTAGATTAACCATTGGTCTGATTGTACATGGAATAGCCTGGCATCTATTGTATTTTAATTTTTTTTAAAGCCAGCAAGTTAGGATATGTAATATACAAAAACAAAAAACCTACAAATAAAGCCAACACCTTAAAGATTCATGAGGAAAGAAATTAACAATAAAGATAGAAGCAGAGTCTTTAACAATCACTCTAAAATCTCATATAAAACCTACAATCCCAAAAGGAACTCTTTGGCAAATAAACATGGGTTACTTCAAATATACCGAACAGCCAAATTTGTCCTCAGTGATATACCAATGTTGTTAATAAACTCAGCTCTCATATAATCACAAAAAATGATGTTCTGCTTTTCAGACCAACTGCCAAACGCAACAACCCAACACAATTATATGGTGATGTCACAAAATAAACAAAAAGTAAATTATTTAAAATTCTTAAAAGTTATACAAATCTGTGCAATTCCTCCCTCAAACCCCCCCCCCCACCAAATTCACCACTTGAGAAATAATGTCCCCATTCACACTTAACATTAAGTCAAACCATGGCTTAGCATAACTGAGCAGATGCGACTGCCTTCAGTCTCAGTTCCTGCAGCTGCCACGCTACCTGGGGCTGAGCCATGGATTGACTATATGTTACAGCTCAACCAAGGTTTACATTTTTGTCTTTCTGAGCCATAAGCTGTGCTACTTAGAGGTGCCAGAACTCACCAGGAACACCTCCCTTGTTCTGATATAATGGCAGTGGCACCCACCTGAGAGGTGCCGAAACTGAGTTCCAATGAGTTCTGGCTGAAAAAAAGCTCTGGCCAAAATAAAGTTTGATTACAGCAGCAAAACAAGCCAAGGTTCAAATGTATTGCTAAGCCAAACCATGGCTTAGCCCCCAATAGCACAGCCGCAGCCAGCCTTGGGGAGAACCACTGCAGCCAAGATCTTTACATCAGGAAGTCACACATTTGCATAAAATCATAGTTTGGCTTAGCAATATATGCAAAATGGATCAATGCACTACCATACCAAGGACAAAACTAACAAGCAAACAGAAAGCTTTTCATTGCTTGTTTGTTTATTAGTGACATTTTAAATGAAAAGTAATTCAAAGCAACTTACAA